>NC_138770.1:230932173-231535848 GCF_965119305.1 Pelophylax lessonae | reverse complement strand
TTAGGCCGTAGGAAGGCTCCTTTGATGTGCCACGTGTGCTGACATTCATAACGCTGTCAAAGCCTGCCACTCCCAAGCAAATACTCATCTATATCCAAAAAGCAACACATGCTGTGTCTCTGGACATGTTATTATTTCCCAGAAATGTCTGCTGTTCATCCATGGTGCATACAAGACATCACAACACATCTCAATTGATAATTACAAAATAAATTTGTATTATACTATAAAATTTGTCTAATTATACATTTTGACAATTACATGCACTAAGGTTGTTGTACTGTTGTCTTGCTTTAAATCTATGAATGAATACAATTCAGAGGGTTCAATATAAAATCAACAAATGTTTACAGTAGATGAAGACTAATGCCTCGTTTCCACTGATCGGTACGGTTTGGTACAGTTCAGTACGGTTTGGTACGGTACACCTTGATCAGGCTTGGGTTTCCACCGCCAACAGTACCTCAGCTCAACAGTACCTCAACAGTATAGCTCCACCCTGTTGGTACGGTACTAATGTGCTTGGTACCCCAACGAAAGGGTACCAAAAAAGTGGTACGGTACGGTTCGGAATTCGGGTACCATTCACAACTTTTGACAATGGAAACAGCAAAAATTGCGTACCGTACCGAACCGTACCGCTCAGTAGAAACGCGGCATTAGCGCCCATTTTAAGCTTGTCTATTTCACATGCTAATGATTTTTTTTTTAACAATATACCTGTGTTTTTCTTTTGTTGAACCATTCCATCTGCTACTAGTTTATTCTACATATCAACTTAGGTACAAGTAGCCTGTACATACATGGATCGAAATGTAGCTGGTCCCTGCTGAACTGGTCCAACTTTGATGTATGTATGGCTGGATTTACTCCTGAAGCTTGGGAAATACTTCCTTTTGGAACCTCTTTCACATAGATAAAGTATCTCCATTTTCCTGCCTTCCTTGCTAAGTTAAAAAAAACAAAACATAAGAAACACAGTCTAAATACCTGAATAATACCATTAAAGCTGTAATAAACCCAAAAATAGACATTTATTATATTGCAGCCTACCAATTCTTAGAAGTGATGTCTGCATTACTTTTTTTTGTGTAGGCTTTCCTTCCCTTATTTTCACCTAGTGATCCTATCTGTATATCTGTGTTGTTTATCAACAGAATAAGCTGTCCAACAAATGTATGCAGGGATCTTCAAACTATGGCCCTCCAGTTGTTCCGGAACTACAATTCCCATCATGCCTAGTCATGTCTGTGAATGTCTGTTTTACAATGCCTCATGGGACATGTAGTTCCCCAACAGCTCGAGGGCCGTAGTTTGAGGATCCCTGAGTTAGAGGGTTGAGACATACCATTTATCATTTAACCACTTGCCGACTGCCTAACGCCGATCTACGTCGGCAGTCAGCCCCTCACAGGCAAAGTGACGTAGGGCTACGTCACTAGCTTGTGAGGGTCTAGGGAGCGAGCGCGCGCCCCCGGAGGCGCGCTCCCGCTCCCGCGTGGTCACGGACCCCCCCGCGCGTGTGACCAGCGGACCCGATGTCCGCCGGTCACTCGGAGATCGGCGGGGGAGAGGGAGAATGTCAGGCAGCTTGTGTAAACAAGCCACCTGTCATTCTCCTCGCTGTAAAGACACTGATCAAACGGATCTAGTATGTAGATCCGTTGATCAGTGTCCTTACAGCTCAAGCCACAGCCAATCACAGTAGAAAGCACGCCCCTAGGGATACACACAGCCCCTCCCTCCCAAATAAAGTTAACCCCTTCACAACCAGTGTATTTTTACAGTAACAGTGCATATGTATAGCACTGATTACTGTAGAAATGTCACTGGTAACCCCAAAAGTGTCACAAATGTCAGTCAAGGGTCCGATCTGTCTGCCCCAATGTCGCAGTACCGCAAAAAAAAAAATCGCAGATCGCCGCCATTACGCGTTAAAAAAAAAAACAACAAAAATGACAAAAATCTTTCCCTTTGTTAGTAAACGCGATAACTTTTGCGCAAACCAATCAAAATACGCTTTTTGCGATTTTTTTTACCAAACATATGTAGCATAAAACAAATTGGCCGAAAATTTTAATTTTAATTTTAAAATTTTGATTTTTACTTTTTTTTTGGGGGAATTTCATATAAAAAAATGTGAAAAATATTGTTATTTTTGCAAAATTGACGCTCTTTTTTTGTTTATAGCGCGTGATCAAAAAATCGCACAGGTGATCAAATACCACCAAAAGAAAGCTCTGTTTGTGGGAAAAAAAGGACGTCAAATTCGTTTAGGTACAGCGTCGCACGACCGCGCAATTGTCCGTTAAAGTCACGCAGTGCCGAATCGCAAAATACCCCCTGGTCAGGAAGGGGGTAAAATCTTTCGGGGCTTAAGTGGTTAAAAGGGTGTTTACAGTAATATGTTTTATGTATTTATGTAAAACCTTTATCCCAAAAGGAAAAAAAAAAACCTGTCACGTAGATATAACTGATTATAAAGTGTTAGCTGAAGTTTGTCTTCAATTAGATTATTTAAATCTCCTAGTCCATCTAACACTCTCCTCCCCACACACTGAAAATGCTGCTGTCCAAAGGTGTCTCTGTTGCTCCTTCATCCAGAGTGGGTGCACTCTAATACAGGACATGTGTTACTGGCCAGATCATCAGGTGCAAACATAGGGAAAAAAGCCTAAAAAGAAAAGAAAACCAATGCAGCCACCACATCCAATGATTGGTAGGCTGAAATATATTATATTTTTGGTTTTGGGTTTAATAACACTTTAAAGCCTAGCAGCAATAGTTTTCAGTTTACAACTGAAATTTGTACCAGTTATAGAGCCATAAGGGTGACATTTACAGAGGTTGTAATATATTTTACTAGTTCATCTATGTGATTTAGGTGAAAGTGAAAAACCCACAATACTCAGAAGTAGCAGTCTACCTTCACTTCTTCAGGTGTGTTTTTTCCCAAAGAGTCAGTTTATCCAAACGTAATAATTTAGTTTTAGGTAGAACCTAGTAGTTTAGTCATTTTCTGGCTTCTTGCAGGTTGCATACCCCAACAGTGATATCTTCCTGCCATAATTCCCAATGCTTTCCTGTCCACCTGGAGATTTTGGGTGTTCCTACCCACCTGTGCATACCCCAGCACCTCTTGCAGCATTCTCCAGAACTTAAAAAAAATATGTCTATCAGAGAAGATAGAACACTTTCTAATGGTCACAGCAAGTTTGCAGACTTTTCAGACTTAAAGTGGTTCTAAAATTATTTTTTTTTAACCTAAAATAATAAATATACTTATACTTATAGTAGTATAGTATAGTATAGTATAGTATAGTATAGTATAGTATAGTATAGTATAGTATAGTATAGTAGTATACTTCTAGTATACAGTTATACTTATCTGCTCTATGCAATGGTACTACATAGAGTGGTCTCTTACCTCCTCTTCTGGGGTCCCCTAAAAGCACTTTGGTCTTCCTTTCTTGCATTTGCCTCATCACAAGCTTTGTGTCATAGGGGCACTTGTGTTGGCATGCTTCTGAGCCGGGCTTCATGCATCCATAGACACACACAATATGGCTCAGCCCCGCCCCCACTCCTTTCTCACAGGATTTGATTGGCAGCAACGGCTCCCACTGCTGCCTATGTGGCCTGTGGGAGCAGAGAGAGAGGAGAGAGTAGGTGCAGATGGGCACAGAGCTGGATCAAGTGAGGTGGTGAGGGGAGGCGATACAACTACTGGGACATTTTTTACCTTAATGAATTTAATGCAATAAAGAAAAGTACCTTTAGAACCACTAACAGATATATTGTCTGCAATATTTAAGAAAATATATATATACACATACAATGACTGCGCATCAGTAATGTGCAAATCTTTAAAAAAAAACAATAAAGTCCAGGAACAGGTGAAAACATTCAACTGTCCACCGACTCTGTGAATGTATCTTAAAAACTCGGCCAAGACACTCATGCCCTTCACCACAATTAAGGTTGGCCTCTTACCAAATATGAAAGACCCCCACCAGTGATTCCAAGGATCAGCATGTCAGATGACACCGCATCCACACCCATGGAGGACAACAGAAGCCACATATAGTATAAACTCGCAAAAAAAATATTATTTAAAACTATAGACAGATACTTACAGAGGTAAATGAAAATACAGCATGTCACAGCATGTACTGATGCCTCGTTGCTGGCCACACGGTGAGCATGCTGACATCACAAGTTAAGCCCTGCCCAACATGTTTCGCCGTCAAACAACGTCATCAGGAGAACAGGAGCCTTTATGGTGAAGAGTAGGAGTGTCTTGCTTGTCTCTTCAACATACATTCATTGAGTCGGTGGATAGTTGAATGTTTTCACTTGTTCCTGGACTTTATTGTTTTTTAGAAGATTTTCACCTCACTGATGTCTTCCCTTGATGTTTGTGGACTTTTATTTGTGTGGTTGAGCACTCATTGTATGTGTGAGATTCTGACATTCAATATTCTGATGTTTAGTGGGTGCTTGCTCTGTGTACACTTTTTCACACTAAGCGCAAAATAATATTTTGATTTTTGATTTTTGAAGATCTAGGAAACTGTCAGAAAGTTTAATAAAGCCCCATGCATAAGCACCTATGTGCAAAACACATCAGGGAATTCTGATAGAAAATTCCATGTCTTTATGCTGATGTTTGGAAGTCTCAGACATGGCTATACCTGATCATTTTTCTATAATTTTTGGTTGGACCAACTCCTTAAATGTGCAGTTATCCTAACAGACAATCAAACATTACTTATTTTATTAATTCAAATATCAATAACCCATTCTACAAAATATTTAATAGTTATTTAGATGATGTTGGTGTAAGATCTATAAATCTCAACACAATGGGTCCCTGGAAAAAAGTGTCTCAGGAATCAGATTTATCATTTTTCTATTAATAGTAGTTTCTGGTTTTACAGATATGTAATCTCTGCCTCCCATTTTGCAAAGATTCACAGAAACCAATATCACAAAGAGGTATGCCATAGGAATAACAAATTGGTCATGTGAAAACAGTTCTTGTAGCATACAGATAATGCATGGTCTGTTGCGGTTTCACAAAGCCCCATAAAATCACCCACATTTTGGCCACACGCCTAATTTGCCATTTACTGCCCCTAGTGGTACCCCAGTATTTTGGAATCATAGTAACAGAGAAAAGGATACCATTTTCCTTTCAGTCGTAGTTGCAGTTTTAATGACTGCCGCCTATTGGTTTCAGGCATAAAGCACTTTGTACCTCCTAATGTAAGAGTTATCTTAAAATAAACATTTGCAACTTGTCAAAAGAATATCTTTTTAGCTCAATCGCAGTGCTGGTGGTTCCTTTTCACACTTTCCTTGATGTATTTGCTATACTTCACACTGCTGAAAATTGCAATTAAAAACTGTAGTAGAAATCAACTACCTATATGAACTCAACGCAGAAAACTGTAATGAAATAAAAAGGTTCAAAACACTTCATTGAAAAATATGTTGCCTATAAAACTCTGCTTGTAAGAATGTCAGCTCCTTAATATGTATAAGGAGCAACAAAGTCATATACACACACTGCATCATGCAGTATTAATATGTCCATTGAGAGGAAATTTAGCACTGCCTAAAAATATGCAGTAATTCTCTTTCAAGTAGACATTTACTCCTGAGTTCAAATGAGCCTATATAAATCTTCTCGATACACACTGTACATACACTTCTATGGCAGCACAAGGATCACACAGTTTCAGATCATTAGGGACAGTATCGTGCAGGGCTGGCTTTATATTACCCTCTCTCATGAGTCTGTCTAGAAATTGATATCCTGAATTAGTAATTCCAAGCTGTTTGTCACCACCTTAATATAAAAAGTATTACAAAATAAGTTCATGCTATGCAAAATATGTACGCTTTTAAGGTACTGAGCATTGTTTGAAATTCCAAGCAAAGCACTTTATTTAATATACTAGATTTCATGTACAGAAGGGGTTGAATAAAAAAAAAAAACTGCACTATAACCTTATAGTTAAAATTGTAAAACTCTGGAAGAGGGAAACTGTTTGTAACCTAACCCGTATATACAGTATAGTAATATAGAGGGAAATGTTCTTTCTTTTAGCACTTGTGTAACAAATAGGCATGCTGCTTTTACCAAAACCCAGGCAAAGCCTTGCACTAAATGTAAGGCAGGGGTGCCAATATCAATTTATTCGTCGGTCGCAACAGCATTATGGTTGCCCTCAAAGGGCCAGTTGTATCTGTAAGACCATATAAAATTATTCAGGGCTTTTTTTATTTTTTTTTTTATTTCATAGAATAGGTTCAGGAGGAACTCAACCAGCATCCCCAACATCCTGTACGGGCAAGCACATACAATCTGACAGGAAGAGAGAATGAATTACAATGGCGCACCACAGTGTTGTTGTGGTTTAATAAAAACTACAAGCCGACAGCCGAAAAGACTGCCGGACCTATAGCTTTCCATTCACAGGACACCTCCCACCTTTTTTTAAATTGTGACAGCTAGCAGGGGGAGTAGATCCCCGCTAGCTGTCAGATTGGGGAGGTGGGGAGATGTGGGGGCCGGTCTGTTCGTAACATGTTACACCCTGAATATGGGTGTAACATGTAACATGTTACGAAAGGTGAATTTATCCTTTAAAGGGGCAATAAATATCAGGAGTGCATGATGTGTGGAGTTCAGGAATACACTATATACAGAGTGCAGAGTTCAGGGGTGCCCTATGTACAGAGTGTAGTTTAAGAGGGGCCCTATGCACAGAGTACAGGGTTGAGGAGTGCACTACGTACCTAGTGCAGATTTTAGGTGTGCAGGTTTCAGCTCTCTTTCATAGGCTCCACCTCTCTCTCTCACTTGCAGGGAGATCATTGGTTGGTATCTGTTTGCCTTGCACAGATGGGGATTACAGCTTAGCATGTGATGCCCAATCCCACACTATACCTACATTTCCCTTGTCCCCACCATGAGTGCAGGGTGGGCCGGGATCTGTGAGAAAACTGAACAAACAAATGGTAACCATCCCAACCTATAATTAGCTTTAGTGGCACTACAGTGCCCATCAGTTCCACTACAGTGCTCATCAGTGCCCTACAGTGCAACTACAGTGCACATCAGTGCCAATACAGTGTTCATCAGTGCCACTACAGTACTCATCAGTGCCCTATGGTGCCAATACTGTGCTCATTGGTGCCCTACGGTGTCACTACAGTGCTCATTAGAGCCACTACAGTGCCCATTAGTGCCCTACGGTGCCACTATAGTTCTCACCAGTGTCACTACAGTGCTCATCAGTGCCCTACAATGCCACTACAGTGCTCATCAGTGCCCTATGGTGCCACTACAGTGCTCATCAATGTCCTACAGTGCCCATCAGCGAGTGCTTATAAGTGCTCATCAGGGACCTACAGTGCCATCAGTGCCCTAAAGTGAAAATCAGTGAGTGCTCATCAGTGCCACTACAGTGCCCTATTAGTGCTTATCAGTGTCCAATAGTGAACATCAGTGCCCATCAGTGAGTGCTCATCAGTGCCACCCTATCAGCCGATCTTCACCAGCGCCCGTCAGTGCCATAAAAATGTGTAAATAATTGTTTTAATTTTCTTTCCACATTTTCCAAAAACTTGTGGGGAAAAAAAATGACATGTTCAAAAGACTCATTATGCCTCATAGAATATATGTTGGGGTGTTTGCTTTCCAAAATGGGGTCATTTTGTGGATGTTTCTATTGTCCTTGTGCTCCAGAGCCTTCAAAAGTGTAATAGGTAGTCAGGATTAGTTAGATGTGTAATTTATGCTCCTAGAACACGAACACCTGACTGTGCTCCCGGAATGCTGGGCCTCTCTATGTGGCCAGACTGTGAAAAAGTCTCACACATGTGGTATCACTATACTCAGGATGAGTAGCAGCATGTGTTTAGGGGTGTAATTGCAAGTATGCATATGTCACGTGAGATGTTATGACAATTTAGGGGAAAAAAGTTAATTTTGCAAAGAATTGTGGAAAATAATTACAACTTCAAAAAACTCACCATGCCTCTTATTAAATACCTTGGAATGTCTTCTTTCCTAAAAGGGGTCATTTGGGGGTATGTGTACTGTCCTGGCTTGTTAGTGTCTCAAGAAATGAGACAGGCCGTCGGTATATCAGGTGTGATCAGGTGCAGTCAATTTTCAATTTTTGGCACCATAGCTTGCAGACTCAATAACCTTCACAAAGACCAAATAATATACACTGATTTGGGTTTTTTCTTAAGATATGTAGCAGTATAACTTTTTGCCAAAATTCTTGAAGACAAATTACTAATTCACAAAATTTTATAACAAAAAGGAAAAAAAATGCATTTTTTTTTCAAAATGTTTGGTCTTTTTTTATTTATAGCGCATAATATAAAAAGTGGTGATTAAATACTACCAAAAGAAAGCTCTATTTGTGTGAAAAAAGGACAAACAATTAATATGAGTACAGTGTTGTATGAGTGAGTAATTGCCATTCAAAGTGAGAGTGCTGAAAGCTGAAATTTGGCCTGGTCAGGAAGGGGATATAGTAAGTGTCCAGTAGGCAAGTGGTTAAGGGCAGGTTTGCTTGGAGGGAGCCCACAACTCCCGATGCACAGGACACCCAGCAAGGGCACAATGGCAGCTGAAGGTATCCTGTGTGGGCCCACATAAATTCACAAACTGTTCACCCTTGGCAACCACCCCAACCTATAACTAGCTTTTGCAGCAAGAAGCACATGGATAGGCAACACACATCAAGAACAAACAAAAATTTCCAGCTAACTTACCAGCTAGCCTGCAACAAAGCCAAAATTACCTTGTGTAAGCTGCAGTGGCCAAGTCTAGGCACCCCAGTGTACTGCGGGCCTAGATTTAAAATTTTGAGAGTCTCCCAAATTGGAGCACATATATAGCAGTGGATAAAATAAGGGCAGGTTTGTCTAGAGGGAACCCACCCCTCCTTTAAGGTATAGGGACGCATGCAGTGACGTATCATCCTCGTGTGCAGGGTGTTCACTGCACACTGGCCCCCGGGGGGGTCCCACTGTGACCCACCCTGCACACATGGATGGTCCCCCTAGTTCACAGCCAGTGCAGTGGGAGAAATAGCTGTGAGCACTGATCTTCAGGCAATGTCAGGGTGCCAGGAAACCAGACCACACAGGGATGCAGTTAAAATAAAGCAGTTTCTTTGAGCAAACAACAATAAACGCACAGCAAGAGTGAGGAAGTGGGAGCAGGAACAAGCCAGGGTCAAGTCCAAAAGCGAGTAGTTATCCAAGCCGGGGTCGAGTCCAGAAGCGCATACTCTGCCGATGTCGGTCATCTGCCGATGTCCGGTCGTCTGCCGAAGCCGGGTCGAGACCCAGGAGAGTCGACAGCCTAGCCAGGTCATACACAGACGAACAGAAGACTGCTAAAAGAGATGCACCTTGGAACACAAATACAAGGGCAAGGACTGCAACTCATCAGGTGATAGATATAGTCAGGTGTGCAGCATCATCACTGTGTGACACCCAGGTAGCAGGCAAGTGATGATGCAATCAGAGTTTATAAGAGGCAGCAGTCTGCACATGTCCAAGATGGATGCCAAAAGGAGGACAAGGTAAGACATTAACAGGCATGAATTTTCAGCTGACAGCCGCTTCTCCTCCTCTCCCTCCTACGGCTGTCAGCTAAAAAGCCATGCCGGGAGATTGGTGCTCACAGCTGTCCCTCCCACCGTGCCGATCCCCAGCTGTTCCCTGTGTCCTCCTCCGGGCCCCTCTCCTTCCCTTGCCCCCTCTATTTCATCTGTTCCTCCTCTGCCCCCGTGCTCTTCTGGCCCCCTGTCCTCCTCCCCAGCCCCCCCTCTGTGTTCTCCTCCCACTTCCAGCCGCTCCTCTGCCCCCTGTCCTGCTCCTCCGCCCCCCTCATCCCCCTTAGCTGGCTTCCCTTCTCTCCTCTCCTGCTGGCTGCTGGGGGGATGTGTCAGGATGGAGAGAGGAGGAAGGAGCTGGTAAACATGTCATTTACCGGCCCCTTTCTTTTCTCAATTTGACACAGTGAGCTTCGCTACCTATCACTCCTGTAGTGTCCTGTGTTAACTGAACTACGTTTACTCTGCTTCAGTTCATGAATGAATGAGAGACTTTGTATCCTATTCATTCATTTCTTTTCAATGCCAAGGCTGCTGGGAAAAGGAAAAATACATTTAAATAAAAAACCACTGCTCTACTGACACTGTCCACTGCCCCATACCCCCCACCCCCTTCCCCAGATGCACTGTGAAAGACAATATTTAAAAATGATTAGAATTAAGATTAATAAAAAATTGTAAAAAATAATAGATAATAAAATAATAAAAACAAAAAACACTGACACTGTCCATTGCTCCACTAACACCGTCCACTACCCTACTAACACCATCCACTGGCCCCAAAAAACATTTGGAAAAAATGAAAAAAATAAATAAATTAAAAATAAAAATAAAGAACTACTACCACCATCTTGCACATACTACCCACCTCTGTACACTCCGCACTCCTCACCTGCACAATCTATCCACCTCCATACACTCCGCAATCCTTACCTGCACATACTACTCACCTCTATACACTCCGTACTCCTCTCCTGCACATACTACTCACCTCCAAACACTCCGTACTCCTCTCCTGCACATACTACTCACCTCCATACACTCCGTACTCCTCTCCTGTACATACTACTTACCTCCATACACTCTGTACTTCTCTCATGCACATACTACTCACCTCCATACACTCCGTACTTCTCTCATGTAATACTACCCACCTTCATACACTCTGTATTCCTCTTCTGCACATACTACCCACTGCCATACACTCCACACTCCTCTCCTGCACATACTACCCACCTCCACACTCCACACTGTACATTCACTATTTTACATTCTGCACTAGGTAAGGCATCTCAGACTCTATTAAATCACACCCCTTTAAGCCACACCCAATATTTAGCGCAATTTAGGCCACATCCGCATTTTGGCGCAGCTTTTTTTTTTTTTTTTGCCTGGGGCCCACTTTTTATCTTGCACACTGGCCTACTGATTTCATGATACACCCCTGGATGCACGGGACACACAACAAGAGCGCAATGGCAGCTGAAGGTATCCTGTGTGTCACCAATTCACAAACTGTACAAACAAATGGCAACCACCCCAACCTATAACTAGCCATGTTCCGTCTAAAAAAAGTCCTGGGTGGGGGGGCCACATGAAATGGTCTGGTGAGCTTCATTTGGCATAATGTACGTGACTGGAATATTGTATAGGCATATATCTGCAATTGGATGGGTTCCACCATGATGACAAAGAGGCCAGGAGACAGCAGGGAACTAGCTTTTTCAAAATGGGAAGCCATCTCTGCAATGCAAGTTCTCAATTTTTTATCTCTTTAAAAATGCTGTAAGTATAGAAAAATACCTACTGATGTGACAGAAATCCAGAAAGCTCATATCTTCCTGTTTGAGCTGAAAACACTGTATTAAACATAACAGCAGACATTTATTATATTGCAAAAAAAAAAAAAAAAAGGGGAATGGTGCTGAAAAAGGTCCAAAACACATCAGGGGTTCAAT
This sequence comes from Pelophylax lessonae, assembly GCF_965119305.1. Classification (NCBI taxonomy): domain Eukaryota; kingdom Metazoa; phylum Chordata; class Amphibia; order Anura; family Ranidae; genus Pelophylax; species Pelophylax lessonae. Next base: position 231,524,237 of record NC_138770.1, on the reverse strand, counting down.
AAACAGTACAAGAACAGTCTATGTAGCATCATCAGCATAGAGTCCATATAGTCCACAGATATGTTAAAACAGCAATTAGAGCAGCTCCCTTTAGAGTGAAGCAGTATCTCTGGAAGACAAGTATGAGAGCAGAAAGGTGCACCACTCTAGGTGACGGTGTAGCAGAAAAACCATAAAGAGCTTTATTAAAACTGCCAAATGGCTACTCACATGACAGTAAAAATCAAAAGACATGTATAGCAAAATCCGGAGTCCCTGTCTGGGATGCCAACAGTGATTCTGGATTTTGCTTTGCCTGCCTGTTGATTTTTACTGGCATTTGAGTATCCATTTGGCTGTTTTAATAAAGCTTCTTATAGTTTTAATGCTACACTTACAGCGGTGCACCTTTCTGCTCCCACGTTTATTGTATTGCAGCTTACCATTTCTTAGACTCACCATGATGGCTGCTTTAGTTTTCTTTTTTAGGTTTTCTTTCTTCTATTTTTATCTGGTGTTTCAGCCTGTAAGTCTGTTGTTTTTCAAAAGAACAAACTCTCTTCTAGATGTATCACTTTACAGGGATGAGACAAACCATTTAACACTGGCAGGGGTGCTTACAATAATCAGCTTTTATTTATTTATGTAAAACCTTTATCCCCAAAAACTGTTTGCTGTAACTGATTATAAAGAGTGAGCTGGAGTTTGGCTTCAATTTGTTAGTGTATGCTAGTACATGTACAAACAACATGCTATAACATTTAACAGACCCCCCTCCCCGCAGACTGAGTGTGCTGCTGTCTGCTGTGCCCCCTGTGACACTGATCCAGGATCAGGGCTGGGACAAGGGGTGGGCAGAAGGGAGACGGCCGCCCAAGGGCACTGTGGGATCATGTGAGGTGGGAGGGCACCGTGAGAAGATTGGGGGGTAAGAATTGTTCTAGGAGGGGAAATTTGGGGGGGCGGGGGCGCTAGGAGTGGAGATTTGGGGGAAACTGTGTTGGGGGGAGGGGGGAAGAGGATTTGTGCTAGGAGAGGGTACTGGCAGTATTATGCAAAAAGAGATGATATGGTAGACCGGGGGGGGGGGGGGGGAGTTGGAATTAAGATGGTGTTAGCAGGGGAAACTTTTTTGGAGGGAGGTTTTGTGCTAGTAGGGATGATTGGGGGAGGGTTTTTGTGCTAGAAGGAAACATTGGGGGGATTTGTGGTGGGAAGGTGGATGGGGGTGGGGAATTTGTGCTGGGATGAAGGGGATTCGGAGTGGGGGGAAAGGATGTATACTTGGAGGGTACATTTTAGGGGTAAAGGATTTGGGCTAGAAGGGGCGATTTTTTTTTGGGGGGGGGGGTTGCATTCATTCTGGGGGGATTTGGGGGATTGGGGGGGGGAAGATTTGTACTTGGAGGGGAGGTTTTAAGCAGGGGGTGAATTTGTACTGGGAAGAGGGGGGATTTGGGAATTTATGCTTAGGGGGTAATCATACAGGTTAGTGCTCAGTTTTGAGCACTTGGGGGATTGTTGCTGACCTATAATGCTCATGCTTCTTGGAGGGGGGGGGGTGCAGTTTGCCATGTTCGCCCTGGGCTCTAGATTACCTTGTCCCGGCGCTGACTAGGAGATGTGTTACAGGCCTTATCACCAGGTGAAAATAGAGGGAAAGAAGCCTAATATATAACATTTTTGGTTTTGTGGTTAACGCAACTTAAGCAGTGTTATTAGTCCTGCCTGCCAGACCAGCCCCTGTTCCACTTTCCATGTACAATGCTGCTGCCTTGACTTCCAAAATGTTGCCCACACACTGTTTAGTAAAAGGGCTTTTGGAAGATGTAGTTCTGGAGTGCATGCCTACAGCATTTAGAGCTGAGCTCACAGCAAATGCTCCTACAAGAACTTTATAAGCCTAGTGATGATGTCACAGTGAGTAATACAATCTGTTTTGTGCTGCAGGAACAGGGTAAAATAAAATAATGCTAGGGTATGCACTAGAGAGAGACAGAGCAACAGGAGGGGTAAAGGGTACATTTTGGTAATACTTGGACATACACTTTAAAGGCACAACTTCATTCTTATACAGAAACAGAAAAAGTAAGAACACGTGAGGAATTTTTTGGTAACAGATGCAAAGTTCAATGGTGTGTAGTATCTTACATCTGTCAATCCAAGATCAGCTTGAATTGGTTTGACTACAATAAAAAGTGAACGCTGCCTATAATTGGTGGTTATGCTATGCTGTCTCATAGAGCAAGCTTGAAATGCTTTAGTATTGCGCGTTCACATGCTTCAGCTTCCCATGGAATTTACAAAATCAAATCTGCAATTATTTTTGCTTTCAATGTAAATATAATGTATATTAATGTTTACTGACAAGCTGTTGTAATAGACTGGACAGTGGAATAGCATATAATAATTAGGCATAACAGAGACATTCAACTAGATGCATTGAGTTTCATATAGAACTCTGGATAGTTCTGAAATAGCCAGATTCAATGGTTTGCCCAACATTACAGCTCAAAGCTCTTTCAATAGATTTCCCACCAAATCAGATGCTTGCCTTAATATAGTTTTAATTTGATATTAATCTGAATTAACACAGCATTATTGTGAACATCATAGTAAGTAAGGAAAATTACATGATGCTATCACGGAATAATGACCCGTGAAAAATGTAGCTATAGAATAGAAATTGAGAATGATTAGCGTAAATAAAATACAAATGATATGCTAATGAACCCTATTCAAAGTATCTGTGCAGGAACGTGATTATGCTTCAGCTGTATTTCTGCAGCAGTAGCTCGGAAAAAGTCTTAAAAGAGAAATATAGAGTGAGCCTTATGGTTAAATGTTTTTATTAATATCAAATAAACTTCATTACACATCTACATGAGCACATTTTTAAGTAATTTTATATTTTACCTTGCATATTCTCACAATGTTCCACTGGGAATAGTTTCCTGGCTAGCACAGATTCCATATTAGGATTGATTGTCAACTGTAAGATTAGCTGTTTAATTATTTTGTTAGTAGGCATATGTCCAATAGAGCTGCCTATGGCTTTGAAATGGGGGATTAGTCTATACTGGTGGTATTAGTAAGTTTAAACTGTAAACTGTGTCTGTTAAGCAAATAAAATGATGCAAAGATAGAGGGAAGACACTACCCTAGTTTTTTGCTTCTTTTACAGTTTTTTTTTTCAAATAAATACATTTTACTTTTTTCATGTTACATGACATTAGTGACCTTTTTTATTAAAGAAAATTCATAAAGGGCTTTGTCATGGTTTGTGTGTTTTTTTAATTTGTAATTTTTGTGAATGAGTAACAAGGGGAGGGCTCGATATGGGGAGGGGGGGGGCTCCTTATTTTAAAGTCTCCCCTGGGCCAGGTATGTGGGGATAAGGACCTTGTCCCCATCAAAGTTGGGAAAATGACATTGAGGCAAAGCAGCCCCCCTGCAAGATAACCTTCCAATCTTGAGACTAAAGCCCCGTACACACGCGTCAATAATTGGCCGTGAATTTTTGGCCAACGTCCGATCGGCCAATTTTCAATTTGTTAGTGTCATGCTTCCGACAACCGACTCCGACTTTTCGGCCGAAAAAAATCTGGTGTGCAGGCTATAAAATTTTTGTTGGCCGTCAACACAACGGCCGATTTTCCATCAGTCAGTACAGATTTCGGCAGACAAAAAAATCTGATGAGCAAGACTGGGCATGCTCAGAGAAGAAAAAACACACGGAAAGTAAACCAGCACATGACATCACTTCTGAAATAGATTTTTGTTGGCCGAGAAAATTCGTGTGCAGTCTAGGCACATTCCAACCAACAAAACACCACTCTGGACAAAAGTCGGATGATCGGTCGGCCAATAATCGTTGCGTGTGTACGAGGCATTAGAGGCATGTAGGCTGGTTAGCCGGGAAAAGAGGGGGCAGAAAAGCATGCACCCCCCTTCCTGCAACATACCAAGCTACATGGCCTGCAGAAGAAAAGAAAACGAATGACGTGGGATTCTCACATTTATACTAGAACCTTAGCCTAAATAGGGGTCTGGTCTAGATCTTTTAAGACAGGCCCCACACAACAAATGGGGTGCTGTCCCCCCAAAAGTCATACCAAAACCTTATCAGGTAATTTAGCATGGCTTGCCTGGAAAGGCATAGACAGCAAAAGTGTGTCCCCCGCCTAAGCCAGGCCCCTTCTCCTTAATGTTGGGAAGGTGCTTGGCCAGGGAAACACCCTTTTGCCAGTGGCACCTTGTCTGACTGTTGATGAGCACATGACTCTCATCCCCACATTTTTGGCCTGATGCAAGTGGGAGGTCTGTGGGGGGGGGGGGGTACTAATTATAATCTGAAAGCTCCTTTTAAGATAAGGGGGCCTCCAAATATTCAGCACTAAATATATAAACATTATCCCCTATTGTAAATCCAATATCAATCACCTCTTTCATCACACTCCAGTCACTAAATTGCAGCTCCCTGGTAAACTGCTGAATATCAACACAGTGGCTGGTGATGTTGGATGGTGTTGTTAACCAAATATAGTATGGTCAACGGGTGGTCAGAAGCTTTCAATTAGTAGTGTTAGTAATGAATCACTTGGCCAAATCTGGCCATTTAGTTCTCTTGTTTATCGAATTGTGAACAGCTTGAGTTTGGGTTAAACTCATAGTTGATCCCAACCTGCAGCTTATCGCTATTTGTTGAACCTAAATTGTGAGAATTGACAAAAATAAAAACACATAGGTTAATGTGTTTATTATTGGGTTAGTACTTTGTGTTTATTGCCTGTTGTCACATTTCAGCTTTATAAGACAGGTCTGAATTTATTTGATTGTATTTGGACACAAAAGGAAATTCTTAAGATTAATATGACATGTCCTAAAGCTGTCATATGCCAAGAGAGCAGTAGATGGTTTGATAAGCAGTAATTGGATGAAAAGAGGCGGGGGTTAACAGCTGAATAAGATAGGGCTTAATCTCAAATTGGGCAAAAGATGAGGTGCCATGCACAGGCTTGGACTGGAATCTCCATAAGTGGTCCACAGGGACTAATACAAGTACTTGCAGGCACCACAAGGTATCGGCAATTGCTGTTGTTATCTTAGAAATATAAAAGCAAAGTATGATTTGCTTAAAGCGTAATTCCACTTTTGTTGAGAAAAAAATATTCCCCTCTGAGTGATCTATGAACATTACAAGGATTTTAACACATTTTGTTGCAGATTCCTACCTTTTGGTATTCTGAAGAAATCATTGTTTGCTCCTCTGTGCATCTGTGCTGAGTGGGTCTAATGGGAGTGGTTTCATAATTATCTATCAGCTGTGGCAGCGGCAGGGCACTAATGAGGAAAGCTGCTGGGCCTGCATCCCTTTAGACGTGTTCCTATTGGGAGTATCTCACCAAAAATGAAATTTTTGTTGCAGGGGATGCCAGAAATCTGACTTGTATCTTAGGCAGACATCTGGGAAAATTGGTGAGCCAATCACACAAGCAGTAATTTATGTTTCTGGGTTGTGGTCAGTACACATTCTGTGTACAGAACAGCTCCAGGTAGCCATATTGCATTGCATTTTCAGAAAGTTATAGAGCTACAGATTGAAATGGAAAGGTAATTTTAAATAACATTAAATTACAATATGATTTGTGTCACAATTGTATACGCTATATTATTTTTTATTTATTTGCTATTTTTCCCCCGCAAAAGTGGAGTTACCCTTTAAATACTTACTACGATGTTTTGACAAAAAAAAAAAAAAGAGAAATATGAAAGATGAGCAATACTGTGTGAGAGCAAACAACTGGAGGCCACGACTCATCTTAGATTTGTAAAAACCAGGCTAATAATTTCTCTGTTCAGCAAAGTATGGGATGTGTTTTTGTTGTACTAGAAGAAGAAATTGGGATAGAAGCCATGACTGGGGCTGCCTGGGTTACATGTTAAATTAGCAACCAGTGGTCTTTACTGTGACTGCAAGAAAGGATAGGATGTACCCTGGTACAGCACAAGCAGCATACACAATGATATAATTTTGTTCATGGTGTGCCATTAGGTCATCATATTTTTCTGCATAGGGTAGTTGTTGTCATCAGCTAGAACTCTGCATGTGTGTTAAAAATGGTCACCATTTGAGTCTCTTGATCTCTAGCCAGACCAAATGCATATCATTCATAGCTTGAAATGTCAGCATACTATAGAAAAACATTCAGAACTAAGCTTGTATTTGGTAACTTTACCATGGCTATCTATCTATCTATCTATCTATCTGTCTGTCTGTCTGTCTGTCTGTCTGTCTGTCTGTCTGTCTGTCTGTCTGTCTATCTATCTATCATGGGTAGAAATATACTAATTTGGTGCATAAAAACTTTGCAAATAAAGCTGCAGTATATAAACTATAACAATACAAGGAAATACAAATCCTTGGCAAGAGTTCTGTTCCTGAAATGCTTATGTGTTTTATACATTTGCCTGACATTTGCAGTATTTTGTGAAGTCAAATAGAGTATAGAAATAGATAATTACCAAAATAACATCACATACTTTACATGCACAGCAGCGTGTATTTATACTCATAGTAGCAACACATGCCGTTGAGAGTGCACAGCAGAGGAAAAATTTGTCAAAATGAACAAGCACAAAAGCAACTGGAAACCAAACACTGTTAACATGGTATCTTTACAATTTACAGTTTTTGCTAGAGAGAATAATCTGAATTCAAACACATTCTATGGGCCTGGCATCTACTAGATCAGTGCAACCCAAGTTGTTCTTCAGGTCAAGAGGAGACTAGGAATAAAAATGATTTGCAAGAAATGTTAGCTGTGTTACATAGCACAATTCCATTTCACATATCACAAGTCAATTATGAATACAAGAACGTCTTAAAAAATCCAGGGTCCCATGTGTTTGTCTCAGTGACTCTCTACACTCAGCTTAATAATTGGTGGCATGCTCTGTCCCATTGGTGGTCAACTTACTAGATATAGAATTCTTCAGTAGCGGCCCCTGACTTTACATTAACCACTTTACCACTAGAGCATTTTGCTGTCTTACGTCTGGGCCACTTTTTGCGATTCGGCGCTGTGCGACTTTAACTGACAATTGCGCTGTCGTGCGACGCCATACCCAAATGAAATTTACGTCCTTTTTTTCCCACAAACAGAGCTTTCTTTTGGTGGTATTTGATCACCTGTGCGATTTTTACTTTTTGCGCTATAAACAAAAAAAGAGCGTAAATTTTGAAAAAATAACAATATTTTTCACATTTTTTTATATGAAATTCCCCCCCAAAAAAAGTAAAAATCAAAATTTTTTAAAATTTTTGGCCAATTTGTTTTCTGCTACCTATGTTTGGTAAAAAAATTCACAATAAGCGTATTTTGATTGGTTTGCGCAAAAGTTATTGCGTTTACTAACAAAGGGAAAGATTTCTGTCATTTTTGGTGTTTTTTTTTTAACGCGTAATGGCGGCGATCTGCGATTTTTTTTGCGGGACTGCGACATTGCGGCGGACAGATCGGACCCTTGACTGACATTTTTGACACTTTTGGGAGTACCAGTGACATTACTGCAGTAATCAGTGCTATATATATGCACTGTTACTGTAAAAATTACACTGGCAGGGAAGGGGTTAATTTTATTGGAGAGGGAGGGGTTAATGTATGCCTGGTGCTTACTGACGTGTGGGGGGGGAGGTGACTGTGTGAGCCAGGGACAGATCGGAGTGTTCAGCTATGCTGAACACTCCGATCTGTCACTCCCTGTCACTTGGGAGATCCGCCCGCTTGTGTTTACACAGGCGGGCGGATCTCCACACTAGATCCCCGACGATCGGGGCAGAGCAGCGGCGATCGCCGCTGCTCCTCCCCTGGCCCGACTCCCGCTGTGACTGAATACAGCGGGAGCGAGCCTCCGGCGGCGCGCGAGCGCCGCCCACAAGGGGGAGTGTCTGACGACGTAGGTCTACGTCGTCAGACGATAACGAGCCACTTTGCCGCAGTAGCACTACGGTACTCAGTGACAAGTGGTTATGTAGACATGTTACCCTCGTGCACGGGAGAACTTTCCCAAAATGTCCTTTCTTATCTTAGACCGTATTTGCGCGGCAGAGCCTGGAACAAATTGCTCTTGCAGCGTGAACAGAAATGGATATTTAAACTGAATGCCACCTCACCACCTGGTTTAAAAGAATCAGTATCTTTCAAACCTTTTTTAGAGAGTTCTGTGTCAGGGGGTTGTGAGTTGAAGTAAATAACTATATCCTTTTCTTTATTGTAATATGTTTTTCTTTTTGTTTCAAATTAGTTGCCAAAATCATTCCATTCATACATGTATTGTAAATCAATAAACATCATCGTATAGGTCTTACATAATATCCGTTGTTATGGTTGGTAATATAAGTACTCAATGGATGCTGTGCTGTATATTCTTATTTGTTAGTTTGCCTGCTTTTTTATCAACTGTCTGCTAGAGTGGGGATGCGGACTACTGCTCTCCCTCTGCCCGGCGCAGGGGGGCCACCACTCTTGGTTATCCGGGATGGCTGGCCCTTTTCATTGGCTCAAAATATAAAAGGTGTAAATACCGCGCTAACCAAAAAACTAAAGCTGCCAGCACTACCAACTAACAAAAAGATTGGTGAAAAGAATAAAAAAATATATAAAGTGCAGCGCTACAAGAAGAAGAATGAACCCAAAACTGTTCATATATCAAGTGCATAACATTGAAAGGGTTATATATTGAAGTGAATAAATAAGAAAACTCCCCTATTCAGAAATGGAACATTTAAAGTCCATTATTGAAATGTCCCATAAATTCAATCCATGGGTGAAAAAATTGGTCACCGGTGACAAAAAAGTCTAAATATCTAAAGTCCAAATAAAAGAGTAGAAATCTTGTTCTCCGTTGTAATAGTAAATATATGTGCTTACCAGAGCAAGTGGACTTACACTACCATAAGGCAAGCAAGTCACTTAGGCTTCAAGGTTAATTTCAGATGTCTTTGAAGAAGATGTCATCTGGTACTGTTTCCTGAATGTATAATCCTCCACCGGGGGCAGAAGAGAGGAACTCCTCATCCAGACCAGATTGTAATGAGTGACATAAAAAGAAAAAAAAAAAAAAAAATATATATATATATATATATATATATACAGTATATAGTGTGATACCGTCTATGATGAAGTATCATATAAAACGTGCGCACATTATCACCCACAAATTGTGAATAGTGGAATGTGGAACATTCACAAAGGTGCACTGACCAGGGAGAGATAAAGTGACCAAACAAGCCCGTCACCAGGTATAAAGATTAAATTTGCATTTACTAGAAAGCAAAAAATAAAAAACAACCAGAAGGATAATTGTCCTGAAAAGATGCTAAAATCCACCAGTAACGTATGAGTCCCGTCAAAGGGAAAATCCTAGTATAGTATACGCTTACCAGATAGCATGGGCCTATGATACTATACAGCATATAGGCTAAGCAGGCATTATATAAATATCCAAAAAGGCTGAGCAGGTATTATATGAATATCCTCCACATGTAAAAGGATAGGATCCATATAGGGGTGATCAACTAGATAAAGTGGTGTGCCATCACCATATGAAGTATAGTCTTAAACACTCTTACCAAAAATTATGGACCCGTAATACTATACAGTAGACAGGTCAACAGAGCATATCAGGAAAGATGTATATGGATTCCTCTTTAACCAGCTGTTCACAGGAGAAATATTGAAGATCTCGCAGGCACAAGTGGATGTGGAAAGATGAACTCCACGTTCAATGACCATGTAAGCAAGCCAAACGAAAGCACATAGTGTAAAACTGCTAAATTACATTTTATTAAAAAAAGGACATGTACTTACTTACAGACATCCACAAGTATGCAGCATGATAGGTTCAAATTAGGCCAATATGATGTATCCTGACATGTTTTGCTTCACCAAGCATTATCAAAGGATTCAGCCACAATGTAACAGAGGAATCACTGGTATTTATAGTGCCCATTGTAGACATAAACACCCGTTCTCAGGTGCATGAAATTACACTCACTTCCACCTTCCACCTGGCCAAGATGGCGGCGGAGTGAGTTCCAAGCCTCGTTTTGATTGTACAGAGATACTTCCTGTTTGTAACAGGAAGTGGGGCAGCGTTACCACTCTTGTCAATACATGACATCACATCCGGTCAATCACAGGCAGTGGGGTATCACAAATGAATATGCATTTACTTATATATTGAAACAAGAGAAGGGGAGTATATCTTCAATCGGGCATCTAACATTAAAACTAAAATGCTTATATGATGTAAAACACTTCCTAAAAAACTTTTAATAACATAAAAGAAGCTGAATAAGAATTAATTCCGAACAATTGACTACTTTCGGTTCCGGTGTCCCCACGAACTAGAAATATACTAAAGCTCCTAGACATTTTATAATTGTATAGGGATATATTCAAAACATTAGAAAAATTAGTATGATGAACAAAACAATAAAGACAATGACTGTCCAGAGTCCATAAAAGGAATATGGACTAATATTGATCATTATATGAATGTCATAAATTTTAATAAATATCCCTAGATAAGGAAAAGCGACCACAAATATAAAGGGTCTCAATTCCTTAGATAAGGATATTAAGGAGATGAAGGAGAAGGTTTCTCCTTTCAGTACCACTGCTGAGTATAAGACCCTCTCCTTCAATCTCCCACAACTCATAGAAAAGGAGGAACGTGAGCAAAAGATAAAAAAACTAAAGAAATATATTAGGGACATCTCCGATTATAGGAATAAAACAGTATTCCAATGGCAAAAGAATTTGATTTCTTCTAGTAACGGAGACTCATCAGAAATGGAAGTCTCCAATGCCAATGTTGAGACCATAGACTCCCCAGCCACTCCATTGATTCAATCATCAAATAAAGGGACCAAATTTAATTTTAAGGGACCACCCCAACAAAAGGGTAATACACAACATGGACGGGGTAAAAACAAACCCAACCAACCCCAACATGTTCAAGGCAAAGGTCCACCAAGGAAAGGTTGGGTTTCACATTATCCAACTCCCCTAGAGATTATTGGCAAAATCGAGATAACCCGACGAGAGAGTATAACACTCCTCCCCGAAATTCTCGCAATGACTATGGATACACCCCTCAACAATATGGCAATTATAGGGTAAATACCCACAATAGATTTTCGCCTTTACAACAACAACCTTACAGGGGTAATCATTCTCCCTATTTCGATGATGAGGCTGACCCTAGAAACATGTCTCCCTTCAATTATAACCATCCCCAACCTGGGCCGAGCCAGCATTGGGATTTTCCCAGAGAAAATCAAAATGGGAAAAGGAGTCCCGACCAAAGAGAGGCACCAGAGGGGGGCGGCGCAAAAGGAAAGAGACAAAGAACTTAGCTCAATCAGGCATATTTAACTTAAGCAAGGTTCAATAATCTGAATCATAATTATACACCTTGGACAAAGGACTTAAGTTTGTTCCACCTAAGGCTATGAACAAATTTCACACCTTTATATATTCAAAAATTTATAAGGAAAATAAATGTTCAAAGATATATCTTGACCAATCCCCGTCCAGTTATTTCTAATCAACACCCTACAGATATTGTTCATTCCGGACTATCCAACCCTTCATTGTTTAACCCCCCAAGACCAACGGCGCCAGCTGCTACGGTCTTCAGGGATTAAGTATTAAGAGACTTAGCCTCATTACCCCTCAAAAAACCCTATGGAGATCCCCGTTTAAAAATGGGTCTTAAATATTTATGTGAGCAAAAACAATTAGTTATCCACCCGGCGGATAAAGGGGGAGGCATAGTAGTCCTGGACAAGGCAGATTATCTTTGCGAAATTGAGAGGATTCTCGGAGATCATGAAACATACATATGTAATGTTCTGGTACCTCTGGTACCCTTATTTCCACATTTCTCTCTTAATATTGCGTCCCATCTTGCTATACAAATGGGAAGCATACACCTTTAAGGGCAATGACATCATCGCCGAGCGCCGCTATGAGCGGCTATTTCAATCGCCGGCTTTCTCTCACTCATTGCTCGTTCAAACCGCATGTTCACCGCACCTTCTCTTGTGAAGCTGGAGCTGCTGGCTATTCCCTTTGCCTGAACTGAACCGGAACCTCGCTGCCGATCCGTATCTCGCTACTGGATCACCTCTCACTACTGAACTTTGTTACTACTACCTATCTAGTGATAAGTACCCCACAGGGGATTCCTTACTAACCTGCACTTCTACTGTCATCTACTGCATATACCAGGACTATCTCTATCTAAGCTATTTCCTATCATCTGCATAGACTGTTAGCTCTTGGGACTACCATCAACTATCCTTGCACTAGGTTACTCTGTCTTGTATACTCCATCTGCTGTCCCCTACCATCTGCACTATACTTGACATTAGAACCTATCTGCTTACTACCATCACCTAAACACTCTCCTAATACTACTCCTAGGTGCTCACCATACTATAGCCTGTCTCTCACCTATATACTCTCACATATTCTATCCCTCCATTAACATCAGATTGAGTGTATGTATATTGCATAAACAGGCTGTGCACAGTGATGAAGTCCTGAGAGTTGGATATGTTTGTTCAACAGAATCTCTACACGACTACTGAGTGTGACAATTCTGCAGCTGCAAATCCATCCACTAACAAAAACGCATGAGCGTTACAGATTGAACGAGCCTTAAAAAAATTATGGATTCAGCAGAATTACCCACTCAGGTACTACAATTAAAACAGCAAGTAGATGCATTGATCCTTGCTCTTACAGAGGTAAAAAACGAAAATCAGGCTTTAAGACAGCAGGTTGGCCGTCTCACGCAGCTTTCTGTTGCTCAGCCCCGTGAGCCTAAGATAAACCCTCCTCTAGTGTTTACTGGTGATCGGAGTAAATTTCGTGAATTTAGAAACGCATGTCGATTGCTTTTCTTGTTAAAACCTCTGACCTACACCACTGACCAAATTAAAGTCTGTACCATTATCTCCTATCTGACGGGTGAACCCCGGGCCTGGGCAGACGCTCTCTTTGAAAAAGATGACCCACTCCTAAACTCCTATCCTTTATTCCTAGCGCAACTCGCTAGTTTATATGAAGACCCCAATAGGCAGAGTACTGCTGATACCCAATTGAGGGCTTTAAAACAAGGAAGGAGACCTGTTGAAGATTTCGTGGCAAATTTCAAAAGATGGTCCCCTGATTCAGGGTGGAACGACACATCTTTGCGAATGCAGTTCAGACTCGGCCTATCAGAGGCCGTTAAAGACGAGCTCGCCCGAGCGGATTTACCTGGCACTTTGGATGGCCTGATGCAGACCAGTATCAATATTGACAGACGACTGCGAGAAAGAAAGGCTGAGAAGATGGGCTTACCATTTTCCAGTCCTTCTCGGATGTCGCCTGCTGACCCTACTCCTATGGAGGTAGGAATGATACGCCCACCTTTGACCCTTTCCGAACGTGCCAGGAGGAAAACCGAACATCTCTGCATGTACTGCGCATCCTCGGATCATTTGATAAGCGGCTGTCCCCTTGTCCGCAAAAAAGAGGGTGAGTGTTCAAATGTCTTGCTAGGGGGACTAACAACTTCCTTTTCTAATCCTTATCTTTTTGTTCAATTGACATTGCATTGGGACCAAACTAGGATCACCACCAAGGCTATGATCGACACTGGATCTTGTGGAAACTACATTGATACTTGTTTTGTCTCCTTAAATAAAATACCTATTGTTCCAAAACCCAAACCTGTCTCTGTTAGTTTTATTAACGGTACCCCTTTATCCTCCGGTCCCATCACCAATCAGACACAGGCACTCCTTGTAACTGCTGACAAGTCTCATGTGGAGACCACCACCTTTGATGTATTAACCTCACCACATTTTCCCATTATTTTGGGACTTCCCTGGTTACACATACATCAACCAATCATCGATTGGAAAACAAGAACGCTAGCCTTCTCTTCTCACTATTGCGAAACTACGTGTAATCTCCCCCCATATGGTAGGATCCTGTCTGTGGTGTCGGATGACATTATACCAAAATGTTATCAGGATTTATCGGAGGTTTTCCTTGAGAAAAACGCTCAAGTGTTGCCTCCCCATAGGGACTATGATTGTTGTATCGATCTACTCCCTAATAGTAAGTTGCCTTTCGGTCACGTCTATCCTCTTTCACAAGATGAACTCTCTCATCTCAAGGAATATCTGGATGAAAACTTGGCAAAAGGATTCATCCGACCTTCTACTTCCTCCACTGCTGCTGGACTCTTCTTTGTCCGCAATAAGGATTCTAGTCTTAGGCCTATCATTGATTTCAGACAATTAAATACCATTACAATAAAGGATCGTTATCCTTTACCTCTTATTCCTGAACTTATCGAACAGGTGCGCGGAGCTTCCTACTTTTCAAAATTGGACTTAAAAGGGGCATACAATTTAATTCGAATCCGTGAGGGGGATGAATGGAAGACAGCATTCAGAACCAGATACGGACTGTTTGAGTACCTCGTGATGCCATTTGGGTTGTGTAATGCTCCCGCAGCCTTCCAACGTTTTATAAATGAGATATTCAGAGACTTGCTTGATGTTTGTGTTGTAGTATATTTGGACGATATACTTATTTATTCTCATTCCTTACCTGAGCACATAAAACATGTAAGACTTGTGTTGTCAAGACTACTTGCACATAACTTATATGTTAAATCAAAAAAATGTTTATTCCATAAAGAGGAAGTACTATTCTTAGGATACATTATATCTAAAAATGGAATCAAAATGGACATGAGCAAAATATCCTGCATTCTGGATTGGCCTGTGCCAACCACTCGCAAAGCACTACAAAGGTTCCTCGGATTCTCTAACTACTATAGGAAGTTCATTAAGAACTTCTCTGCGATTGTGAAACCTCTCACACAACTCACAAGCACAAAAAAATCATTCAAATGGTCAGAAGAAGCAAATGGAGCTTTCTGTCTGTTGAAATCAAGCTTTACTTCTGCTCCCATACTACGCCATCCAGACCCATCCCTTCAATACATCTTGGAGGTAGATGCATCAAATATGGCAGTAGGAGCAGTTCTCTCACAACGACCAACAAACACCTCACCTCTTCACCCAGTTGCTTTCTTCTCAAAGTCATTAAGCAGCCCCGAGGTGAATTACCCAGTAGGTGAGAAAGAGTTGCTAGCCATAAAACTGGCACTAGAGAATTGGCGACATCTACTTGAGGGTACTCAATTGCCAATCCTTATATATACTGATCACAAAAACCTTCAATACCTTCGGACTAATAGAACTCTTTCCCACCGGCAGGTACGGTGGTCGTTATTCTTTTTGAGAATTAATTTCTTAGTAACCTACACACCTGCAGACAAAAATAAAAAAGCGGATGCGCTTTCACGATTAGCCGAGAATGATTGCACCGAGGTTCCCTCAGTTCCTATAATACCACATGAACGTATTGTCGGCGTCGTTCGTTCCCTGAAGGAGGAGATTTTGCACAGCATAGGACTGGATTCACCTCCACCACAACTAAATGCTGACGCAGAAGGCTTCCTTTACTACAACGATAAATTATACATACCCCCTACTATGCGAACCAAGATCTTGGAATTGTCGCATGATGTACCTATGGCAGGACATATGGGTATGACTAAAACTTTCAATCTACTTACTAGGCAGTTTTGGTGGCCAGACATGAAGACAACCGTAAAAAAGTTCGTTTCATCTTGCGATATCTGTGCAAGGTCTAAAATTGACAATACGAAACCATCGGGTCTACTTTGTAGTTTACCAATACCCCAGGTTCCGTGGGAAGTGGTATCCTTAGACTTCATAGTGGAACTACCACCTTCCAAAGGATTCAACACCATCTTAGTGTCAGTGGACCATCTGACCAAGATGGCACATTTCACTCCTATCCGAAGACTACCTTCATCCAAACAAACAGCGGAATTACTTGTGAAACATGTCTTTAAGTTACATGGTATTCCAAAAACACTGCTGTCTGACCGTGGTTCACAATTCATCTCAAAGTTTTGGCTAGCTCTATGTCAGATACTACAAATAGAGCGTAAACTTACTTCTCCTTACCACCCTCAGACCAACGGACAGACAGAGAGAGTTAACCAGTGCATTGAGCAATATCTACGTTGCTATACTTCATATCTACAGGACGATTGGGTGGATCTCCTCCCGCTGGCGGAATTCGCCTATAACAACGCGACCCACAGCACTACTAAACAAAGTCCATTCTACTTAAATTATGGGTTTCATCCCACACTCCTTCCACCACGTATTTTGCCATCAAGTAATCCAGTGGCATCTGATTATCTTGCCCAGATAAAGGATTCCCTGGGATTACTCAACAATACCATCTCACATGCTCATAGCCAACAAAAGAGGTACTACGACCTCCGTAGGAAACCCTCTCCCCAATATGCCATTGGGGATCTTGTCTGGCTTTCTACAAAAAATCTGAGATTAAAGATCCCTAGTAAAAAACTTGGACCTCTATTCTTGGGACCTTTCCCAATAAAGAAGCTTATTGGAAAAGCTGCAGTACAACTCACATTACCAACAGACCTCAAGATACATCCCATCTTCCATGTGTCGCTACTAAAGCCCCATGTTCCTAACCAAGGAATAAGGCCTACCATATCACCTCCACCTCCTGTACAAGTTGAAGGTGGAGAAGAATTTGAGATAAAGGAGATTCTGGATTCCCGTATCCATAGAAGAAGACTCCAATATCTAGTACGATGGAAGAACTATGGGCCCCAAGATGACACCTGGCTGGATACCTCCGATATACATGCCCCTAGACTGATTCGCAATTTCCACTCGAAATACCCGGAAAAACCAGTTCTAGAGGCCTTGCGGAGCTGGCCTTAAGGGGGGGTACTGTAATGTTCTGGTACCTCTGGTACCCTTATTTCCACATTTCTCTCTTAATATTGCGTCCCATCTTGCTATCCAAATGGGACGCATACACCTTTAAGGGCAATGACATCATCGCCGAGCGCCGCTATGAGCGGCTATTTCAATCGCCAGCTTTCTCTCACTCATTGCTCGTTCAAACCGCAAGTTCACCGCACCTTCTCTTGTGAAGCTGGAGCTGCTGGCTATTCCCTTTGCCTGAACTGAACCGGAACCTCGCTGCCGATCCGTATCTCGCTACTGGATCACCTCTCACTACTGAACTTTGCTACTACTACCTATCTAGTGATAAGTACCCCACAGGGGATTCCTTACTAACCTGCACTTCTACTGTCATCTACTGCATATACCAGGACTATCTCTATCTAAGCTATTTCCTATCATCTGCATAGACTGTTAGCTCTTGGGACTACCATCAACTATCCTTGCACTAGGTTACTCTGTCTTGTATACTCCATCTGCTGTCCCCTACCATCTGCACTATACTTGACATTAGAACCTATCTGCTTACTACCATCACCTAAACACTCTCCTAATACTACTCCTAGGTGCTCACCATACTATAGCCTGTCTCTCACCTATATACTCTCACATATTCTATCCCTCCATTAACATCAGATTGAGTGTATGTCTATTGCATAAACAGGCTGTGCACAGTGATGAAGTCCTGAGAGTTGGATATGTTTGTTCAACAGAATCTCTACACGACTACTGAGTGTGACAATTCTGCAGCTGCAAATCCATCCACTAACAAAAACGCATGAGCGTTACAACAAACTGCTTGGGAGTAATCCTACCACTCAATTTAAGAAAGAATTAGTACAACCGATTGAGAAAGGTTTAAAAAAAACATACTTGACAAGAAAGAAAAGGCTTTCCTTATTCCTACAACACCTAGAATTCCCGTTTTATATTATTTGCCGAAGGTGCACAAAAATGCCACTCAACCACCAGGACGTCCCATTGTCAGTGGAATAAATTCCATAACTTCCAAAATTGGCAAATACATAGATCACTATCTCCAACCATTAGTTTGTAAAAACTTTTCCTATATTAAAGATACTAAAAACACCATTAATATTCTGAATAATAATAAATTGGATGGCTTTTGTTTAATTGTAACAGCAGACGTTAATTCGTTATATACTTGTATACCTCATCATTTAGGCCTTGAAGCTGTAGAACATTTCCTACAGAGAGATTCATCGGTATCCTCCTCCCAACGAGAATTTATTTTGGATCTCTTATTGTTTGCCACAGGGCATAATTACTTTTGGTATAATGACCAATTCTTTCTACAACAGAAAGGTGTGGCGATGGGGGCAAAATTTGCCCCAAGATTAGCCAATCTATTCATGGCTAAGTGGGAGGAGGATGTCGTCTACCCTTTACAGAAACCTGAATTGGCCCGCTGGGTACGTTACATAGACGGCATCCTCCTCCTATGGAGGGGTGATGTAGTTTCTTTGGATTCATTCATGACTCTTTTGAACCTTAATAACCGTGGTATATCACTTACATATGAGTACAGTGAAACCAAAATTCACTTTTTAGATTTGGAAATTACTAGAGATAACGACAGTCTAATTACCAACACGTACTTCAAAGCAACTGATCGTAATTCATATTTACCAATTAACAGTTGTCATCATAAACCTTGGCTTACAGGAATTCCTAAAAGTAATTTCATCCGTCTCAAGAGGAACTGTACTAAAGATAAAGATTACTTCAGACAATCTTCCATTCTAAAAGATAGATTCCTGTCAAAAGGGTACAATGCTAGTGATTTGGATATCACTATCTCTGAAATTGGAAAACGGGATCGATCTCAATTACTTGTTGACTCCAATTCCAACACTAATAATTTTTCACATTTTGCAAAGTGGTCTTTGTGTACTGAGTACTCTGTCCATCATAAACACATTAAAAAAATTTTTGGAAGACATTGGGACGTACTAAAAAACGATAGGGTTTTGGGCCCCATCATTCCTGATAAACCAGTGGCTACTTTTAGGGGAGCTCCCTCTCTTAGGGGAAAATTGGCTCCCAATATATTGGATCCTCCAAACAAACCTCAGTTTTTTGGTGATCTGATCGGCCATTTCCCCTGTCGCAAATGCAGAGTCTGCCTTCTGAATTGTGATAAACGTAGAAAATTTGTCTCCTTTTAATCATCCGTTACTCGTGTTATTTTCAATATAAAGTTTTTTTCCACTTGTACTACTACCCACGTGGTTTACCTTTTAACTTGTCCCTGCAACAAGCAATATGTAGGTCGTACTACCAGACAATTCTATATTCGTGTTAATGAACACATTACCAACATCATAAAGAACAAAAGTAATCATAACGTACTGAACACTACTCTCGATATCATCATAGCAACCCGAAAGGTACGCTATTCCAAATCATTGACTGTTATCCCGCTCCATGGAGAGGTGGATCCAAAAAGATTGGGGTCTTACGTCAAGAGACATTTTGGATCTACACCCTCAAATCATACTCATCGTACGGTTTAAATATTGAGTGGGACATTAACTCATTCATTAACACCGCATGAAGTTATATGACCCACCAATACTTTTGTGCCTTAAATGTTAAATCACTCTGTAATGTTTTTTTCACTTCATAGTATGATCTCAGTATCTTCTCACTACATTTAGGTCTAATATTGGATGGGGTCATTTTTATGTATCTCTTTCCGCTATATTCCCAATATGAGTTAATTGTCCCTTATTTATTCATTTTAGTTTTGGTTTGCTTATTCTCCTTCTTTTCTTCTTTTCTTCTACGTTGAATACATTTCCAGTGACATAGCAGGTTACAAATAGGGACGTTGTAGATCCCCAGATATAAATATATCTTTTAATTAAAAAAAAATAATAATTTTTGGGGTCATTATCATTGTGGCTCCTAATTCGTTTCTAGGAACGCAGACCCTTTATATTTGTGATCGCTTTTCCTTATCTAGGGATATTTATTAAAATTTATGACATTCATATAATGATCAATATTAGTCCATATTCCTTTTATGGATTCTGGACAGTCATTGTCTTTATTGTTTTGTTCATCATACTTATTTTTCTAATGTTTTGAATATATCCCTATACAATTATAAAATGTCTAGGAGCTTTAGTACATTTCTAGTTCGTGGGGACACCGGAACCGAAAGTATTCTATTGTTCGGAATTCATTTTTATTCATTTTCTTTTATGTTATTAAAAGTTTTTTAGGAAGTGTTTTATATCATATAAGCATTTTAGTTCGAATATTAGATGCCCGATTGAAGAGATATCCACCCCTTCTCTTGTTTCTATATATGTCTACAATGGGCACTATAAAAACCAGCGATTCCTCTGTTACATTGTGGCTGAATCCTTTGATAAAACTTGGTGAAGCAAAACATGTCAGGATACATCATATTGGCCTAATTTGAACCTATCATGCTGTATACTTGTGGATGTCTGTAAGTACATGTCCTTTTTTTTAATAAAACGTAATTTAGCAGTTTTACACTATGTGCTTTCGTTTGGCTTGCTTACATGGTCATTGAATGTGGAGTTCATCTTTCCACATCCACTTGTGCCTGCGAGATCTTCAATACTTCTCCTGTGAACAGCTGGTTAAAGAGGAATCCATATACATCTTTCCTGCTATGCTCTGTTGACCTGTCTACTGTATAGTATTACGGGTCCATAATTTTTGGTAAGAGTGTTTAAGACTATACTTCATATGGTGATGGCACATTACTTTATCTAGTTGATCACCCCTATATGGATCCTATCCTTTTACATGTGGAGGAAATTCAAATAATACCTGCTCAGGCTTTTTGGATATTTATATAATGCCTGCTTAGCCTATATGCTGTATAGTATCATAGGCCAATGCTATCTGGTAAGCGTATACTATACCAGGATTTTCCCTTTGAGGGGACTCATACGTTACTGGTGGATTTTAGCATCTTTTCAGGACAATTATCCTTCTGGTTGTTTTTTATTTTTTGCTTTCTAGTAAATGCAAATTTAATCTTTATACCTGGTGACGGGCTTGTTTGGTCACTTTATCTCTCCCTGGTCAGTGCACCTTTGTGAATGTTCCACATTCCACTATTCACAATTTGTGGGTGATAATGTGTGCACGTTTTATGTGATACTTCATCATAGACGGTATCACACTATATACTGTATATATATATATATATATATATATATATATATATTTTTTTTTTTTTTCTTTTTATGTCACTCATTACAATCTGGTCTGGATGAGGAGTTCCTCTCTTCTGCCCCCAGTGGAGGATTATACATTCAGGAAACAGTACCAGATGACATCTTCTTCAAAGACATCTGAAATTAACCTTGAAGCCTAAGTGACTTGCTTGCCTTATGGTAGTGTAAGTCCACTTGCTCTGGTAAGCACATATATTTACTATTACAACGGAGAACAAGATTTCTACTCTTTTATTTGGACTTTAGATATTTAGACTTTTTTTGCGACTGGTGACCATTTTTCTCACCCATGGATTGAATTTATGGGACATTTCAAAAATGGACTTTAAATTTTCCATTTCTGAATAGGGGAGTTTTGTTATTAATTCACTTCAATATATAACCCTTTTAATGTTATGCACTTGATATATGAACAGTTTTGGGTTCATTCTTCTTCTTGTAGCACTGCACTTTATATATTTTTTTAATCTTTTCATTGGCTCACTGGACCGGTCTTTTTCCACAACTAACTATACAGCTAAGACAAGCTCCATCTTTGCTTAGGTGGAAATTCCTTGAAACATTCTTAATTAGTGCATTGCTGTTTGTATACATCATATATTGATTTTAAATATTTAAGCCTGAGTGGTAATGAGGGAGGCACCAAAAAGACAGTCAGATCCTGTTCGTTCTTATATATATGAAACGTTGTAGCGATATACATGTCTGCAATACCTGGATACATTCTAATTGAACTCCGGTAAAATGGCGCTGATCATTCTATAAAATAGACTGAGCGCCCCGCCGTCCAATCAAATCCCCCTGAGGAAGACACGTGGTCCCTTGTGTCGTCATGCGTAGGGGAGGGGCAAGGACGGACGGAGCGCTTCGCTGATCCTAATGCGAGACTGTCAGGCTGTCAGCTACATCCACTGCAGGGGATAAGGGCGCAGCTGCAGCATCTCCCACTATACCACAACGGTACTGTGAAGAGGGATATCGTCTGAAGGGCTATCTAAAGGTGCATGGATGCACTGTTAAATGTGAGTGTATCATCGTTTACTTTTTGGAATAAACATTTTAAAATGGTATAAGCACTATTGTGAGCTTCTCTATTTTCATGATATGCGGACTACTGAGATGATAAAAGGCTTATCTGTGGGATAAGGATACCGGGAACTACCAGATATCTAGCATTCGAACCTAGTTATATCCAATACAGGATTGCTAAGGAGATAATTGGCTAATCTATGGGAATAGATCACTTTGAACCACCAGACATTCAGCATTTGAGCACAGCTATATTTTATACAAGGTGAGTGCCCAATCACAAGGGAGTGCATAAGTACGAAAAAGCTGTGACACCCTGGTAACCCAATCGGTTTTGGGATCACAGCCACACACTGGTGGCTTGAGCACATATAGAAGACTGTTTTTGCACCTATTATCACTGGATTTTATTGGACACTAAAAACATTTATATATATTTTTTGATATTGTACTTATATATTTAACATTTATTCACTGTCATTTTCTGATTAATGATATTATTTTACAATGTATGGATTATTATAGAGGTTTCATGGATTAGAAACCAATGAGATACATTTGAGCACCCCAGCACATAGTAATTTTTTCTATTTTTATATAGCAATACTATCTCTAGCACATTTTTTTAGGATTATAGAAAGCACAAACACTTTACCTTGAAGTGACGGATTTCATATAAGGAAATAATTTAAGCAAACTAAGCTGGGATTCGTAGTAAGAGTGCTGCACATATTTATTTATGCACCATATCACTATTTTATATTCATTTAAATAGATTTTTATCTTGCGCAACACTAATTTTATATTTATTAGCTCAATTGCACTTTTTATGAGAAGTGAAGTGTCTGCGGCATTTTAAATATCTACAGCAGAGAGGTTGATCGCAGGAATCTTTCTCTTTTTAGGACATTTTCAACTTTGCCTTTTAAAAAATATCCAATATACTCAATTTATGTCATATTTTGGCCAAAATGTATTTAGCTACATGTCTTTGACAAAAAAAAAATCTCAATGACAGTATTTTTATTGGTTTGCGCAAAAGTTATAGCGTCTACAAACTATGGTGTAAATACTGAAATTTATGCACTTTTAATTTCTGACTGCCTATCTCATTTCATGAAGTGCTAAAATGGCAGCGCAGTACAAACCCCCCCCAAATTACCACTTTTTCGAAAGTAGACATCCTAAGGAATGTCCTGAGAGGCATGTTGAGCTCATTGAATATTTCATTTTTTTGTCACAGGTGTTTGAATAATGACTAAAAAAAAAAAGATTATTTTTTTTTACACAAAGTTGTCATTGAAATTATATATTGCTCACACATGCCATGGGTATATGTGTAATTACACCCCATAATATATTCTTCTGCTTCTCCTGAGTACAGGGATACCACATATGTGAGACTCTTTGGGAGACTAGCTGTGTACGGGACCCCGAAACCAATCCCCACCGTCAGAATTTCAAAGGGCGTACATTTTTCATTGCATTGTCTCACTACCTATAACGGTTAAGAGGCCCTGAAATGTCAAGATACCACAAAACCCCCCCAAATGACCCCATTTTGGAAAGTAGACACCCCAAGCTGTTTGCTGAGAGGCATGGTGAGTCCATGGAATATTTTATATTTTGCCACAAGTTTTGTGAAAATTACAATTTTTCTTTTAATTTTTTTAACACAAAGTTGTCACTAAAATATACATTTCTCACACATGACATGGGTATATGTGGAATGACACCCCAAAATACATTCTGCCACTTCTCCTGAGTATGGGGATACCCCATGTGTGAGACTTTTTGGGAGCCTAGCTGTGTACGGGACCCCGAAAATCAATCACCATCTTCAGGTTTTCTAATGGCATAAATTTTTGATTTTACTCCTCACTACCCATCACAGTTTCGGAGGCCCTGAAATTTCAAGATAGCACAAAACCCCCCCAAATGACCCCATTTTGGAAAGTAGACACCCCAAGCTATTTGCTGAGAGGCATGGTGAGTCCATGGAATATTTTATATTTTGCCACAAGTTTCGGGAATATTAATTTTTTTTTTTAACACAAATTTGTCACTAAATGATAAATTGCTCACACATGCCATGGGTATATGTGGAATGACACCACAAAATACATTCTACTGCTTCCCCTGAGTACAGGGATACCCCATGTGTGAGACTTTTTTGCAGTCTAGCCGAGTACAGGACCCCGAAAACCAATCCCCACTTTCAGGCTTTCCAAGGGCGTACATTTTTGATTTCACTCCTGACTACCTATCACAGTTTCGGAGGCCATGAAATTTTTGAGAGCCTAGCTGTGTACAGGACCCCGAAACCAATCAACACTCTCAGGTTTTCTAATGGCGTAAATTGTGCATTTCACCTCTGCACTACCTGTCACAGTTTCGGAGGCCCTAAAATTCCAAGATAGCACAAAACCCCCCCAAATGACACCATTTTGGAAAGTGGACACCCCAAGGTATTTGCTGAGAGGCATGGTGAGTCCATGGAAAATTTTATATTTTGCCACAAGTTCCGGGAAATATATATATATTTTTTTTACACAAAGTTGTCACTAAATTATATATTGCTCACACATGCCATGGGTATATGTAAAATGACACTCCAAAATACATTCTGCTGCTTCTCCTGAATACAGGGATACCCCATGTGTGAGACTTTTTTGCAGTCTAGCCGAGTACAGGACCCCGAAAACCAATCCCCACTTTCAGGCTTTCCAAGGGCGTACATTTTTGATTTCACTCCTGACTACCTATCACAGTTTCGGAGGCCATGAAATGCCAAGACAGCAACAAACCCCCCCCCAAATTACCCCTTTTCGGAAAGTAGACACTCTAAGCTATTTGCAGAGAGGCATGTTAAGTGTTTTGCAGATCTCACTTTTTGTCACAAAGTTTTGGAAATTGAAAAAAGAGGAAAAAAAATTAATTTTCCTGTTTTTTCTTCATTTTCCAAAAAAAATGAGAGCTGCAAAATACTCCCCATGCCTCTCAGCAAATAGATTGGAGTGTCTACTTTGCAAAATGGGGTCATTTGGGGGGGGGGGGGTTGTGCATTTGGCATTTCATGGCCTTCAAAAGTGTGATAGGTAGTAAGGAGTGAGATCAACAATTTACACCCCTTAGAAAGCTAGAAGGTGCGGATTGGTTTTCAGGGTCCTGTACGCGGCTAGACTGCCAAATAGTCTCACACATGGGGTATCCCTGTACTCAGGAGAAGCAGCAGAATGTATTGTGTCATTTCACATATACCCATGGCATGTGTGAGTAATATATCATTTAGTGACAACTTTGTGTAAAAAACAAAAAAAAAAAGAAATAATAATTTTCCCGAAACTTGTGGCAAAATATAAACTATTCCATGGACTCATCATGCCTCACTTTTTGTCACAAAGTTTTGGAAATTGAAAAAAGAGGAAAAAAAATGAATTTTCCTGTTTTTTCTTCATTTTCCAAAAAAAATGAGAGCTGCAAAATACTCATCATGCCTCTCAGCTAATAGTTTGGAGTGTCTACTTTGCAAAATGGGGTCATTTGGGGGGGTTTTGTGCTATCTTGAAATTTCAGGGCCTCTGAAACTGTGACAGGTAGTGCAGAGGTAAAATTATAAAATACTCCATGGACTCAATATGCCTCTCAGCAATTAGCCTTGGGTGTCTACTTTTCAAAAAGGAGTAATTTGGGGGGTGTTTGAACTGTCCCTGCTCAATCTTAGCCACAAATCACGCACTCTTCTAACCACTTGAAAACCAAGCCTTTTCTGTGACTTTTTGTTTACATGAAAACATTTTTTTTTTTTACTAGAAAATTACTTTGAACCCCCAAACATTATATATTTCTTTAAAGCAGAGGCCCTATAGAACAAAATTGTGGAGGTTGCAAATTTTTTTGTCACACGGTATTTGCGCACAGGTTTTCCAAACGCAATTTCTGCCAAAAAATACATTTTTTTTAAAATTTATTGCACAAATACACTATATAATTCCAAATTGTTTGGTAAAATTTAAAAGATGATCTTATGCTGAGTACATAGATACCAAACATGACATGCTTTAAAAATTGCGCACGCCTGTGCAGCCGCAACAAACTACGTACATTTTTAAAAGCCTTTAAAAGTCTTTACAGGTTACCACTTTAGACTTACAGAGGAGGTCTACTGCAAGAATTACTGCACTCGACCTGGCATTCGCGGCGATACCTCACATGCATGCTGCAATTGCGGTTTACATATGACACTAGACCAACGCTTGTGTGCGCCTTTGTGCGCAAGCACGGGGGGACAGGGGGGGCTAGATTTTTTTTTATTTATTTTTTTTGCTTTTTTATGTTATTTTGTCACCTTTCCTTTCATTTTTTTTTCTAATCATTTTTATTATCACAGTGAATTTAAATATCCCCTATGATAGCAATCTGTAATGACAGGTACTCTTTTTAAAAAAAATTCGGATCTTTTAGACTCTAGATCTCTCCTCTGACCTTAACGCATCTGACCACACCAAAATTGGTGTGATAAAATACTTTCCCAATTTCCCAATGGCGCTGTTTATTTCTGACAAAACAGAACTCATGAAATGCTTGTAGCTTCCGGTATCTTAGGCCATAGAGATGATTGGAGCCATTCTCATCTCCAATCAGCTCTATGGTTAGATAATTGAACCACCGGCTGCACTCTCGGGTTAACCGGTGGGACAGGAGAGCCCGAGAAAAACCACGAAAGGCGACAGAAGGCGGCGGTAGGGGGGGAGTCCCCTCCCACTGCATGTAAAAGCAGTCTAGCGGCCAATTATACACTAGGATTGCTTTTACATGTAAGCCGACCGCTGGCTGTAAAAAACGATACCAAGGTGATGCCTAAATCTGCAGGCATCATCTTGGTATAACCACTCAAAATCCAGCAACGTACCAGTACATTGCTGGTCCTTGTTTGGCATATAGTGTAGGTTTTTTTTTTCTTCATGCAGCCTGTGGGCTGAACGAAAACAAAGAGAACCTAACAGAAATCACCACAGGAATATTGTGTAGTATTACACACCCTTATCCGCCCAAACAGCCACCCACTGATTTTAATGGTGGGTATACATGACAATATTCCACGTATACCTAAAGGTATTTTAACTGCAGTGGTAAAATCAGCCTACCACAGCTGCTGCCATCAGAGGTATCCATATATGCTGAGCGCAAACGCTGTTTGTGTCAGCATATATAAAATCAGTGTGGCAGCCGACGGGTACCTGCAAGAGAAATAGGTTAACAAAAGAATGAAAAACAAACAAAGTACAGTAAAAGTACAGTAGGAAGAGTAGAAGAACATAAAAAATTACTGACATGACAACTGTTTTTGGATTTTTTATTTTTATTTTGTAACACTTTTTTTTCTGTAAACTGCGATTTTCCTGCTTTGGTCTCTCAAAATGTCGATAGCCATCGAACATCTTTCGAGACCCTGTGTTTGTGTGCCCTACACTTTATCGTGCTGTACCCTACACTAATACTCTACTAGTGTATGGTAGCGCTCAAAACATTCCCCGATGCAGAGACCAGGTTGGCCAGGACATCTGGGACAATAATAGCGGGTGTCACGCCTACATCCGCGCCTGCTACAGACACAACATCTTCTTTGGGGGTGTCTTTGGGTAGGGGTACGCGGGAGGACATATGGAAAATGTCTCTCATGCAGCCGGCTCACTGCATCTGGAAGGGGAAGTTGGGCAGGCATACCTCCTGGGTACAGGTAGGCACTGATGATCGCTTCCTGGAATTCTCGGAAGGATCCAGTTCGTCCTGATGCCCTGTATAGGACAAGGCGTTCAGCATAGCCAATTGGAATAAATAAACAGACACTTTTTTGTACCAGCGTCTGGCTTTACGGACAACTAAATACAGCGCCAAAAGCTGGTCGTTAAGGTCCACCAATCTCATATTATGGTTGTAGTCGTGGACACAAAGGGATTTCTCCATAACGCCAGTTGCCGTATAAATTTTGATCGTCGTGTCTGCATGAAGGGAGGACAAAACAAAAACATCCCATGTATCCTTCCACTTCACTGCAAGCAATTTGTCAGTTTTCAAGCAGGCTCTCTCCCCACGACTAAGACGGGAATTTACAAGCCGTTGGGGGAAGCCCCGGCGATTAGGTCGCATGGTGCCACATGCGCGAATTTGTAATTCAAGAAGGTGACTAAATAGTGGCAGGCTTGTGTTGAAGTTGTCCACGTACAAATGGTACCCTTTTCCGGATAAGGGTGACACCAGGTCCCAAACTATCTTGCCGCTGCTCCCTATGTAGTCTGGGCAGTTGGGGGGCTCCACAGTGCTATCTTTTCCCTCATAGACCTGGAAACTAACTGTATAGCCTGTGGCCCTAACACAGAGCTTGTACAGCTTGACCCCGTATCTGGCACGCTTGCTGGGGAGGTACTGTTTCATAGCAAGGCAGCCAGTAAACGTAATCAGGGACTCGTCAATGCAGACAACTTGTTCGGGCGTAAACAAGGCTGCAAACCGCTGATTGAAGTGGTCTATGAGGGGCTGAATTTTGTGGAGTCAATCATATTCAGGGTCTCCCCGAGGATGACAGGTTTCATTGTCGTTTAAATGTATAAATCGCAGAATTTGCTCGTATCTCACCGTGGACATGGAGGCAGAGTACATGCGCATATGGTGAAGTGGGCTAGTGGACCAATATAGCCGCAATTCACTCTGTTTGGTTATGCCCATGTGGAGGGAAAGGCCCAGAAAGATTTTAAAATCGGGAACCGTTATAGGTTTCCAGCCGAATTGTCTGGCAAGGGGCGAATTTGGGTTGGCGGCGATAAATTGTTGTGCATATAAATTTGATTGATCCACAATAGATCCGTAAAGATCTTCCGTGAAGAACAGCTCAAAAAAATTCAGGGGCGTAAAACCAGCTGTCTCCACGTGGATTCCAGGTTGGGCAGTGAATGGGGGAAGTACTGGCGCTGTAGAATCAGTGGGTTGCCAATTGGGATATGCCAGCGCATCAGGGAGGGCACTATGGGCTCTACGGGCCTGTTTTCAAATATGCGGTGGCTGCGGGCCACTACTCATGCTAGCCACCGCACCAGCTTCAACTGCACTTATGGGACTCGCCACGTCACCAAGTGTTACTGCAGTGCTGGTTGTACTAGGTGCAGGGTGTACTAGGCCGCTGGCGCTTGCCAGGCCACCAGAAGGATGAGCGGCACTAGTACCGACACTCTGCTCCATACGAGCACCCTGCAATTACTGCATCTCAACAACTCCAGAATGGGGTCGGGTATGCCTGGGTCTAACAGGGACCCATCTGTCGTCGGAGCTATCTGTCAGGGAGCCGCTGCTGTCATCAGGTTCGTATACTGACCCTGATTCTGCCAGTGAGGCTTCCCCATCGCTCTCATCTGACATGGTCAGTATACTGTAAGCCTCTGCACTACTGTACCAATGCTTGGTCATTTTAGTTAACTAAATTTACCTGTACAGTAGTGTGACTAACAGGTAATGAATCACCTTGTTGTCAAGGACTATTTCAACCGTTACAAAAAAACTGCTAATGCTAGCAGGGATCAGGCCTGACTCTGCTAACACAGCAGTTTTGTGTGTTGTGATTTTTTGTAAGTGACAGTAATCTATTGATTACTACACTTACCTGGGTGGGGTGGGCTGGGCGGAGGGGTTAAATGCAGGTGCTGGCAGGAATCAGTGCTGATCGTGCAAACACCGTGTTTTGGGAACGCTAAACTATGGGGATGCTAGTATAGTTCTGATCAGATCAGATATTGATCTGTTCAAACACTATACTAGTAATGAAAGTGTGTGTGTGTGTGTGTGTGTGTGGTAATCAAGGGGTTATTTCTAACTATGCGCCGGGGATCTGCGCTATTTTAGACTGACGCTAACACTAGCTAATGTCACCTGTGTCACTAATAATAGTGATCAGAAAAAAAACTGTACACTATAAAAGTGACACTGTGACAGGGCAATGAAGGGTTAACTGGGGGTGATCAGGGGGGGATCAGGGGGTTAAATATTTATTGGGGAGGGTGGCGGGGACCCTAAACCTCCTTGGGACAGAAACTGACTTGCTAGCGCTAACTCAAGTCACATTCACACTAATACAAAATACAGTAAAACAGTATATTACATGTGTATTAGTGTGCAATGTGTCAGGGGGGAAGGGGTTAACTGGATGTGATCAGGGGGGATCAGGGGGTTAAATCTTTATTGGGAGGGGTTGGCGGGTATCCTAAGGATAAAAGGAACGACCGCAAGCGCTAAACCTGGTCACAAGTCACACTTATTGTAACGCTCCTGCGTTTTATGTATAATGTGGATTTACAGCTGCAGAAATATTCCACTTCAGTAGTCATGTAGAGAAACGCTGAGACACCAATCCCAACTCCCAAGACTCATCATGTGTGGATAGTCTCAATTCAGCAAGTAGATACACACACTCAATAAGATGTTCCTAGAGTGACTTATATGTATAGTAATATAGTGATGATAGGCTGAAGAGACAGGTTGGGTAGAGATGGTAGATGACAGACACTTGAAAGGAATGTTCTTGAAAGTAAGATAGTAGCAGATGGGATGCAGATAGGTTTAGCAATCATGTATGGTAGCAGATGACAGAGTAGCAGGTGAACATACAGGATAGACCAACCCAGTGCAAGAGCAGATGGTATTAGGCTCAAGAGCTAGCAATCTTAGTTAATGCAGATGTAGTAATAGTCCTTAGTATGCAGAGCTAGATAGTGTAAGCTTTAGTATGAAGGTTATAGAGGTTTCCCCTATGGGGTACTTATCACTAGTAGCAATGTAGTAGAGGAGAGGTTCGGCAAGAGCGGATGATCCGGTAGCGGGATACAGGGATCAGCAGCATGGTTCCGATAGCGAGGTATGCTTGCAAGCATGAGAGCTTCAAGGCAGATTATGCGGCGTTGAACGAACATGTGAGTGAGACCGCCGGAGGTTGAAATAGCCGCTCCAGCGGCGCTCAGTGATGACAGCATCGGTCTTAAAGGTGTATGCGCACCTTACCAAAAGAGAATGGTGGGGCGCATACACTTAGGAAAAGTGGAATTAGGGTACCAAAGGTACCAGAACATTACACTTATATGGGTATATAGGAAAATGCTATATACTGTATACAGTGTGTGTTGTGACAGGGGGTGTAGGGGTGATCAGGGGGGGATCAGGGGGTTAAATCTTTATTGGGGGGGTGGCGGGGACCCTAAACCTACTTGGGACAGAAACTAAGTCGCTAGCGCTAACTCAAGTCACAATCGCACTAATACAGAAAAACAGTATATTATGTTTGTATTAGTGTGCAATGTGACAGGGGGGAAGGGGTTAACTGGGGGTGATCGGGGGGGAACAGGGGGTTAAATCTTTATGGGGGTGGCAGGTATTTTAAGTGTAAAAGGGAGGGCCGCAAGCGCTATACCTGGTCACAAATCACACTTATACGGGTATATAGGAAAATGCTATATACAGTATACAGTGTGTGTTGTGACAGGGGGTGTAGGGGTTAACTGGGGGGGGGGGGGGGCGATCGGGGGTTAAATGTGCCTATCTAAGTGTGTGTATGTGTGCTTGGTGCAGTACTCAGTTAGATGTGCTCTCTCCTCTCGATGAATCCAAAAAGGATCATGGGAGGGGAGAGCGGGTCTTTTCTGAGCCTGTGTTTACATTACACAGGCTGAGCATGGAATCTGATTGGGCAGGACCGATCAACAGGTCCAGGCCAAAAATCATTGGCCTGGACCTGATGACTGATCGGTTCTGAACCCAATCAGGTAATCAGCGGTGGGGGCACGCAGGAGCGCGCCCCAGACCGGCGGGAGCGAGCGACGTAGTACTACGTCACTTTTCCTGCACTGGGCTTACTGCCGCAGTAAGTGTACTTGCGGCGGTCGGCAAGTGGTTACACTGCTAGAGATCATGGGTATTATTACAATACTCTATGTTCTCTATGCAGCCTCAATAAAAATTGCCATCTACATTTGATGTTTCCCACAACAAGATCAATTTTTAAAAAATCTGAAGACATATATATTAAAAGATAAAAGGAACAGACAGCACAGAAATAAGACATTACCAAACCGTTTAACTAGTAAAAGCAGTGCAGATGTCAAGGTTTAGTAAAGCACTTCTGGCAGTGCAGTATTAAAAGTACTTATAGTATGTATTTGGTGCATTTTATATGTCCTCTTCATTAATACAAAACCCAGCAAATACAGGGAGGCATTTCCTTAGCATAAAAGACAGAATTGCCACAACTGGCCACCAGTGCTCTATCCTGCTGCTTACAGTCTCAACATGTCTGTAACACCTATTCATTTTCTTGATCTTTTAGTGACATCCGCTCCCCCCAGCACTTTGGCTCTAATAAATGCCAAGTTGTATTACTGATCTATCCTTGGCTGCTAAGTGCATATTTTATAATATCCTTCAGAAAATTTATAGAAGGCCTTTTCATATTACCCTGCTTACTTTTAGATTGTTTAAATCAGCAGGGCCCTCATCGCCCTTATCAGTCATGTGTTACTAACTATGTACTCTGTGTTTACTTTATCCTCAACCCTACTGACACAGAAGTGATTTTGGTATGTAAATAAAGTTAATAATAATGCTAGTGATCATATTTTGTACTTTCCCCAAGTATGATTACTTTATTTACTGAATTATCAAAAAGTTCCTTGTGTTTGCATTGCTGATGCAAGCTCTAGCTGGATCTGGAGTCATCAATGTGTGCATTACAGAGGCTTTGAGCAAAGTACAGAGGGTTATGTTTTATTATCATTTGATATTATACAACTGTAATCTGATTGGTTTAAATGATTCAGTTAATTGACTGCTGTTTAAAAGAATTAGTCCACTTAAAAGTGAAATATAGTTGTAAGTTGTTTGTGAATACTTGGTCAAGTGACCAAAATACAGCGCTTGCTTAAATTTAAATATAATAAATACTACAATAGTAGGTAAAGTGCAATAGTGTGGGTTAAGTTATCACAAGTGAAAATAAATATATAAATTCAATAGTTTTGAGTAAGAATGTGCACAAATCTTATAAATAGCAATTCATCATAATAAACAATAATTAATGATAAAACAATGATAGTATCCTTTCAAAAAAATGTCCACAGTTCATATAAAGTGCTTCTGCTCAGACTTGATATATAAGACTCAGATGTTCCTTGTTCCAAATAGATAATAAGGTTGGGTCACTTACCAAATGATGTGGGTACTGAATGCCTTACGGCACCAGAACCAATCAGGCTTAATTAGCCCCCTGGGCTCAACGGATCTCCTCGAGATATCCCCTGGGATGGCAACAATCCCTCAGGCTTCTGTGTTAGCGATCCGATTTGTATGTATAAGAAAGAAAAGAATGCTCCGGATAGTGCAGTATAAGGTTAAGTTTATTTACCCTAAGTAGGGTTATCAGCTTTAAAAAGTTTTCCAGTCGTTTGCATTGGTGGTCAGCGGTACGGTGCGGGCTGCACGTTCTCTCGGAGCAGCTTCCGACTTCCGGTTCCGGCTTGCGATCCAACCCAACGCGACGTGCCCTCGCTATGCGTTCCAAGCTAACGCGTTTCGTCGCTTCCGGTGACGTCTTCAGAGCTTAGGAGGCATAGCGAACCGTAGGACTTATATATCTCGAACTCCGCCCCTACTCCCGCCCGCAATTATGTAAATTGGCAAGCTGGAAGATGAGTTACTGCGGAAGTGTCCCCATGATGTGTATTCCCTTATCGGTATTTAATTTATCGCACAATACCCATATAAAAAAGTCATCTCAAGGAATGGTGCAGGCACGCACTATATACCTATGGTGACCAGGTTAAAAACACATATATGTTCCATATATAACAATATAACAATAAACTAAATTTTCCCCTAGCATAAAAAATTTTCCCCTAGCATTTGTCCCCTAGCATTAAAAAATAATTTTGAAGTTCTATAACCTCCCAACAGCCATTAAAAACTGAAATATCAATTTTGGATAAATTTATTTTTTAAATATCTTTAAATCTGGCAGGTAATCCATGTACTTTAAGGGAAAAAAACGAATGAATAAACTTGAAACAGTATTATAATGGTTCACATAAAAGATATAAAATTGTCAAGATTCAGTACGCATACTCCTATGTCCCCTAAAATCTGCCTCCTCCCCATACCCCATTACCCATAAACAATGCCACGGAGGGTCTAATTCACTTCTTCCTAGTAGCTACTAGAAAGTGATTCCAAAACACTGGAAATCTATTACTATCCTGACAATGAAAGAGTGGATTACTGAATGTACCCACTTGCGATGCACTGAAGAGCTGAATTCTTTGATCGATACACCACCTACATTACCACTTGGGATGCCTGGATTGTTTTCTTGGGTTCTCCCTGTCTTTTTTTTTTAAATATATTTTATTTGAGGTTTTCAATTACAAAAATCAACAAATACAAGGATTGAATCAGACCTGGGGAAGGCCCAGAGATCAGCAGTAAAGCGTAACATGTTGGATAAGCATAATAAGTGGGTTCAAACAAGCATAAAACGTGGGGGGGGGGGGGGGAGTAAAAAGGGGGAGGAGGAGGGGGGGCAAAGGTGAGGAAAAAAAAAGGGGAAAGAGAATGGGGATGGAGGGGGGTTAAGAAAGGGGGATAGGGTAGTACAGCAGTACCTTGTGGCCATCAAGCTGGAGTGATTTGGCATTTCTGAAAGATTTGAGGATGGCCGTTCTGTCAGTGTAATTAAGATAGCGCACAATAACTGGACGTGGGGACCGGCGGTCATTGGAAGGGGTCCCAAGGAGATGTGCCCTCTCGCTTATACATGGCGTAGTTATACCCAGGGCCTGCGGGATGCGTAAAGTGCAGATATCTGTCAGCAAGCCTGTGTTAAAGGATTCAGGGAGTCCAATAATCCTAAGATTGTTCCTTCGAGACCTATTTTTAAGGTCCTCTAGTTTTTGCAATATTTACTGCTGTGTCTGGCTAGCTTTTGTGTCACTAACATGGGATGACTGCATCTCATCCTCCAGGTCCGATAGCCAGTGCTCAAATTCTGTAAGGGGTTTTGCCTGATCACCTATCTCCCTGTGGAGCTGGGTTATGCCCGATGCCACCACCCTCTCCACTGCTGCTGCAATAGTGGGTGAGAGAATGGCAGTCACAACCTGTGCCATTCTCTGACACTGTTCATCTTGTGTGGCCAGCGTTTGATCCAAGGAGAGCGGGGGGCTAACTGCATCCCCCACGTGGAGTGTGGTGGCCATATTACCTGGCTGGGGAGCTGGGGAGCCGAGAGCGACAAAGCTCCTTCCTGCCAGGGTGTATAGGTCATCCCCGATCTGTTGTGGACCACTAATCGGACCATTGAGTCAGGCTGGAGCTGCGGCAGCATCTAGGCAAGGGGTTTGGTGACTGCGAGCGGGAGAAGGAAGGCTTTGTAAGCAGAGGAATCCGGAGCCGCCATTCCTCACTCCTGTCTCATAAGGCACCAGAACTGGAAGTATTCTCTCCCTGCCTTAAAGACCTTATATCCTAATGATGATCAATATCTTAGTGTATCGGGGTTGTGTCCGTCTCCCCTGGACACCTTACACCCACATTTTTTTTTTATTTATACCTATTCCCTTAAATTCTTACTCTTTTTTTACCCCAACTTGGTCTTGTTTTACAGTTTCCTAAACTTCTGGCCTCTACTTTCACAATCTCATACCTGAAGAATGGTTCACTCTAGGCATTCACAGACTAGTTTTTATATGTGCTTCAACATCTATGCCAACAAACCAACCTTCATTTCTTTATATGTTACTTCAAAAATGCACTTTGAAAATACAGTCTTTAATAAATACTTATATATATTCTGATGGTCCATCAACCAGAAGTGTGTTGGTTTTTGTATCTCTTCCTTCATTAACTATTATCTTAATAAAGATGTATTCTTTAACCACTTAAAGACCACCCCATGTACATTTACTGCAGCAGGGAGGTCCTTAAGCACAAAATCACATACCTGTACGTGATTTTTTTTTGTTTAGGAAGGCTCTAGAGGGCATGTTCGTGCCACCAGAGCTGCGCTCTCACTGTGATTAGACATAGTGGGAGTCAATCAGAGGGTCCGGTGGCCTCCGGCCACCCGCGATCGTTCAGGAGAATGTAAACAAGGCAGACCGCTGTTCTGTCAGACAGGAAGAGAGAGATCTTGTGTTCCTACTAATCAGGAACACAGATCTCTCTCTTCCTGCAGTCAGTCAATCCCCCACACAGTTAGAAAGCGCTACCTAGGAGCACACTTAACACTTTGATTGCCCCTGGTGTTAACCCCTTCCCTGCCAGTGTAATTTATACAGTAAAAGTGCATGTTTTTAGCACCGTTCACTGTATTGGTGTCACTGGTCCACAAAAAGTGTCAATTAGTATTAGATTGATCTGCCGAAATGTTGCAGTCCTACTAAAAATCGCTGACCGCTTCCATTACTAATAAAAACAATAAAAAAAATTAAAAGTCCATAAATCTATCCCATAGTTTGTAGAAGCTAAAACTTTTGTGAAAAACAATACATTTATATCAAAAGTATGTAGCAGAATACAAATTGGCCTAAACTGATAAAGAAATTTGATTTCATTTTTTTATTTGATATGTTTTATAGCAGAAAGCTTTGTGTCTGCTATTTTTAAATTTTTTTTTTTTAAATTGTCGGTCTTTTTTGTTTATAGAGCAAAATATAAAAACCGCAAATATAAAAACCGCAAAGGTGATCAAATACCACCAAAGGAAAGCTATATTTGTGGGAAAAAAGAAACATAATTTTTATTTGGGTACAATGTCGCACGACCGCGCAATTGTCAGTTAAAGCAACGCAGTTCTGTACCCCAAAAAATGGCCTGTTCATTAAGGGAATAAAAACCTTCCGGAGCTGAAGTGGTTAATGAAATGTCAGTGATTTACAGTGCTTCATTCTGAACACCAAATATTTTTATTACTAGTAATTTAATGTTCAGTTTTTTACAAGTACGTTATATTGGTTCTGTGTTGTCTTCCCCACTAAAATACATAAATAAGAAATATGTATATATTTACAGTGCCTTAAAGTATTCATACCCCTTGAAGTTTTCCACATTTTGTCATGTTACAACTAAAAATGGGGATTTTATGTGATAGACCAACACAAAGTTGCAAATAATTGTGAAGTGGGAGGAAAATGATAAATGGTTTTAACATTTTTTTATCAATAAATATGTGAAAAGCATGGCATGCATTTGTATTCAGCCCCCCTGAGTCAATACTTTGTAGAACCACCTTTCGCTGCAATTACAGCTCCAAGTCTTTTTGGGGATGTCTCTACCAGCTTTGCACATCTAGAGAGTGACATTTTTGCCCATTCTTCTTTGCAAAATAGATCAAGCTCTGTCAGATTGGATGGAGAGCATCTGTGAACAGCAGTTTTCAAGTCTTGCCACAGATTTTCAACAGGATTTAGGTCTGTACTTTGACTGAGCCATTCTAACACATGAATATGCTTTGATCTAAACCATTCCATTGTAGCTCTTGCTGTATGTTTAGGGTCATTGTCCTGCTGAAAGGTGAACCTCCATCCCAGTCTCAAGTCTTTTTCAGACTCTAACAAGCTTTCTTTTAAGATTGCCCTGTATTTGGCTCCATCCATCTTCCCATCAACTCTGGCCAGCTTCCCTGTCCCTGCTGAAGAAAAGCATCCAACAACATGATGCTGCCACCACCATGTTTCACGGTGGGGATGGTGTGTTCAGGGTGAAGTGCAGTGTTAGTTTTCCGCCACACATAGCTTTTTT
Organism: Pelophylax lessonae; assembly: GCF_965119305.1. NCBI lineage: Eukaryota > Metazoa > Chordata > Amphibia > Anura > Ranidae > Pelophylax > Pelophylax lessonae. The sequence goes on along the minus strand of NC_138770.1, from coordinate 231,486,191 downwards.
TTTTTGTCCAAAAAGTAAAATTTTGGTCTCACCTCACCTTCTTTTACATGTTTGCTGTGTCCCCCACATGGCCTCACGCAAACTACAAACGGGACTTCTTATGGCTTTCTTTCAACAATGGCTTTATTCTTGCCACTCTTCCATAACAGCCAGATTTGTGGAGTGCACGACTAATAGTTGTCCTGTGGACAGACTTTCCCAAAAAGATGTGGTGTATTTAACACCTTTCTCCTGCTCTCAAAATCCAAGCTCCCCGACTACTCTTCCCACGGGGCTCTCATATGGGGTCTCAGATGGCTGAGGTCTTGCTGCCCTAAAGGACTGGGGTGGTCTAAAGGCACTGCAAACAAAGAAACACAAAGAAGGGCTCACCGACCTAGAGGATAATGCGCTAGGCTGGTGCGCCCTTCTTTGTGTTTCTTTGTTTGCAGGACAGATTCCCCCACCTGAGCTGTGGATCTCTGCAGCTTCTCCAGAGTTACCATGGGCCTCTTGGCTGCTTTTCTGAATAATGCTTTCCTTGCCTGGCCTGTCAGTTTAGGTGGACAGCCATGTCTTGGTAGGTTTGCGGTTGTGCCATACTCTTTCCATTTTCAGATGATGGATTGAACCGTACTCTGTGAGATGTTCAAAGCTTGGGATATTTTTTTATAACCTAACCCTGCTTTAAACTTCTCCACAACTTTATCTTAACCTGTCTGGTGTGTTCCTTGGCCTTCATTATGCTGTTTGTTCACTAGGGTTCTCTAGTCTTCTCTCTTCATAGAACAGCTGTATTTATACTGAGAATAAATTAAACACAGGTGAACTCTATTTACTAATTACTTGACTTCTGAAGGCAATTGGTTCCACTACATTTTAGTTAGGGGTATCAAAGTAAAGGGGCTGAATACAAATGCATGACACACTTTTCAGAAATGTATTTGTAAAAAGTTTTGAAAACCATTTATCGTTTTCCTTCCACTTCCCAATTATGTGCCACTTTGTGTTGATCTTTCACATAAAATTCCAATAAAATACATTTACATTTTTGGTTGTAATATGACAAAATGTGGAAAATTTCAAGGGTATGAAAGCTTTTTCAAGGCATTGTATATGTGTGTATATATTATTTACATCCAGTTCCCTAAGAAATGTACCAGCTGCATAAAATGGATACTTACTGGCAATTTTCTTGGCAAAAAAAGACAGATAGGGGCTTCCGATTGTTTTAAATATTATTTAAATACTGTTATTACAATAATTAAGTTGTCTATTCAGTGGAAAATCCATCCATCTGCTGAAGTCTTCCATTTAAGGTTAAGCTTATTCTGCACACGCCCAACCAATAACCCAATTACCCTTCTAACCACTGTGTGAAATTGAAGGAAACCTTTACATGACTGTAGACAGCTGACACTTGAGCAGCAATTTAAGCCTTTTTAGGAATCCAGATGATGTGAGGACATCATGACAAAGCCTCAACTTCATATTTGGATTGTTTTTTAGTTTAGACCAGAATGAATCACAGTTGATTCACTCTCATTAACATCTGTGTTATAAATGGTTACATTTTAGTTCACAGCCAGCAAAAGTTACTTATGCAGTGACTGTTGTGAATTTTTCAATAAGACAGTTACAAGCACTGCAGACTACTGTGGTTGATGCTGCATAATTTTAGAAAATGTTTTATGTATTTATATATAATTTATAGTGTAAGCTTTCATTAGAAGGGACCTCTGTATCCTCCTGTATTGGATCGTATCTGTATTGTCTCCCTTAATTTTGTAAAGCACTGTGCAATCTGTTGGCGCTATATAAATCCTGTATAATAATAAAGCTTCATGCACACAAGCTTAAAAAAAATGACACTTTTACAGGTGTTCAGTGTTTTTTTTTATTTTTTACCCTTTTTCTTTGTCAACATGATGCGCATCAGTGCACAAAGCAAGGTACATAAAGACATAGATAAATGAGTTTGGGGTGGAGGAACTTGCCTGACCTCCATCCGATAGAACACCTTTGGGATGAGTTAGAGTGGAGACTGCGAGCCAGGCCTTCTCGTCCAATATCAGCGCCTGACCTCACAAATGCACTTCTGGATGAATGGTCAAACATTACAATAGACGCACTCCTAAACCTTGTGGACAGCCTTACCAGAAGAGTTAAAGCTTTTATAGCTGCAAAGGGTCAGCCAACTCAATATTGAACCCTACGGACTAAGACTGGGATGCCATTAAAGTTCATGTGCGTGTAAAGGTACAGGCGGCCCAATACTTTTGGTAATATAGTGTATGTGCTATTACTGTATGAATAGTGCATGCCATAAACCGCACTTGCAACTGTATGATGTCAGTTGTGTGGCATTTCGCTTAAGCAATGCACTGAAAATAATAATGCTTGTGTGCCAAAACCCTTAAAGCTGTATATTATCAGTATGAGATCTAAGGCACTGTGCCTCTGACTGCTGGTTTCATCAGATTTAGAGTGAGTTTTGGTTATATTACTAATGTGCTGCTTACTGCTTTCCTAGTGGAAGGCTGTGATACAAAAAAAACAAAACCCAAGATGGCCACTTCCGTGAAGAGTATCAAACTAAATATCATAAGTCTGTATTGCCAGACAGATTTGTTTGAGGGAGACCATAGGCAATACTGGTAACTAGTCCTTTGCTCTCTGCCTGGCCTTTGTTTAAGCACAGCTTCCAGAGGTCAGTTCCTCTTTAACCACTTCTGGACCGGAAGGTTTTACCCCCTTAATGACCAGGCCATTTTTTTGCAATTTGGCACTGCCTGACTTTAACTGGTAATTGCACGGTCATGCAATGCTGTACCCAAGCTAAATGTATGTCCTTTTTTCCCACAAATAGAGCTTTCCTTTGGGGGTATTTGATCACCTCTGCGGTTTTTATTTTTGCAATATAAATGAAAACAGACCAAAGATTTTGAGAAAAAATTACACTTTCTTCTTTTTTTTATAAATAATATCCAATAAACTCAATTTTTGTCATACATTTAGGCGAAAATGTATTTAGCTACATGTCTTTGATAAAAAAAAATCTCAATAAGCATATAATTATTGGTTTGCGCAAAAGTTATAGCGTCTTCAAACTATGGTTTATATGCTGGAATTTACGCAGCTTTTTCTTTTTTACTGCCTATCTAATTTCTTGAAGTGCTAAAATGGCAGGGCAGTACAACCCCCCCCCCAAAAAAAAATCGAATTACCCCTTTTTGGAAAGTGGACGCCCAAAGGAATTTCCTAAAAGGCATGTTGAGCCCATTGAACATTTAATTTTTTTGTCACAGGTGTTTGAAAAATTACACAAAGTTGTCATTGAAATTATATATTTCTCACACATGCCATGGGTATGTGTGGAATTCACCCCAAAATACATTGGGCGACTTCTCCTGTGTATGGGGATACCCCATGTGTGAGACTTTTTTGCAGTCTAGCTGCGTACAGGACCCCGAAAACCAATCACCGCCTTCAGGCTTTCTAAGGGCGTAAATTGTTGATTTCACTCCTATCACAGTTTCGGAGGCCATGAAATGTCAAGATATCACAAAACCTCCCCAAAAGACCCTTTACGGAAAGTGGACACCTTAAGCTATTTGATAAGAGCCATGTTTAGTCCATGGAATATTTTATATTTTGTCACAAGTTTTGGGAAATTGACAACATTTATTTATTTTTACACAAAGTTGTTACTTAAATGATACATTGCTCACACCTACCATGGCTATATGTGAAATGACACTCCAAAACACATTCTGCTGCTTCTCCTGAGTATGGGGATACCTCATGTGTGAGACTTTTTGGCAGTCTAGCCGCATAAAGGACCCCGAAAAACCAATCACCGCCTTCAGGCTTTCTAAGGGCGTAAATTGTTAATTTCACTCCTCATTACCTATCCCAGTATAGGAGTATAGGAGGCCATGAAATTTTAAGACAGCACTTTCCGGAAAGTAGACATCCTAAGCTATTTTCTGAGAGGCATTTTGAGTATTTTGCAGATCTCACTTTTCCTCACAAAGTTTTGAAAATTGAAAAAAGAAATAAAAAATACAATTTCCTTTGCTTTCTTCATTTTTCAAAACAAATGAGAGCTGCAAAATACTCACCATGCCTCTTAGCAAATACCTTGGGGTGTCAACAATTTATGCCCTTATAAGGCCTATAGGCAGTGATTGGTTTTCGGGGTCCTGTATGCGGCTAGACTGCCAAAAAGTCTCACACATGGTATCCCCGTACTCAGGAGAAGCAGCAGAATGTATTTTGTGGTGTCATTTCACATATAGCCATGACATGTTTGAGCAATATATCATTTAGGTGACAACTTTGTATAAAAAAAAATAATAATTTGTAATTTTCCCAAAACTTGTGGCAAAATATAAAATAATCCATGAACTCAACATGCTTCCCAGTGTCTACTTTTCTGACACTTTTTGTTTACATGAAAAAAATTATTCTTTTTTTTACTAGAAAAATACTTTGAACCCCCAAACATTAAATATTTTCTTAAAGCAGAGGCCCTACAGAACAAAATGGTGGGTGTTGCAATTTTTTTTTTGTTACAAGGTATTTGCACAGAGATTTTCCAAATACAATTATTTGGAATTTTTTTTTTAATTTAATGCACAAATACACTATATATTGATTAATTGTTTGGTAAAATATAAAAGATGATCATATGCTGAGTACATAGATACCAAACATGACATGCTTTAAAATTGCGCACGCCCGTGCATTGTTAAAAACCTTTACAGGTTACCACTCTAGATTTACAGAGCAGGTCTACTGCAAGAATAACTGCCCTCAATCTGATGTTCACAGCGATACCTCACCTGCATGCTGCAATTGCTGTTTGCATATGACACCAGACTGGTGCTTGTGTTTGCCTCTGCGTGCAAACACGGGGGCACAGGGTTTTTTATTAGGGATGATCGAACTTTTGAAAAGTTCGGTTCGGCCAGAACATCCGAACTTCCCGAAAGTTCGGCCCGGATTTCAGAACCCCATTGAAATCAATGGGACCTGAACTTCGGTAATCAAAAAACACAATTTTTAAGCCCTAAAACCCAATAAATGCCCCTAAAAAGTCCCTAGGGTTCTGGGTCATGCCCCATTAACTATTAATCACACAAAAAAAGTTCTTAAAAATTGTCATTTTTAATAAAAAAGCCAATTATTGAAAAAAAAAAAAAAAAGAGAGATTTTTTGATTTTGACTTTGGATTTAGTATCTGGGGGTCTAAAAAGTGTACATGTGAAGTTTCAGCTCTGTAGCATGTCCAGAACCATGAAAAAAAAAGATAATTTTTCAGTAGAACAGGGATGTGGGACCCTCCTTTTACACCTATATGATCTTTTTTTTCTAGTTCTGGACATGCTACAGAGCTGAAACTTCACAGGTACACCTTTTAGACCCCCCAGACACAAAATCACACAAAAAAGTTCTTAAAAATTGTCATTTTTGATAAAGAAGCCAATTATTGAAAAATTAAAAAAAAAAAAAGAGATTTTTTGATTTTTACTTTGGATTTCGTATCTGGGGGGGTCTAAAAAGTGTACATTTGAAGTTTCAGCTCTGTAGCATGTCCAGAACCATAAAAAAAAAAGATTGTTTGTATTAGAACACTTTCAGCTCAGGGGGTTGGCTTCTCTTCTCGGTTTTCACACCTTGCCGGTTTCAAAGCAGGCATTTTTTTGGGTTCTTTGCAGTCAGGAAAAACATCTGAACTTGTGTATAGTGGTACTGTGCACAAGTTCTGATGTTTTGCCTGCCTCCAAAAACCGCCCAAAAAATGCCAGCAAAAACACACCTGGGCATTTTTTTTTTGACGCTAGCGTTTTTTTGGCATTTTTTTGGGTTCTTTTGAGGCAGGCAAAACATCTGAACTTGTGTATAGTGGTATATATACACACATAATTATATGTATATAGACACCTAGCCATATATAGGTGTGATAGTAGCAGAAATATATTACTGTAAATGATTTCATTAGCGCAAGCATATATTTCTGCTACTATCACACCTGTATATGTCTAGGGGTATATATACAAACATATATGTGTATATATACCCCCTATACACATGTTCAGATGTCATGTCTGACATCAAACATGTCCTCAAAAAAGCACTGGCAGTGGCAGCCCCTGCAGCATGAAAAATGCTTGGCTGGTGAGAAGCCATATTCCTGTCCCGAAGCAACTCAGAGAAATGATCATTTCTCTATAGCGGTCTCCCTGCTATGGAAGGGTTTTGTCACCCTTCCATAGCAGTCACTGTCAGTTAACCCTACACTACACTACGGTCCCTTTACACTTAACACTTTCCCTACAGAAACTCAATTTTTGAAGCTAACTTAAGTGTAAAGGAGCACTCTAACTACACTAGATATCCCTTTCCTCACACTAAAAATAGCTAAATGACACTTTGTAACACATTAGAACAGAACAGCATTCCACTCTCTTCCATGTCCCGTACAAGAATGCTAGGAATTTGGCGGGGGCGATCTTATATACTGGGGGGGCGTATTCACTAATGATTGGTCTAGGGACCCCCTAGTCACTCCAATCACATTCCTAGCATTCTCCTGCCCCCTCAATTGGCTTTTGATAATGGTTCTGGTCCAATCACGGGCTTTTAAAGCCCATTTCCTGAAGCATTGCATTTTGGTCGGTTCTGGTTGCCGAATTCCGAACTTTTTGGGCAAAAAGTTCTAAATTCGGCCGAACCTCGAACACCCAATGTTCGGGCCGAACCGATGGTGGACCCGAACCGTTCGATCATCCCTATTTTATATTATTATTTATTTTGCTTTTTTATTTTATTTTGACACCTTCCCTTTAATTTTTTTTAGTTATTTATTTTATCACAGGGAATTTAAATATCCCCTATGATAGCAATAAATAGTGACAGGTACTCTTTTAAAAGAAAAAAATTGGGGTCTATTAGACTCTAGATCTCTCCTCTGCTCTTAAAGCATCTGACCACACCAAGATTGGTGTGATAAGAGGCTTTCCCATTTTTCCAATGGCGTTGTTTATAGCTGGCGAAACCGAAGTCATGAAATGCTTGTAGCTTCCGGTATCTTAGGCCATAGAGATGATTGGAGCCATTCTGGTCTCGATGGAGCCACCGGCTGCAGTCTCGGGTTACACGGTGCGTCAGGAGAGCCTGAGAAAACCGTGGAAGGCGGCACGGGAGGTAGAGTCCCTTCCTACTGCTTGTAAAGGTAGTCTAGCGGCTAATTATCTGCTAGGATTGCTTTTACATGAAAGCTGACCACTGGCTGTAAAAAATAATACCAAAAAGTGTGTGGTATGCCCACCATTAGACCTCCCAACATCCACCCACTTCTAATGATGGGCATACATGCAATGTTCTTTTTTACCATAAGCTGAACAAAAAAAAGAACATAGCAGATTCCTTTATTCACATCGATCGATGTGGATGAAGAAATCTCTGCCAAGAATAGTGTTAAAAAATCTATGGCGATGTTAAAAAATCTTTGGCGAAGCATAGGGGAGATCCGCCCTCTGTGTCCACCCTATCCCCTATGCTTCGTCAAATATGCGGTTTTGTTTAACTGCGATGGTGAAATCACCTCCTACAGCGCTCCAATTTTTGATATACGTATATGCTGAGAGCAAACGCTGTTGCTGTCAGAATAAACAAATCAGTGCTGCAGTTGATGAGCATACCTGCAAAGCAAACAATGGTTAACAATAAAACACAGTAACAATAAAACTTTTCAATATAATAGTATAAAGTGCAGTAAAACAGTAGAATGGTGTTATCTGCAAAGAAAACTATGGTTAACAATGAAAAACAGTAACAATAAAACATTACAGTATAACAGTATATTATAAAGTAAAGTAAAAGTAGAAAGAGTAGAAAAGTAAAGTAAGAACAGAAAATTACTCAATAAAATGACAACAATTTTTGGCTTTTTTATTTCTTAATTTTAAAAAAAATGTAAATTTTTTTTGTATTTTTTTTTTTACACTTTTTTTGTAACTGTAAAAAAACTGTTCCAGTCTAGGGTCTCTCAAAATGCGATAGCCAACGTCTTTTGATACCCTGTGTGAAAGTGGGCCCTAGACTGTGCCGTGCTGTACACTATACTAATACTCTACTAGTGTGTGGTAACAACGGAAATAGTCCCCGAAGCAGAGACCAGGTTGCCCAGGACAGGAGGGACAAAATCCGCGCTTTCTACAACATCTTCTTTGGGGTGCTCCATGGGTAGGGGTACTAGAAAGGACATTTAGAAAATGCCTCTCGTGCAGCCGGCTCACTGCATCTGGATTGTGAATTTGGGCCATAGCACCCTCTGGATACAGAAGGGCTGTGATGATCTCTTCCTGGAATTTCTTCCTAACGCTTTGTATAGCACATAAGCGTTCAGCAAAACCAATTGGAATAAGTATACAGACACTTTTTTGTACCAGCGACTAGCCTTACGGGGATTAAGTACAGCGCCATCATCTGGTCGTTGAAATCCACCTCTCCCATGTTAAGGTTGTATTTGTGGACACAGAGGGGCTTCTCAACAACACCAGTCGCCGTTGCAATTTTGACTGTTGTATCTCCGTGAATGGAGGACAGAACAAAAACATTCTGTGTGTCCCTCCACTTCACTGCAGGCAATTTATTACAGTTCAAGCAGGCTCTCTCCCCCCGTCTAAGTCGGGAATCTACAAGCCGTTGGGTCACATGATGCCACATGCGCCAATTCCAAAATCAAAAAGGTGATTAAAAAGTGGCACGCTTGTGTAATAATTGTCCACGTATAAATGGTACCCCTTTCCGAATAAGGGTGACACCAAGTCCCAAACAATCTTGCCACTGCTCCCCATGTAATCTGGGCAGTTGGGGGGCGCCTCGTTCATTGTCACTGAAGTGCATGAACCGCAAGATTTGTTCATATCTAGTCCTGGCAAAGGCAGCAGAGAACACGGGCATATGATGAATTGGGTCAGTGGACCAATATGACTGCAACTCACACTTTTTATTAATGCCCATGAGGAGGGATAGGCCCAGAAAGGGTTTAAATTCAGAAACAGTGGTACGTTTCCATGCAAATTCTCTGGCAAGGGTCAAATTTGGATATGCGGCAATAAATTGATCCACATATAAATTGCTTTGGTCCACAATAGATCTGTAAAGATCTTCTGGGTACGCCTGACCTTAGCAGGGACCACTACTCTGTCAGGGCTATCTGTCAGGGTGCCGCTGCTCTCTACATGTTCGAATACTGAGCCTGAGTGAGGCATCCCCATTGCTCTGAATTGTCAAGCTCAGCATTATGTATGGCCTCTTCACTCGTGTACTTATAAATTTATAGGGTACTTAGTGTGACTATCACAGATAAAAAAGCACCTGGTTGTCAAGGTGTAAGATTCCGGTACCTCCGGTACCCTTAATCACCACTTTTCTCTGTAATGCGTCCCACCTTTCTCTTCAGGTGGTACGCATATACCTTTAAGAACGATGATGTGACTGCTGAGCGCCGCAGAGCGGCTATTTCAACCGCCGGCGGTCTCACTCACATTGTTCGTTCAACCTGCCTTGTTATCCACATGCTTTCAAGCCTGTCTCTCGATCGGAACCTCCAGCTATTCCCTTTACCTGGAGCAGACCGGAACCTCGCTACTGATCCCTGTATCTCGCTACCGGACCATTCCTTATCTACTGGACCTCTCTAAACTACTAACATTACAAGTGATAAGTACCCCGCAGGGGAACCCTCCATAACCTTATTGCACTATCTACCTATGCACATTAAGGACTGTTACCACCTATCCATACTATCCTATCATGTGCACTGTTACATAGATTGCTAGCTCTTGAGCCTACTACCATCTATAATCTGCACTGCTGCATAGATTGCTAGCTCTCCTGTCTACTACTATCTATCCTTGCACTGGGTTAGTCTATCCTGTATTTGTCATCTGCTGTCCTCACCACCTGTTAGCATACTCGATACTAACCTATCTGCATTCCTAAATACCATCTTGAACTCTCCTATACAAAACCTATCAAGTGATTACCATCCTTGTCACTGTTCACACCTGTCCCTTCAGCACATCACCTTCATACTATCATATACATACTATCACTCCAGGAACATCTCATTGAGTGTGTATATATCTGTATGTTGAAGCTGACAGGCCCACGGTGATGAGTCCTGGAGAGTTGGATCTGGTATTCAACACATCTCTACATGACTACTGAGTGGAGATTTTGCAGCTGCAAATCCAGCCTATAATAAAAACGCAGGAGCGTTACACAAGGACTGTTTGAACCCCTACCAAAAAATGTAACAGCTGGGGGGAGGGGAGCCGAGGGGCTAAAAGCAGGTGCTGGCGGGTGTCAGGGCTGATCCTGCTAACTCTGCGTTTTGGGAACACTATACGAAACTATTACGCTAGTATAGATTTGATCAGATCAAAGATATTGATCTGTTCAGACACTATACTAGTAATGGAGGTGTTTAGTGTGTGTGTGTCATTGGCAATCAAAGGGTTAAAATGTATTACTAAATATGCGGCGGGCAAACTGATGCTATCCTGTATTGACGCTAACTAACGTTAACACTAACTGATGTCATAGTTACATAGTAGTTGAGGTTGAATAAAGACAATAGTCCATCCAGTTCAACCTGTGTAGGTGTGTATGGCCGTAATCATCTCTCATACCCCTGAATGTTCTGATCCTTGAGATGTAAGTCCAAGAGTCTTTTGAAAGTAGCCATACTTCCCGCAGAAACTACCTCTTGTGGTAGAGAATTCCACAATTTTGTAGCCCTAACAGTAAAGAACCCCCTGCGTTGCCTGAGGTTAAAACGCTTCTCCTCTAATCGCATTGTATGCCCTCAAGTCCTTTTTTTTCTTTGCTGAGATCACCATTGAAGTATTTATAAATTGCTATTGTGTCCCCTCTCAGGCGTCTCTTCTCCAGGGAGAATAAATCAAGTGATTGCAGACACTGGTTCATAATTAACAGTGGTTCATAATTAACCACTTAAGCCCCGGAAGCTTTTACCCTCTTCCTGACCAGGGCCTATTTTGCGATTCGGCACTGCGTGACAGAAAATTGCACGGTCGTGCGACGCTGTACCTAAACGAATTTGACGTCCTTTTTTCCCACAAACAGAGCTTTCTTTTGGTGGTATTTGATCACCTGCGCGATTTTTTGATCATGCGCTATAAACAAAAAAAGAGCGTCAATTTTGCAAAAATAACAATATTTTTCACATTTTTTTTATATGAAATTCCCCCCCAAAAAAATGTAAAAATCAAAAATGTTTAACATTTTAGGCCAATTTGTTTTCTGCTACATATGTTTGGTAAAAAAAATCGCAAAAAGCGTATTTTGATTGGTTTGCGCAAAAGTTATTGCGTTTACTAACTAAGGGAAAGATTTTTGTCATTTTTGTTGTTTTTTTTTTTAACGCGTAATGGCGGCAATCTGCAATTTTTTTTGCGGGACTGCGACATTGCAGTGGACAGATCGGACCCTTGACTGACATTTTTGACACTTTTGGGGTTACCAGTGACATTACTACAGTAATCAGTGCTATACATATGCACTGTTACTGTAAAATGACAATGGCAGTGAAGGGGTTAACTTTTTTTTGAGAGGGAGGGGTTAAGTGTGTCCCTAGGGGCATGCTTCTAACTGATTGGCTGTGGCTTGAGGTGTAAGAACAGTGATCAACGGTCCTACATAGCAGAACCGTATGATCACTGTTCTTACACAGGGGAGAACGACAGGCGGCTTGTTTACATTAGCCGCCTGCTTTTCTCCCGGTGTAACGGACGATCGCGAGTGCCGGCGGACCCACGCCGTGACCGAGCGGGAGCGCACATCCGGCGGTGCGCGCGCACTCCCCAGAGCCTCACAGGCTAGTGACGTACCGATACATCACTTTGCCTGTGAGGGGCTGACAGCCACAGTATATGTACTTGCGGCGGTCGGCAAGTGGTTAAGGTCCTCCAATCCCCTAATTAGTTCAGTCGCCCTTCTCTGGACTCTCTCCAGTTCCAACACATCCCTCTTGAGGACTGGCGACCAGAACTGGACAAAATACTCCAGATGTGGTTGGACCAGATTTTTTTAAAGTGGTAGGATTATAGTTTTATCTCTGGAATACATCCCTTTCTTTATGCATGCTAATATTCTGCAGGCTTTGGCAGCTGCCGCTTGACATTGCAGGCTATTGATTAGTCTATCCTCTACCAAGACTGTCAGATCTTTCTCCATTTTTGATTCCCCCAAAGGTTCCCCCCCTAAAGTGTATTGTGCTTTTATGTTTTTAGTCCCCAAGTGCAAAACCTTACACTTCTCCACATTAAACCTCATTTGCCATGTCGTTGCCTACCCTGTAATTTTGTTTAGGTCATTCTATGCAGTTATTGCCCTGCCCAATTTTGTGTCATCTGCAACAGCTGATATAGAACTACTGATCCCGTCCTCAAACGCCTTAGCGAAATCCAGGTACACCACATCTACTGGTCTCCCCCTATCTAGCTCACAGCTCACCTCCTCGTAGAATGTTAAGAGATTGGTTTGACAAGAACGCCCATTTGTAAACCCGTGCTGATTACTACTGATGATGTTGTTGTCTTTAGCAAACTCTACGATATAGTCCCTTATCATCCCCTCCAGAAGTTTACATACTATCAATGTCAGACTGACAGGCCTATAATTTCCCAGGACATGCCTCTGCTCTTTTTTGAATATCGGTATCACGTTAGCTTTTCTCCAATCCCCTGGTACATTTCCTGTCATAATACTGTCAGCAAAGATCAGGAACAGTGGTCTAGATATAGTTTTACTAAGTTCTTTGAGTACTCTCGGATGTACGCCATCCGGGCCTGTTGATTTATTTGTGTTAATTTTATCCAGCCTTTTCCTGATTTCACCCTCTGTTAGCCATAGCGGCAAGTCCTGTGTATTACTACTAACCATACAGTCATGGTCAGTGTACCCCTCCTTTTCCTGTGTAAAGACTGAGGAGAAAAAAGTGTTCAGCACGGTTGCTTTTTCAGTGTCCTCTGTAACCACCCCCCCATCATCGTTAATTATGTGTGCAATATGCTCTGCCCTAGTTTTTTTGCTGTTGATATATTTAAAGAATTGCTTTGGGTTCTTTTTTACTATCCTCCGCTATTTGTCTCTCAAAGTTGATTTTAGCTATTTTGATTTTGTATTTTCTTTTCAATTTGCCTCCTTGTATTGCTCGAAAGCCGATACTGTGCCCTCTGATTTATAGTTCTTGAAGGCCATTTTTTTACCCCTAATACGTTTTTTAACATTACGGTTTAGCCAGCCAGGTTTGACTTTGTCCCTTCTAAATGTATTTTCCATGGGAATGCACTGCGAGATGCATTTGTTTAATATGTTCCTAAAGCATTCCCATTTTTCCTCCATGGTCAGTGTTCCCAGGGTTTGATCCCAGTTTACCCTTTCCATCATTGAGCACAATTTGGGAAAGTTTGCCCTTCTGAAGTTTAGGGTTCTTATGTTCCCCCCTTGCCTTGTTATATTGTTATTTACGCTAAATGTGATCATCCTGTGATCGCTAGAGCCCAGGTTGTCTTGGACTCCTACCTCCGAGAATAGGTCTGGGTCATTAGTGATCAATAGATCCAGCACTACATTTTTTCTAGTAGGAGAATCCACCAACTGAGACATGTAGTTGTCCTCTAAGGTTTCCATGAAGAGACATGCCTTCTGTGAGTGTGTAGTCCCCTCTTCCCAGTCAATGTCGGGATAATTGAAGTCCCCTAATATGATGACTGATTCCAGTTTTGCCACTTTACCCAACAGTGATATAAATCCCAGCTCTACCTCCTCTCTTTGGTTGGGTGGCCTATAGCAAACCCCCACAAATAATTTTCCCTTTACTTCTTCCCTATGGAGTTCTACCCACACGGATTCTAACTCCATACTCATCCCTTCCATAATATCACTCCTCTCTATCACCCTTACATTATTCTTGACATAGAGACATACCCCTCCCCCTCTTTTTCCTACCCTGTCCTTCCGGTACACCGAATACCCTTGGATATTGGCCAGCTAGTCATGTGAGGGGTCGAACCAAGTTTCCGTTATTCCCACAAGGTCTATGTCCTCCTCATGTACTAACATTTCCAACTCATCCATTTTATTAGCTAGGCTCCTGGCATTTGAATATACCCCTCTTAGTTTTGTTGAAGTTGATAGTGAATTGTGATTATTTTTATTCCTGTTTGGTCACAGGTTTTGCCGCACAAACCCCCCCCCCAATTCACGTTATGGAACTACTGTCGCTGCTGACTCTAATACTGCCTTCTGTCCTTTGCTCCCTCCTGACTGACTCTACTTCTGAGCCCTCCCCCCGTCTCATAGTTTAAAAGCCCTTCCAACTTGGTGACCATCTTTCTCCCCAAAAGAGCTGTACCATCCCCATTAAGGGGCAGCCCATCCTCACTAAAGAGCTGTTAGCCGACTGAGAATTCAGCCCAGTTCTCCAGGAACCCAAACCCTTCCTTCCTACACCAGTTCCTCAGCCACTTGTTAAGTTCCCTAATCTTCTTCTGCCTCTCTTGTGTGGCTCGAGGTAGCAGCAGTATTTCAGAGAAAACCACCTTGGAGGTCCTATTCCTCAATCTATTTCCTAAGTCCCTGTAATCGTTCTTTAGGATCCTCCACCTTCCTCTTACTTGGTCATTAGTGCCTACATGCACCATCCCCAGACCCGCCCAATAATCTGTCTACCCAATCCGCGATGTGCCAAAATAATACAGTGATCAGAAAAAATATCTGTGCACTATAATAGTGAAACTGTGACAGAGCAATGAAGGGGTTAACTGGGTGTGATATGGGGTTAAATCTTTATTAGGGGATATATGGCGGATAACCTAAACTTATCTGGGACTATCTCTAACTACCACTAACTGTCTCTCTCCCTAACTAAAATCACAAGTGACACTAATACAGTGATCAGTAAATTATCTGTATACTGTATATAGTGTACACTGTGACAGGGAGTGAAATGGTTAAAAGGGAGGGTTATCAGGGGGTTAAATGTGTGTCTATGTGTACTGGTGTCAGTGTAGTGCTTGTTCACTCACAGTTAATGCTCTCTCCTCTCATGCTAGAACCGAAAAGGGAGAGGAAACTGCATCATTTCCCGTGCCAGTGTTTACATTACACAGGTACAGGACGTTCTGCCATTGGCCTGGTAGTGATGTCGCGAACATAAAATTTAATGTTCGCGAACGGCGAACACGAACTTCCGCAAATGTTCGCGAACCGGCGAACATTGCGAACCACCATAGACTTCAATAGGCAGGCGAATTTTAAAACCCACAGGGACTCTTTCTGGCCACAATATTGATGGAAAAGTTGTTTCAAGGGGACTAACGCCTGGACTGTGGCATGCCGGAGGGGGATCCATGGCAAAACTCCCATGGAAAATGACGTCGTTGATGCAGAGTCGGGTTTTAATCCATAAAGGGCATAAATCACCTAACATTCCTAAATTGTTTGGAATAACGTGCTTTAAAACATCCAGTGTGTGTATGCGATCAGGTATGATGTTGTATCGATCAGGTAGTGTAAGGGTTACGCCCGCTTCACAGTGACAGACCAAACTCTGACAGACCAAACTCCCCGTTTAAAGCACCGCAAACATCAGCAAACAGACCAGAACCGACCAAAATGGGACAGGAACTGGGCTTTAAGGGTTAGGGTTAGGGTTTTTTCAGTAGAGCAGGGATGGTGGGAACCCTCCTTTTACACCTATATGATCTTTTTTTTTCTGGTTCTGGGCATGCTACAGAGCTGAAACTTCACAGGTACACTTTTTAGACCCCCCCCCCCGACACTAATCCCAAAAAAGTCATGCCTGCCTCCAAAAATGCCTGATAAATATATAGAAAAAAAAAATATAAGCAGACTGAAATACCAGCCCTAAAAAGGGCTTTTTGGGGTGCTGTCAGGATGCTGTCCTTACAGCAGGAGTGGACACAGAACACTGACCTAGCTAATGATTTCCCTATTAATTCAGCAGCAACAGCAGCCCTCTCCCTGCTCTAACTAACTCTGCAGCTTCAGAATGAATCTAAGATGGATGCTGCCCTTGCTTTTTTATAGGAGGTGGGAGGGTCTGGGAGGGAGGGTATGCTGATTGCCTGGAATGTGTCTGCTGACTGTGAGGTACAGGGTCAAAGTTTGCTCAATGATAATGCATAGGAGGCGGACCGAACATGCGAAGTTCGCTGGGAACTGTTCGCCGGCGAACAGTTCGGGACATCTCTATGGCCTGGACCTGATGACTGATCGGTTCTGAACTGAATCAGAACATCTTGGGGATAGCAGGGGCACGCACGTGCGCTCCCTAGTCCCGTGTGTGACCGACGTACAGTTATGTCGATTTGCGCAGCCGAGCCAACTTGCCGCTGCGGTGGGCAACTGGTTAATAAGGTAACGAGCAATGTGCAAAAGAACATTAAATAAAATGTACAGCCAAAGCTAGTTTCACAGGAGTGCAGTTCGTTTTAGTTTTTAACAGAGAGCAGGCTGACATCCGCTCTCTGCTGACATCACAGAAGTCAGTCCAGGCACCGCATCATCGTGACAATGGAGTCTGGATCTGCCAGGTGCCTGGACCAACACCCGGCTCAGCCTCTCAGTGAGCCACTTAGAGCCTGAGCCAGCCCCTCAGCCCCCTCCACAACCCAGCACTCCAATGAGCGAGGAGGGAGCAGAGCAGAGAGCTGTGACTAACATTGCTCGGTTCTCAGTGCAGAGGCGCCGTGGGACAGATGCTGTATCCACCAAGGTAAGTATTAATCTACAAAAAAGCCCAAACCCATACTTCTCTTTTAAGTCATTGTTTCCTATTATAATACAGAATTTATATACTGTATATTAACCATTTGTCATTGATTTGACTAAAGTCCGTTAAAAAATTGGTTAGTATTAATGGGTTACTGCATGTTACAAATCATCATTGCCTTGTGTTGTTTTATTAAATAGGTTGAATGTAGTAACTTAAAGAAATGACAGAGGGCATCATTGAATTGTATTACATCATTCGTATCATGGTATTCAATGACTGACATTAAGGTGACACCAGACAAGTGTGGGGGAATAGTCAATGTGACAGATAGGTGTCAGGAGAGGTGTCCCCACCTTTAAAATCCTTGGCTTTGGGTGAAGTGATGTAAAGTGCATTGTGTTGTTCCGTGACCTCATGTTTAATTATACATGTCAGATTGCATGTAAAATAGAGATGCTTTAGAGCATGTATAATTGTACATGTATTATTTCAGCTTTCATTGTGAATACATACATTTACCTATTTGGGGATTGAACTAAGCATCATGTAGCTGTCACACTAAGACAAGAGGGGAAGAAATAACAGCCATAGTGACTTTTATATGTGGTTAAGGATAGATTAAAATATATAGAGAAATTTTTCCAAATGCATTTATGCTTAGAGAGAGAAAGTGGTTTTACACGATAATGCCCAATTATTCTGAATAGGGTTAAAAGAGCGGCTATGTGATTTAAGCGAACTGGTACAAAGGACCTATTTACTAGTGCATCACTTACCAGCCAGATTTCCAATGACTTTCTGGCAGAGGACATTTCACCTGCTGCTGCTGCATTGCTTCTATAGAGTTGATACCTGCTTGTATCTATCAACTGGGCATAAAAATATACATTATATGGCATGCATGCTTAGAAAAAATGCTAGTACCTTCTCAGGGGGGTCAGTAACACATGCTCTGAGGTCAGCCTGTCTGGAGACATAGGCCCTATTAATAATAATGATAATTATAATAATAATTATTATAAACAAATATACAGTATTTCCCAAATCCACAGTAAATGTTGTCTGTAAAAAGTTTTTGCAATTTCTACCCAAATTGGGAAAAACACTCCCATTTGTCTTTAAAGATATCTAGATGATGGGATAAACAGCTCAATCTCAGTATTTGCGGACGATGCTAAGCTAAGCTGGGCAACAACTTCTACGCAGACTGTGGAAACCTTACAAGAAGACCTGAACAAAATAATGGGGTGGGCAACTGCATGGCAAATGTGGCTTAATGTTGGAAAATGTATGGTTGTGTGCCAAAAACAAGAACGCAAATTACTCACTAGGAGGAGAACCTCTGGGGGAATCTAGGATGGAAAAGGACCTAGGGGTCCTAGTAGATGCCAAGCTGCTGCAATCAAAGCCAACAGAATATTGGCATCTATTAAAAAGGGGATTTACTACAGAGATAAAACGATAATTCTCACACTCTATAAGACTTTAGTACTGCTGTATCTTGAGTATGCCATCCAGTTACGGGCACCAGTCCTCAGGAAAGATGTGCTGGAACTGGAGAGAGTCCAGAGAAGGACAACAAAGCTAATAAAGAGACTGGAGGACTTCAGCTATGAGGAAAGACTACAAGCATTGAGCTTATTCTCTCTGAAGAGGAGACACTTGAAGGGGATATGATATCAATATACAAATACTGTAATAGTGACCCTAACATAGGGAATAAACTTTTTAGCGAAAGGGAATATAAAAAGACACGCGGCCATTCACTAAAATTAGAAAAGAAGTGGTTTAACCTTAAACTGCGTAAAGGGTTCTTTACCGCCAGAGCGGTAAGGATGTGGAATTCTCTTCCACAAGCAAACGTACAGCAGGGGGCATCAATAGTTTCAAAAAACTATTAGATGGGCACCTTATAGATCACAAAATACAGGTGTATACAATGTACTATTGACATAAACACACACATCATAGATTGAACTGAATAGACTGGTTTCTTTTTTCAACCTCACCAACTATGTATGTAACTATGTATATCCTATTCTATATCCTCAAATAATTCATTTTTAGAGAAAAATATTTTAATGTGGTCAGCCTAAATGTCCTTGCTCCCCTCCCCTGCAGTTTGTCTTTATTTTCCAATCTTCACTACAAAGATGATGGTTGCTCCATTTTTCTCTGTACTTTTTAAATAAATAGGATTGTATATTAAACATTGTAAAAAGTGGTAGAATTGCAGTTTTCTGTAATCGTTTGAAAAGGGCTTTTTGCAGAGTGATTTATAGACTTGTAGCTTCATTGCCAGCTGTCATTGTTCTAGTGCAGATTATAAAATGAAGTTTCAACTGCAACCGTTTCATAAGGACAACATCAAAATGTTATGTACTTAGCATTCTCTGAATTCCTGCAAATATCTCAAGTAAATGTTGTTGTGAGAGATAACGTTGAAATCCTCCATCAATGTTCTGGATATTGGGTTTAGTAGTTCCTTATCCCCTTCAATTGATTCTGGGTTCACAGTTTGGTGGTATATACAGTATTTTTACAATAGGAATTCGAATGAAAACAACATATTCAATATTTGCAGTGACCAAGGATATTACTATATAGGGTTCTACTGTATAAATTAGCATGTTTCACATATAGCCTGTATTGCTCTATAGCATCTAATCACCTAATAAGTTAAGGAGTGAAATTTGAACTGAATCATTTAAGGTATTTATGTAAAAAGTAATCTAAATGGACAATAGTTTTGTAAAAAGCGAGTAGTGCAAGCTACAAGAATGTGATTCTCCTCTACACAAGTCAGAACAGCCACACATTTCATGTTCATCACATGTCATGTTCATTAAAGTGTACCTAAACCCAAGAACATGTCTGTAATATAATGCTGCTTATTAGTCCTTTGGTGTGGTGACTGCCTTTGTTTTCCTTATTTTTCTTTAAATTTACCTGGTAATCCTGCCACTAACACATTTCCTGTATCTATGGAGGAGCCATGTTGTTACCCTAGGACACCTAAGAGCACTTCCCCCTTTCTCCATACTGTAGGTATTTCACCGAAATAACCTCGGTGAGCTTAACCAGAGCTGGTAAGACTGCTAAAGATAAGTGTATTGTTTGCACCTCCCGAACAGATATAACAAAACACTTGGTCAGACCAAATTGGAGAAAATACCAGAAGTTTACTGTTAGGGTTTACATCAACTTTATTGTTAGAGCACATTCTGAAAGTCTTCCTGAGCTTCATAGCTTACAACAGCTGCAAGGACAAACACAAGAATGCAGTTGGGGGGATTCCAATTTTGCCTTTTACCAAAATACCAATTTTCTTTATGTACACATGCTTTGAAAATTCCTCATATGGTATATGGAGCAAGGATTTTATAAATAGCCATCTCTGGAATAGCTTGCAAGAAGTGTCATGGCAAATTTAAAATTAACATAGCATCAAAGGAGCACTAAAAATACAATTTTTTAATTGATTTGAGTAGAATTTTTTTTTTTAGATTTGAAATATTATGAAAACAAGAAAAAAAAAGAAAGAAACAAAGGAAATTGTGAGTATAACCAATTTATACAATACGTGATAATCACTTACCATTTTAATTTAAATCGTGATTTAAAAACTAAACAGGGCACAGGGCTTCCTCTCTTTGTTCCTGGTTGTAGATGGAACAGTTTAACAGGTGAATTTCCTTATCGGATGTCAATAACGTGAACCAGTTGCTATGCCCTGCATGGGAAATGTACAGGTAGACTGTAATGGATGAGTATTTAAACTTTTCAGGAGACTAGCACAATAGAAGGTGTTTAAAGGAAACGTGTTGAGATAAAAACACATTGTTATTACTGACTTCCTTCTAAGAATAGTAGTTGCCATACCGGCTGTCACTGGCATCAATAGTTTCTAAATATCCTTACAAGGAAAGCTAAATATCCATAATTGTTACAATGTTTTAGCAGCTCTGTTGCATAATACAACTTTATAACTTTTTAATTTTTAGGTTTAGTGACATTTTAAGCCTTTTCACTTGGGGTTTTAGAAGTCCACCATTACCTATTATGATTTACTAAGAGATGCTGTTTCTTGTTAGTACTCCAAGACAGCCGTACGGCAAATAATATATTTATTTACACATGTGATATATACCAAGCAAGTCGTTTAAGCAGCACAAATGTTACATGTGTTATTTTTGCACCAGGCTAGATGATATTATTTGGATAGAGCTTAAGTTACAAGACGAATCCCTCTCAGTTCATCCTAGGCCCTGGAGTATGGGTCCTGCAGTTCACATTGACCTCTAGTAATACTAAAAAGGTGCCAAAATGAACACGATTCAACTCTACCAAGTGGATCTACTTAAAAGGAACTTCGTAGCTATGATTTACAATATTAATGAGCAGCTGAGTTTCAAGGTCAACAAGTGTGTCCCTAAAATAGACCTTACACTATCTGTAACTGCATCATCGCTCCGCTAGAATAGATATCCAGTTATGATTATGAGTGTTGGAACTTCAATTCAAACATTATTTATGTCAAGCTGCAGTTAGTTCTTGCAAGGTGAAGTCTAGGGGAGAGTGTTAGCAGCACATGCTCAAGTGGCTTTAATTGTTCCACTAGCACATTTGTATTTATGTTAAATAAGGCTATAATGGAGGATAAAGGAGGTACATTAAAAAAAAATTAGGAGTGCATTGCAATGCAGTAATTCTCTTAAATAAACCAAATCCAAACTCATTTTATGAATTTATAAGTTACCATTGCTTGTGGTATCATTTTTAGTATAGGTGGAGGATGAATAATCTTCCAAGATCTGTGTAGCTTTGCAGTGAACAGAATGTAGGAATCTTTTGCAGGGAATAATTACACTGTTTCCTTGGCTGTGTGTCCCCAGATCTCACAGAAAAGAAGCCATAGAAGTGTTTACAGAATAAAAACGAACATACAACTAGAATACACCCAAAACAACAGAGCGGGATATACGAGTATGGCTTCTCATAAAACATACTGTATGTATTTGTTTATTTTGACTTTTTGTTAGGTTTATTTATACTCCTCTGCATGCATTTACACATGCTTTTGGGTGATGTGTACAGTATGTGTTCTGTGACGCATTGCTCTTCATTTTAACCACTTTATCACCGGAGGATTTTGCTGTCTTACGTCCAGGCCACTTTTTGCGATTCGGCGCTGTGCGACTTTAACTGACAATTGCGCGGTCGTGTGACGCCGTACCCAAACGAAATTTACGTCCTTTTTTTCCCACAAATAGAGCTTTCTTTTGGTGGTATTTGATCACCTGTGTGCTTTTTACTTTTTGCGCTATAAACAAAAAAAGAGCGTATATTTTGAAAAAATAACAATATTTTTAACATTTTTTTATATGAAATTCCCCCCCAAAAAAATGTAAAAATCAATTTTTTTAAAAATTTTTGGCCAATTTGTTTTCTGCTACCTATGTTTGGTAAACAAAAAATCACGATAAGCGTATTTTGATTAATTTGCGCAAAAGTTATTGCGTTTACTAACTACGGGAAAGATTTCTGTCATTTTTGGTGTTTTTTTTTTTAACGCGTAATGGCGGTGATCTGCGATTTTTTTGCGGGACTGCGACATTGCGGCGGACAGATCGGACCCTTGACTGACATTTTTGACACTTTTGGGGGTACCAGTGACATTACTGCAGTAATCAGTGCTATATATATGCACTGTTACTGTAAAAATGACACTGGCAGTGAAGGGGTTAATTTTATTGGAGAGGGAGGGGTTAATGTATGCCTGGTGCTTACTGACGTGTGGGGGGGGAGGTGACTGAGTGACAGAAGGACAGATTGGATGTTGAGCTATGCTGAACACTCCGATCTGTCAGTCCCTGTCACTTAGGAGATCCGCCCGCTCTGTTTACACAGGCGGGCGGATCTCCTCACTCGAATACCCGATGATCGGGGAAGAGCGGCGGCGATCGCCGCTGCTCCTCCCCTGGCCCGACTCCCGCTGTGACTGGGGGTAAAGTGGCAGCACAGTGGCTGGGGGTAAAGTGGTTAAACTTCCCTATCTGTGCAATTTATGACATGTTTTACACTTTTAGGGTGATCTGTTTAGGGCAATTGTTGTCTTCATATTGTTCTTCTAAAATAAACATATTAAAGAGATGACAATTTTTCAGTGTGTGTTCATATATCAAAAATATGTTTATGTATAATAAGTAATTATATTTATATATGAAAAAAATGTTGTTCAATCCATATGCCAGCTCTTTTTTCCTGCTTAGTAGTGCTGCACATCGATTGTGTCTTGTGGATCCTCTTATCTCAATGCATGTCTTTCTGATGGTCTCTCTGCAGTACCTAATGACATAAAACTTTCATGATCCACAGATTATCTTTGACTAGACATTAGATCACATAAGGGGGCTCAGGATTGGTATTTTTTATTCATTAAAAGGCAGAAATATTTTTAGTTTAATTCAATTTAATTTATTATTTTTAATTCAATTTAAAATGTTGGAAGATTAATAAAGTGTATTAATTAAAACAGAAAAAGGGGAAAAATGGCCAAAATGGGCCCACTTAGCTATTTTCCCTCCTGATGGTCATGTGGCTTGTTAGTATTACAAGGTCTCAGATGTGAATGGGGAGCAGGTGTGGTAAATTTGGTGTTATCGATCTCACTCTCTCATACTGGTCACTGGAGGTTCAACATGGCACCTCATGGCAAAGAACTCTCTCAAGGATGTGAAAGAAAGAATTGTTGCTCTACATAAAGTGGCCTAGGCTAAAAGAAGATTGCCAAAACCCTGAAACTGAGCTGCAGCACGGTAGCCAAGACCATTCAGCAGTTTAACAGGACAGGTTCCAGTCAGAACAGACCTCGCCATGGCCGACCAAAGAAGTTGAGTGCACGTGCTCAGTGTCATATCCAGAGGATGTCTTTGGGAAAAAGATATATAAGTGCTGCCAGCATTGCAGCAGAGGTTGAAGGGGTGGGGGTCAGCTTGTTAATACTCAGACCATACGCCGCACACTGCATCAAATTGGTCTGCATGGCTGTAGTCCCAGAAGGAAGCCTCTTCTAAAGATGATGCACAAGAAAGCCTGCAAACAGTTTGCTGAAGACAAGCAGACTAGGTACATGGATTACTGGAGCCATGTCTTGTGGTTTGATGAGACCAAGATAAACTTATTTGCTTCAGATGATGTCAAGCAAGTGTGGCGGCAACCAGGTGAGGAGTACAAAGACAAGTGTGTCTTGCCTACAGTCAAGCATGGTGGTGGGAGTGTCATGGTCTGGGGCTGCATGAGTGCTGCAGGCACTGGGGAGCTACAGTTCATTGAGGGAACCATGAATGCCAACATGTACTGTGACATGCAGAAGCAGAGCATGATCCCCTCCCTTCGGCGACTGGGCCGTATAGCAGTATTCCAACAGGATAATGACCCCAAACACACCTCCAAGATGACCATTGTCTTGCTAAAGAAGCTGAGGGTAAAGGTGATGGACTGGTCAAGCATATCTCCAGACCTAAACCCTATGGAGCATCTGTGGGGCATCCTCAAACAGAAGGTGAGGAGTGCAAGGTTTCTAACATCCACCAGCTCCATGATGTCACCATGGAGGAGTAGAAGAGGACTCCAGTGGCAACCTGTGAAGCTCTGGTGAACTCCATACCCAAGAGGGTTAAGGCAGTGCTGGAAAATAATGGTGGCCACACAAAATATTGACACTTTGGGCCCAATTTGAACATTTTCACTTAGGGGTGTACTCACTTTAGTTGTCAGTGGTGTAGACATTAATGGCTGTGTGTTGAGTTATTTTGAGGGGACATCAAATTGACACTGTTATACAAGCTGTACACTCACTAGTTTATATTGTAGCAAAGTGTCATTTCTTCAGTGTTGTCACATGAAAAGCTATAATAAAATATTTACAGAAATGTGAGGGGTGTACTGTATAATATCACAAAATGAACTGAAAAAAAATATATATAATGGAAATTTAAGGGATCCATAAGTAAACTAATGTACAGTACTTGCTTTATATTTGTAGTTGTTCTTTTAAAAAATCATACACACATTCAAAATGAAGCCAATCGTTATTAAACCAC
Source organism: Pelophylax lessonae (assembly GCF_965119305.1). Taxonomy (NCBI): domain Eukaryota; kingdom Metazoa; phylum Chordata; class Amphibia; order Anura; family Ranidae; genus Pelophylax; species Pelophylax lessonae. Next base: position 231,461,264 of record NC_138770.1, on the reverse strand, counting down.
AAACTGAGCTTAGTGGGATTTTGCTGTTCTACATGTGGCATGCGTTCAGTGTCACAATTTCTAACTATGACGCCGTTGGCCTACTTAAAAAAAAAAACATAATTTAACTTGTATGTATGTGTATGCATGTGTTTACATTAGAGGGATATGTTTCTTTAGCAACAGTACATAATGATTTGATAGGATTAAAACATCAAAGGGAATGTGCTTTTTTTTTCTTTTTTTTTTTATTCCTCTTCCTTGCTGTGCCCTTCTCCAGCCTATTGTTGAAGTGGGATAGCTGCATTCCCTTGAGTGCACTAATGTAATTTACAAGCAAACAAAATGGCTAGTATGCTTTCATGTTTAGCAATCACATTGCATGGTAAATATTTAAATATCCTTTGGGTGATCCTAATGCCCATGCATCAGAATATGCGCAACAGTTATTTGCCTAAGTGCTCTGCAGCATTTAATACAGTGTCTTTGAGTAAAGATGGATGTCTGGACCATTCATCAAAACAACATTATTGCATTAGCCGGGAGGATTTGAAAGTTTCAACTCTATTTCCAAATTCAATGCAAATGGTAAGCCTAAAGTGTACTGTTGATTAGACAGTGAAGTTGATTTACTAGCAGCAGTACTAAGACTTAACTCTGTATTAAACCTAAAACCAAAAATGCAATATATTGCAGCTTAGCAGTCATTAGATGTGGTGGCTGCATTAGGTTTTATGTTTGTTTCCCTCTGTTTTCACCTGGTGATCTAACCAGTAACACACCTCCTGTATTGGAGTGCCCCCACTTTGAATGAGTGAGCACAGGGGCACCTTTGGACAGCAGCAATGTCAGTATGGGGGATGGGAGTGCTAGATGTACTAGCAGATTTAAAGACACTAACAAACTGAAACCAAAATTCAGCTAATACTTTGTAAGCAGTTACAGCAAACAGTTTTTTTTTCCTTTTGGGATAAAGGTTTTACATAAATAAATGATAAATGATCATTGTAAGCACCTCTGCTAGTGTTAAATGGTTTGCCTTATCTATGTACCTGATACATTCTATGGAGAGCTTGTTCTTTTGAAAAACAACATTCTTACTGGCTGTATAAAATCATAAAAAATCGGGGCTAATTCATGTAAAATCTTATCCCAAAGAAAATAAAAAACATGATGTATAAAAAATATTAAAATTGACGGCGGATCGGTGATCGGAGCGGACGGACGCACAGCCGGAGACATCCAGGGAGCGGAGCTGTGTTCACCCCGGGGCTCGGAGGAAGGCTAGACTGGTGCCTATGATATAGGATTGTGCAACGGAGGACCCCCATCATTACATGTGAATTGCTGATTACGGACTACAGAGATCCCGCTATCCATCCATCCGAGAAGGGTTATCTGGTGAGCGTTGTGGATTACACACATGTGTTTCCCCTGTGTGTTTGAGGTAAGCGGCCACTACACACTTTAAAGCATCAAGATTTGGATCATTATCTGTTGGTATTATATATCTACTTGATCACACTTGATTTTGGGCACTATTGTGGAAATTCTTTTATGCACATAGGAGTGCACTTCTTTCTACACGGCTATTCATCTTATTGGATTGATTTGGACAATCATTTTGTAGCACGATTGATTTATTTATTTATTCAATTATTGGGACATTTGTATCATCGAATCGATTGATTCCACGGTTGTATTATTTGAATTCATCACTAGTTATATTTATTTATTGGGACATTTGTATTATTGGATTGATTGATTTCACATTAGCATCATTTGAATTCATCACTGGTCATAGCACGATCGATCTATTTATTTATTTAAATTATTTTTGTGATATTAGCACCATATTTATCCATCTGTACCGTTCACCCACATTAGGTTAATTAGGAACTAATAGGCATTACTTTTATTTATTTACTTTTATTACTTATATTTATTTATACACCGTTTTATTTCATATCCTACTGCACAGATTTATCCACCTGCACCGATTTTTAGAAATATTTAATTTTATATATTTTAAAATCTTCTTATATCAGATCTACTATTGAGAGGATACACTTTGTTTACTTCACATCTCACTGCACAGATTTGTCCACCTGCAATAATTTTTAGGAATATTGGTTTTTAATATTTTTTATACATCGTGTTTTTTTATTTTCTTTGAGATAAGATTTTACATGAATTAGCGCCAATTTTTTTATGATTTTATATATTGTTAATTACAGTGGGGACACTGAATAGAATTGGCTGCTTGTTCTGATTATATTTCTCACATTGCGGATTTGCACATTTTTATATACTTCACCTGTGTTTTATATTATCTACACTTCACCTGCGTTTTTTGAGGTCAGACTTTCTCTTGGTAGCGCATTGGTCCTCGCTTTTTAAACTTATACTTACTGGCTGGATCACCAGGTGAAAATAAACGGAAGAAACCCTAAAAAGGCAAAATGAATGCAGCCATCACATTTAAGAAATGGTAAGCTTCCATATTATAAATGTTTGCTTTTAGGTTCGATACCACTTTAAGGCATAAGATTATGCCAAATGCTAACAGAAAATAGGTAGTCTGTAGTATTTGTGAACATTAGCAGTAGCTCTTTAACATTAAGGGAGAATAGTTATTATTCTAATGTACACTATATTACCAAAAGTATTTGGGATGCATGCCTTCACACACACATGAACTTTAAAGCGGAACTTCACTCTCTCAACCAACACTGACTATTTTTTATCCTTATGCTGCTAGCATTTGTAAATAGATAGGCAAGTGTATCATATTTACTAGTTTTAAACTTTTTTTACATTTCTTCTGTTACTTCCTGGTTTCCATGCCTAGGCAAATGATGTCATACATCCCAGAAGTCTTCAGGAGGGGGAAGGGAGGGTTCTGAGTTCAGCCAATGCCTGAGCTAAGGGCAGAGGGATTCCAGGAAATAAATGCTATATGAATCATCTGCCCTTACTCAAGATGGTCACTGCCAGAAATACCAGGGCATGTTTTTCAAAATGAATTCTCAGCAAAATAAAGCACGGAGACATGGATGGATGAGGGAGTTTGCTTTGAATATTAACAATGAATTAAACAGCATTTTTGATTTGTGGGGCTCATATGCAGTGCAGTTCCACTTTAATGGCATCCCAGTCTCAGTCTGTAGGGTTCAATATTGAGTTGGCCCACCCTTTGCAGCTATAACAGCTTCAACTCTTCTGGTAAGGCTGTCCACAAGGTTTAGGAGTGTCTATGGGAATGTTTGACCATTCTTCCAGAAGCGCATTTATGAGGTCAGGCGCTGATGAAGGCCTGGCTTGTAGTCTCCATTCTAATTCATCCCAAAGGTGTTCTATTGGGTTTAGGTCAGGACTCTGTGCAGGCCAGTCAAGTTCCTCCACCCCAAACTCGCTCATCCATGTCTTTATAGACCTTGCTTTGTGCACTGTTGCGCAGTCATGTTGGAACAGGAAGGGGCCATCCCCAAACTGTTCCCACAAAGTTGCGAGAATGAAATTGTCCAAAATGTCTTGGCATGCTGATGCCTTAAGAGTTCCCTTCAATTGAACTAAGAGACCAAACCCATCCCCTGAAAAACAACCCCACATCTTAATCCCCCCTCCCCCAAATGATTTGGACCAGTGCACAAAGCAAGGTCCATAAAGAAATGGATGAGCGAGTTTGGGGTGGAGGAACTTGACTGGCCTGCACAGAGTCCTGACCTCAACCCGATAGAACATCTTTGGGATGAATTTGAGTGGAAACTGTAAGCCAGGCCTTCTCATCTACATCAGTGCCTGATTTACTGAGGTCAGTACCTGATATACCCAGTGCTGGAACTATACTGCCAGAGTGCATTCATGGCAGCGATGCTAGTCCTAGACCGACTGAGTATGCGCTGTCCAAAAAGAAAAGGAGGATGGTAGTGAAGGGGACAGGGGAACAAAGAGGGCCTGCAGAATATTTATATTGGGAGGGGCAGTCATTTGAAATGTTCTTCGGCCAGTTATCATTGAAGCCCTTTAGAAGTGTTGGTGCACTTAACGTCAGTCCCAGTTAACCTGCATGCAGTATAGGTACGATATAGTGTGACCATTGTAGGAAGGTAGATGTGGTTCAGATGTGGTAAAGGTTCAGTATATGGCAATATGGGGTTAGTATAGGTGTAGTTTAAGTGTGGAATAAGTGTGGTAAAGAGTGCAGTATGGTTAAGGTACACTTTGTGTCCTGCTTTCAGTGGCTCTGTCCCTGTTAGCAGTATCAGCAATGGGAGAACAATCATCCCACCAGTCCCTGGGATGCTGCAGTGGCCTCTTGCTGTAGAAGTGGGGCCCTCTTGGTCTCTCCCTAAAAGCCTAGAGTGTTCAACAGTGGAAAGCAGAGGGTGAATGGACACAGCTGTTATGATGTGGACAGTACTGCTCTGTCCCCAGGTGTCCTCATTCCCAGTCTTAGGCTTGGATCTCTGCTCTAATAGTCTCCTGCTGGAAGGCTAATATCTAGACAGAGGTGCTCTCTCTCTAACTCCCTGAGTGCCAACAGGAAGAACTTTCCCAGGCAGTTTAATAAAAATCATCTCTCCATTACTACTACTACTGCACAGTTCCTATTGGAATCTGTAGTGTAAGGAATCTCTTCATCCCATTAAAAGGCTGCTGTTTCAAACTTCAACTCCCAGGATTTTCAGTGCTCTGCATAGAAGTCTATAGGCTTGCTTGGCTTTAGCGCTCTCCTTGCTAGCCAGAGGAGAATGGGGCAGCTGGTAGGCATACTAGCTTGGTCCTTGGGTTCAGAAGCCAACCCGGAGGGAGGCCATTTTGGATCTGGTAATCACAAATGGGGATTCGGTATATGATGTCATTGTAGGCGAAACCTTGGGATCCAGTGATCACCAGTCAGTGTGGTTTAATATAAGAACTGTGAAAGAGTCACACCACATAAAAACAAAAGTTTTAGATTTTAGAAAAACAGACTTTTCAAAAATGAAATTAGTCATAAATGAGTCCTTATCAGACTGGTACGGATTACATGGAGTCCAGGAGAAATGGGACTACTTAAAAGGTGCATTATTGAAGGCAACAGAAAATTGCATTAGACTTGTCAGTAAAAGCAAAAAAAGGAAGAGACCACTGTGGTACTCAGCAGAAGTGGCCCAAATCATTAAAAATAAAAAGCTAGCATTTTGTAATTATAAAAAAACCCAGAGCAATGAAGATAAGGAAATCTACAAGATTAGGCAGAAAGAGGCCAAGCAAGTTATAAGAACTTCTAAAGCGCAGGCAGAAGAAAAACTAGCTCAGTCTATGAAAAAGGGGGATAAGACATTCTTCAGATATATAAATGAAAAAAGGAAATTAAAACAAGGAATAACTAAATTAAAAACAAAGGACGGAAGGTATGTAGAAGAGAATAAAGGGCTAGCCGACTGCCTTAAAGAATACTTCTGTTCAGTTTTTACAGAAGAAAAAGGAGAAGGACCTCCACTTGAAAGGATGACTAATGAATCATTTGATGCATGTGTCTTTACAGAGGAAGACGTTCTAAGATTGCTGTCTAAAGTGAAGACAAATAAGTCACAGGGTCCTGATGAGATACACCCAAAATTATTAAAAGAGCTTAGTGGTGAGCTGGCAAAACCATTAACAGATTTATTTAACCAATCATTAGTAACAGGAGTCGTCCCGGAAGATTGGAAATTGGCAAATGTCGTGCCCATTCACAAGAAAGGTAGTAGGGAGGAATCGAGCAACTATAGACCAGTGAGTCTGACATCAATAGTAGGCAAATTAATGGAAACCCTATTAAAGGATAGGATTGTGGAACATCTTAAATTACATGGATTGCAAGATGAAAAACAACATGGATTTACTTCAGGGAGATCATGTCAAACAAATCTTATAGATTTTTTTGACTGGGTGACTAAAATAATAGACGGTGGAGGTGCAGTAGACATTGCATATCTAGATTTTAGTAAGGCTTTTGACACTGTCCCACATAGAAGACTTATCAATAAACTGCAGTCATTGAGCATGGACTCCCATATTGTTGAGTGGATTAGGCAGTGGCTGAGTGACAGACAACAGAGGGTTGTAGTCAATGGAGAACATTCAGAACAAGGTCATGTTACCAGTGGGGTACCTCAGGGATCTGTACTGGGACCAATTTTGTTTAATATCTTCATAAGTGATATTGCAAAAGGCCTCGATGGTAAGGTTTGTCTTTTTGCTGATGACACAAAGATATGTAACAGGGTTGATGTTCCTGGAGGGAAACGCCAAATGGAAAAGGATTTAGGAAAACTAGAAGAATGGTCAGAACTCTGGCAACTGAAATTTAATGTGGATAAGTGCAAGATAATGCACCTGGGACGTAAAAACCCAAGGGCAGAATATAGAATATTTGACACAGTCCTGACCTCAGTATCTGAGGAAAGGGATTTAGGAGTAATTATTTCAGAAGACTTAAAGGTGGGAAGACAATGTAATAGAGCAGCACGAAATGCCAGCAGAATGCTTGGATGTATAGGGAGAGGTATAAGCAGTAGAAAGAGAGAAGTGCTTATGCCGCTGTACAGAACACTGGTGAGACCTCACTTGGAGTATTGTGCGCAGTACTGGAGGCCATATCTCCAGAAGGATATAGATACTCTAGAGAGAGTTCAGAGAAGAGCTACTAAACTAGTACATGGATTGCAGGAAAAAACTTACCAGGAAAGGTTAAAGGACCTTAACATGTATAGCTTGGAAGAAAGAAGAGACAGAGGGGATATGATAGAAACTTTTAAATACATAAAGGGAATCAACTCGGTAAAGGAGGAGAGCATATTTAAAAGAAGAAAAACTACCACAAGAGGACACAGTTTTAAATTAGAGGGGCAAAGGTTTAAAAGTAATATGAGGAAGTATTACTTTACTGAGAGAGTAGTGGATGCATGGAATAACCTTCCTGCAGAAGTGGTAGCTGCAAATACAGTGAAGGAGTTTAAGCATGCATGGGATAGGCATAAGGCTATCCTTCATATAAGATAGGGCCAGGGACTATTCATAGGATTCAGATATATTGGGCAGACTAGATGGGCCAAATGGTTCTTATCTGCCGACACATTCTATGTTTCTATGTTTCTATGTTTCAGAACAAGTAAAGATTGTGATTTCCTTGCTCCAAGGGGACCTGGTATCTTGAACCTTTAATTTACCATCCTCTGATTCTGCCTGGCTTCTGTGAATGCATTCTTTAATTGTTTAGGTTTCCTTCATGATGATCCCAACCAAGCATGCTGAACACTATTGTTATGAGTTCAAGAAGTAGACTCCAGACTAAGGATGCTACGACTTATGTCATAGCCTGCGAGACTGTACACACTCAAAGTCTACCAGAACTAAGCCTTTTGGCACACACACAAACAGACTAAAGGGTGTAATTAAAGCAAAAGGTGGTTCAAGAAAATACTGACACAAGAGGGTGATCATTTTTTATAACTCAGGGGTTCTGTTTTTGATTTTTTTCTTACATGGTGTTATATATTTCATTTGGATGTTATAAGTTGCACTGAGTAAATACAGCTGGATAAAACAAAAACTGTGTCTGCCATCATTTCAGGCTGCAAAGCAATAAAATGAGATTATTTTAAAGGGCGATGATTATTTTCTATAGCCACTGTATCTCCCCTTGCAGCCACTCCTTCTGCCTCTCCCCCCTCAACAGGCATTCACTAGCTGCTTACCATCCTTTAGATGTAGTGACTGTAATAATTTTCGTTTTCAGCTTTTTCTTCTTCTACTGTATGTTTTACCTAGTAATCCTGGAAGTGGAAAGGGCACTGCTTTTATAGCAAAGTCAACAGGGATTTTTTGTACTTGCTGAAAATGTTCTTAACCATAAAATTGAAAGGACTGGTAAACTGCAATATTTTACATTTTTTTTCTGTATTTAGATACACTTTAATATATTCACTACTAGGGTTGAGCGAACACCTAGATGTCCGTGTTCGACGGGTTCGGCCGAACTTTAAAAAAAAGTCCGGGTCCGTGTCCCGGACTTTTACCGAACTTTTCCCGGACACCGAACCCCATTGAAGTCAATGGGGACCCGAACTTTAAGGCACTAAAATGGCTCTAAAACACCAAAGGAAAGGGCTAGAGTGCTGCAAATGGCAGCAAAACGTAATTAAGAGCATGGCAAGTGCTCTGCAAACAAATGTGGATAGGGAAATAACTTAAAACAACAAAAAAAAAACAGAAAAATAAAACAATGTTCTTCTTCATCTCTGAAGGACGAGGCCCATATGGAGTAGGAGGGAGGTTGAGGTGGTGGTGGATGTGGCGGTGACATAGGCGTGCGCACAGGGTGTGCTGGGTGTGCCTGGGCACACCCTAATCACCTAGGGCACATAGCATTGCCAGTGAGGAGATGGGAAAGATCTCCCTGGGACCTGCTCTGCTCTATTTCTCCTTGCCTACAGGTACATGGCCCCGATACATTACTCTCCCTGCTGGCAAACACATGCATGTGTATTTCAACTTTGGGGTGCACACCTTAATGCAATAGGCTGCGCACACCTATGGGCGGTGTAGGTGGAAGCGGCGGTGGAGGAGGACCAGGGCCGGATTAACAGCATCATGGGCTTGGTGCTGAGGATTTTGAAGGGCCTTAAGGGCCGTGCCTTGCCATGCACCCAGAGGAGGAAGGGTGCAGCCATGCATGCCTAATTCAACATGGGATGCTGTCTCTGAAGCCCATAAACACATCCATGCATCGCCAACTGTCCCTCCTTGTCCGGCCTTCACGCTGTGTGGGGAGGTTCTGAGGGTGCTGCCTGGGGAAGCGAGCATAGAAGCCAGACTTCTGTGTTTACAAGTGACAGAAGAGCGGTAACAGTGAATATGGCCAACCCGGGGCCTATATAAAAGGTAGGGGCCTGGAGCTGCAGCTCCAATAGCCCCTACATTAATCTGGCCCTGAGGAGGAGGACGAGGTAGCCAACACTGCTTCTTTTCAAAAATTTTAAATGAGGGTACACCCCAAAAGAGTGAGAAAGAGCAAAAATGGAACAATGGGTGGGTAAGGTCGGTATCCATTGCTATTCTGCATAAGGTACGGAAAAGTCCCGTGGGATCCATGCCTGGTTCATTTTAATGAACGTGAGCTTGTCCACATTGTCTCTGGACAGGCGGCTGCGCTTGTCTGTTATAACGCCCCCAGCCGTGCTAAATACCCGTTCAGATAATACACTGGCTGCAGGGCACGCCAGCACCTCCAAGGCGTAAAGGGCAAGCTCAAGCCATGTGCCCAATTTGGAGACCCAGAAGTTGAAGGGGGCAGACCCGTCATTCACTACATGTAGGCGTGTGCACACATACTGCTCCACCATGTTGGTAAAATGCTGCCTCCTGCTAAGACGTTCCATCTGAGCTGCTGGTGCTGCTGTTTGTTGTGGCGTGCTGACAAAGCTTTTCCACATTTCGGCCATGCTAACCCTGCCTTCTGAGGTGCTGGCGGTGCCCTGGTTGCGTTGGCGACCTCCTCCTCCTCCTCCTCTGCCTTGTGCTTCCACTGTGGCCCCGCTGTCAGATGGGAATGCCAGCAGCATGGCGTCTACCAGCGTGCGCTTGTACTCGCGCATCTTGCGATCGCGCTCCAGTGAGTGAATTAAGGACGGTACGTTGTCCTTGTAACGGGGATCCAGCAGCGTGGCCACCCAGTAATCAGCACAAGTTAGAATGTGGGCAACTCGGCGGTCGTTGTGGAGACACTGCAGCATGTAATCGCTCATGTGTGCCAGGCTGCCCAGAGGCAACGAAAGGCTGTCCTCTGTGGGAGGTGTATCGTCCGTGTCCTCTGTATCCCCCCAGCCACGCACCAGTGATGGCCATGAGCTGGCCTGGGTGCCACCCTGCTGTGAACATGGTTCCATCTCCTCCTCCAGCTCCTCCTCCTCCTCATCCTCCTCATCCTCCAGAACTGTGCCCCTGCTGGACAATTGCGTCCCTGGCGTTTGCGTGTGCAGGAACCCACCCTCGGAGCCCCTTGCGAATGACTGCCCTGAAAGCCTTGGAAATGTTACCTCTTCATCCTCCTCCTCCTCCTCATCCTGTGCCACATCCTCTTCCATCATCGCCCGAATTGTTTTTTCAAGGAGGCATAGAAGTGGGATAGTTAAGCTGAGAACGGCGTCATTGCCACTGGCCATGTTGGTGGAGTACTCAAAACAGCGCAACAAGGCACACAGGTCTCGCATGGAGGCCCAGTTAAATTAAATAGCGGAATAGAAAATATGATCCAAAAAAAGTGTATGTATATCACACGTACACAACCACACTGGGCCCCAATTACTATTGTTTGTACCCCTAAAAGGCTAGATGAGGAGTAGGGGGAGTATGGAACAGGCAGCACCCTCAAACCTTCAGAAGTATGAGATGAACCCCAACAACTTGGAAAGGTGGATCTCTCTCACACGTACCGACACAGACTATCCCGCAATTCAATTGATCCTCAAAGGTTTTTATTGAATAGCGGAATAGGAAATATGATCAAAAAAAGTGTATGTATCTCGCACGTACACAACCACACTAGGCCCCAATTACTATTGTTTGTACCCCTAAAAGGCTAGATGAGGAGTAGGGGGGGTATGGAACAGGCAGCACCCTCAAACCTTCAGAAGTATGAGATGAACCCCAACAACTTGGAAAGGTGGATCTCTCTCACACGTACCGACACAGACTATCCCCCAATTTAACTGATCCCCAAAGGTTTTTGATTAAATAGCGGAATAGAAAATATGATCCAAAAAAAGTGTATGTATATCACACGTACACAATCACACTAGGCCCCAATTACTATTGCTTGTACCCCTAAAAGGCTAGATGAGGAGTAGGGGGGGTATGGAACAGGCAGCACCCTCAAACCTTCAGAAGTATGAGATGAACCCCAACAACTTGGAAAGGTGGATCTCTCTCACACGTTCCGACACAGACTATCCCCCAATTTAACTGATCCCCAAAGGTTTTTGATTAAATAGCGGAATAGAAAATATGATCCCAAAAAAGTGTATGTATATCACACGTACACAACCACACTGGGCCCCAATTACTATTGTTTGTACCCCTAAAAGGCTAGATGAGGAGTAGGGGGAGTATGGAACAGGCAGCACCCTCAAACCTTCAGAAGTATGAGATGAACCCCAACAACATGGAAAGGTGGATCTCTCTCACACGTACCAACACAGACTATCCCCCAATTTAACTGATCCCCAAAGGTTTTTGATTAAATAGCGGAATAGAAAATATGATCCAAAAAAAGTGTATGTATATCACACGTACACAACCACACTAGGCCCCAATTACTATTGTTTGTACCCCTAAAAGGCTAGATGAGGAGTAGGGGGAGTATGGAACAGGCAGCACCCTCAAACCTTCAGAAGTATGAGATGAACCCCAACAACTTGGAAAGGTGGATCTCTCTCACACGTACCGACACAGACTATCCCGCAATTCAATTGATCCTCAAAGGTTTTTATTGAATAGCGGAATAGGAAATATGATCAAAAAAAGTGTATGTATCTCGCACGTACACAACCACACTAGGCCCCAATTACTATTGTTTGTACCCCTAAAAGGCTAGATGAGGAGTAGGGGGGGTATGGAACAGGCAGCACCCTCAAACCTTCAGAAGTATGAGATGAACCCCAACAACTTGGAAAGGTGGATCTCTCTCACACGTACCGACACAGACTATCCCCCAATTTAACTGATCCCCAAAGGTTTTTGATTAAATAGCGGAATAGAAAATATGATCCCAAAAAAGTGTATGTATATCACACGTACACAACCACACTGGGCCCCAATTACTATTGTTTGTACCCCTAAAAGGCTAGATGAGGAGTAGGGGGAGTATGGAACAGGCAGCACCCTCAAACCTTCAGAAGTATGAGATGAACCCCAACAACTTGGAAAGGTGGATCTCTCTCACACGTACCGACACAGACTATCCCGCAATTCAATTGATCCTCAAAGGTTTTTATTGAATAGCGGAATAGGAAATATGATCAAAAAAAGTGTATGTATCTCGCACGTACACAACCACACTAGGCCCCAATTACTATTGTTTGTACCCCTAAAAGGCTAGATGAGGAGTAGGGGGGGTATGGAACAGGCAGCACCCTCAAACCTTCAGAAGTATGAGATGAACCCCAACAACTTGGAAAGGTGGATCTCTCTCACACGTACCGACACAGACTATCCCCCAATTTAACTGATCCCCAAAGGTTTTTGATTAAATAGCGGAATAGAAAATATGATCCAAAAAAAGTGTATGTATATCACACGTACACAACCACACTAGGCCCCAATTACTATTGTTTGTACCCCTAAAAGGCTAGATGAGGAGTAGGGGGGGTATGGAACAGGCAGCACCCTCAAACCTTCAGAAGTATGAGATGAACCCCAACAACTTGGAAAGGTGGATCTCTCTCACACGTACCAACACAGACTATCCCCCAATTTAACTGATCCCCAAAGGTTTTTGATTAAATAGCGGAATAGAAAATATGATCCCAAAAAAGTGTATGTATATCACACGTACACAACCACACTAGGCCCCAATTACTATTGTTTGTACCCCTAAAAGGCTAGGAGTAGGGGGAGTATGGAACAGGCAGCACCCTCAAACCTTCAGAAGTATGAGATGAACCCCAACAACTTGGAAAGGTGGATCTCTCTCACACGTACCAACACAGACTATCCCCCAATTTAACTGATCCCCAAAGGTTTTTGATTAAATAGCGGAATAGAAAATATGATCCCAAAAAAGTGTATGTATATCACACGTACACAACCACACTAGGCCCCAATTACTATTGTTTGTACCCCTAAAAGGCTAGGAGTAGGGGGAGTATGGAACAGGCAGCACCCTCAAACCTTCAGAAGTATGAGATGAACCCCAACAACTTGGAAAGGTGGATCTCTCTCACACGTACCAACACAGACTATCCCCCAATTTAACTGATCCCCAAAGGTTTTTGATTAAATAGCGGAATAGAAAATATGATCCCAAAAAAGTGTATGTATATCACACGTACACAACCACACTAGGCCCCAATTACTATTGTTTGTACCCCTAAAAGGCTAGATGAGGAGTAGGGGGAGTATGGAACAGGCAGCACCCTCAAACCTTCAGAAGTATGAGATTGTGTTCACTGTACCCCACAAAGATTGAGTTCACTGCACCCCACAATGATTGTGTTCACTGCACCCCACAAAGATTGTGTTCACTGCACCTCACAAAGATTGTGTTCACTGTACCCCCCAAAGATTGTGTTCACTGCACCCCACAAAGATTCTGTTCACTGTACCCCACAAAGATTGTGTTCACTGCACCCCAAAAAGATTGTGTTCACTGCACCCCAAAAAGGATGTTGTTCACTGCACCCCAAAAAGGATGTTGTTCACTGCACCCCAAAAAGGATGTTGTTCACTCCACCCCAAAAAGATTGTGTTCACTGCACCCCACAAAGATTGTGTTCACTGCACCCCAAAAAGATTGTGTTCACTGCACCCCAAAAATGATTTTGTTCACTGCACCCCAAAAAGGATTTTGTTCACTGCACCCCAAAAAGGATGTTGTTCACTCCACCCCAAAAAGATTGTGTTCACTGCACCCCAAAAAGATTGTGTTCACTGCACCCCACAAAGGATTTTGTTCACTGCACCCCAAAAAGATTGTGTTCACTGCACCCCAAAAAGGATGTTGTTCACTGCACCCCAAAAAGGATTTTGTTCACTGCACCCCAAAAAGATTGTGTTCACTGCACCCCACAAAGGATTTTGTTCACTGCACCCCACAAAGATTGTGTTCACTGCACACCAAAAAGGATTGTGTTCACTGCACCCCAAAAAGATTTTGTTCACTGCACCCCAAAAAGATTGTGTTCACTGCAGCCCAAAAAGATTGTGTTCACTGCAGCCCAAAAAGATTGTGTTCACTGCAGCCCAAAAAGATTGTGTTCACTGCAGCCCAAAAAGATTGTGTTCACTGCAGCCCAAAAAGATTGTGTTCACTGCAGCTCACACACAGAAAAATGGATGTGGATCACTGACACCTGCCTATCTCCAATCCCACACCACACAGCAATATCGATTGTAGTTTGTAGAACACAGTTTCCCTAAAATTCAGCAGACTCTGTCCCTAACAGGATTGAGAAGAGATCGTAGATCAGGATTGAGTGCAGACCCCACCCCCCACACAGCAATATCGATTGTAGTTTGTAGAAGACACTGACCCTATAATTCAGCAGACTCTATCCCTAAAATGCCTACAACTCGCCCTGCCTAAACACTCCGACCTGTCCCTCAATTCAATCCGGACACAAATGGTTTTTTCCTGCCTATCTTTCCCTAATCAGCAGCCAGCACGTTGATGTGTGCTCTGTCCCTGAATCTAAGCAGCATAATGACGCCGCTGCGGCTGCCTCGAACTTATAAAGACTTGGTCACATGCTTCAGACGGCCAATCACAGCTACTGAGACATTTGCAGGCATGGCTGGGATGGCTTAAGGCACACCAGTTAAACGATTGTTGATTGGCTGTTGAAAGCCCGCCATGAAAAGAGCGCCAAAGCATGCAAAACCCGGAAATAAAACGACCGAACACGGATTTTTACCCGAACATACAGTAAAGTGTCCGTGTCCGTGTTCGGGTACAAAAAATCCAATTATTCGGTACGAACACGAATAATACAGTCCGTGTTCGCTCAACACTATTCACTACCACAGTTATTTCATATGAAATTATTTTTTAGTTTCAAACAGATTTGGAAAGGATTAAAACCTCTAAAGCAGAACATTATCCATAACAGTTTGATAACAATTAATATTCTTTAACAAAAGAACACACATACCAAATTATTAAATATGTTACCAAAATTAATATGTGCTGCAAATTGCCTCCAGCATTGCTGTTGTTTCATCTTGTTGGAGGCTAACATTTTGTTGAATGCCAGAGCAGTCACTTAACTGACAATGTTCCCATTCTCTTTGATCATAAAAACTATATGTCACTTCTGTAATTGCATTTCCAGCCTTGATTGTATGACTTGGCTGAGCTGGAGAGGAAGGCTGACAGAAGCTTTACAGCGCTGAAGTTCACATCACTGCCTGCTGAGGAAGAAATGGAAGAATATCGGGGAGATACAAGGTTTTGCTGACAGCCTCAAGGTTTACTGATGCTGGCAGGAGGGAGCAACAGGAATGCCATAGAATGGGCCAAGGAACAGATTATGGAGAGAGAAAAGAAAAGCATGAGGGGTGACAGGACAAACTTTTTTGTGTCTCTTTGGCAACAGAGTTTGGCCTGTCACCCCTAATGCTTTTCTTTTCTCTGTCCATATTCTGTTCTTCCTTGGCACAGTCTATGTCATTCCTGTTGCTCCCTCCTGCCAGCAGCAGTAAATCTTGAGACTGTGAGCAGATTGGCCTTTAGTTACTAACTGATTATTGGCACCGTGCCTGAAAATACAAGACAACTAAAGCTGTGCATAGCACGGTGAGACAGTGCCTTACTGGATTTTAAACAATATAGGCACTTATTTTTAATGTTTTACATAGCTATACCTGCAAAAGGGGCCAGCATGAAGTAATCTATCTAATTTTCTGACTAAAGTTAAGGTTTTTAATGCCATCTATGTTGGGGAGGATTTGTTAAAAAAAGAAAGAAAAAAGAAAAACTGTCCAAAAAGGACATTCAATAAAAAATATTTTATTTTTTTATTTATGTGTGTAACTTCCATGTAGAAGTTAACCTCACTTCCTCAGTGTAGTGTCTGGGACAGTATGTGGGGGCAAATCTCCCTAATGGGGCCATAGACAGCAGTAAACCCTTTACAGAGGTACTACCTCCCTTCCCTATCCATGCAAAACTTTAATTCTGTGTGGTTAAACTTGAAAATTATCTGCATTGTAGGCTTTTTTTTCTGACTGCACAAGAAGGTATTGTTTTTCTATAAGCCCCAGTGTACGAATATAAAATAAGTTTAAAAAGACTCCAGCAGGGCCAAATCTATCTGCACAGCAATAAAGTAAAAATGCTTTAATGAGTGCACTCTTTCATCCCTGCTGTTGGTATTAATAAGTTGGTAAATCCTGAAACTAAGCTAAATAAAATCACACGTATGTTCTTTAACTAATATACCCTTGAGATTTGGAACTTGAATAGCTGGACAAATGTATACACATAAAAGATAAGTTGACTTAGAAATTAGATTTCTTAATGCCTGCCAGTATACATATACATTGGTCCTTATTTTCCAGCTAATAAAAAACCCTAAACATGAGTATGAATGATCAGTTGATATACAGTGCCTTGCGAAAGTATTCGGCCCCCTTGAACTTTGCGACCTTTTGCCACATTTCAGGCTTCAAACATAAAGATATAAAACTGTAATTTTTTGTGAAGAATCAACAAGTGGAACACAATCATGAAGTGGAACGAAATTTATTGGATATTTCAAACTTTTTTAACAAATAAAAATCTGAAAAATTGGGCGTGCAAAATTATTCAGCCCCCTTAAGTTAATACTTTGTAGCGCCACCTTTTGCTGTGATTACAGCTGTAAGTCGCTTGGGGTATGTCTCTATCAGTTTTGCACATCGAGAAACTGAAATTTTTGCCCATTCCTCCTTGCAAAACAGCTCGAGCTCAGTGAGGTTGGATGGAGAGCGTTTGTGAACAGCAGTTTTCAGTTCTTTCCACAGATTCTCGATTGGATTCAGGTATGGACTTTGACTTGGCCATTCTAACACCTGGATATGTTTATTTGTGAACCATTCCATTGTAGATTTTGCTTTATGTTTTGGATCATTGTCGTGTTGGAAGACAACTCTCCATCCCAGTCTCAGGTATTTTTCAGACTCCATCAGGTTTTCTTCCAGAATGGTCCTGTATTTGGCTCCATCCATCTTCCCATCAATTTTAACCATCTTCCCTGTCCCTGCTGAAGAAAAGCAGGCCCAAACCATGATGCTGCCACCATCATGTTTGACAGTGGGGATGGTGTGTTCAGGGTGATGAGCTGTGTTCCTTTTACGCCAAACATAACGTTTTGCATTGTTGCCAAAAAGTTTAATTTTGGTTTCATCTGACACTCAGAGATCCTCACTGAACTTCTGGAGAGAGTTTGCTGCACTGAAAGTAAAGGGGCTGAATAATTTTGCACGCCCAATTTTTCAGTTTTTTATTTGTTAAAAAAGTTTGAAATATCCAATAAATTTTGTTCCACTTCCTGATCGTGTCCCACTTGTTGTTGATTCTTCACAAAAAATTACAGTTTTATATCTTTATGTTTGAAGCCTGAAATGTGGCAAAAGGTCACAAAGTTCAAGGTGGCCGAATACTTTTGCAAGGCACTGTAAATGAATTAGATAATTTTGCATGATAATCTGACTATGTATGTGTAGCTAGTGTGCAAAGAATATAAAAATTATACAAATGGACTTCACTAGTCACAAAACTATAGTTTATTTAGTATCAGAATAAAATATTTTGCAGAGATGTCTCTTGATGATGTATGATCATTGTGGATGGAAGTAGAGAGAGAGGCAAGAAGTTATAAGATATTGTTATTGTTTCGATGTTTTGCGTGTGAAGATGCCAAAACCTAAAACAAAAATGTAATATATTGCAAATTAGATGTGGTGGCTGTTTTACTTTATTCAGGCTTAGTACATTTTAGTACAAGGTACCTAAAAATACCTTGTTGATCCTGCTAGAAATCCAAGGTTCTTGCAATTTTCTGTGCACTGAATAGAAATCTCAAAAATGTTACTAGAGAGAAAAAATAAAGGGCACCTCTGAGTGTACACTGTATGTGAGATTTTTTCCAAACACAATGAAAATAACTCACATAAGGAAGGTTAAAAACAGGCACATTAGTAAGGCATCCGGTGGCGATGGGACTTTAAAGGCCCGCGCTGGGGCTGTCTCTGCTGCTCGTAAGGCTGGTCCTTCTGGCTAAATGGTGATTTGATGGGGAAGAGCCATAAGCGAGGGCTGGAACCCACGTTGGAATGCAGTGCTGACCGAGATGACGTCACTAGCGTGCTTGCGATGCGTTTCGGAGCATGTGCATTAAGAGAGTGGATAAGATGCGCACTCCTTTCCTAAGCTAGTGAAGGGGAGATTGATACAATTGATACATGAAAAAACAGTATATATGACATGAATATTTCTTATTTTATTTATGTCATATATACTGTTTTTTTCCTGTATTAATTGTGGCAATGTGTCATGCATTAAGGCACTAATAGTAGATTTAATGCACTGTCTGATATAGTAGTAAATGTCCACTAGATGGCAGCGCTCTACTGCCCCCCCCCCCCCCCCCTTCACTAGCTTGCCAAAGGAGCGCACATCTTCTCCACCCTCTGAATGCACATGCTTGGAAACTCGTCATGAGCCAGCTGGTGGCATCATCTCTGTCAGCGCTGCGTTTCAGCATGAGTTCCAGCCCTTGCTTCTGGCTCTACCCCATCACATTACCATCCAGCTGGCAGAAACAGCCTCACAAGTGGCAGAGACATCCCCTTATGAAGTTCCAATGCCACTGGACGTCTGAAGCCATAAGGCTCGTACCCACTATAAGGTAATCGGGCAAGAATTTTTATCGTACAATTTTTGTATACAGTAGTGTGTACACAACATTCTACAGCCAATTCCGACCTTCTGAAAAAAAAAATTTCGATTACTTTTTCGCATACAGGAACAGAACAAACTATTTTCGCTTAATGTGTACTGTTTTCGTATGATTTTCATCCGAGAAAAATCCGAAACACATAATCGGAAATAATAAACAACAAAAAAAAAAGCCTTTGTTGTCCAAGAATTATTGTTCAAATTTTCCTTCATTGGTTCTGATTTGCTGTGAAACAATGTGGAAAATTGGAAGATCGTTTGCCTGATTTTCTTATAGTGTGTACCCCACTTTACTAATGTGCCTGTTTTTAACCTTCCAATTAGGAGTTATATTCATTGTGTTTGGAATAAGTCTCATATGCAGTCTACACTCAGAGGCACCTGTATTTTCTCTCTCGTTGCATGTTTGGAGATCACTTCCACTCCCTCTTACAAGGCTGGCCCTGTATTTGTGGACTTTTACCTTGCTTTTAACAGAAGCAATATTTACGGACTATTATGATGGACAATTCACCATATTGGAATTCTTTTTACTAACGCCAGACTATACTTGTTTTTTGTTTTTCTAAAATGCTGCTAGCCTTTCCAGTTCTCTTCAATGGACCACAAAACACCTCTTCCCAATGTTACAGATATATGGATAGGAGAAAGTATTCTGTAGTCCTCACACATGTCTTGTCCTTAGGATAGGACTGCACAGAGTACAGTAAGTGATTTTTTTTTTTAAATACTTCTGTTTGTTTTTATTTGCAGTAGGGCATTGTGTTACAGCGTGTCAGAAAGTGCCACGCAAAAATAATGTTAGCTGCCAACTTTGGCTCTTCAATAAATAAATATACATATATATATATATATATATATATATATATATATATATATATATATATACACAGTGCTTTGCGAAAGTATTTGGCCCCCTTGAACTTTTCGACCTTTTGCCACATTTCAGGCTTCAAATATAAAGATATAAAACTGAAGAATCAACAACAAGTGGGACACAATCATGAAGTGGAACAAAATTTATTGGATATTTCAAACTTTTTTAATAAATAAAAAACTGAAAAACTGGGCGTGAAAAAGTATTCAGCCCCCTTAAGTTAATACCACCAGGTGTCTCTGAGGAAGAGGCTGAGCCTCAAAACGGGTCAGCCGTCATCTTAACAGGATTATGGGCTAACACATGGACTATTCCTGACACTGGAGCGACTGAGCTTGATATGACTATTTTCTACCTTTGTTTGTGAGTAGCCATTTTATATGTTGTACAAATAAAGCCAATTATTGAGGATAATGCGCTAGGTCGGTGCGCCCTTTTTTTGTTTCTTTTTGCCTCTTGGCTGCATCTCTGATCAGTCTTCTCCTTGTATGAGCTGAAAGTTTAGAGGGACGGCCAGGTCTTCGTAGATTTGCAGTGGTCTGATACTCCTTCCATTTCAATATTGTCGCTTGCACAGTGCTCCTTGGGATGTTTAAAGCTTGGGAAATCTTTTTGTATCCAAATCCGGCTTTAAACTTCTCAACAACAGTATCTGGGACCTGCCTGGTGTGTTCCTTGTTCTTCATGATGCTCTCTGCGCTTTAAACGGACCTCTGAGACTATCACAGTGCAGGTGCATTTATACGGAGACTTGATTACACACAGGTGGATTCTATTTATCATCATTAGTCATTTAGGTCAACATTGGATCATTCAGAGATCCTCACTGAACTTCTGGAGAGAGTTTGCTGCACTGAAAGTAAAGGGGCTGAATAATTTTGCACGCCCAATTTTTCAGTTTTTTATTTGTTAACAAAGTTTGAAATATCCAATAAATTTCGTTCCACTTCATGATTGTGTCCCACTTGTTGTTGATTCTTCACAAAAAATTACAGTTTTATATCTCTATTTTTGAAGCCTGAAATGTGGCAAAAGTTCGCAAAGTTCAAGGGGGCTGAATACTTTCACAAGGCACTGTATATATATATATATATATACACACACACACACAGTATCTCACAAAAGTCAGTACACCCCTCACATTTTTGTAAATATTTTATTATAACTTTTCATGTGACAACACTGAAGAAATGACACTTTGCTACAATGTACAAGTAGTGAGTGTACAGCTTGTATAAGGCTTCTTTCACACGGTCCGCCTCCGCAGGCGGATCCGTGTTGCTCAGCGGGGATCGATCCGCGATCCCCGCTGAGCCAGGCGAATGACAGCTCCGTCTCCGCTTGCAGAGCGGAGAGGGAGGTGTCTCAGCCCCCGCTGCCCTCTATGGGGGATCGGAGGAGAGCGGACCGCTTGTCCGCTCTCATCAGATCCCCTCCGATCCGATTACTGAACGGATGGAAAAATAGGGTTTCCATCCGTCCAGATTTCAGCACAGGATCGGATGCGGATGGCAGCGGGTGTCAGCGGAGGTGACCTCCGCTGACACCCGCTGCCCCATAGAGCTGCATGGAGGATCCGATCAGATCCGCCTAAAAAACTGACAGGCGGATCTGATCGGACCGCCCGTGTGAAAGAGCCCTTACAGTGTAAATTTGCTGTCCCCTCAAAAGAACTCAACACACAGCCATTAATGTCTGGGAAAGGTACAAGCTGTAGCATTATGCTTTTCCTTTTTCAATTGCCCCTTTCTATCTTCTACAGTACCTGGTTGATCCTGCCTGGTCCTGACTTCCCCCCCGAAAGCCGACTACGTTTATTATGCCTGCTGAGCTATGAAAGCATGGTCTGAATACATGTCACCATCATTGCAGCTCTCCTCTGTGCATCTCTCATTTCCCCCTCCTCCTCCTCCTCTTCCCTGTCAGTTCCATAGCCAACATTGAGAACACAATCTCCTCCACTCTCCGCCCCACCCCACCCTGCCCATGTCCTCTCCTCACTGCCCCTCCCCTCTCCTACAGCCTTCATCGGGTAAAATGTTTACCTTAAAAAGATGCATTGTCTCTCAAAACATAGTTCAAAAAGCATATATATGATAAGTGCAACATATGTGGGCCGTTTTTGCTTCCTTTTTATTTAGGTTTTTTTTTTTTTCCTTGTCATGTGACCTGCTGCACAGACACAGGATGAGAGAGCACAGATTCCTCTTCTGATGTATTTTACATACGTCAAAAGAAAATCTGAGCTCCTCCTAATTTGTCCCAGCTCGGGATCAGGAAAGAAGGGAGGACACTTGAGTGCTACTGAACATGGAAAAAAGGTATTTACAGTTACAAAAAAAACCCACTGCTAATCCATTAAGATAAAAAGCCTTTGTGTGTGCAGCAGCCCCCCTCAGCTCCCCTGATACTTACCTGAGGTCCCTCTCTGTCCAGCAAAGTCCAAGAGTGTCTCAGCCTTCCGAGATAAAAAAACATGTTTGCCAGCACACCATGGATCTTGCAAAGCAGTCCAAAAAAACTTTTTATTGCAAAAGATCACATCACATCAGGATAATGGCAACGTTTCAAAGCCACGCAGGACCCCTTCCTCAGACATGTGTGTCATCAAAGTTTTTTTGTACTGCTTTGCAAGACCCATGGTGTGCTGGCGAACATGTATGTTTATCTGTGATAAATCCAGTGTCCAGCTGCTGATCGCTGCAGCACTCACAACAGATGTGCCTATATCCAGGAAGGTGTGCGATAGGAATATGAACTATTCAGCCGTCCAAAATTCTCCTTCCTGATTGGCTGGACCACTGGCTCACGCTGCCGTTAATCCAAGTCAGCTAGCCAATCAGGGGAGAGAGGGGGCGGGGCCGGGTTGGGACTCCATGTCGAATGGACACAGAGAGCTGTGACTCAGCTCTCGGGTGCTCCTATAGCAAGCTGCTTGCTGTGGGGGCACTCAACAGGAGGGAGGGGCCAGGATTACAGAAGAGGGACCCGAGAAGAGAAAGATCTGGGCTGCTCTGTGCAAATTCACTGCAATAGAGCAGGTAAGTATAACGTGTTTGGTATTTTTATAGGGAAAAAAATTAGGCTTTACACTCATTTTATTTGTTAGTCATGTTCATCTAAATCTGCTAGTGCACGGATTCCCTAAGTACGGCCCTGCAGCTGTTTCAGAACTACACATCCCATGCGGCATTGTAAAACTCTGGCATTCACATACATGACTAGGCATGATGGGAATTGTAGTTCCTGAACAACTGCACGGCCGTAGTTTGGGAATCCCTGTGCTAGTGAATCTAACACTACCCTTTCAACAAATGGACAATGGTGCTGTGCCTTGTTGCTCCTCCATCCAGAGTGGAGACACCCTAAGGCCTCGTTCACACCATACATGCAGAAAAACCATTGGAAATGACACATAGATTTCACTTGAAGACACACGAGTTTTAATGAGTTTTCATGTCCATTTCAGTGAAATTTTATGCACATTGAAACAAAAATACAATTAACTTCTGCACGCTATATGATCCTACTTATTAGCAAACAACACACCATCAAACCTAAAAATCAATAATTCAATAAAGGTGCAGCGCTAAAAAACTAAACATATATTATATGTGACTCTTCAAAATCACACCACGAGAAAAAAAGGCTTTAGTAAATAAATTCATACATTTATGATAAATAAATAACATTCCCTCACCCTAGTAAGTGTCAAACAGTCAGTGCTCTGTATATGATAATGCAACCGTACAAAAATTTTTTTTTTGCAGTGTAACAAAAGTAGATCTTCAAAAAATCCATCAAGAAAAAAACATTCACAATGGGACTTTATAGTTTTTCCATATAGTGCCCAAGCGCCAGTGTTGCCAACCTACCAGATTGAAATTTACCGACATGACACCCAAAATTTACTGGCACAGCCAAGTTTTTACTGACATTTCAAACAGTTATAAAATTACAGTTTTAAGTGCAAATTTCAGTATTTAGGCTACAAATACACAATACAATATGCAATAAGCAATGTAATTTAAGGTAGCTATTAAGACAAAAAACATATTTCTTATATTATTTTGGATATAGTAAGTAAGTAGCTCAGGGATAGGACTCAGCAGGGCAAGAAATTAGAATGGGCAGGCAAACACACATGAAATTGACTCTCACAGTGACACTGACAGCAGTGTGCAGCAGCCCAGATGATGATGACACCTCTCTGACATGACACCTCCCCTCCTGAGTCACAGTGACAGTCTCTCTCCACACTAGGTGGTCCCTTCAGTCCACTTTAGTCCAAGCAGCAATGACAGTCCCACTTCCAGCTTGCCTTGCTTCTGTCCCACAGACCTGCACACGAGACTCCAGCCACTCCACTCAACTCCCTTGCACTTTGACCCGTACACAAGGCTCCGGCCACTCTCCTTGGCTCCATTGCCCCATGACATCACACAACACACTCAGGCACCACCTCCGCCCCCTGCTGGTACCGTCTGAACAGATGATGATGACACCTCACCGACACAACACATCCCCTCCTGAGTCACAGTGACAGTCTCTCTCCACACTAGGTGGTCCCTTCAGTCCACTCCAGTCCAAACAGCACTGACAGTTCCGCTCCCAGCTTGCCTTGCTCCTGTCCCCCAGACCCGAACACGAGGCTCCAGCCACTCCACTCCAGCCACTCTATTTAACTCCCTTGCACCATGACATCACATGAGATCACACAGTGCTTAGGCACCACCTCCACCGGACCCACCCCCCTGCCGGTGCCTCCCAAACACACTGTAGCAGGTACTCAGATGGTCTTGGCCAGCTCCGAGTGTCACAGCCATATTACTTCCCTTCCCCTGGATCATAGGCCCCTCTCATTCTCCTCCTTCTGCTTCACCTCCGGTCATCCTCTGATGAAGTCTTTATAAACATCAGTCTGAGTCTCTGTGGTGACCTCATCATGCTCATTGGAGGATTTGTTGTCCTGGTTAACTGTCTACAAGAGCAAGGGTGTCGAGCATTTCCCTCATGTGTATATGATTTATCATTGCATTTGTAAGCAATCTATATAAGTAAAATTACTTTTACCGTTACGTTTTTTTGAGGATGGATTTTATTAAGGTAAAATAAACTGGAGTCATAGGTTCCCACTGCTAGGAGGAAGCGGGAGTGTAGGGGTGTGGTGGCTGAGCCACGCTGTGTGTGTCGGGAGTGTGCCTGCATGGGTTCTGCGAGCACACTGCTTGCTGAGGGGGCAATCATAAGAAGAATAGCAATGGTGGGGGACTCCAGAAGAGGAAGTAAGGGACTGCTCTGTGCAATTCTATAACAAAGAGCAGGTATGTATAACATCTTTTTAATTTTAAATAATAAGAAAATGAGCCTTTATGGTCACTTTAAAGTAGAACTCCTACTAAAGCTTTCTTGTTTTGCATAAACTAAGGAAGGGGTGGAACCTCTGTTGGTTTTTTTTGTTTTCTGGTGGCACTCGGGAAGGACCACCTCTATTCCACTCTATTCAAAGCTAAATAAGTGTATAAGATTCAGGAATAGGAGCTCCAGTCATATTTCTGAAAATAAATTCAGCAGCTACAAAAATTGCAGCTGCTGACTTTTAAAAAATAGACGCTCACCAGTCCCAGGAACCAGTGCTGTGCTTACACAAGCTGTTTTTTTCCACTGTTCTTTTTACCGATTTTCCCAATGGTAGCTGGCATCGCAATTGTAGTCAGTTGGCTGTTACAGCTTGCGGCTTCACAGCCAGCTGTCCACTGCGCATGCACAAGCTGTGCTGTGCTTAGTGAATGGTCCAAATCTCCCTCCCTCCTCCCCCCCAAAAAGGCAAATAGTCCATGGGGGAAGAGGAACAGCTCGGCCTTTTGGCT
Organism: Pelophylax lessonae; assembly: GCF_965119305.1. Classification (NCBI taxonomy): domain Eukaryota; kingdom Metazoa; phylum Chordata; class Amphibia; order Anura; family Ranidae; genus Pelophylax; species Pelophylax lessonae. The sequence goes on along the minus strand of NC_138770.1, from coordinate 231,435,853 downwards.
AAGATCAAGTGTAGTATCTGTTCTTATCAGTGTTGGAATGGAACCTGAAGGTTAGTATCGGTGGTGGCCGAAGTTAACCGGGGCGCTCTGGGCGTAACTGGAGGACCGGAGTAGGCCAAACCAGAGAAAGCCGGAGGGTTCCAATGCCTGCCTGATTTGAATGGGTCCGCCCCTACCAGTTTGAAGGGAGCGAGAAAACTGGATCTGCGTCCAGTTAGTACTGCTCCTGGATGTGATTGGTAAGGAACGGCGGATGGCGGTGGGAGGGCCTTTCCTCCTGGGTTGAATCTGGCCTTGCAAAAGGCTTGTCCCCAGTTGAAGGTAGGCTCACCCTAAGCTGTCTAAAGTTCTGATGCCTCCTGGTAGGTTAGGGCGACACTTGGTCTGGCCTTAGGGCCGGGGTAGAAAAAGCCCGTAGTGTATGTGCCCCTGGGGTGGCAGCCCAGGGGTGCCTTAATTCTCACTGGTGAGGGGCAGCTCGCCTTGAGTTTTTCGGCACCATGGTCACTGCACCTACGCACACTTTTTTAAGCACCTGCCTCTTGGGCAAGGCCTTTTGGCTTCGACCAGAGGAATTTTTATTCCGGCCGGAAGGCCTGCCTTTGTTTTTCACTTAGGCACTAATTCACCTCTCCACTTCCCCTCCCCCACCTTTTTGTTTGTGTGTGCTTTTTCTTTGTAGTTTGTCACTTTTCTATCACCTTTTTTTTCACTTGCACGACTTGTAGGGTGTGGGTCCTCGGGCCCTGCCCTGAGTCTTGGGAGGGGGTGGATATGGCCTTTTGGCTTGGTCTGCCCTCTCTCATGGGGTCTCCCTTCGGGGGAGCCCCACTTAGTACTCGGTGGGGGCTGTTTCGGCAGTCCCCCTGAAGAACGGGGTCAGTCTGGTTTCGGCCAGACAGACCATGAGTACCTCAAATCCCTGTCAGGAGTCTTGCGCCCCGGGGGATCGAGGTTCGGGTCCTACCTCCTCGGAGGGAAGACCATTTGTTCGCACACCCTGTGCACTTTTTGTGTTCCTCACGTTTGTGTGTGTGCACTTTTTTATGCACCGGGTGAAGTCTTTTGAGTGTGTTTCACACGCTATGGGCTTTAAAAAAAAAAAAAAAAATGGGGGAAGAGGAACAGTGGGATAGCCTGGGCTGTGGAGAGGGGGGGGGGTTTGGGGGCAGGAGGCACTGGCTCAGGCTCAGAATGGTTCGCTGAGAGGCTTTTCAGAGCCTGGACCGGCTATGTGGCTGATAATGGATCACAGCAGTGCAGAATGAACTGCACTCCTGTGCCCTACAGGAGAATTATAGCCAAAATAGCTTTGGCTGTACTTTTAAAGTAACAATACAAGCTCCTGTATGACAGTCTAAACAACTGCCAAATCCAGTCATTGTGAGTTGCACAGTCCTCATAAAGTAAACAAAAAAATTTAATTTGCCTTTTTTGACTGTGCCAAATCCTCCTTCATTTCATATCTCATACAGCCCCCCTCCCAGACATTGTAGCATATAATGGAAAAGTTTCAGCAACAAAGGCAGTGCTGTCAATCCAAAAAAAGCAGTGAGCAGGACTATGTGTCCAGGTACTGATTAACAAGCTCTAGCTGATAGCAAAACTCCCTGCAACATTTTTTTTACTCTACTGTAGTGCAAGTAGACACAGACTACATGAGAGTGGCAACTCTGGATTCAAGAGTAGTGTTGAGCGAACACGGACTGTATTATTCGTGTTCGTACCGAATAATTGGATTTTTTGTACCCGAACACGGACACGGACACTTTACTGTATGTTCGGGTAAAAATCCGTGTTCGGTCGTTTTATTTCCGGGTTTTGCATGCTTTGGCGCTCTTTTCATGGCGGGCTTTCAACAGCCAATCAACAATCGTTTAACTGGTGTGCCTTAAGCCATCCCAGCCATGCCTGCAAATGTCTCAGTAGCTGTGATTGGCCGTCTGAAGCATGTGACCAAGTCTTTATAAGTTCGAGGCAGCCGCAGCGGCGTCATTATGCTGCTTAGATTCAGGGACAGAGCACACATCAACGTGCTGGCTGCTGATTAGGGAAAGATAGGCAGGAAAAAACCATTTGTGTCCGGATAGAATTGAGGGACAGGTCGGAGTGTTTAGGCAGGGCGAGTTGTAGGCATTTTAGGGATAGAGTCTGCTGAATTATATAGGGTCAGTGTCTTCTACAAACTACAATCGATATTGCTGTGTGGGGGGTGGGGTCTGCACTCAATCCTGATCTACGATCTCTTCTCAATCCTGTTAGGGACAGAGTCTGCTGAATTTTAGGGAAACTGTGTTCTACAAACTACAATCGATATTGCTGTGTGGTGTGGGATTGGAGATAGGCAGGTGTCAGTGATCCACATCCATTTTTCTGTGTGTGAGCTGCAGTGAACACAATCTTTTTGGGCTGCAGTGAACACAATCTTTTTGGGCTGCAGTGAACACAATCTTTTTGGGCTGCAGTGAACACAATCTTTTTGGGCTGCAGTGAACACAATCTTTTTGGGGTGCAGTGAACAAAATCTTTTTGGGGTGCAGTGAACACAATCCTTTTTGGTGTGCAGTGAACACAATCTTTGTGGGGTGCAGTGAACAAAATCCTTTGTGGGGTGCAGTGAACACAATCTTTTTGGGGTGCAGTGAACAAAATCCTTTTTGGGGTGCAGTGAACAACATCCTTTTTGGGGTGCAGTGAACACAATCTTTTTGGGGTGCAGTGAACAAAATCCTTTGTGGGGTGCAGTGAACACAATCTTTTTGGGGTGCAGTGAACACAATCTTTTTGGGGTGGAGTGAACAACATCCTTTTTGGGGTGCAGTGAACAAAATCCTTTTTGGGGTGCAGTGAACAAAATCATTTTTGGGGTGCAGTGAACACAATCTTTTTGGGGTGCAGTGAACACAATCTTTGTGGGGTGCAGTGAACACAATCTTTTTGGGGTGGAGTGAACAACATCCTTTTTGGGGTGCAGTGAACAACATCCTTTTTGGGGTGCAGTGAACACAATCTTTTTGGGGTGCAGTGAACACAATCTTTGTGGGGTACAGTGAACAGAATCTTTGTGGGGTGCAGTGAACACAATCTTTGGGGGGTACAGTGAACACAATCTTTGTGAGGTGCAGTGAACACAATCTTTGTGGGGTGCAGTGAACACAATCATTGTGGGGTGCAGTGAACTCAATCTTTGTGGGGTACAGTGAACACAATCTCATACTGAAGGTTTGAGGGTGCTGCCTGTTCCATACTCCCCCTACTCCTCATCTAGCCTTTTAGGGGTACAAACAATAGTAATTGGGGCCTAGTGTGGTTGTGTACGTGTGATATACATACACTTTTTTGGGATCATATTTTCTATTCCGCTATTTAATCAAAAACCTTTGGGGATCAGTTAAATTGGGGGATAGTCTGTGTTGGTACGTGTGAGAGAGATCCACCTTTCCAAGTTGTTGGGGTTCATCTCATACTTCTGAAGGTTTGAGGGTGCTGCCTGTTCCATACTCCCCCTACTCCTAGCCTTTTAGGGGTACAAACAATAGTAATTGGGGCCTAGTGTGGTTGTGTACGTGTGATATACATACACTTTTTTGGGATCATATTTTCTATTCCGCTATTTAATCAAAAACCTTTGGGGATCAGTTAAATTGGGGGATAGTCTGTGTTGGTACGTGTGAGAGAGATCCACCTTTCCAAGTTGTTGGGGTTCATCTCATACTTCTGAAGGTTTGAGGGTGCTGCCTGTTCCATACTCCCCCTACTCCTAGCCTTTTAGGGGTACAAACAATAGTAATTGGGGCCTAGTGTGGTTGTGTACGTGTGATATACATACACTTTTTTGGGATCATATTTTCTATTCCGCTATTTAATCAAAAACCTCTGGGGATCAGTTAAATTGGGGGATAGTCTGTGTTGGTACGTGTGAGAGAGATCCACCTTTCCAAGTTGTTGGGGTTCATCTCATACTTCTGAAGGTTTGAGGGTGCTGCCTGTTCCATACTCCCCCTACTCCTAGCCTTTTAGGGGTACAAACAATAGTAATTGGGGCCTAGTGTGGTTGTGTACGTGTGATATACATACACTTTTTTGGGATCATATTTTCTATTCCGCTATTTAATCAAAAACCTTTGGGGATCAGTTAAATTGGGGGATAGTCTGTGTTGGTACGTGTGAGAGAGATCCACCTTTCCAAGTTGTTGGGGTTCATCTCATACTTCTGAAGGTTTGAGGGTGCTGCCTGTTCCATACTCCCCCTACTCCTAGCCTTTTAGGGGTACAAACAATAGTAATTGGGGCCTAGTGTGGTTGTGTACGTGTGATATACATACACTTTTTTGGGATCATATTTTCTATTCCGCTATTTAATCAAAAACCTTTGGGGATCAGTTAAATTGGGGGATAGTCTGTGTTGGTACGTGTGAGAGAGATCCACCTTTCCAAGTTGTTGAGGTTCATCTCATACTTCTGAAGGTTTGAGGGTGCTGCCTGTTCCATACTCCCCCTACTCCTAGCCTTTTAGGGGTACAAACAATAGTAATTGGGGCCTAGTGTGGTTGTGTACGTGTGATATACATACACTTTTTTGGGATCATATTTTCTATTCCGCTATTTAATCAAAAACCTTTGGGGATCAGTTAAATTGGGGGATAGTCTGTGTTGGTACGTGTGAGAGAGATCCACCTTTCCAAGTTGTTGGGGTTCATCTCATACTTCTGAAGGTTTGAGGGTGCTGCCTGTTACATACTCCCCCTACTCCTAGCCTTTTAGGGGTACAAACAATAGTAATTGGGGCCTAGTGTGGTTGTGTACGTGTGATATACATACACTTTTTTGGGATCATATTTTCTATTCCGCTATTTAATCAAAAACCTTTGGGGATCAGTTAAATTGGGGGATAGTCTGTGTTGGTACGTGTGAGAGAGATCCACCTTTCCAAGTTGTTGGGGTTCATCTCATACTTCTGAAGGTTTGAGGGTGCTGCCTGTTACATACTCCCCCTACTCCTAGCCTTTTAGGGGTACAAACAATAGTAATTGGGGCCTAGTGTGGTTGTGTACGTGTGATATACATACACTTTTTTGGGATCATATTTTCTATTCCGCTATTTAATCAAAAACCTTTGGGGATCAGTTAAATTGGGGGATAGTCTGTGTTGGTACGTGTGAGAGAGATCCACCTTTCCAAGTTGTTGAGGTTCATCTCATACTTCTGAAGGTTTGAGGGTGCTGCCTGTTCCATACTCCCCCTACTCCTAGCCTTTTAGGGGTACAAACAATAGTAATTGGGGCCTAGTGTGGTTGTGTACGTGTGATATACATACACTTTTTTGGGATCATATTTTCTATTCCGCTATTTAATCAAAAACCTTTGGGGATCAGTTAAATTGGGGGATAGTCTGTGTTGGTACGTGTGAGAGAGATCCACCTTTCCAAGTTGTTGGGGTTCATCTCATACTTCTGAAGGTTTGAGGGTGCTGCCTGTTCCATACTCCCCCTACTCCTAGCCTTTTAGGGGTACAAACAATAGTAATTGGGGCCTAGTGTGGTTGTGTACGTGCGAGATACATACACTTTTTTTGATCATATTTCCTATTCCGCTATTCAATAAAAACCTTTGAGGATCAATTGAATTGCGGGATAGTCTGTGTCGGTACGTGTGAGAGAGATCCACCTTTCCAAGTTGTTGGGGTTCATCTCATACTTCTGAAGGTTTGAGGGTGCTGCCTGTTCCATACCCCCCCTACTCCTCATCTAGCCTTTTAGGGGTACAAACAATAGTAATTGGGGCCTAGTGTGGTTGTGTACGTGCGAGATACATACACTTTTTTTGATCATATTTCCTATTCCGCTATTCAATAAAAACCTTTGAGGATCAATTGAATTGCGGGATAGTCTGTGTCGGTACGTGTGAGAGAGATCCACCTTTCCAAGTTGTTGGGGTTCATCTCATACTTCTGAAGGTTTGAGGGTGCTGCCTGTTCCATACCCCCCCTACTCCTCATCTAGCCTTTTAGGGGTACAAACAATAGTAATTGGGGCCTAGTGTGGTTGTGTACGTGCGAGATACATACACTTTTTTTGATCATATTTCCTATTCCGCTATTCAATAAAAACCTTTGAGGATCAATTGAATTGCGGGATAGTCTGTGTCGGTACGTGTGAGAGAGATCCACCTTTCCAAGTTGTTGGGGTTCATCTCATACTTCTGAAGGTTTGAGGGTGCTGCCTGTTCCATACCCCCCCTACTCCTCATCTAGCCTTTTAGGGGTACAAACAATAGTAATTGGGGCCTAGTGTGGTTGTGTACGTGCGAGATACATACACTTTTTTTGATCATATTTCCTATTCCGCTATTCAATAAAAACCTTTGAGGATCAATTGAATTGCGGGATAGTCTGTGTCGGTACGTGTGAGAGAGATCCACCTTTCCAAGTTGTTGGGGTTCATCTCATACTTCTGAAGGTTTGAGGGTGCTGCCTGTTCCATACCCCCCCTACTCCTCATCTAGCCTTTTAGGGGTACAAACAATAGTAATTGGGGCCTAGTGTGGTTGTGTACGTGCGAGATACATACACTTTTTTTGATCATATTTCCTATTCCGCTATTCAATAAAAACCTTTGAGGATCAATTGAATTGCGGGATAGTCTGTGTCGGTACGTGTGAGAGAGATCCACCTTTCCAAGTTGTTGGGGTTCATCTCATACTTCTGAAGGTTTGAGGGTGCTGCCTGTTCCATACCCCCCCTACTCCTCATCTAGCCTTTTAGGGGTACAAACAATAGTAATTGGGGCCTAGTGTGGTTGTGTACGTGCGAGATACATACACTTTTTTTGATCATATTTCCTATTCCGCTATTCAATAAAAACCTTTGAGGATCAATTGAATTGCGGGATAGTCTGTGTCGGTACGTGTGAGAGAGATCCACCTTTCCAAGTTGTTGGGGTTCATCTCATACTTCTGAAGGTTTGAGGGTGCTGCCTGTTCCATACCCCCCCTACTCCTCATCTAGCCTTTTAGGGGTACAAACAATAGTAATTGGGGCCTAGTGTGGTTGTGTACGTGCGAGATACATACACTTTTTTTGATCATATTTCCTATTCCGCTATTCAATAAAAACCTTTGAGGATCAATTGAATTGCGGGATAGTCTGTGTCGGTACGTGTGAGAGAGATCCACCTTTCCAAGTTGTTGGGGTTCATCTCATACTTCTGAAGGTTTGAGGGTGCTGCCTGTTCCATACCCCCCCTACTCCTCATCTAGCCTTTTAGGGGTACAAACAATAGTAATTGGGGCCTAGTGTGGTTGTGTACGTGCGAGATACATACACTTTTTTTGATCATATTTCCTATTCCGCTATTCAATAAAAACCTTTGAGGATCAATTGAATTGCGGGATAGTCTGTGTCGGTACGTGTGAGAGAGATCCACCTTTCCAAGTTGTTGGGGTTCATCTCATACTTCTGAAGGTTTGAGGGTGCTGCCTGTTCCATACTCCCCCTACTCCTCATCTAGCCTTTTAGGGGTACAAACAATAGTAATTGGGGCCTAGTGTGGTTGTGTACGTGTGATATACATACACTTTTTTTGGATCATATTTTCTATTCCGCTATTTAATTTAACTGGGCCTCCATGCGAGACCTGTGTGCCTTGTTGCGCTGTTTTGAGTACTCCACCAACATGGCCAGTGGCAATGACGCCGTTCTCAGCTTAACTATCCCACTTCTATGCCTCCTTGAAAAAACAATTCGGGCGATGATGGAAGAGGATGTGGCACAGGATGAGGAGGAGGAGGAGGATGAAGAGGTAACATTTCCAAGGCTTTCAGGGCAGTCATTCGCAAGGGGCTCCGAGGGTGGGTTCCTGCACACGCAAACGCCAGGGACGCAATTGTCCAGCAGGGGCACAGTTCTGGAGGATGAGGAGGATGAGGAGGAGGAGGAGCTGGAGGAGGAGATGGAACCATGTTTACAGCAGGGTGGCACCCAGGCCAGCTCATGGCCATCACTGGTGCGTGGCTGGGGGGATACAGAGGACACGGACCATACACCTCCCACAGAGGACAGCCTTTCGTTGCCTCTGGGCAGCCTGGCACACATGAGCGATTACATGCTGCAGTGTCTCCACAACGACCGCCGAGTTGCCCACATTCTAACTTGTGCTGATTACTGGGTGGCCACGCTGCTGGATCCCCGTTACAAGGACAACGTACCGTCCTTAATTCACTCACTGGAGCGCGATCGCAAGATGCGCGAGTACAAGCGCACGCTGGTAGACGCCATGCTGCTGGCATTCCCATCTGACAGCGGGGCCACAGTGGAAGCACAAGGCAGAGGAGGAGGAGGAGGAGGTCGCCAACGCAACCAGGGCACCGCCAGCACCTCAGAAGGCAGGGTTAGCATGGCCGAAATGTGGAAAAGCTTTGTCAGCACGCCACAACAAACAGCAGCACCAGCAGCTCAGATGGAACGTCTTAGCAGGAGGCAGCATTTTACCAACATGGTGGAGCAGTATGTGTGCACACGCCTACATGTAGTGAATGACGGGTCTGCCCCCTTCAACTTCTGGGTCTCCAAATTGGGCACATGGCCTGAGCTTGCCCTTTACGCCTTGGAGGTGCTGGCGTGCCCTGCAGCCAGTGTATTATCTGAACGGGTATTTAGCACGGCTGGGGGCGTTATAACAGACAAGCGCAGCCGCCTGTCCAGAGACAATGTGGACAAGCTCACGTTCATTAAAATGAACCAGGCATGGATCCCACGGGACTTTTCCGTACCTTATGCAGAATAGCAATGGATACCGACCTTACCCACCCATTGTTCCATTTTTGCTCTTTCTCACTCTTTTGGGGTGTACCCTCATTTAAAATTTGTGAAAAGAAGCAGTGTTGGCTACCTCGTCCTCCTCCTCAGGGCCAGATTAATGTAGGGGCTATTGGAGCTGCAGCTCCAGGCCCCTACCTTTTATATAGGCCCCGGGTTGGCCATATTCACTGTTACCGCTCTTCTGTCACTTGTAAACACAGAAGTCTGGCTTCTATGCTCGCTTCCCCAGGCAGCACCCTCAGAACCTCCCCACACAGCGTGAAGGCCGGACAAGGAGGGACAGTTGGCGATGCATGGATGTGTTTATGGGCTTCAGAGACAGCATCCCATGTTGAATTAGGCATGCATGGCTGCACCCTTCCTCCTCTGGGTGCATGGCAAGGCACGGCCCTAAGGCCCTTCAAAATCCTCAGCACCAAGCCCATGATGCTGTTAATCCGGCCCTGGTCCTCCTCCACCGCCGCTTCCACCTACACCGCCCATAGGTGTGCGCAGCCTATTGCATTAAGGTGTGCACCCCAAAGTTGAAATACACATGCATGTGTTTGCCAGCAGGGAGAGTAATGTATCGGGGCCATGTACCTGTAGGCAAGGAGAAATAGAGCAGAGCAGGTCCCAGGGAGATCTTTCCCATCTCCTCACTGGCAATGCTATGTGCCCTAGGTGATTAGGGTGTGCCCAGGCACACCCAGCACACCCTGTGCGCACGCCTATGTCACCGCCACATCCACCACCACCTTAACCTCCCTCCTACTCCATATGGGCCTCGTCCTTCAGAGATGAAGAAGAACATTGTTTTATTTTTCTGTTTTTTTTTGTTGTTTTAAGTTATTTCCCTATCCACATTTGTTTGCAGAGCACTTGCCATGCTCTTAATTACGTTTTGCTGCCATTTGCAGCACTCTAGCCCTTTCCTTTGGTGTTTTAGAGCCATTTTAGTGCCTTAAAGTTCGGGTCCCCATTGACTTCAATGGGGTTCGGTGTCCGGGAAAAGTTCGGTAAAAGTCCGGGACACGGACCCGGACTTTTTTTTAAAGTTCGGCCGAACCCGTCGAACACGGACATCTAGGTGTTCGCTCAACCCTATTCAAGAGCAATACTGCTTTGTGTCCATACCATTGCAGGAATCCGCATTAGATGGACTTTACTGGCAGGCTCAAAAGGTATTTGTGGGGCTTTTCAGAAGACTATGAGACAGTTGTATATATTCAAGTGCTGCAGAATAATTTTTTTTTTAATGGGAGGCTATAGTTCTACTTTAAAACTGAACTCCAGGCAAGCAACTAAATAATCTAAATAGAAAAATATTTCACCAGCCTCTCGACAATATTAATTGAGACGAAACGCACTGGATGGAGCTAGCAATGACATCATTATTCCTGCTCTGCTAAAGTGGAGTATTGCCACAGACTTTTTTTGTTGAAGTTTTTGTGAATATCCTCTTTTTATAATAAATGGTGTTAATATAATTACTACACTATGAAGTCCCTGTGTTCTTCCTTCTTATGTTTGATGTGACTTTTAGTGATTCTGGCTGTGAATACAGTGGCTGAAGGGTCCCCTGCTTTGTAAGCATTTGTGTCTCTGGCATATCTCGAGCACTGTTAGGCCTTTTTTTACATGGGGTCTAACCATCTGGTAAGCAACTTTAAAGCCCTGTACACATGGGCCGAATTTCGGGTGGCATTGGCCGGTTTCTTTTGAAAATTCGGTTTGTGTGTGTCACTCTGACATTCGGTCTGTGTGTACTGCAGTCGATCCGACAGACGCCAGCCAGAGTTTTTCGAAGGAACATGACGGAAAAAGGTCTGCCGATCAGCTCTCGATCGATTGGCTAAGAGTGCTGACTGGAGTGGGGGGGGGGGGCGTTCCCCTATCAGAACACAATAGAACAGCATCGGAAATCGCTGTACTAACATCAGATTGTTAGTACTGCGTCTCTGACCTGAGCTGTCAGTTTGTTTTTGTTCAGCCCGCTGGGTTGAACAAATAAAAAAAAACTAGCAGTGTGTACTGGACTTGTTTTACTTTACGGTGGTGAAACACTGATGTGGGTCACAGATGAATATGATTTGTATGCTGATGGACACATATGAATTTTAAAGGACAATTATCGAATTATTAATATTTGTGTAATTTACACAATTCGATTCACTTTTGAAATTGTTAAGGTTTCACTTTATTGTTTATTTTACATGATCTTTTTGCACTGTTAGTGGTCATATGTTCTTATGACCACAGGGATAGTACAACATTTTTATTTAAGCAATAGTATAGGATTTTAATTTTTGTCTATTTAGTATTAAGATTTACACCGCTCTGGCACACAGCACAGCTCTGCTTGGCAGCCATGAAATCTGAATTTTCTCTGCTGTAATTAAGTAATACATTCAGGTCCTGTCCCTCCTCCAGCCCATTACTGGAATGTGAAGGGAGAATCAGGACAGTGATAAGCTCATCTCTCTGATCTGCTCTATCCTTCTATCAGCATATTCCTTGATAGCACATGCACACAGCAAAAAACATGGTTGGCTCCTTTTGCTGCTTCTTGTTCTTCCAGTCTGAATATTTCTGTATACAGCATTACAAAAGGATGATACGGAGTCAAATTCAAGTACTTATTCAGCTTGTATTTAAAAATTACATATCATATTGTATAATTGAATACAGAACCTTGTGTCTGCCTTAAGTTTAGTTTTAATGGTTTAATAATTAAGACTGAAGAATAATTGTAACTCTTCAAATTCGTCAGATATGCCTAAATTGCCTAATAATATCGGTGCCACATCCCAAGGCAAAACAAGAAAAGCAAAACTATGGAGGGGGTTGTGAAGGAACCAATGAAAATCAATAATATAATAAATTACAAAAATGCATTATATATTTAATTATATAGTTGAAGACCAATGTGTATATAAAAATGTATACAAAATGCAGATACATGATCTAAATACAAAGCAAGCACAGTGAGATCTCTATCCATCACAGGAGCATAAAAGCCCAAGACTGACCTCTATGTTTTTCAACTCGCTAAGTCTTCTTCAGGGTCTTCTTTTGAAAAATAAGCTGGATAGAATAAACAAACAAATAAAATAGAAAGCATACAAAGAGTGTATAGATAGAGCATGTAATCTTCACAGATATAACTCACATTGTATCAGTTGGAGACCAAATATATGTCGGCACTCCTGGGACGTTTCCAGATAACCCTACAGCCAAGGGGGTAGTTCAAGGGACAAAGGCCTAATATCTTAAAGACTTTTATAAACATGGAGCACCATACTCAAAAAGAAAAAACAGTAATGCGTGGCAAGTTTATCTAATAAAAAACCCAAATTACAAAACAATTATTGCAAACAAAATATGAAACCAAGATACTCTACAGGTAGAAACCCAAAAAGAAAAAAGTTATATTTACAAAGAGAAGTTGCTAATGAAAATGTGAACTATTTAGGAAAGTGGGAAACCCTCTAAATCTAAACATCCTATTGTTCAAAAGAATCCCCTGAAGAAGACTCAGTGAGTTGAAATGCGTAGGAGTCCCTCTTGGCCCTTTATGCTCCTATGATGGATGGGGAACTCACTATGCTTGCTCTGTATTTAGATCATGTATCTGCATTTAGTATGAATTTTTATATACAAATTGGTTTTTAGCTTAATATGTAATACATTTTTGTATGATATTATAGAATTGATTTTCACTTGTGCCTTCAAAACCCCCTCCATAGTTTTGCTTTTCTTGTTCAACAACTGGAACTCTTGTCTATAGCAGGGATCTCCAAAATGAAGATTCCAATCTGGGCCAGATCTAGCGAGCTGCAAAATTTTTTGATGCCCTCTGATGTAAGGATTCTGGATTCGGATGTAAAGGGGATATTCTGATGAAGACTCTGATGTGAGGAAGGACTCTGAAGATACATATTATGCTCATTATAAAAAAAAGCTCCAAATAAATTTTGATTTATTCATTTAAAATTTGATTTGTTCATTTTAAAAAACAGATTTTTTTGGCCTGCAAATATTTGTAAAACATATGATGTGGCCCTCGTACTGAAAAGTTTGAAGACCCCTGGTCTATAGCAAACAATTCCTTATTTCCTCGTTTCTATTCAATTTTATATAATTTGTTGCTACAGCCCACACTTTAGATGACCTTCTTTCAATTTAAAAATGATGCTTAGTGTTAGATGACCGAAGCTAGCAGCTCTCAGATGTAGTATGCAGGCCCTTGTAAAGTCAGATTGTCCTGTATGCTGTCTTACTGGAAACTCTGGCTGCAGATGGGCTCAGTTTACAGAACAGTGCTGTATATCAGTGATAACCAGATCACAATAGGCACACATTTTCAATATCTTGCTGCAATCATACATTAAAACCTCAAGAGGGGAGCTGTAAGAAGAATATGTATTTAATTGGTATCACTAGAAGGTTTTCCTTGAGGGCTGGTATGCATTATTTGTATTCTTATATCCTGGGTGGCTACACATTCAAGAACAACATGATTTGCTCATTTTGTGCTAAAGTGATTTGAACAAGAAGAGCAACTTGCGAGGTCCTAATTGTTTCCAGTTATAAGCAACGTGTCTGATGATAGATAGTAGTTATCTCACTAACATAAACAGCAGCAGCTGTACACGGCAGCCGGTTATATTTAATAATGGTCATGTCATGCTGCACAAAAGGAGAAAAAATACAGCTTAAAGCAACAAAAAAAAAAAATAGAGAAAATAAATCTCTGCTTTCTGCATGTTTAAGGGGTTTTCCAAAATGCTATTGAATATCTTAAAGTACATATGTCAGTTGTAAAACCTTCTTACATTGGGCCCAGGAGAAAAAAAGCCAACACACATCAATAACTGCATACAATATTGAAAGTATTTTGAGTTTTGCAGAAGATCCTAGAAATCACCAATAAGAAGATATTTTAACAGCGTTGATAGATGGCCTGCACCTTCCTATTAGCCAAATACCTTGATGGGTGGCCTTATAGACAGGTGCCTACAAAAGGGACTGTTCTGTGTAGCAAGGCAGATTAGTCTGGCCAGATTAGGAAAAAGTTAAAGTGATTATAAACGATCACCTTGTAAAACAATCAATTCCGTTTAAAAGAGAAATTAAAGGCAAACATTTGTATATAGATATTAAAAAAACATTATCAATACCTTTTTTATAAGTGATCACATTCCCTGTGTTCTCAGCTGCATAGGAGCTGGGGAGGAGCAACAACAAAACACTGAATTTCCCACTGAATGGCTGTACAGGAAAAGTGTGTCAGGAAAAGTCTGGTCATTGGAGGAGAGCAGACTGAGTTACCAGCACAGCTAGAGAACTGATCACGCTGTGCTCTCCTGCTTAGTGTGGTCAGTTTTTAATAGGAAAGCAGAGGGACAGGCAGGAACACCAGGGATTTCACACAAAGGAAGCAATACAAAGAGAACAGGATTCCTTCTCATAAAATTACATGGTACAGCAGGCACATATCAGCAATATGAAATGTTGGGGTAACAATCACTTTAAGTTCTGTCACCGATTTCCTGGGCTTTTTGGGCCTGGCCTTCTTTCCTGGTTGATATATATTCATGGTGAAGGCTTTAGAGGTGGCTCCGCATGGGAGCCAAAGGGTCCATGTCACCTGGAAGGACGTAGCCTTTAGTCTGCCACCTCAAGGAAACTCATCAGCTATGGACACTAAGTAAATGGACTCACCTTTACAGGTATACCTGGGCAGTCGCAGAATAGTTAGCTGGGAGCTGAACTGAGATGCACTTTTTGATATAATGTTCCTGAAGAATTTTAGGTGAAGTTTTTGAAATGTTCTTTAGTCTGGTCTGAAGTTATTCAAAGCAGTGCATGGTGGTTCATGGCATATAAAAAGAACAGGACCTGTAAAGCATGCTTGGGGTTTGAAAGCAAGGCCACTACAAAAAGTTAACCGACACTCTCACCCACGCTGAAAACTTTTATAACAAAGGTTCCTTTCTTACGTATAATGCGCTATCATCCCAAATGCCTGGAAAAACTCTCCCCTGGCTCACATACCTGCAAGTCGGGCACTTTTTACACATATATACACATTCATGTTTCCATCATGTGACCCAAAACTGAATAAAGCTAGCCAACAATGGGAGAGCGAACTTTCATTGGACCTGTCGACAGAGGAGTGGGAATTTATCTATTCCCACATTCACAAAGGTTCAGTCAACTTATTCGTTCAGGAAAGTGGGTTTAAAACATATCCAAGATGGTACAGAACACCTGATAAATTTCATAAATTCTACCCTGATATCTTACACCTGTGCAGGCACCGTAATAAAGAACCTGGCTCACTCCTTCATATTTGGTGGTCTTGTCCAGACATACAGCCCTTCTGGACCAAGGTACACCGCCTCATTTCCAGTATTGCAACCTTTACACCAGACTACACCCCTGCCCAATATCTCATACACCATACCTCCTTACCTCAAAAGCAATAACGGAAATCTCTACCCCTCCAACTAATTAACGCGGCCAAACTTTGTATCTCCATACACTGGAAGTAAAAAAATCACCCAACCATTGCTGAATGGATTTAGCGGGTGAAGGAAATAGCTGAGATGGAGGAATTTGTCCACCAGGCTAGAGACACTCCTTCTAAATTCTACAAAACTTGGGCTTGTTGGCTAAACTTCTTAGACTCCATGAACTCTTCCTAGGCATTGACTAATACCAACTCCAACAACTAAGAGACCCACTCTTGTGGGGGAGAAGGAAGGTCAATTTTTCTACCTTTTAATTAAGCCCTTTTCCCTCTTAAACACCCCCCCCCCTCCTTTGTCTCACCCTCTTAAGCCTAGCCCCCCCCCCCCATGCTTAGAAAGAATCTCAATACTTCCCTATCCTCCCCTCTGATCCCCCTCTTCTTTATGTATCTCACAGAGATTAAGTTGTTCTTGTTTGTTGTTATATGCCTTGTCTATTGACTCTTTTTTAATAGGTATACCATTAATAGCAGGAGGGCCTTATACTATGAAATTATGTTACTTTTAGTTATGTTAAAAATCATTCTGTACTTCCTAAATATAGCGGCTGCGTCTGCGTTCAATAAGCCTGTTAACTGTTGCTTGTCTTTTCAAAAATCAATATACTTCTTGAAACAAAAAAAAAAACTCAGCAGAAGAGTCGGAAAAGGAGAGTAGTTGTCACGGCTAACCAAGAACTGATGGGAAATGAAAAGCAGCCATTCATGAAGCGCGGTACCTGCTGTAGGTGACAGGCCCTCGAGTAGCAAGGGGGTCGGTGTTCTGCCTCCCTCCCTAGCGCTCAAGTCCCACAAAGTATCTGGGACTGAACCCATGGTACAGAGACACCAGCCGCACGGTACGGGAGAGTGGAAGGAGTTAATCAAGTGCATGCATGAGATCCGTGTTAGTGCAGGGCGGGACCCCATTCTGTCACTAGGAGTGAGATGGCAGAGGTACATTGGACTGGTGGAGAGGACATAGGTTCATCAGTGTCCCTCCTAAATGCAACATATATTGACGAAGGTACATAGTAAAATTGAATGGCAAGTTTTACAGAGGGACGCAACCCTGCCTGGTCTCGGGCAATGATGAGCACGTGCACCAGAAAGGTACCCCCATGTGCAGGGTGGGGTGGCCCCATCCATAGCCTTACAGAACCCAATAGTACAGGTACATGAGTCTCTAGACTAACAACACTGGGCACTTATTCCCTGAGTCTTTCTGCCATAGTGACAGTAATGGCAGAGGAAATGATTCACAGTAAGGGACAAATTATATGCTATCATGATCATGGTAATGCACATTAAGTATGCTAGAATGTTGTGGTTAGAGATGTAAAAGTTCTGCAAATTGTGAAGCCATGGGAAAAAAACATTTGTTCCCTGTTTTTTTCCGGAAAAAAAATGGAAATTTTGGACCAATTGAAAATAAATTCAAATTTTATTTCATGCAATGGTTAATATTGAGTGATTGTACAATATTCTGTAATTTAGCATATGTACGAATTAAACCTTTGTACACAGGTAGGTCAGTCTGACCGACTATGGTGCCAACTGTAAATTCCAAGAAATTACCTTTTCTTAAAATTATATTTTGATATTGCATTGATGATAACTATTTGCACTCAGGCTCACGGTCTTTGTTGCCTTGTTATTTATTTTTTACAGGACCCAAACCTTCTCTGATGTCTCGATGGATGGAAGCTGTGTGATGGGGAGACTGTTATTCCCATCTCGGCTCTGGAATAGCCCGGCACGGTAAAGCGGACGCCACTAGATGGCGCCCGCAGTGTCGGCATTAGCCTAATCCATCTAGCTCTGTCTGAGCTATTAGGCGCATGCCCAGTGGACTCCGCCTTGCGCTCCACGCAGTCGGAAGTCCATTACCGTGTCGGTGGGACGCACAGGCCGGCCCAGCTTCCGCCGGATACTTCCGGCTGGGGGCAGGCCCGGCGTATGTGACCCGGGGAACCCTATTGACAACCAGCTGATTGCAATTGTCTCTCGGCTGAGACCAGTCTCAGCTGATTGACAAAGCTCCCTTTATATTCTACATGCCCGACATTGGACTCATTTGTTCCTCTGCCGAGCATGAGATAACATCTACTTTGCCAATCTGGATTTGTCTGCCCGTTACAAGTGACTCTAAGGTATTTATTTGATTACTTTTTGAGAAATTCTGTTAAATAGCCTGCCTATGCAATTCAATGGTGATGGCAAGTTTTGATTTCTTTCTTTTTCTTTTTGAACTTATATTTTTTATAAGAGGATATTCACTATGCTTTTCCTCTTGTATTTTTAACCATTGATTTTGGGACCTACAAATCCTGAAGTGGAATTTTTCACTCATAATTAATCTGTGCTGTCACTCACTATTTGGGTAATGGACGACTGTTTTTCCCCTCAGACTAAAGAAATCAAAGCAACATTTTTTTATTATATTTTTTCTGGGATCTTTTCCAAATAAGCAATTGTTATCACTACTGCGTTCTTTTGGCTAACTTGGGGATTTTTAATTCTAATCATTTGGCCTTTGCTCAGCAGGACTGTCTTCTGGGGGTTCCAGCTATTCCTACCCCCCTTTTTCCCTTTTGGGGAATTCGGGTTGCAAGCAGTTTTTCAACCACCTGTGACATACAGAGAATTTCTCTTTTGGGTCCAACATCGAGCATTTCTACACGGCATCCTAGGTTGGCGCCTTTCGGCATATTGATCTCCTGTTTTTAGCCTTTATAGGCAGGCAAGTTTTCTCCATTCTTTACAGTGAACATGTAAGTGCTTTGAAATTTTGTGAAAGTATTACAATGTACACGTCTTTGTTTGATTGACACGTTACTTACATACTAATTATTTTTAGACCACCTCCTGCGGGCACCCCTGAAGAAGGAGTTCGGGGTTCCTCTCCGAAACGCGTCGGGTGAATACCCGCGGTTCATATGTGGTGCATTTCACTGTGTACATTATGTCTGTATAACTTGCCAAGTATTTTAACAATTTTTTCTTTTTTGTATTTATCTACTTTTTCAATAAAGTTTTCAAATAAATTGTGTATTTTGACATTATATAGTGCCTTAAAAGTCCCGCCCCAAGGGGAACTCCACTGTTCTTGCATGTAAGACAAGTATTGCATACAATACTTTATTAACATTGATCTTGGACCAATACTATCATCCTCGCATTTTGTCCTGCCTGCCATCACCTGAGAGCATTGGAAATATCGGTCTGCCCAGGTCTCTCTGGCCCTGAGGAAGCCTCGAGCGAAACACGTCGGCTTGCTGGGGACCCTTTAGACCGTGTTCCATCAGAGACCTCACATCATCATTTGATTTAAGTTATCAGCATTCCCCTATTGGGAAGTATTTCTATAATGCGATTCTATATGTTTGATGTCTTTTATGCCTTACATGGGTAACCATTCCCATGCACATTTTAATATGTACAATAAAAATATTTTTTAGTTTACATTGTGTTATATTGGATCCTTCTTCTCCCATTAAGCCCGTGAAACCCCATCTTTTATTATTAAGAATAATTTAAAAGTTATATAAGAAACACTAATTTGTCAGACAAATGTATCCTCTTATCTGTCAATTAAGGTCTGAGAGGAAAGAAACCATCATCTACTGTTTCCCAGCAATCACCCAACTGTAGGAGGTACAAGATGGGGCCAACAAACAAACTAAATTGGAGCCTTCCCCTGCAGTGTCCCCTAGTGGCAGAAATGCATATTTCTCTTGTTTGAGAACTGCGTTGAGAAGTATAGTGTAAAGCCCTGTACACACGCACAGATTGTTGGCCGTAAATTGTTGGCCAACGTCCGATCTGCCGATTGTAGGCTTGTTAGTATGATGCTTCCGACAACCAACTGCGAATTTTCGACAGAAAAAAATCTGGTGTGCATGCTATAAAATTTTTGTTGCCCAACAAAGAACGGCCGATTGTTCCTCAGTCAGTACAGATTTTGGCAGACAAAAATCAGATGAGCAAGACTGGGCATGCTCAGAGAAGAAAAAACACAGGGAAAGTCAACCATCACATGACATCACTTCTGAAGTTGGTTTTTGTTGGCCAACAAAAGTCCAGTGCAAGTCTAGAGCACATTTCAACCAACAAACAACACTGGACAAAAGTTGGCCGATCAGTTGGCCAACAATCTGTGCGTGTGTACCGGGCTTTACTTGAATTGTGTTCAAGGATTTGCTTGCCTTCAGCTGAGAGCTAAGCTGCAAAAATTTAAGACTATACATAAAGTCTCAGAAATCTTTCATTAAGGTCTTCATGTTATGTAATTTGAATACCTTGTCATAGATATATTATTTGTCATTGTAAAAAAACATATTCCACACTTTTTTAAAAAAAATTTTAGGAAAAAAATAAAAAGCGGTTTTGGAAAAAAACGGAAACTTTTTTGTATTTTCTGTACTTGTTAAAAATTTTCCTAGCTTGATTTTTGTTTTTGGATTACCTTTAACACTTCACACCTCCCCGTGCTTAAATTTTAACCTGCCCCTTAAGGACCCACTCACCCCAGCCTTATCCACTGCAGAACTTTAACCCACATTGTGTCCATCAACGTGTGTTGTGTTAGGGCAACTTATTCATTTGAACAGGCTGCCCAGTGCATTACAATGGACCAAAAATCTGGCATGCAGCATTGTGGAAATTCAGCGCACATTACTATGTTGCTGTCTTATAGGCTGCTCTGCAATGCAGGTGAGTTGGGGTGTCATTCAGAATGTGTGTTGAGGTACATTATCGCAGAGCAATGGTATTAATGGTCCATAACACTTAACTCTTTGCTCTAATTATAACTCTTAAAGGTAACACCTAAAGTGAACTTAGGATATACTAATGCAAAGCGAGTCAACTGGTTTATTGATAATGCCAACCCCCAGCACTGTTTTTATTTACCTTCCCTTTGCTCCGGCCTAATACATTTATTATTAGGAATGGGGAGCAGAAGCCCTGTGTACACCTGGTTGCTTCTAATACAGGACTATCAAAAATAAGGTCAGAATCAATTCACAAGAAATATTCTGTACATAACTCCATCAAATTTTACAAATAGTCTTCAGACTGAATGTGAATCTACAAGAAGCCACTTCCATTGACTTCATAGGAGTCCTTTTGGAAGAAGATAACATGTAGAATGCAGAGAGTGAAGTGTACCCTTGCTTGGCCTATATGGTTGCAATAAGACAAACTCAGACATCACCAGAAGGGCACTGCCATTGGTTACCCTTCCAGGGCAGAGGCCCCCTGGCTAGCAGGAAAGAAGCCTGCAAACCATGTGAAAAGGTGGATACTTAGAGAGGGGAAAAAAAAGGGGTTGGTGGGGGAGGAGGAGAACAATGTGGAGGTAGGGAACAGTATAAGAGAGAAAAGATAATAGAGATCTATGGGTATATTATTCTGTTTTGAAAAAAATGACTTCCCCTTAACGATCTTGAGAGATTTTTTTTAACAACAACAAATCCGTTTAATGGCGTAACCAATCATTAGATGTAGTGGCTGCATTCATTTTCCCTTTTTAGGCTTTTGTTTTCACCTGGTGATCCAGCCATAAACACGCCTCCTATATTAGAGGGTCCCCACTCTGGATGAAGGAGAACCAGGGGCACATTTGAACAGCAGCATTCTTATTCTGGGGTGGGGGGAGTGTTAGATGCATTAGCAGGTTTAAATACACTAACAAACTGAAACCAAACTCCAGCTTACACTTTATGAGCAGTTACAGATTCTGAAGACAGTTTTGTTAAAAAGCCACACCTACATGCTCACACCAGCATACAAAAACCGTAGAATTGTCAAATTGGCCCTTTTCAGCTTTTAATGTATGATGTTAAGAAATAAAAGGAGCAAATATGGGATGAAATTGTAATGTTGTTGACTTTAATGTTTAGTGTTTACATGGAACATAGGCATTTAATCTTAAAGAGTGACGTCTGCAAACTGACAAAAAAAGGCAAGTTATTTTTGTATTGAGGCCAAGAAATCAGATGGTTCACATGTGTGGCTCAGGAGGATGACAGGAGCTGATGATGAGCTTATTACATTTACTAGGCAGCAGTGGCTCCTTATAGATATTTCAGTTATTCACAGA
Organism: Pelophylax lessonae; assembly: GCF_965119305.1. NCBI lineage: Eukaryota > Metazoa > Chordata > Amphibia > Anura > Ranidae > Pelophylax > Pelophylax lessonae. The sequence continues at coordinate 231,414,433 of NC_138770.1, read as the reverse complement.
AGCCTTTTTAAGGAGCAGGGAATCCTCTGCATATTCTGTGTGATCGTAGTCAGTTTCATGACATCTTCTTTCATTCAGTTTGCAGATGAAACACAGGCAGAATATTGCTATTCAAATGCAGCATAGATGTAATATATTACTACTTGTATCTGGTAAAGATGTAATATATCACTGTTCATATCTGGTATAGATGTAATATATTACTGTTCATATCTGGTATAGATGTAACACAGAGGAAATACAGTATCTCAGTATGTAAATTTAAATTATCAATTGAGAATGATTCATTGTACTCTGTAGAGTGCTACAAAACATACTGGCATAGGTATGCACAGCTTATGTCATTAGGGTGTGCACCCCAAGCCTCAAACGCACATGCGTGTGTATATACAGTATATATTTATATATACACTATATTACCAAAAGTTTTGGGATGTCTGCCTTTACACCCAAATGACCTTTAATGGCATCCCAGTCTTAGTTTAATATTGAGTCGGCCTTTGCAGCTGTAACCGCTTCAACTCTTTTGGGAAGGCTGGGGGTGTCTATGGTAATGTTTGACCATTCTTCCAGAAACGCATTTGTGAGGCCAGTTACTGATGTGGACAAGAAGGCCTGGCTTGCAGTCTGTGCTCTAATTCCTCCCAAAGGTGTTCTATTGGGTTGAGGTCAGGACTCTGTACAGGCCAGTCAGGTTCCTCCACCCCAAACTTGCTAATCTGTGTCTTTATGGACCTTGCTTCATGTACTGGTGCACAGTCATGTTGGAACAGGAAGATGCAATCCCCCAGGGCTGGACCTAGACATTGTGCTGCCTGGGTCCAAGAATGAAAAGCAACCCCCCCCCCCCCCCCGGAAAAAAAAAAAAATTAAATTTTAATTAAATTTATGAGGAAGTCAGGGAAGTCAGATTTACATGCAACAGCACCTTGTCTATATGCAAATTTTTTTAGGGGCTGCATTGTTGAGGGAAGGGGGGTTAAGGGACTGCTTTGTGAGGGAGGTTAAAGGGCTGTTTTGTGGGGTATAGGGACAAAAAACAAACAAACAAAAATAAGTAATAACCTAAATAAATATAAAATTTAGAAAATATTATGTATACTGTTATCTTTTTCTATACCTCAGCACAGGGCCGGTCCACCAAACACCCACTGTCTGTTCTCAGTCTTCCTGTTACTCCTGTGTCTGCTGCGGCCACCACCCTAGAAGATCCAGCCTGCTCTGCATGAGATGGAGTTCACTGATGTCTGACATCATTGCGCACACCACAATCATGCGAGGGATGTTCTTCGGATTAGATGCTCCACCTCCTCATACTCATCAGTTTGCACTACAGGCGGCAGTATAAGATGGGAAATGTCACCGGTAAATGTCGCAAACTGATGACACAAAAAACTGCTGGAAAAAAAATCTTGGGCGGCAATTTGCCGCCCCTCTCAAAGTGCTGCCTGGGTCCAATGGACCCAGCAGGACCCATGGTAGGGCCGGCCCTGCCATCCCCAAACTGTTCCCACAAAGTTGGGAACATGAAATTGTCCAAAATGTATTGGCATGCTGACGCCTTAAGAGTTACCTTCACTGGAACTAAGGGGCCAAGCCCAACCCCTGAAAAACAATCCCACATCATAATCCCTCCTCCACCAAATGATTTGGATCAGTGCACAAAGGAAGGTTCATAAAGAAATGGATGAACAAGCGAGTTTGGGGTGGAGGAACTTGACTGGCCTGGCATGTGACTGATTCAGACCTGGGAGTTTCAAACAAAAAATAGCATGATAATATGATAACTTCTAACTCTATTGTAACCTTTATACCGAGGTACCTTACAGGAGGAAAACATTCTTTAGAATGGCCAAAGATCAGATCAAAGATAGAGATAATTAAATGTATTTATAGGCAGGCAAACATGCCACATTTTACATGTGGGCTGCCATCATAGGTGTGCGCAGCCTATTAAATTAGGGTGTGCACCCCAAAGCTCAAACACACGTGTTTGTGTGTCTATATATATATATGACCCCAGCACATTTATCTCCCTGCCGACACATTGAAAGGCAAGTGCCAAAAGACTTCTCTTATGGCAGAGCCAGTAAGAGAGAGATTTTTCCCATCTTCCTACCAGCACAAAAAGTGATAATGTTAATGTACATGGGGAGAATAGGGTGTGCCCAGGCACACCTGGCACACCCTGTGCGCACGCCTATGGCTGCCATTGCCAGCCTCCTCCTACAAACAACAATTTTCTGGCTATGCAAAGATTCATAATTCTGAGTCACAGACCCTCAACAAGCATGTAGCAAATGAAAATCAGAGAAAAGTCATAATTCATCATCTCTACCGTTATTCTGATTCAATGCCTGAAAGTATTTAAGCCAAAGCATAATTTTGACAGCCAGACACTAACTTTTACAGAATGAGAGAAAAGCGATAACAACCTACATATTTCTCTCTTGAATAATGCACTTTTTGTCGGCTATTTAGAGAAAGTCGCTGTTACATTGCTGACTTCTAAATATGCTAGTTGCTTTTCTGTCATGCTGGTATAGTGGCAACATTTCTCTCTAAATCACTCAACCAGAACAAGTATGCATTTCAGAAGTGCTGCTTTCACTCTTTTGGGGTCACTGCTTCAAAAAGTATTAGGGCCAGAGATAGCCGGGTAGTATGCAATTTCTTCAAATCGCGATAGCAGCTTACGTATTTCTGTTCCACGGGTTTCATTTAAAGCTATAAAGCGGAAGTGCATAGAAAAACGTGTAGAAAGCCTGCATGTCCCTAATTCATTTTGATTCTTTTTAATTATCCTATGAATATCATGCATTTTATTTTTAATTTGCAAGGCAGGTGCATCATTAATCCAAGTCCATCACATGGACAGGCCAGGAGAGCTTCAAGCTAGTATCTGGTATGTAGCTTGTAGGGTGGGGCAGAGTTGAGTGAGACATTTAAAGCAACTATTCTTGGCTCATACACTGCTAAATGAGGGAATGCAGTAGGGTTTTTAGTCTGATTGGAACTTAAAAAAAAAATAATAGACAGATTTAGTTACAGTAGCAGAACACTTCTCTGCAGCTGCGTAAAATGTTCCAGTTAGGTCCATGCAACTCCTTCCACTCCTTCAACTTCTTCCTGGGAAGATTATTTTTCAGGATTTATTGAATCAGGATGTAGTCTAATAAAGGTCCAGAATTTTACAGAATGTCATGACTTCTTCTAAATTCTGCATTCACAAATAAGAAGTGAATGCTTACCCCTCATATTTAAGACTTGCTTGGAGTTCTCATTTAAGGTGAACTCTATGCAGTTATAAAATACAAAACGTAATGCCGCTCTGTATTTACTCATACAGCAAGCAATAATAGCACCTGAATTTGACCTGGTATCAGCCTCTTGAAGTCTCTGTACAGCAGAACTGTAGGTAAGAAGAAGCAGCAGCACAAGATGCCAATCATTTCATGTGGTGACAAGAAGCATACTGATTGCAGCAGAAAGTAGACATGTGCAGAACAGAAAAAAATTGTTTCGTTTCAGATAGACCTGTTATGTTACTAATTTTGTTTAGTTGATTTGTTTCGGAATTCTTTTAGTTTTGTTTCATTTTGTTTAATTTAGTTTCATTAACCACTTGCCGACTGCCTAACGCCGATCTACGTCGGCAGTAGGGCTATGTCACTAGCTTGTGAGGGTCTAGGGAGCGAGCGCGCGCCCCCGGAGGCGCGCTCCTGCTCCCGCGTGGTCACGGACCCCCCCGCGCATGTGACCAGCGGACCCGATGTCCGCCGGTCACTCGGCGATCGGCGGGGGAGAGGGAGAATGTCAGGCAGCTTGTGTAAACAAGCCACCTGTCATTCTCCTCGCTGTAAAGACACTGATCACACGGATCTAGTATGTAGATCCGTTGATCAGTGTCCTTACAGCTCAAGCCACAGCCAATCACAGTAGAAAGCACGCCCCTAGGGATACACACAGCCCCTCCCTCCCAAATAAAGTTAACCCCTTCACTACCAGTGTATTTTTACAGTAACAGTGCATATGTATAGCACTGATTACTGTAGAAATGTCACTGGTAACCCCAAAAGTGTCACAAATGTCAGTCAAGGGTCCGATCTGTCCGCCCCAATGTCGCAGTACCGCAAAAAAAATCGCAGATCGCCGCCATTACGCGTTAAAAAAAACAACAAAAATGACAAAAATCTTTCCCTTTGTTAGTAAACGCGATAACTTTTGCGCAAACCAATCAAAATACGCTTTTTGCGATTTTTTTTACCAAACATAGGTAGCATAAAACAAATTTGCCAAAAATGTTAAAAAATTTTGATTTTTAAATTTTTTTTGGGGGAATTTCATATAAAAAAATGTGAAAAATATTGATATTTTTGCAAAATTGACGCTATTTTTTTGTTTATAGCGCGTGATCAAAAAATCGCACAGGTGATCAAATACCACCAGAAGAAAGCTCTGTTTGTGGGAAAAAAAGGATGCCAAATTTGTTTAGGTACAGCGTCGCACGACCGCGCAATTGTCCGTTAAAGTCACGCAGTGCCGAATCGCAAAATACCCCCTGGTCGGAATGGGGGTAAAATCTTCCGGGGCTTAAGTGGTTAAGGATGTTAACGGCCACCCACTCCTTAACAACCAGCTATTCTAATTTCTGAATATACAAAAAGGAAAGCCGAGGATACGAATTCCGAAAAGATATTGGTCCAATATTGCAACAATGGACCAGTTTATTTTCAGGATTGCCCCAAAGCACCCCCCCCCCCTTATGTTTAGGACATGTAGCCTGGTATGGTTCAGGAGGGGAGGTAGTGCTCGCTCGCCCCCTCCCCCCTCCTTTCCTGACCTGCTGGGCTTCATGCTCGGATAAGAGGGGACCCCACGCTGTTTTTTTTTTTTCTAGTTTTTCATTGCCTGCATTCTTTTGTTTGCATTTAAGCTGTCACCAGGGAAGCCCACTGACAGCTGATGAGTCATCAGTTGTTAAGTACTCAGCAGCCAGCTTCCCGGCCTGCTCCTTAACAACCAGCTATTCTTTATACAGAATTGGAATTGGTCGTTCATTTTTTAACTGATCCCAAATCAAATCGTTCCAAAAATTTGGAATTCGTTAGATAAAAAATATACGAAACAAAATTAAACGAATTTCAACTAAATTCGTTACTATTTCATTTGGAGATTCGGATACATCTAAATCTCTGAAATAACCAAAAGCTTGACTTTTTTTATATTCAGAACGAAATGAATTGCACATGTCTAGGAGAAAGCAAGTGATAGAGAGATGAGCTAATTACTGTACTGCTTTTGCTTTAACTGTCCAGTTACAGGCTGAGGAAGGTCCCAGACAGCCTGGTCTCAGAGAAATGAGGCTGAATGACGACATCAGACTCAGGTAATCTAGTGGTAGAAAAGATGTACAGTGGGGGAGAACTCTGAATTGAAGGGGAGTATTTCAGCAAAACCTGTTTTATCTAATTGTATCTATTAATAGGCTATTCATTTTATCCTGTTAATTTTGGCTGGAGATCTGCTTTAAGGTATTATGAAACCAAGAAAAAGAAATCAAAAGAGAAGTTTGGGAATGCAGAAAAATAGAAAATCATACTCACCTAGATGGCTGCAGCACTGATCCCAGCTGCAGCTGTCCCCACTGGCTCTACCCTAAGAACTGAATGGTCAAACACCACTGATTGCTCAGTTCTCTCCCTGCTCTGCCCCTCCAGTGCTTACTGGAGCACTGAGCTGAGGAGGGGGCAGGACGGGCAGGCTCAGGCTCATAGCAGTATGTTGGCTGAGCCAGCTGCCAGTCCAGGCATTTGGGTGGATCCTGACTGTAAAGTCAAATCTTTCCTGAGCCTGAACCGGCTGAGTGATGTCATCCGACAGCGGATTTTAGCCCACTGTCCGCTGAAAATTGGTCACAGGGGTGCAGAACAAACTGCGCTCCTGTGATCCATAGGAGAAGTACAGCCATAAAAGAATTGGCTATACTTCTCCTTTAATTTGTGTGTATTTGTAATAAGGAAAATAGTTTGTATTTGTAAGCTGTGACTACTCCTCCAGAGATCATTACAACCTCATACCACCTCCCAAAAAAACCCCAAAAACCCCAAAAAACTAAAAAGCACTAAAAATAATATTGTATAAAAGATATACAGGTTCTGTAACTGGGGAGAAATACTGACTATACTGGAGGGTATTGAACGTTACATACCAGGCTACTTGGTTCACATTGAAATAACTTTGACATTGACATTTTCCCTACTTTTTATTTCATATGAGCCATCGTTGGATCACCTTGGTTGAGCAGTTCACTTGAAAGAAGAGACTTGTTTCTAAAACAAAGCTCTCTTGTGTTTCTAGGATGCGCTGAACTAAGATTGCCTTTGAGGCATTTCCTGTGTAGGCTTCTGTACCAGAAAATGTTATGTAGACTTCCCCTTCTTGCAGAAGCAAGGCAACTTTTACTCTTGGGAAATTGCTTCTGCAGCCAAGGTATTTAAAGTTATCAGTAATAAATTTGTTATAAATACCGTATACGGAGAAGTAAAAAAAAAGTGCTGCTGACAATGGTTAAGCAGCATAGGCGTCAATTCACTAAGCTTTAGAAAATGCGATAAGGGTATCATGTTACTCATTTGCATAAATTATTGCATGCAAAAAAAATTATGCGGTATTTACCGAAAAAAAAAAAAAAATGTTGGTAAATATCGCATAAAAAGCTCTTAAGTCTAATTACCACCAGGGTTTTGCTGGCTGTATCACATGTTTTGACAAACAGCTGGTTGCCGAGCAGGGATACGGGAAGCCTGGCCGCCGCTATCGCACCCTTAACAACTGATGACTCATCAGCTGTCGGCGGGCTCCTACCCAAGCCAAAATTCAAAAATATAATGGCGTGGGGTCCTTACAAAATCCATACCAGACCCTTATCCAAGCATGCAGCCCATTAGGTAAGGAAAGGTGGGGGGGGGGAAGATTGAGCGCACCCCCTGAACCATACCAGGCCACATGCCCTCAACATGGGGGGTGGGGGCTTTGTGGTGGGGAGCTCTGCCGACCCAGCATGCACCGAACCGTGTTGTCACGAGGGGGCGGTGCCACCAGGTGACATCACTAGGTGGCCCCGCCCTTACCTATATAAGAACTGTCAAATTAAAAAGGAGGCATTTGGTGGTCAGTCATCCTCGGGAGCGGCGGCATCGTAATTGACAATGGATTTACATCAGTGGACACTGTTTTTTTTTATTTTTTAATAAAGGATTTGTCAAAAACTGTCTGTGATTTTCTTACTATTGGACACATTTTTGGTGAATGGGTAGGGGTACCCCATATTATTCACATGGGGGGGGCAGGATCTGGATATTCCGAAACACCCCCCCTACAGACCCCCATAACCACCAGGAATGGTTGTGGGGATGAGGCATTTGTCCCCATCAACATGGGGACAAGGTGCTTTGGGGGGGGAGCAGAGCCCCCTGACCCAAAGCACTCACCTTCCCATGTTGAGGGCCTGGTATGGTTCAGGAGGGGGGCACTTGCTCGACTATTTTTTATTTTATACTTTTTAATTGTCGGCTTTTTTTCTTTACAATCATCTGTTGGCAGAAAAGCCCTTTGACAGGTGATGAGTCATCAGTTGTTAAGGATGCGGCGGCCGGCTTCCCAGCCCACTGCTTAGCAGCCAGCATTGTCAAAAAACAGCTTGGAGCGTCCCCCGACGCCAGGCTGATTTTTGACAAATCCCAATTCGCTCCTTAGCAACCAGCTTGATGCGTTTTTTTACGGAAAGTACAACTTATTTGGGAAGGTACAACTTATGTAGGAGGATTTGTTACATCCCCGTGTATCACCTGAAGTCAGTCACTTCACTAGGTTAATGGAAGAGTTTACAACTACTTCAAGTCCTAAGTCAGGCAGTGTTAGTTGAACATCAATACAAAAACTTAACGATCCAGATGAAGTCTAGGTCTGCATGCTGTTCAAAAACTCTAAAAAAATAAAATGATATAATGAGCAATAACTAGAGGGTTGGTCTCTGTTAGGAAACTATACCTATATTATAATTGACTGTAGTGTAACATATAGATGATGTATATTCAAGTGGTGATAGTTGTAGGTAATAGAAACACTGTAGCCCTCAGATGTTTTTTTATCTATTGTGCTCCAGGGAAAAGAACGCTAATATTTTATTTGATATTGTACACCAAGCACGTCTGCATAGTGAATATCCTAATACTGGAATGCTATGCTGCTTAGGAGAATCTGGTATTTGCCTTTACAGGTATGGAATCATCTCACTCAGGAATGCATGTGATGCTAAAAATAAAGACATTTATAAAGCAGGAGACATTTTTCAGCTGGTAAACATGGGTAATATTTATATTTTTCCTGTGGTGTTTTGCATTTACATGAAATTCTTTACTTCAATCTTTTATAGCGTACAGTTACATCTAACCTTCCCATAAGAATCTCTTTATACCAATGCACTTTATCTTAAACACATCTTATTTTTGGACAGTCTGAGCAATATACTGTATGCTGCATTTTCTGTATATTTGATCTGTGTTAGTAAGGTTAAACTTACGTTTAAAGTGAATCTCACCTGTACAAGAACATTGCTGAGAAGATAACATTGCTGAAGTGAAATTTTATTCCCTAAATTGAGCTCTATGCCCCTGGGTAGCACTCTTTGGATTTTAGGGCCACACTGTACATGGGACCTTGACCCCTGCCCAAACTAAAGCTGTCCATAGACGAATCAAAAATAGACTGCTGGTTCAACAGGTCGTTAGATCGACGTCTGTCAAATAGACACGTTGGAAAACTTTTGTCAATCAGCGGCTGCAGCCATGGATCAGTGTATTCTGAAAGTAGAGAGTCGGAATACATAGAAACATAGAAACATAGAATGTGTCGGCAGATAAGAACCATTTGGCCCATCTAGTCTGCCCAATATATCTGAATCCTATGAATAGTCCCTGGCCCTATCTTATATGAAGGATAGCCTTATGCCTATCTCATGCATGCTTAAACTCCTTCACTGTATTTGCAGCTACCACTTCTGCAGGAAATACAATGTCCTGGCCAGGGGACATCAACCTTGCTTGTATGGATGATTTTTTTTTTAAATCAAGCTGCTGTCTGAACAAAAAAAAAAAAAATCTATCTATGGCCAGCTTTAGGTTAAGCCCTGCATCTCATTATGCTAAAGCCACCCCTATCATTCAGTCTAAATTCAGAAGTTCAATGGGGACTATAGGGTTTAAAATTTACAATTACAAGGTAGGGGTGGGATGGAGCAAGGAGGAGGCAGGGAATGACTTGGCCAGAAGTTGAGACCCTGTGCACTACCAGGACCTAGTATGCAAGAGGCTCTCCAGGGATGCAGGGTTTGTGACTCTGCCACTAAAATAAATAGTCAAAACAAACTGTTCCTTTTAAGAAATAGAATGCTCTCTTTTCCTGCTGTCCACACCGCCAGTCTCTGCAGAGCTGAAGAATAACCACCAGATGAAGATCCTGGAAAATCCAACACATTTGGAAATGTCAATGTTTTGGTCCCCAGCTGCTGGCTCTGGTACCTCCTGCTGGCCCCATGTAGAGGCCGGTGATGTAGAGGCCAGTGGGTAGAACTTCTAGCTCATGTCATGAAATCCATTTAGTTCTGCAACATCTCCAAAATTTGCCCCTAGTTAACCAAAAACACCACAAAGCTTCTAATTCACTCCCTGGTTATCTCTCACCTTGACTACTGCAACTCTCTCCACATTGGCTTTCCTTCCATAGGCTATCCTCCCTTCAGTCCATTTTGAATGCTGCTGCCAGACTCATTCACCTTACCAATCATACAGTGTCTGCTACCCCTATCTACAAGTCTTTCCACTGGCATCTGCTCACCCAAAGAATAAAATTCAAAATTCTAACAACAACTTACAAAGCTACATCACTAACTAGTCTCAAAATACCAACCTCTCTTCAGTCCTCTCAAGACCTCCTGCTGTCTAGCTCCCTTGCCACCTCCTCCCATACTCATCTCCAGGACTTCTCCAGAGTCTCTCCCATCCTTTTGAACTCCTATCTCCTAATCTATCTTCCTGTAGGCAATTCATGAAAACCCATCTCTTTATAGAAGCCTATCCTGCCCCTAACAAATATATTGTGTTTTTACTTTCTCCATCAGATCCTCCCCCACATTTATTACCTTTTGTATCATTTGACCTTGCCTCTTAAATTGTAAGTTCTAATGAGCAGGATCATATGATACCTCCTGTATTGAATTGTATTGTAACTGTAATGTCTGCCTTTATTTTGTAAAGTGCTGCGCAAACTGTTGTAGCTATATAAATCCTGTATGATATTAATAATTTAGTTCATATTCGATCAGGTGGAATAATTTAGTTCATATTCGATCAGGTGGAATCTAACACCATATACAGTAGTTATAGCTAATGCTAAAGGAGATTGTACAGACTGATTGTAACTTGTGTGGCCAGTTCTAGGCTCAATGTACCCTACATGCAACTCTGCGGAGCTCTGCTCTGCATTTCAGAGGAGGAAATTAACCACTTCAGTTGCAGAAGGTTTTACCCCCTTAATGACAAGGCCATTTTTTGCGATTCGGCACTGCGTTACTTTAACAAAAGATTTTGTGGTCGTGCGTTTTTTTGAGCTATAAACAAAAAAAAAAAAAAAAAAACGACAATTTTGAAAAAAAAAACTCAATATTTTTTACTTTCTGCTATAAAACATTCCCAATAAAATAGTTTTAAAAAAATCTAATTTTTTGATCAGTTTAGGCCAATGTGTATTCTGCTACATATTTTTGGCAAAAAAAATCCCAAAAAGCGTATTTTAATTGGTTTGCACAAAAGTTATAGCGTTTACAAACTACGGGATAGATTTTTGGGCTTTTTATTTTTTTTGCGTTTTAATTAATAATCATCGATTTTTAGCGGGACTGCGACCTTGCCGTGGACAGATCAAACCCCTAAATACATGTTTGACACTTTTTGGGGACCAGCGACATTAATACAGTAATCAGTATAAATGCCACTGGCAGGGAAGGGGTTAACACTGGGGGTGATCAGAGGGTTAAATGTATGCCTGTTTGTGCTTACTGACTGTGGGGTGGGGGGGGGGGACTCTGTGACAGGCACAGAGAGATCGGGGTGTTGGCTTAGCTGAAACACATGATCTCTTTCTGCCTGTGTGACAGAAGACTCGCCAGGTTTGTTTACATAAGCAGGCGGGTTTTCTGTAAGTTTTTTTGTGAAGATCACGGGAAGCCGGTGGCGATCTCCGCCGCTCCTCCCGCAGTCTGGCTCCCACTGTGACTAATCACAGTGGGAGTGGCGGCTGTGTCTAAGCGTCTAAGCACAGTGGAAGTGAGCCTCCGAGACCACATGCACATAATCACGTAGATCTACGTGATTATGCGCAGCCGAGCTTCCCTGTCGCAGTAAATCTACGTTGAGCGGTCGGCAAGTGGTTAAAGAGAGCTGAATACATAGAGCGTTTGGATGGGCTGCTTCTAAACACCTGTTTGCAGGAAATCTTACCCATACCTGTGAAGAGCAACAGTAAAGTAATCACTCTTGCATGTACTATTCATTCTCTATCTTGCTTTCAGTTTCACAGGTTATTTCCTGCAGTGTGTAATGTTCAGTTTTTGCTAGTTGCAATACATAAAAATTAGACCTGTTCCATACAAAAGCTGTGTTTATTTCCATATACAATGATAAATGGTAGAAAAAGTATGGAAATATTTCTGCAAATGGTAAACAGCTAGAAAAAAAACAAAAAAAACGTTTTTTGTAGAGTGCAGTGGCATCTCCACTGCACTGACGTCTATCCCCCCTAACATACCCAGTACAAAAACCCCTCTCAACACTTTCTTCTTTTGACCTTGCTACTACGGAAGGGTCGCTAACGTTTTCTCAGAAGCCTGCCTTACCACCTGTCCCCTGGATCCTGTTCCCTCACAACTACTACAGTCAACCTCTTCTTCTATCCTATGTTCCCTCACTCACATCTTCTTTCCCTCTCCACTGGCACCTTCCCCTCTTCTCCCATTTAAAACATGTACTGATAACCCTTATACTTAAAAAGCCATCACTGAACCCTACAACTTAAGACCATTTGCATCAAAACTTTTAGAGTGCTTAGTCTACAACCGTCTAAGCTCCTACCTCACTGACAACAACCCTTATGACCACTTACAGTCTGGCTTTTGCTTACTACACTCCCTTGAAACTGCCCTACTGAAAGTCACTAATGATCTACTAACTGCTAAAACCAATGGCCACTACTACATACTTATACTACTAGACTTCTCTGCAGCCTTTGATACTGTTGACCATTCCCTCCTCCTCAAAAAAACCCCACTGTCTTGGCCTTCAAGACTCTGCTCTCTCCTGGTTCTCCTCCTACTTATCACAGAGCCCCTTCAGTGTTACCTATAACTCTATTTCCTCTTCTCCCCTTCCTCTTTCTGTAGGGGTAGCCCAAGGTTCTGTCCTCAGACCCCTCCTCTTCTTCATTTACACCTCCTACCACTGGTCAAATAATAAATTACCATGGCTTCCAGTACCATCTCTATGCTGACGACACACAAATCTATATCTCTACTCCTCACTTCACCCCTTCAGTCTTCTCTCGCATTACTCACTTATTTACTGACATATCAGCATGAATGTCACACCATTTCCTCAAACTCAATCTTTCTAAAACTGAACTCATAATATTTCACCCAGCCCCTGCCCTCTTCCCTGACTTCTCCATTAGGATCAACAATATAACCATCAGTCCCTTCCCTCATGCCAGGGTGCTAGGTGTAATCCTGGACTCTGACCTGTCCTTTTAGCCCCAAATCCAATCGCTGTCCAAATTTTGCAGACTTCACCTCCATAACATCTCCAAAATATGCTCCTTTTTAACTGTTAAAACTACTAACCAACTTATTTACTCCCTTGTTATCTCTCACCTTGGCTATTGTAACTTCCTCCTCATTGGCCTACCTTTCCACAAGCTATCCCCTCTTCAGTCTATCATGAATGCTGCTGCCAGACTCATCCACCTTACCAACCGTTCAGTCAAGCCATTTACAACTCTACATCACCATTCTTGTCTCCAAATATCACCCAAACCATCTTCTCCGCTCCTCCCAAGACCCCCTGCTCTCTAGCTCCCTTTTCTCCTCCTCCCCTGATCATCTCCAGGACTTCTCCAGAGCCTCTCTCATCCTTTGGAACTCACCACCCCAGTCTGTCCGGCTATATCCTACTACTTTCCTAAATCTCTTCGGGGAGGCCTATTCTGCCTTCAGCTAAAAACCGAATCTTCTACTTCCATCATCAGTTCATGCATCACAGTTATTACCTTTTGTTACACCGGCCCCTCCCTATTAGATTGTAAGCTTAGCAGGGCCCTGCTAACCCTTTTGTATTGCAATGTATTGTTGGTATATTGTCTCCCTTTATATTTTAAAGCGTTGCACAAACTGTTGGTGCTATATAAATCCTGTATAACAATAATAATAATAATAGAGTGGGCGAGGGTTAGAACTTCTGACAATTGTCCGGTCACGTTAACAGGGTCTTCTTGTGTCATAAAGAGAAATATGTGTCTGAAATACATTTTACTAACTTCCACTCTAAAAACTACTAAAAATGTTTGATTGTTTTAAACTTTTACAAAATAATACATTCTATTTAGAATTTGATATTTAATTTTTTTTTACAAAAATTACTAAAATAAGGAGTTGAACATGCATAGTTAGATTAGAAGGTGGCAAAAGCATTTGGCAAATTATGTATAAGGCTACATTCACACCTGAGCGTAGCGTTTTTCGCGCGTTTTTTTTACCGCGATTTTCCCGCGATTTTTACCGCGATTTACAGGCGTTTTTTGTGCAGGCGTTTTTTGATTGAATAGATACCAATGGAAAACGCCTGGAATCTGCCCAAAAAGAAGCTCATGTACTTTTTTGAGGCTGCATTCACATGTCAGCGTTTGGATCGCGGGCAGAACCGCCGCGGTTCCGCCCGTGATCCAGAGATTATTGCAAATCGCGGGACGCCTAGCGTTGCCCGTTGATTTGCAATAGCCCCCCAAACGCTGAGCGATGTTGCCGCGATTTCCGCCTGCCGAATCGCGGCAACATCGCGCAAACAAAATCGCGGGACGCAATACGCTCCAAAGAAGCTCTTGTACTTCTTTGGAGCGTATTGCGTCCCGCGATTTTGTTTGCGCGATGTTGCCGCGATTCGGCAGGCGGAAATCGCGGCAACATCGCTCGGCGTTCGGGGGGCTATTGCAAATCAACGGGCAACGCTAGGCGTCCCGCGATTTGCGGATCGCGGGCGGAACCGCGGCGGTTCTGCCCGCGATCCATACGCTCACATGTGAACGGAGCCTGAGCGTTGGGCGTTTTGTAAACAGCGTCAAAACGCTCAGATGTAAACAGGGGCCATTGAAATGAATAGGATTTGTCTTGTTGGGCGTTTTGAGAGCTGATCCTAGAGCAGAAAAACTCCCCAAAAACGCCTAGATGTGAACGGAGCCTAAAGGGGAAAATTGTTACCTCTATCAGCGGATATGACAGCAACTAGGCTGTTATTTTATTTTATTTTTTTTATATAAAACTACACCAGTCTCAGTAAATCTTTGAACCCTTAGCACGGGGAATCAAGAGCCAGGCACCCATGTAATGAATTTGCTATAGGGCTATGGGTTACATATAAGTACACTCAGGGGGAGAGGTGGATAGTAAAACCTCACTGACTGTCATGTTTATAATTAAAAAATAATGTATCACTGGACCTCGTGCCTTTTTTTCCTATCGTGTTAGGAGACTGTATTGAATTTTCCGCACATACTCTTAGTGATGACGAAGTTGTCAGTATTCAGAGTAAGGAAATGTTTTCTACTTTGAAGCTCATATCTTTGTCATAAATAACTTTGTGAAAGGATAGAGAGAACTTTCTGACCCTTCTTTATCTGTGTTCCACTTTGAGGTTGACATCATTGCTGGGAAATGCATGGAATTTGTTGTAAAGCAGCTAAGGGAAGTCTTGCTAATTTGATTTACAGCTCTGATGGTGGGGAGTAGTTTAACAAGTACTAACTGTAGCCTTCAAAATTAAGGGGAACCACAGGTGCACTTTACAAACCTCTAAGAATCTGGAGATAAAAAAAAAAAAAAAACTTAAGTTATTTTGTTTACTAGATTAGCACCGTAATAGTGGAACATAAGATTAAAAACATTCCGTAAAAGGAAAACTAGAGTGATTTAACAACTATAACAAAGTCAGGAACATAACTACAGATAGTTTAGTCTGTTCAGCGAAGTTAACTCATAAATATTTGTGACATGGTGAGTCATACATTTTGGATCACATGATTATTACCTCCCTAGTATTGTTTGGGCCATTTTAACGTCCATCAACTTTTAATTGTCTACTATAATGTGTAAATATTTTGGTGATCTAAAAGGTGAAGCTTAGCTAAGACATTACTTAATATATACATAGAAAGCTTTTTGAGAAATCAAAGCTGTGTTCCTTTATAGTTTTGGCTTCTCTTGCATGTTCTAAGCCTTTCTTTTTGTGATGATTATGTAGGTGAGAGATACAAGTCTTGACAATAAAGTTCTTTATTTAGGGCTTATAGACACAAAGCATTTAATGAAAGCTGACTGTAAGCATTGAATAAATTTAAGAAAATGGAGATCACCCACCTAAAAAAGTATGTGTTACATTTTTGACTTGGTGATGTTTACTTTATTGCCTTTGGTTATGGTAAACTAGGTGTAGGTATTGTGTGCTATGCTATTATGTCCTGATTACATTTAGTATAGTTTGCTGTTAAGCTCTTAGTCTGCGTTCGCACTGGGGGTGAATTCAAAGTTGCCCGACTCTGAAGCCGCCTATGCAGCGCGACTTCAGCGGGGCTTGCAAACTACTTCTCTAATAGAAGTCAATGCAAGTTGCCCCCAAAGTAGTGCAGGAACTATTTTTCTAAGTCTAAGTGACTTGAGTTGCTCCTTTTAGAATGGTTCCATTGCACTGAATGGAGCACGACTTGTCAGGCGGCTAAAGCCTAGTACACACGCAACGAATTTCCGCCGACCGGTCGTCCATCTTTTGTCCAGAGTGGTGTTTTGTTGGTTGGAATGTGCTCTAGACTGCGCACTAATTTTGTCGACCGACAGAATTCTACTTCAGAAGTGATGTCATGTGTTGGTTTGCTTTCTTTGTGTACTGTCTTCTCTGAGCATGCCCAGTTTTGCTCATAGGATTTTTCCCTGTCGAAAATCTGTACTGACTGCACGAAAATCGGACGTGTTTTGACGGACAAAAATTTTATAGCCTGCACACCAGAATTTTTTCGGCCGAAAATTCGGAGTCGGTTGTCGGAAGCATCATACTAACAAGCTGAATATCGGCGGATCAGTCGTTGGACGAAAATTCCCAGCTGAATTTCGACGCGTGTGTACGAGGCTTAAGTCGCCTGACAAGTTGCCCCAGTGTGAACCCAGGCTAACTAGCCTGAGCAATTGTTTACCTTTTCTCTAGGCTTTGCAGCCTAGCCATCAGCTCTTCCCTAATCTCATTGTGTTGATTGCTTTGCAGCCTAGCCATCACCTCTTCCATAATCTCATTGAGTTGATTGCTTCTGCCTGTTGCTGTGAAGGAAGTTTCAGTTATCAGAGTGGGAAGGACAATAGCCAAGGCATGAATTTGTATTTAACTCAACCAATCTCTGAGGTTCTTGTTCAAAGGTATGGTTTGGGAAGATGATCATTTTTTGGGGCACCTTTTCCAGAGTGTTCTCTATCTTCTTGGACTGTCTTTCCACTTGAGCTTTCTTCAGTCTGGGGCATGTGCTAGAGGCACAAGAACTTAATCTACCTGTTGGAATGGATATCTTGAGGTAGCTGGACTTGAAGAGAATCTTTGTACAGAAGAGTGTCACAGAGGAATTATTACTGGACATTGTAGGAAGGATCCATTGACAATCATTTAACCAATTCCGGCCCGGAAGGTTTTCCCCCTTAATGACCAGGGCGTTTTTTGCGATTCGGCCCTGCGTTATTTTAACTGACAATTGCGTGGTCGTGCGACGCTGTACCCAAATAACATTGATGTCCTTTTTTCACACAAATAGAGCTTTCTTTTGGTGGTATTTGATCACCTCTGCGATTTTTATTTTTTGTGCTATAAACAAAAAAAGAGCGATAATTCTGAAAAAAAAAACCCAGTATTTTTCACTTTCTGCTATATAACATTCCCAATTAAAAACTAAATTAAAAATCAAATTTTTTCTTTATTTTAGGTCAATATGTGTTCTGCTACATAATTTTGGTAAAAGAAATCCCAATAAGAGTATATTGAAGAGTATATTGATTGGTCTGCGCAAAAGTTTTTGCGTCTACAAACTAAGGGAAAGATTTATGTTATTTTTATTATTATTTTTTTTTACTAGTAATGGCGGCGACATTGCGGCAGACAGATCGGATACCTAACTGACATTTTTGACACTTTTGGGGGGACCAGTGACAATACTACAGTAATCAGTGCTAAAAAAATGCATTGTTACTGTATTATAACTAATAGGGTTACACCAATAAAAAAATCAATAAATGCAACCACCCAGAGCCAAAATATTCAAATTAGGATCAAGAAATGTGAAACAAACCTTGATGACAATAGCAGCTGCTATAAATAGTAAAGCAATATATAACAAATATGTATGGTAATAAATTAAACATACATTAGCAGCGCTTTAAGCACCAACAAATTAGTGTATATAAAGGACCGAATGTATAATTTCACTGTAATGAAACAAAAAACCATATCATTCAGATCACATAAATCCTATTAAGAGACACTGGATATGTCATTCACTCTGATGAATAGAATCAATAACTATCAAGTCCATCAATAACTAGTGCAAATATATAGAGGGAAAAAATTTAATTATACAGTCCACTGATTTCGTGCTGAGACACAATCTCATAGTGAATGAGAAAATAGTGGTGAGAGAGATCCGTGTGGCTAGAAACAGTCTTTGAATCTTAAATGAACCTTCACCACACCTTGTGAATGATCACCCCCACATGTAGGAAAACTCACCACATATGAATGTGGTATGGGCCAATATAAAAAGATTTCATGACACTGAATACAAAGATATGTGAGCAGTTCTCATCTCCTCCCTGCAGATTGGATCTCGTAGGGTAATAATATCAGTTGGATCCAGAAATAAAATGATCAATTCATAGTGAAGTCCGTTTTGGAAGTCTATTGAAACATCCCATACATCCCCTTACACTATGCACTTACAAAGTAAGAATTGAAAAAAAGCATCAAAGCATAGCTGACCGAGCTATCACAGCCTACTATGTGCTCACTGCTCTCCTTCCTGCGGTGTTCAGCGAGGAGGACAGTTCAGCTATGGCAACCGGCAATCCATTGCGCTTGGATGTGATCAGATGTGCAAGCCGTCATATGATTATATACACTGTTACTGTACTCATGACACTGGTAGGGAAGGGGTTAACACCAGGAGTGATCAAAGTGTTAAATGTGTCCCTAGGGGGTGCTTTCTAACTGTGTGGGGGATGTACTTATGGAATGAACATAGGGACCTGTGTTCCTAAATAGGAGGAACACAAGAGCCCTGTGTTCATTGCTGACAGAACAGTGGTCTGCCGTGTTTACAACGGCCGACCGCCGTTCTGTCTTAATGGGGAGCGATTACGGGTGGCTGCCGGATCAGCAGATTAGCTTCCCCCCCAAAGCGAATGGGCGTGCGCGCCCCACTTGTGGTCCCGCGAAGCATTGTACAGTTACCTCATTTCGCGGGACAAAGCCAATCTGCCGCAGTATATGTTCTGCTGGCGGTCGGCAAGTGGTTTTTTATTCACGTAAGGCCATTTCTGCTCTTTACCATCATGTGGAAGGCAATGTTTTGGCCTCGTTGGACAGAGCAGTCAGCAGGAAGGTTCAGATTACTGCTGACTAATGGTCCAGCAGGCATTGTTAGGGACATTACATTTCCTTCACGGTGCACTGGGTAACTCTGCTGGCAGGTGAGAAGGATGCAGGACAGTGTTTAGTGCTGGAGCTTGTTCCGCCACCACGCCTCCAAAAAGCTGATGGTGATTCTGCCACATCTGTCTGCTCTACTTTTTGGTGGCATCTGGATACGTACTGTATATGCTTGCAATCCAGGGCACAGATGCAAATAGTGAAATTGCAGTCTTGAAGAAAGATTTGACAGATTTCTTTCCACATATTCTCAGATGGCAGTGGCAAAAAAAACTATGTCTAACACATTTCAGATGAATTGACAAGTCTCATGCAAAATTTTGGATACAATACTTTTCCCATCAGAAACTAGTGACACTGAACACATTGGAAACTCACTCATATCCATGCTTTGGAACTTTACTTCTAATATACTGTATATATAACCACAAGCATGTTGTTCAGCAGATCAAGGTCTCACTTCAACAGCTGTAACAATACGTATAGCTAGTAGATGCACATCCTAGCTGCTGAACAGTTTCTATACATAAGACTTTGAAGCTACTGGGGAATCGTGATCCCCCTGAAATATGAAGCCCCACCACAAACCTTAATGGCTGGCCTTGTTTGATATCACTTTTCAAAAGGAAATCCTTCCTCTTCAGCTGCTGCCACCAAGTGCTCTTCATGCCTCAGCAACAGGTTCTCTTTCCCCTGACTTGGGAAACTTTCCACAAATTAGAAAGCAGAATCTAAAGCCATACTGCATTGAGATGCTAGGGTCATATCTCACAAAGACCTTATATCACCTCCTTACATGTAGCTTTTCTTCCAAGCTAAAAAATGAGCTTATTCTCTTTTGCTCAATGAGCACTGTAATCCTATTTCTCACACTCAAGGGATTTCAAGATGTCAGGCAATGGACTGAATATTACAGGCTCTCCCACTGCTCTCCCACTGCACATAAAGGAGGTAAAGTAATAATTAGCATTAGGTGATTTTAAGGGCCCTTTAAAACATATGCATTCAGCTTTGCTGGGCAACCTTGCCCAGCACAGTCCCAATGCATAGAAAAATCTATTAGCTTGTCATGCACTGAAAACAAGTAGGACATGTTGTACTTTTTTTCAGTATAGCGTGTTACGACACAGTACACTGCATCCCAACTTGATGCAATGAATAAAAAATAATGAAATGTTACTTTGTGAAGTTTCAATAAAGTTGAAAAAATGAAAGAAAACTAAACAGTACAGCTCCCTTCACAAGTATAATGTTGCTGCTGGCAGGAATGCACCCTAAGGAACAACTAAACACCCAAACAAGCAACCCTTGTTGTAAATTGTCCTTTAAACAATGCTCCCACTCCCCTGAGAGCAGTCCATCTGGTTCAGTACTTACCCTCATCTAAGTTCCAGCAATCCTCACTATGTGGCCCTGCCCAAAACCACACAACTTTCTTTTGAAATGATCCCCACCAGGTCCTTTCCTCCATTCACAGTTGCGCCACAGTCCATTCACTCCAATAGGAAATCAGACTCATGGTGGCCTTCGGCGATTCTTGTACCAAAGGCACAGTTATTCTTTAAAGCGATATCCTATTTTTCAATTACACAGGCATTCATTATAATTTTATTCTTTTACCATATCCTTCACTCCAAAGGCTGTCACAGCAATTTTCAGCATTCTCTTCTTATATAGAAGTTTTCTAATTTCCCTGTTTTAGAGCATGGCTCAAAAATTGTTTTTCAGGTTCATTCCTGGTTTCTTTTAATATTGAACTATATTTTGTTTAGGAACATACGTCTGCTTCCTCCAGCTTCATACAACACACACAAAAAAAAGAAAGGTAGAGATGAGCATTAAAAAAACATGCCCAGTGTACTTGCATGCACAAAGTTTCTTTGTCTATAATTTCTTCTAGATGGCGCATGTGTGCTTACTTGTTCATTTATTTACCCCATCATGCATTATTACATTTCCTCTTCCTGTTTCCAGCCACCTGACTAAAAATCTTCAAGATACAAACCCCTCTCTTAGCTCACAAGCAGGCAAAAGTGGTAAGTAGATATATTTCTGTCTAGTTATGGGTTTCAAGTCATGTATGTTTAAAATGTATTTCACTGTATGTCTAATGATTTGTCCTTCATATTTTTTCTCTTTATTTAGTTCTACAGTGTTGATGTAAGTGTTGGTGTAAGAACTTGATATGTACATTAAACATCTGTGATGCAAGAACCTCAGCCTTCTCATTGTGACTAAGGGTGGCATAGTAGAACACTTCGCTGCATCTGTGAAGGCCCTGAAACTGTGAAGCTGCACGGAGAAATTGGCTAGAAAGGAAAGCCATACGTTTGATAAGGGAAGTACAACGTTGGTAACAATTGCAATTAATTGACTGAGGCAGCTAGTAGCAAGTAAAGGCTGAACAAGCAAGCACCTTTAATACGGACATGTCATACACAAGTGAAAATACAATGCTATCCAATAGAGAAGTCATTCCTGCAGACCCTATTGCGCAAGATGTTGACAATAAAGAGCAAGCTAACTCCCCACCGCAAGCAGAAAGAGCAGCACAAATTCAACAGCCTGAGATGAGCTCAGATATTACACAGCTCCAAGACATTAGAAGAAGTCAACGTACACGCACACTTACCGAAAGAGGTAAAGCACTACAAGATGTTAAATTAAATTCTCTAATGAAGGATTTCGAACAGAAATATAGAAGATGGAAATATCATATCAATGGTTTGAAAAGAGCCCTT
This sequence comes from Pelophylax lessonae, assembly GCF_965119305.1. Classification (NCBI taxonomy): domain Eukaryota; kingdom Metazoa; phylum Chordata; class Amphibia; order Anura; family Ranidae; genus Pelophylax; species Pelophylax lessonae. The sequence goes on along the minus strand of NC_138770.1, from coordinate 231,392,640 downwards.
TAGAAAAGTGATAATGCAGAATTGATTATTAAGTTGTAAGCACAATCAATGCCACTCAGTCAGAAGTTGACCATATTTATGGTGACATAAGAAGCATCACAAGTCCTTAACCTGAAATTTGGTGGAGCAATTACACTTGTTTTGCAATCACTAACACTGCAAATGAAAAGATTCAACACTTTCTCAGAAGACATAACCTGGCCCGATTCAGAGTCAGTGTTTGAAACTATTGTGTCCAGCATCATTTCAACAACCTCCAGTAAGTTAAGGTCTGTTTCCAAGATGTGTTCTCACGAGCCACTGCAGAAGAAACAAGAAGCAGCCGCTGAAGTAGCAGCCGCACAAGAGGTGATTAAAATATAGAAAGCACAACATAAATATGAAAAAGAAATTAGAAAACTTGAGGCAGAGGATGTGAGGATAATAGTAGAGAGAGACGCCCAAGAAAGAGAAATAGAAGCAGAGAATGCAAGAAAAAAAGAGCACAATTTATATCAGAAAGCACCAGCAGAAGAATGAAGTTAGAACAGAAGAAGAAAGAAGTGGAACAATTGGAGGAACTAAAAAGGCACAATGTAGCACAAGCAAGGCTACAAGTGTATGCTGAAAGCATCAAAAGCGAGGATGAAGAACAACGTTCTGCTCTTTTTGGAACACAGGAAGGTCATGTTTCTCAACCAAATGCTCCTTCTACTCTATCTCTGCCAGTCCTGCTCACTAAAGTCGCAGCTCCTTTAAACCAACCCCTTGTTACCCCTCAAAGGGTTCCATTTACCCAAGGTCCTGTCTCTCAGTCAGCTATATTCACTACCTCCCATGAAGCTTCTAATAACTTTGTGAAAGTACTCGCTGAAGCAATTACGGCCAATAGGATTCCAATAGGATTCCAATTCCTAAATCTGTTGTTTTCTTTGGAGACCCTCTGAAGTATAATGACTGGAAGCTGTCTTTCCAGATATTAATTGACCGCAAGAACTTGCCAACCCAAGAAAAGCCTTTCTTTTACAAGTATGTAAGGGGCCCAGCAAAGAGAGCAATTGAAGGACACTTCTGGGTTGGAACAGAAACCGCTTATCGGGCTGCCTGGGACTTACTTGATGGCATATTGGGTTACCCGTTTGTAGTTGGAAAATCCTATCGTGACAAAATACAAGCATGGCATAAGATTGTCACCATAGACAGTAAAGATCTCCGTGAAGTTGTAGCATCTAAGCATTGTTGAGTAAGCTATACCTTATGTTCAAGGTTTACAAGCTCTAAATGACTGCATTGAAAATTAAAGGATAGCAGCCAAGCTACCAGAATGGTTGAGTTCACGTTGGAACAGAGCTGTCACAAATTTCCCTGATTTCAGGTACAATGTCGAATTTCTCAACAAAGAAGCTAGAATTGCAGACAACCCAATTAACTTGCCGCAAGCAATAAAGCCAACAGAACAAGAAAGATCAAAGCAAACAGATCAAGATTATTTTAAGTCTCAATGCAATCACAGTTCAAGTGCCAAAACCTTTAATACTCGTTTAGCACCCTACAAATAGTTGCTAGGTAAAACTATAGTGGGCCTTGTCTGCCTAACAGCAGGGCTGTGATTTATCTAGTCAGGGTGTCAGGGCTTCCAGATGTGCATGCTGAGGGGAGAAGTATCCTCACTGGCTCCTGTGAGAGGCTTCTCATAGGGCAGTGTGGGAAGCCTAATCAGGGGACACATCCCAGCTTGTAACTACCCCAGAAGGCAGATTATGCTGCATGGGATTCTGGGAATGGGTATACGTTTGGGGGGAAGTGCGTGCACGGTGTCTTTGGTGGGAGCAGAGTCCCAGGAAGGAGAGTGCAGCTGTCTCTCCTCCTGTCTGAGGAGGATGGATGGCTCGGGGTGTCGCCTGAGAATCCAGAGAGTTTGTGTCCAGCCATAAATTGATTGATCTACAACTAAGAGGCATCAAGTCTGAAATAAGAATTGAACTTCCAACAACTTATACCAGGTACTCCATACCTGCCAATAGATCCCATATACCAACATGTGACACCGTAAGGAACTGGCCCCATCTAGAACACCTAGCAGAAGAGATGTTTCCTGAACTTGACTGTGAAGTAGGGTTGTTAATAGGCTATAACTGTCCTCAAGCCTTACTGCTCAGAGAGGTTCTCAGTGGTAACAAAGACAAGCAATTTGCACAGAGATCTGTGTTGGGTTGGAGCATCATCGGATACCATAACTCTGATAATGGCTACAAAGATTAAATTAGTGTGAATCTTAGGATTATTATGAAGCAAGCTTTACCCGCTGTCAAACCATCTCTAAAATTAAAATCTGAAGTCTACTTTGTGTGTAGGAACAAAGTGAAGGAAATGATCACTCCAGCAGATATAAAAATTAAAAAAAGCTGCACTAAAAAAGACACTGAAATGCCTAAATTGTGAATGTTTCTAAATTAATGTGATCAATAATATAGTGAAATACCAAAGGACAAATATTGAATAAAAAAGATATCACAGATATTGCAAACAAATGAATGACAAGTGATGTGAAAAATACAATGGTTGGTGCCTCTCTTGTGATTAAGGAAGTCCCAAAAATACAATAATAAGTGCTTCTCTGGTGATTAAGAGCCACAAAAAGAGTCCCAAGATGGTGACTAGTAAAAGTGAGGTTGATTGTGACTGTTAACTTCTGCTTACCAGAACTGCATTATAATGGAGCCTATAGAAAGCCAATGCTCATGTCCCCACTCCTCTTAGTGAATGCGTCCATGGCAGGTCCACTAGCAGTAAGTAGGATTAGGGGCAGCATACCTAGCATCATGGTATGTTAATTTTCTCATGTCTTATTTTGCAGCAAAGAAATCTTTTGGTCATTTTAAAGCAGAAATTCTATATTTTCTTTATATATCCAGTGACGTTTTCCTGATATCCTAATCCGGAAAGAATGACCTCAAACATACTGTTCTGTGTGAAAGGCTTCCAGGAGCATTAAAAGCTTCTCATCTTACTGAATTATTATGTCTATTGAAATTCAATGTGCCTTGATTTCATTTATTTTTTCTTTTAAATTGAGGGATTATTTCTTTGCAGATGGGTAATCGAAGTTCAAAAAAGCAACTGTACGTGAAGCATGATCTATACAGCCCCAGCGTGAGCGGGGCCTTCTTAGTCAGGCTGATTGTTCTTTGTGCCAAGTTTTCAAACCACAAACTATACATTACAAATACCCCAGTTAATGCTGTCCACAGCTGGAGGGCTGCATATTTCAGCAATTGGTAAAGTATAGCATTGTGTCCTCATGTGCTCCCTAAAGTCATGAAAAATCATAATGAAAGAAAGGGGAACTGGATTGGGGGTGTTATGAAGTATGAGGCAGAGCATTTCAGCCACCGTTAATGGAAATTCACTTTTCTATACTTTATGTGATTGTTACAGAGGGAAAAGCTGCACAGGCATTTTATGTTACTGAACATGTTGGTTTTATTACTAGGCAACAACCCAGAGGACATTATGGTAAATCTGTTATGCTTCCTCTGCAAACATATATAAAAAGCCTCACTTATTGTAGAATCTGTTAACTGCTTTATACCCTCCAAGAAACTGAAGAAAGTTTCACTAGTCCGCCAAGAAACTTGGAAGACGTCTACCAAGACTGATTATGAAAACAACAAGTAGCAATCACGATTTAAGGAGACTCTGTAGCAAATTTGAAATAATAGCTGTACATGTAAAGAAGATATTGGGTACTTACGGCTGCCATGCCACCAAATACTGTTTAGATGAAGGGGAAAGGTGCACCGAAGTTTTCTCAGAATACCCGGCATTAAAGAATCCCATTAGAAGCCAACAACTCCCAGATTGTTGATCTTTTGATCCCCTTCTGCAATCATTGGTTCCTCTTGCCAACTTTCACATCACATCTGTGTTTTGTAGTTATGTAAAAGTCAGTGGTGAAAAACCACTGAGTGCATTTAGGGAGCAGGAGATTGACACTCAGAAGTGTAGATTTTTAATAGGACAGTGGACAGTTTTGCTTCGTCAAAGTGATGTTCAACGATGCGGACAGTGGGAAAGGTAAGTATTCACTAACTTCTTTACAGTTGCACCTGCTATTTTAACTATAGGCTTCTTTCACACGGCCGCTCCGCTGCTTTAGTCCGCTGCGGGACTTTTTTTTTTTTTTTCACGGAGCGGATGACATTTGTGTCATCCGCTCCGTGTGCCCGCATATCATCCCATCCATTTGCGGATGATATGCGGACATAATGTAAGTCTATGGCATTGCGGATGTCAGCGGATGACACCGCTGACATCCGATTTTCCTTCCTTTCCGTTTTTTACACGGATGAAAAAATAGGGTTCTGTTCCATTCCAAAAAACGGAACAGAACAGAAAGGAGGAAAATCGGATGTCAGCGGATGGTATTCCGCTGACATCCGCAGTGCCATTCACTTACATTATGTCCTCAAATCATCCGCAAAAAAATAGGATGATTTGCGGACACACGGAGCGGCTGTGTGAAAGGACCCTTAATGTATTACTTAACCCAGGACCCTGCATTCACTATATCTGGTCTCCCACAGTACACAGAACATGGAAATGCATTTTTTTTTACTAAATATAAACTGCTAAATACCTTTTCTCGTCAGCAGTATATATCAGTCTTATGACTTCTATCGCTGTTTGGTTAAAGCTTGTAGGAGGAGTTTTCATTCTACTCTAAGTGTCTTATGAGGCTGCAGGACTGCTGACCCTTTGTCTGGACAGTGCTGATTGGCCCTGTGTTAATTACATGCACTCTCCCAGGAAAAAAGAAAAAACTCTCTAGCAATATACACCAAACTGAGCATGTATAGAGTGCCCCAGTCAGGAAGGCTCTAGCAGAGGACAGAATCACGCCCACAGAATAATCCCTGTTCCCTGAACCTCCCGAAGAAGAGGCGCATTAGCGCCTGCTAACGTGCGCATGCATCTATGCATTGCGAGGAAATATGCGCATAAATGTGCACTGCACATCCTGTGACAGATAAGGGTGCCAAATGGGCTTTTTAAGCTGGATCAGCACACAGGACAGGTGCTGTCTCGTCTACAGCATTCTGTGATTGTTCTGTTCCCTGTTACCTGCATCGGCTCTTAAAATACTGACCCGACTTGCTCCTGACTATTCCTGCTCTCCACCTGCATGGACCCGGGCTTGTTCTTTGACCATTCTCCTGTCTCCACATCTGCATCTGATCTGATCGCTCTGTGTATAACCCAGCTTGTCTGACTCTGCTTATGTTCCAGCCCATTTGGAGCTACCAATTTGCAAGCACCTGTCCATCTGCCACTAGAACCTGCTAACTGCATCCAAGTACCAGCCTGTTCTTGCCCTCAGGACATTCATTGCCATCTGTCGTACTACTTAACCAGCAGCCCAGCAGCTAGCATGTCTACCGCCACTCGTGTGACTCTGCACTCCTGCGCCACCTGTATACTTTACCAGGGGCCTGAGTCAGAGATGTAAGAAAGGCCTTCCTCTGCATAAACCAGGCTCTACCCACCAGGTACGTGACACCCCCCAAGACTTATCAGGAGATGGTTTGGGGACTTATCAGGAACAAACATCCTTTTTACACAGTGCAGAGGATTAATCCCTTAGGTTCCACAGCGAGTAGAACAAGCATGCTTTACTACATATACAGACTGATTTAACTGTTGTGGGTTTAGAAACACTTTACAGCTGAATTCTTAGGGAAAAATAGGGGGACCTGCTGCAAGGGTTAACTACTTGCTTTGCCGAGAGGATGATGAATAGGGGGAGAAAAAGAGTAGATATGAAAGAAAAAGGGAAAAACAGCAGTGCACCCCTCTCCCCCCAACCCAAAATTCATTACAAGCCCTTTATCTTATAATCCAAGCTGCTTTGTTTACAAAAAGAAAATAATCTGGCTGGGGAATGTCACCTACAGTATCTACAAATGGTATTTGTTTCTTGTTGTCTTTGTCTAATTGTAATTTTTCTTAGTTATCATACAGGTGTGCCACTTCGCACACAGGTTTAAGGCATGTCCAAAACCAGTTTTTGGACCTTTATTGTTTCACTTATTAAAAGAGCCGCTCCCTTCTCAGCAGTATTTTTTTTTTAACCACTTTAAGACCGGAAGGATTTGCCCCCTTAATGACCAGGCCCTATTTTGCGATTCGCACTGCGTTACATTAACGGACAATTGCCTGGTCGTGCGATGCTGTACCCAAAGAAAATTAATGGGTTTTATTTTCCTCACAAATAGAGCTTTCTTTTGGTGGTATTTGATCACTTGTGCGATTTTTATTTTTTGCACTGTAAACAAGAAAAGAGCCACAATTTTGAAAAAAAAAAAATAATATTTCTCACATTCTGCTATATAATATTCTCAAAAAAATTTTAAAAATACATTTTTTTTAACATTTTAGGCTTTTTTTTTCTTTCTGCTACATATTTTTGGTAAAATAAAATTGCAATAAGCCTATTTTGATTGGTTTGCGCAAAAGTTATTGCGTCTACTAACTACGGGAAAAATTTATGTCATTTTGATTGTTTTTTTTTTTTACTAGTAATGGCGGCGATCTGCGATTTTTTAGAGGACTGCGACATTGCTGCGGACAGATTGAACCCCTGACATTTTTGACACTTTTGTGGGTACCAGTGACATTACTACAGTAATCAGTGCTAAAAATATGGACTGTTAATGTAATAATGACACTGGCAGGGGAGGGGGTTAACCCTATGGGTGATCAATGAGTTAAATGTGAGCCTAGGGGAGTGATTCTAACTGTAAGGGGGCGTGGCTTGTGAAATAACCATAGAGACATGTGATCCTATATAGAAGAATCACATGAGCTCTGTGATCATTTCAGGGAGAAGAACAGTCGGCTGTGTTTACAACAGCTGACCGTTCTTCTCTCTCAGCGGGGAGCGATCGCGGGTGTCAGACGGCAATCAGACCTGCCTGACCCATGCATCATCTTCCCCGCTGCCGAGTGGGGGCGCGAGCGCACCACCGGCGGCGTGCACTCGCCCCCTAGCTTACCGCGCGCGACCGATGTAGGTCTACGTTGGTTTGCGCAGGAGAGCCATCCTGCCGCAGTAAAACTGCGGTGGGTGTTCGGGAAGTGGTTAATTTTCATCAATACTTGACTTCCCCCCTTTTTACCACAGTGCCCTTTTTGACAATCCCTTGTCTATTAGCTTTGAAATGGAAATGAAGAGGATTGATTTTCAAGATTCACCTCCCATTAACTTTAATAAGGTTTGCATTAAAGTTCTCAATTTGCAAATTTTAGGCTGTGTTTGCTGAACTAGCCTATAAAACAAACCCAAGCAGATTTGCCCAATCACTATGCAGGAGCAGAGATTCAGAGTATTGGCTATACTTATATACAAGTTAATTGAAAACCCCTGTGGCTAATTAAAGGAGGGGCAATGCTTTTATACCATATATTTTGTCCTGTTTTTGTACATATTTGTTGTGAACAAGACCATCATGGCTGAAATGCGTTAACATCTGCTGTACCTATCTGTCTTTTATGGAGCCTCAATAAATTGGCAGATATTTAGGAGCATGTGTGGAGTTGCGGATCATCTTCTACTAATTACTGTGTTGGCAGCTGAGCGACTGCATATCCTATTCCCGACAACTCAGGAGGACTCTTGCACAATTTGGGGTAGGAGCACCTTTTCCTTTCCCTCTGAAGTACTTGTATACACCCTTAAACCTTTAACCTCCCTGGCGGTATGATTCTTTTGGATTTTAGGTGCTGAAAGCGGTACCATTATTTTGCATGTAATTCTTGTGAATGAGCAGCCAAAACCAACTGTATACATTTATTATATATATATATATATATTATGTATACATATATTTTATATATATATATATATATATACATATATATATATATATATATATATATATATATATATATATATATATATATATACGTATATATAATATGTATACAGTTGGTTTGGGCTGCTCATTCACAAGAATTATGTATATATATATATATATATATATATATATATATACATGTGTATATATATATATATATATATATATATATATATATATACACACACACACACACACACATATATATATATATATATATATATATATATATATATATATATATATATATATATATATATATGTGTATACATATATATATATACTGTATATATATATATATATATATATATATATATACATATATTTACATAAAAAGTAGGCAGTATTGTACTGCAATTCCTGCAGGAAAGGGCACTGGGGGGCAATGTAATGTGATTTTTTTTATTTTGAATGGTATCAGTGTGTTTGGTGTGTTTTACATTCGAATTTGCCGCCGGTTCCACCCCCCGACGGATGTATACTGTATTTCCAAAAACACATGACTCACCAGACCGCAGCAGTCTGGGTCATTATATATATCATCTGAAGAGGGCCCTATCCTACATTTGAATTATTGGATATGGAAAGATTGGGAGACAAGGATTTCGGGCACTTGAATTTTCATAAAATTGCTTTTTATTAAACAAACATTTTAAAAACATCTAATGATACAAGCAGATGAAAGAAATCTACATTGAACATGAGACCAGAAAACGGTCAGCAGTATCAGATATGGTTTTGCATGAGGTGCTAGACCTTCATATAGTATAGGAATAGTTATGTACAGAACAAGTTGTATTATGCATACATCCAATGTAATATACTTCAAAGCAGACAAAAGCTGCCGGCAGACACCTCAATGCTGAGGGTGCCAGTCAGCAGAGTCGGCCGAAGTTTACAGTAAATATATAGTATACATTACTCATGACAGTTTGCTCAACATGTTTCGCCTTCTCGGTGAAAGCTTCGTCTGGAGCTTAGTAATTGTTTTGTCTGTGTAAAAACATAAGTAATTTTAAGGAAACAGAATATATTGTCTACTACATATTCCATAAATGAGAATAATGCATTTTATATGTGATATACAATGTCAATGTAAAAGAAAAAACATTTCACACATATGATATTATTGTTCTAGCCATCAGGGGGAAGGGGGCTCGATGGGTAGGCAAGAGGATAGCCATTGGGACATATGTGGGGACACACACCGTATGAAATAGATAACACTAATTTTTTAGGCATCAGTATATATACATGATAAAGAAAACATATCTGTATAGGATATGAACATACCTGTACAGTGTATATTCTGAACTTTTTTGGTACTGTAACGAGGAGGACTAGAAGACGGTCACTGAGCTCATAAATGGGGGAGCCGATGTTCACAAGGAGTGTAAATACAAACGCTCCTGTGTATTTGTATCTAAGTTGGATATAGAAAGTGCGCTAATTATAATATATCAAACCATTATCGGTAGAAAATAGCCACACCCGGTGCATGTTGATACACAGATAGGTGAGGATAGAATTGTTTGTATATAAAAGAGGGAAGAAACCCATTGAAGAAAGATGCATGGACATATACCAAACACAGGGAAGGAGCTTCTACTTTATGTCATCATATACCGCAATAGTTAGAGGTTTTTTGGTTTTTATGAGAAGAGTTCCAAAGGAGTACTTGCCTAGATATAGGTCGCCTGTATGGTCCCAAATTTCCATATAAGCAAACAAATAGGATACATTGATTCCCTCATATGGGGTACAACATTATTCAGCCTTGAATGTACAGTGGATCAGAAGAATTACTTCTAATACCGCATTACTTTCAATAAGCCCAGCAAAGGTAGTCCATGCATGTTTCAAGATAATTGGAAAATCACCAATAGTTACATACGAGTGTAATGGGGGCTCACTAATGATTAAACATGCTCACCGATCCTGCAGAGTACTTTGTTAAGATAGGGGTAAATAAAACCTGCCTTGTAAGTGGCAGACACTGTTGAATTGAGAAAGGATGTATACTGTATATATATATATATATATATATATATATATACATATATTTACATAAAAAGTAGGCAGTATTGTACTGCAATTCCTGCAGGAAAGGGCACTGGGGGGCAATGTAATGTGATTTTTTTTATTTTGAATGGTATCAGTGTGTTTGGTGTGTTTTACATTCGAATTTGCCGCCGGTTCCACCCCCCGACGGATGTCACGTCGCCGGAGACGGAAGTCGGGGCTCGCAGACGATCGGGAGGAAGCTCCGCCACCGCACACCGCTCGCAGTCTTCGCTGGATCCCAGATAAAAGGTAAGTAATACCTCTTCCAGCATCCAGCGATCTTCCTAGCGCTACCCCGAGTGTGACTCGGGGTTACCGCTTTTGGCTCTAAATCTAACCCCGAGTCACACTCGGGAATACCGCTAGGAAGGTTAAATTAGAAAATCAGTATTTACAGTGCCGTGAAAAAGTATTAATACCAGTGGAAATTTTCCACATTTTGTCACGTTACAATCAAAAAAATGTAAATGTATTTTATTGGGATTTTATTTGGTAGACCAACACAAAGTGGCACATAATTGTGAAGTGGAAGGAAAATGATAAATGGTTTTCAAAATTTTTAAAAAATAAATATCTGAAAAGTGTGGAGTGCATTTGTGATTAGCCCCCTTAACTCTGATACCCCCTAACTAAAATCTAGTGGAACCAATTGCCTTCAGATGTCACCTAATTAGTAAATAGAGTCCACCTGTGTGTAATTTAATCCCATTATAAATACAGCTGTTCTGTGAAGCCTTAGAGGATTGTAAGCAAACCTTTGTGAACAAACAGCATCATGAAGGCCAAGGAACACACCAGACAGGTCAGGGATAAAGTTGTGGAGAAGTTTAAAGCAGGGGTAGGTTATAAAAAATATTCCAAGCTTTGAACATCTCACAGAGCACTGTTCAATCCATCCTCCAAAAATGGAAAGAGTATGGCACAACTGAAAACCTACCAAGACATGGCTGTCCACCTAAACTGACAGGCCGAGCACAAAGAGCATTAATCAGAAAAGCAGCCAAGAGGCCCATGGTAACTCTGGAGAAGCTGCAGAGATCCACAGCTCAGATGGGAGAATCTGTCCACAGGACAACCATTAATTGTGCACTCTACAAATCTGGCCTTTATGGAAGAGTGACAAGAAGAAAGCCATTGTTTAAAGAAAGGCATGAGAAGTCCCATTTGCAGTTTGCAAGAAGCCACGTGGGGGACACAGCAAACATGTGCAAGAAGGTGTTCTGGTCAGATGAGACCAAAATTGAACTTTTTGGCCTAAAAGCAAAAAGCTATGTGTGGCAGTTAAACGAACACTGCACATCACCCTGAACACACCATCCCCACAGTGAAACATGGCGGTGGCAGCATGATGTTGTGGGGATGCTTTTCTTCAGCAGGGATAGGGTTAGAGTTGATGGGAAGATGGACAAAATACAGGGCAATCTTAGAAGAAAAACTGTTGGAGCAAAAGACTTGAGACTGGGGCGGAGGTTCACCTTTCAGCAGGACAACAACCCTAAACATACAGCCAGAGCTACAATGGAATGGTTTAGCTCAAAGCATATTCATGTGTTAGAATGGCCCAGTCAAACTCCAGACCTAAATCCAGATGAGAATTTGTGGCAAGACTTGAAAATTGCTGTTCACAGACGCTCTCCATCCAATCTGACAGAGCTTGATCTATTTTGCAAAGAAGAATGGACAAAAATGTCACTATCTTGATGGGCAAATCTGGTAGAGACATCCCCAAAAAGACTTGCCACTGTAATTGCAGTGAAAGGTGGTTCTACAAAGTATGGATGGCTGAATACAAATGCACGCCACACTTTTCACATATTTATTTGTAAAACATTTGGAAAGCCATTTATCATTTTCCTTCCACTTCAAAATTATGTGCCACTTTGTGTTGGTCTATCACACACAATCCCAATACAATACATTCACGTTTTTGGTTCTGAAAATGACAAAATGTGAATACTTTTTCAAGGGACTGCACTTTGTTTATTGACTGCTTTGACAACACTTTTCTTCTGTTGCATGAACAGCTGCTATGGCATCAGATGCTAACTGGTCCAGGAGCACCCCCAGTAATGAATCCAGCACTTTTTTGGGAAAATTAAAGAATCAATTTATGAACCCACTGAGCATCAGTAGAATAAGGTAGGTAATGGCAAAAATGAATATGCTATCACTTTACTGAAAAAAAAAAACAGGGACAGGGTCTCTTAAGAGGATTTGAATCTACCTAGCACGGATACAGACAGGAATACAAACTTGACAGTGATTCTATCCCTTCTCCTACTTTATCCAAAATAAAATAAAAAAAGTTTTGAGTTATGCTCTAGTCCATTTACTTTGCATTGGCTTGATGATGTAATCAGTCTGCTGTAAGCAGGAGTAAACATTCCTTCACTCTCATCTCCCCAAGTTATTGTACTGCAATATTATACTAGGTAGCAAGTCATAAGGGTAGAGGCTTTTATAGCAGGAAACTGATCTGTGTCACACACTTGTGAACACAGGCACTAGAATTTACATAACTGTGTCATTCTCAGGCCATTGTCTCAGTCCAGCAAATCAATGTTGACTGGGGATAATGCCTGAACAATGATGGTGCCATCTTGCTAATGAAATCATTGTAATGGGAATACTGTAAGCTCTGGGATAACTAATAAATACATGCATGCACTTAAAGAGTACCTCCATTATGTTGAGAAAATAACATTCCCCTCTGGGTAATTAGTGTATTTTGCAAGGATTTTAACACATTTTGTTTCAGATCCCTATCTTTTGTTATTCTGAAGAAATAGCAAAGAAAATATGGGAGTGACTTTATACAGTAATGATCAATCAGCTGGTGCACTTGCAGGGTACTAAATGTAAGAAAGTGGTTGAAAAAAAGAGAAAAAGTTCCAAACACTCGCCCAGCGCTTCTTATTATAAGGGATAAAACCACACAATGATAAATATAAAAAGTTTAAAACACATAAAATTTGCTGATCGCAGCCACTGTAATAAAAAACAATCTGTAAAAGATGTAAAAAATACTCAAACTGGTAAAGTTCAGCACTAGTCACATCCAGCAGCGCTCAATATGTGATAACATATATAAGATCATATAGTCCTCATGAATGAGTAAAATAGTCTTCAAACTTAATCAATGTTCATAACACAGCCAGATAATCCATATATTAGTGATCCCTGGTGCCTGATGTATGTAATCCAGTATTCACCTTCACCACACCATACGTGACCCCTTAAGGATGGGCACTCACCAGAAACACTATGAAAATACGCCTGTAAGCATTGGTTGCTTGGACCCTTGACACTCCGGGATATCTCTGTCAGTACCAGATGACCTCCACATACGTGCACCAATTAAGGGCCAGATCGTATCATGAAAATAAAAATGGGGGCACAATAGTGTGGTGTGATACTGTTTCAAAATTTATTGAACAAAACACTCCAAAGTGAATCCACCAAATCCAATATGCTTACATTAAAAACAGTTTTTTCAAGCAAAATAATGATAATCCAATGGTTATGGCCAGCTCACCGCTGCTGCATGTTTCTTTCCCAGCTTACTCAATAGGTGAGATCCGGACCCCAGCCACGACTCTTAGGATTACCAGGGAGACAGCATGAACTTGCAGGGTACTAATGAGGAAAGTGACAGGGTCTATATCCCTTTAGACATGATTTCCTAATGGGAGTATCTCACTAAAAATGACATTTTTGTTTGTAAAAGATGTCCAAAACCGACATTACGTTGTATATTAGTGCAAACTTCTGTGTCGATCAGTAAGCCAATCACACAAGTAGGAAATTACATTTCTGTGGGGCGTTCCATACACTATCTTTGCACAGAATACCTCAAGGTCGATACATTGCATTGTATTTTACAGAAAATTTTAGAACTGCAAATTGAAGCGGGAAGTTCATTTTTAATAACATTCAATTACAATATAACCTGAGCAATTATCATAATGTAGCGATTGTATATGCATTTTTTTTTTATTTTGCTGTCCCCCCCCCCCCCCCCCCCCACAAAAGTGGAGCTATCCTTTAACATGAGAAAATATTTAAGTGCAACAGCAAAAACATGAGATACACTATATACATATACACACTATATACACAGTATATCTGTAAAAATGTTCTTGCTAAAAATGGACATCATTTATATTCAGTATATTTGTGTAATATATGAATGTGTGTTTGCATATTTTATTCACCAAAAGTCTAGGTTTCATTGGTATGCTGTGTTTTATTATTATTCCTGCAGAACCTAATAAGCGCTCATGGTCTATATAGGTAAGAGAAGGGCATTGGATGACTAAGGTTTCAGCTACATATAGCAATCTTGTCAGTTTTTGTTTAGTTTAAAATGTTGAGAAATATACCCAATCCTTACTCTTGTACATTTCAGTGCACATTAGGCTTCATTAAGAGTTGCTTCATGTTCGAAACATGACTTTCTATAAACAAATACCTCCTGGATTACAGAACCAGATGCCAGTTGCCAGGAGAAAATCTCTCGAACGTTTTCTATTTCAAAGCATTATATGTCCTCACAAGCCCTCTTTCAGTTGGGAAAGTGAATAGATTGCTTCCTGTGCCTAAAATAAAGGGTTTTATTTTTAAAGAGCAGAAAAAGGAGCTGAGAGGAAACTCTGTTCCCTCGAGATATGGGTTCATGCCAATGAAATGCATGTGGAATCCATATAGCAGATTTATTGGGGAATTTCTCACTGTTATCAAGTACTTTAGATTTAATGTGTATACATTCCCTTTACCCCGACATGTGTGTGATATCAACACATAATGGTTCCCTTTATGGGAGCTGTAGCTCAAAGAATTTAACCTCTCGTCAATCTCTGTTACAGAGAAGATTGCAATCTAATGCACAAACCCACAAATACACACCCTAAGTACAATTTGGATGGAAGCTACCTAACTGACCATGCGCTTTCAAATCAGAGAAAGAGAAATGGTACTACTTTAGGGAAACAATGCAAGCCTCCAAATTCAAGGCAGAGAGCGCGCCTAGTGGAAACTGAATGCAGTATGCATCGGTCCCAAACCTTTTTGGCACCAGGAACTGGTTTTGTGGCAGCCGATTTTTCCAGGGAGTGGGGGTGGGGTAATAGTCACAGAGTCAATCCCCCCTTCACATCACAACCCTCCTTTACTGCACAGTCCACCATTTAAAGCAATCCCACAGTATCCTCAGTTTCTCTTCACATCACATTGGAGTGCCCCTTTACATTGCAGTCCCATTTACATCACAGTGCCTCTTTACAGTGCAGTCCCCTTTACATTGGAGTGCCCCTTTACAGTGCAGTCCCCTTTACATCACAGTGCCCCTTTACAGTGCAGTCCCCTTTACATCACAGTGCCCCTTTACAGTGCAGTCCCCTTTACATTAATATAAAGGGTTTTATAGATGTGTAGTTCCGCGCTATGGACCTAATAGTTGCTTGTGGCTGCTGCCCCCACCTTGACTGACCACCAAAGTGGCATCTATGGAAGGAGTATGCAAGGAAAAGCACCAATACCCACCTTTCCTTGCATACTCCATTAATGTAAAGGGGACTGCACTGTAAAGGGGCACTCTGATGTAAATGGCCTGCACTGTAAAGGGGCACTCCAATGTAAAGGGGACTGCACTGTAATGAGTAACTGTAATGGTTACAGTGCACCTGTACAGTGCAGTCCCCTTTATACCACTGTGCCCCTTTACATTACAATGCCCCTAGCAATCACAGCCCCCCCTCTCCATTTCTTCCCTAACATTGCTGCCTCTTTAAATCTCTGCCTCCCCTGCACAGTCCTACCTTTGGCAGGGCAGAGGCAGTTTTTGGCCTGTGTGTCCTCTCCTGCTCAGCCGTCAATGTTATCCTATCACAAGGCAGGGGGGAGGAGCTGCAGATCTGGACAGAGGATGAAGGCCTAACTTATGTTACCAAGCAGCTGATTACCCACTTGTTAATATGAAAAGACTTAAGCTCTTTGTGCAGATCTGCAGCTGCTCCCGCCCCCTGCCCTGTGACAGGATGACATCTGTGGCCGGGTGGGAGATGCAGGAGAGGATACACAAGCATGGTCCTATCCTGATCATGGTCACCGCCCAGTAATCAACAGGCCGCGGCTCTGGGGTTGGGAACTCCTGCAGTATAGGACTGCTAACCACTGAACTTATCACTTAGAACAAATTTAATGTAAACTCTAAAAGGCAAAGGTTTTTTTTTATTCATTTTGGACAGAGTGAGGGAGGGTTATATCCTCATCAGTTTATTTATTTTTTGGCCATATGCCCCATTTAGGATATTTCCCTTCACTTCCTGTTCCATAGGTAGAACAGTAAGTAAGAGGTGATGTATCTACAAAAATATCTAAAAAGTATATAATTTTATTAATCACATAGAGTGTATCTGTAGATTTTTCAATACCAATCTCTACTTATATTCAATGATCTGAATAATGTGACCAATATAGTCTGCAGTATATATTTCTGCAGCCTTTGAACGAATACAATATTCTATATACCAGCATTCTCTATATCTTCCACTGTCTAGGCTTTTTTGCCATTTGGTCATCCTTGCCCGCCCGGGGGACAATTTTTGATGACCGACGCCTGTGCCCCGTTTGCCATGAACCATCAGTTCCACCACTGTAAGTATCATATATATGCCTTGGCCTACATGCCAGTGTAGATCATTCTTCTTGTATACTCATGTAAGTAAAATGTCTACCATGTGATCGAATAAATGACGTACCAGTGTCAGAAGTAGGAGGGGCTTATCGCCAATTGCTCCATACTTGACACACACTGATATTCGAAACAGCAAAACGAACATGTATATGTATATACGCTCATATATGTATGATAATCATGTATCTATTTTTGTCATTTTTTAGTGGCTTTTTATCAAGTTACATCCCTTGTACCCCTGAAGAAGCGGTATTACCGCGAAACATGTCGGGTAGTGGTAATCGGACTGACTAGAGGGACACACACCAGTCCTGGCACCTCCAGACTGACTGTGACCTTTGACTAGTCCTGTCCACAATTTCAAGGAAATTATCTCTGACGATATTTTATTAATTATGTTGTTACTATGATGATGTTTCATGTTATCTTGTAACAGTAATGTCTTTGTATTTGTATCTGTATTTTTTTCACTCTATGTGATTAATAAAATTATATACTTTTTAGATATTTTTGTAGATACATCTCTCTTATTAGTTATATAACGGTACCCTTAAAATCCCAACCCTGGCCCCACATCTTGCTACCTTTCCGAATTCGACTAGGGATGAGGTACCTCAATACCTAATATTAAATCTAATGGGCTAATTTCTGCAGTAAGTAAGAGGTATCCAAAAGTGATCACCTCCAAAGTGATGGTTTCCCTGGTTGTCACCAGGGTCACCAGGACTAATGTCCACATTGGAAGATTTTCGCTCAATTACTTTTCTGGGGACAATCCAAAATTTGTGATGTTCTTTCACTTTTGGTGATAATGGTATACAGGACAAATGGAGTATCACGTACCTGGAGGTGAGCCTGAACGGTGAGGAAGGCCTCTCTTACGCCTCTGACTCGGGACCCCTGATAGTGCAGACAGGAGGTGCCGAGTATAGAGTAGCACGAGTGCCTGATGTAGCTGGAAGCAGGCTGATGTCCACAGACAGGGATAGCCGGGTAGGTCCAGAGCAGGTATGCAGGCAACTGGTGCTGGTAGCAGGAGCGTAGTGAGACAAGCCGGGTCAGAAGCCAAACGGTCATACAGGAGCCAGAAGGAACAGACTGGAGCGGAGGTCAAGGGACAAGCCGAGGTCGGTGCAGGCGGAGAGCAGAGGATAGTCAGGACAAGCCGGGTCTGGTACTGGTAAACAGGATACAGGTAGCAGGTTCAAGTCAACAAGGCTGAAGACAAAGCAGCACTGAACCTGTGTGCTGATCCAGCTTAAATAGTGCTCTTCCTTGATGAGAAGGGTGGAGCCAGGATTAGCCTGTCTGACAAAACCTGTCTGACAAAACCTCTTCTTACATGGAGAGAGTGAATCTACCTAAAGGGGGCGCAGGTAGTAATAAAATCCTAACATCCCTTTCCACTCTATCTGAAATTTAATAAGTTTTGCCTTTAGTTATTCTAACAGATAAGCTCCCAGGACTAGCATATATGTTTTAAAAAACATTATCATATGGTGGCAACATTATTTACACAAAGCTAATCTGTTTTACACATGTATTAAAAAAACTTGAAAAGACTATGACTATGCCTCCTCTTTAATTACCTCCTCATGGAAACCAAGCATATGTAAAGCACCGTGCACACAGGCACCTTGGCCATGCAATGTACATATTTTTTTTCCTAGGAGCCAAAGGTGCTGTATACAGCCACCCATAGAACAGCACTTGTGTAAACCTACATGTGCAAACGGACTTACACCCCTAGATGCAGGCTACTCTACTGTGAATCTGTATTTATTGCATACAGAGATTCCATCTGACGTGTCAGATATAACTTGAAAATAACTATCATGGTTAGCACTGTAGGGGTTTGGGATGAAAGAATACAAATTGCAATCTATAATGCCTACCAAAAATTGCTGTGGTCACAAACAGTTCCAGTGCTCAGCATGGAGGAATCGGCCTCCCCAATTTTTATGGTAAGGACTGTGAAGAGAGAAAGTGGATATTCAAAGCATATGAAGCAAAGTATGAATAAAAGTTCATGTTGATGGTGATGTGCTGCATATGATAATGTTATTGATATCAATAATATATAGGAGACAAGTATACACTAATTTGTACACTAATTGGGGGGGTTATAAAAGTGAAGGTATGCTATAACTTCTCTACAATTCTATGTTTAACAGATAATTCTGACTATGTATGTGCCTATTTGTACATGCTCACACAGTTCAGCTTGGAGAAGGGGCATACTAATTATAAAAAGAATCATAGTAATTATAAAAAAGAATACAGGAAGTTAAATGTTCCACCCCCTCTACTTTCATGATAAAATGCAGATCTCGTGGTTTATAATTATAATAATAATATATGGTAAGCAATTCATTAGTTGGTTGAAGATAAACCTTTTTTATTTGAATTCAGAAATTTCACCTAGATAGGGCATTTTTAAAAAATAATAACTTCACCCATTCAAACTTCTTCAAGATGGGTTTCATCTGGGTTTTGGCAAATGTGGCTGGTTGCTTCATTAAGATTAGCTGAGATGTGTCTTGCATGCACAGTATTGTAGGTCTGTGGCTGCCATACTTCTGTGATGGGTGCTGTGATAAAAGCAGTCTGATGGCTGTATATGCCACATGCATGGTAGTGTATAGTACTGTGCTTTTGCTAAATGTTGCCACCATATAGTGATTTTAGAGATTTGGCAGCACAGTAGTGTCAGCGCAGACCAGTCATTACTTTAAATGCATGGATATCATACAACATTTTGACCTCAGGGTATGGCAGGGTGAACAAATCTGTTAAAATGCTACCACACTTTACTGAATACCATTGCGTGATTTTAGAAATATCGAGCAGCTTCCCTGCAACACTCTTTAGTAAAAGGTGTCCTTTTCCAGCTCAGCTTCCTAAGCAAATGTCTCCATGTCCAGGTTCTTCCAGGCCCTCAGCCAAGGACATGCTAAGGCCTAATAACAACAGCAATTCTGTTACACAGGATGCCTCCTATGGGGCAGAGCCCCCTCGAGAGAGCTCTGATCAAACTAAATATTTAGTATCTCCCCAGCCACACTTTTTGGACCAGCCTCCCAGGGATTGGCAGAGGTCAAATAAACATTCATAACCCAGAAGCTAACCCTCCTACACTATATCTGGAAGCTTTTTTGAGAGCCAGGCAGGAGCAATCAATCACCAGGCATAGGGAGACCTGAACAGACCTTGAAAATAGATTGCTGCTCAGCTGGGTTGGGATCCCTGCTGAGCCTGTACTGGCTCTGTGATGAAAGTTTGCTTTCGGTTGAATCTGGGTCACAAGAACGGAACTAAGTGCACTCCTGTGATCTACTGGAGAGAGAGCTTTGGCCCTACCTCTCCTTTAACTAGACTAGGGCAGGGGCGTTACACCAGTATCACATATGCACAGGGCTGCTGTTAGAAATTGCGGGGGCCCCGTACAGACTACCTGGCAGAAAGAAAGACCCCCCCCCAAGAAAATATTAAAGGTATATTTAGCTAAAATTACAACAAAATCACTATTATCAGACACAAATATAACATAACTCGCATAATTCCTGCTAAATCTAAAAAAAAAAACTATGTTAAATAAAAAAGAAGATGGGATGAGAAAAATATACAGGCTGGTCAGTTGGAGCTCAGTGATCAGAGAGACACAGAGAGAGAGAAACAAAGTTACAAATAAACTCCTGAGCAGAGATAAGTGCTGAGAGGGGGGGGCACACAAGGGAGGGGGATTAGTGAGGGACAACTGTCTCTTTCTCAACAGATACAAGCTGATAGCAGGGAGAGAGACAGATCAGATTCAGGTGCTGGAGGAAGATTTCTGTATTTGTTATCCATCACTAATCCCCCTCTCTGTGTGGGCCCCCTTGTGTGCTCAGGCCCCCTACAAGAGGGCTGGTGGTCCCCCCCTATCAGCGGCCCTGCATATTCATCTTTCTTTTGCTCCCTCGGCTATCGAGGAACCTGTGGCTCGCTCTCCTTATGACAGAACTGATGGTTGGGGATGAGTCCAGTGCTGTTATTTGGCAATTTTGAGTTGCATTCTCCATATGATAAAAAATCCACAGGTATCTCACTAGATATAAAAAAAAACCTCTCAGGTGGTTAGGTGCAGTTAAATGTCTGTTGTGGTGCATTGGCAGGTCATTCTAAATGAGTATGTAGGCAGGTGAAGTCTACTTTCTCCACTGCAGAGGGTGCTCAACTGCAGCGGCATTGCAGAGGGAGAGGAAGTCAAGAGGAATGTGGTTCCTCTATGGTTTTCTGGGTCAATCAGGAGGCTATCTGATTGGATGATGCCACACCCTGTGACTTTAGCATCCATCTTGGGTCAGGCAGAGCCTATTTAATGCCCTGGTTCCCAGGATTGGCTTGTATTTCACATTTGGGTAGTATATGGACAGTGAGACTGTCCTCTCCGCAGAGGCAACCTTCTCACCTGAACAATCCTTAAATGAAGTATCTTTGCAAAGTGTCCTTAATTTGGTATCTTCGTAAAATGTCCCTTCTCAGTATTGCCTTAGAAACAGTAATGGCCCATGGCCAAAAGCATCTTCACAAAGTGTCTTTGTGAACTAGGGGTTTACTCCCTCCAGGTAGCAGTCCTCTGTGACATAAAATTACATAAAAATAGACTTTATCACGGTACTAATACAACAATTTTGCTGTTCCTATACATTGTCCTTGGTTTTACCACTTGACCTCTGGAAGATTTACCCCCCTTCCTGACCAGGCCATTTTTTGTGATACGGCACTGCGTTAATTTTACTGACAGTTGCACGTTTGTGCTACACTGTACCTAAATAAAATGTATGTCCTTTTTTTCCCCACAAGTAGAGCTTTCTTTTGATGGTTTTTGATCACCTCTAATTGGTTTGCACAAAATTTATAGCGTCTACAATCTACGGGATATTTTTAATCATTTATTTATTTATTTTTTTTACTAGTAATGACAGCAATCAGCGACTTATAACGGGAATGCGATATTGCAGTGGACAAATTGGACACTAACTGACACTTTTGACACTTTGTGAGGACCAGTGACACTAATTCAGTGATTAGTGGTAAAAAATATGCATTGTCACTGTACTAATGATGCTGGCTGGGAAGGTGTTAACACTAGGGGCAATCAAAAGGTTAAATTTGTTCAAAGCCAGTGCTTGTGTACTTTGTGGGAGGTGCTTTTACTAAGGGAAGGCATAGATCCGTGTTTCTGCTTTCACACGGGATCAATGCCTTCCCTACTGACAGATTGGCGGTCTGCCTTGTTTATATAGGCAGATTGCTGTTCTGCCTGTGTAATGAACAATCGGTGGGTGCTGGCGGACATCGAGTTTGCGGTACCCGCCACTTTGCTCCCACTGTGTGTGATCACAGCGGAAGTGGGAGCTGGCTGGCGGCAGCACGCTAGTGCGCCCCAGACCCAGAAGTGTCAGATCACATACTGGGTGCTGCAGTTTATCTACGGTGGGCGCTCGTACAATTGTTAAATAATTTCTAACTCATTTGCCTAACATACTACATAGGTTTTTTCTGGGCAATTATCAGCTGTCTTCCCCCTCAAAGTCATCACATTGGATATCTGTACCCTCATATGTTACATGAGGCAACATATCATATGTACTTGGTGATAAGCTTGTATCACCGGGGAAGCTATGGAAGAGGTCCAATCTACCTAACCTCATTTGAGGTATATGTGATCCTTGCATTAGGATAATTCGGAGGAGCTCTCATCCTGGCTCCCATCAGACTATCTGGCACCATGGGTCCTATCGAAGTTGATTAAATACATGAACTAGGTGAGCAAGTTGACTGTACACTAATTGACAACGCCTTTCTGTGTTGTAATGGCGTAAAAATTAGTTTTTATATATATTTATATGAAAATACACAGTCTACATATGATGAATATTGATACATGTTCTCATGCGGGTTTTTTTCTTCTTTTTCCCTCTCAAACTCGTTAATTAGAGGTGTATCTGTCCTAATTATACTGGTTCCTGAAGAAGCCAATGTATCGTGCTGGCGAAACGCGTCGAACCATACAACTGTATATTATTATGGATAGTTTTGCTAATGATTCATGTTCCCATGTATGAATCCATATGATAGTTTTTGCTAATGATTCATGTTCCCATGTATGAATCCATATGCTGCTATATATGTCTCTTTTTGTGTGTTGTTTTTGTAATTTTTTCTTGAATCCCCTTTTTTCTATAATAATAAAATTTAACCTTTTTTATACCACGTTGTTGCTCACTCAATGCTCTACTAGCCCAGTAAAGTCCTCTTACAATAAGGGAAAATTTCACCCGATGTTTTTCATCCCACAAACTCGGTGAATATAGTCATATCCCTTTTTTCTTTTTCATCATGTAATGCTTTAGTTCATTTACATGATTCATTATATATTATTATATATAATTAAACCTTTGACGTGTTTTTAAAAAAAATTTAAATTGGTTGTTGCTTCTCTAAAACATTTCTACAGAAACATACATAGGTTATTTCTAGGTAAGCTAATAAAGGAAATCTCAGAGATTATTCAGTATTTCTGCTCATTTCTGAGCTGTAGGAAATGCAGCAATTTATTACCATTTTCCAGCTATTGTTATTGCTTTTTCCCCAGGATTGTCATGCACTCCCTTTGCTCTAAGGCCAGGAATCTTAATGTTGTCCTATCTGTGCTGGTCACATTCTGCCAAAACATGTGGTTCCATCTGCATAGCCTGCGTACATTATAAGATCAATGTGATGCATTTGAGAAACAGCCTGGCTGGAAAAACATAATCATTTGAATTATTTCCTTGAAGATCAAAG
Organism: Pelophylax lessonae; assembly: GCF_965119305.1. Lineage (NCBI taxonomy): Eukaryota > Metazoa > Chordata > Amphibia > Anura > Ranidae > Pelophylax > Pelophylax lessonae. The sequence continues at coordinate 231,369,156 of NC_138770.1, read as the reverse complement.
ACCATCATTTTCAGAGTGCACAAATAATGTGTCTATTATTAAAAGAGATACCAACTAAACCATCTTTGCACAAGTACTGTAATTCTTGCAGGGCTGTTGTGTGGTCACATATCAATTCCCTGTTCTTTGGCATCTACAGGAAAAGATCTTTGGGAGGAGCTTCTATTACTTTGCTGTTGTATGCTCTCTACAGTGTGATTCTGTGTCTGCACAGCCCTGAAAACAGTTTCAAAAGAGCAATTCAATTGAATTATAAATATCATATAACTTTTACAGCTCCCTATAAATCTTTATTGAACATCAAATGTGTATTTTTGTACATTAATATGAAGGCAAAGTCAAAGATGGTAAACACTAACTTTCATTTTTTTCTCAGACGTCATCTGCATCCAAGGCCTTTTTTTATTTATTTTTTTATTTTACAGGTATTAGCAGTTGCATTTGCTATATTTAATACTTATATTTAATACTTATTTATATTAAAAATTTAAACTATACATTTTTGTTAGTTTTATAGTAAATGTATATATACAAGTGCAGCGCTTCAATGAAAGTTCATATAAACTCTGTAGTTCCAATTAAAATCAAAGTAAAAGAGTCAGGAAGTGCATTTTACAAAATCCACAGTGCCATGAGAAATCCTCAGCCGACAGTATTCCACACACTAGCCCTTAGAATCAGGGATTGACCACTACTCACATACACCTTATGTGCTTTACAGGGATCACACAGCCACTGAATGGTAACCATCCTCCCGGTGAGAGAAACACGACCTCAGTCACAAGGTCAGGCACATGGGGATCAAAATCAGCAAGGAGATTTAGTAGTGTAGTATTTAAAAGGTTTCACATTTATTAAAGCAATAAAATGCACTCACCAAACGACCAGCATAAACTCCCATGTAAATCAATGGATACAATGAGATGTTTCCAATCAACAAGATGGCCGACCTCTGTGCACAGTGACGTCATGCGATCCAGCTCCACCTAATGCGTTTCATCATACAGGCGTCATCAGGAGCCCCTGATGATGTCTGTATGATGAAACGTGTTGGTTGGTGCTTGGAACGTGTGACTTCACCACACACGGAGATTGACCATCTTGTTGGTTGGAAACATCTCATTGTATCTATTGATTTACATGCGAGTTTATGCTGGTTGCCAGTTAAAAGTATGGCTGTGATGCTCAGCCTCGGAACTGCACATGCGCAGTTCTGGTATGGAGCCGGCTAAGACAATCTGAGTGCCTGCTACAGTGTGTTCAGACTGTGCCAGCAGGGGGTGGAGGTGGTGCCTGAGCATGTTGTGTGATGTCATGGGGCAATGGAGCCAAGCTGAGTGGCCGGAACCTCGTGTATGGGTCTCCGGGATGGGAGTAAGGCAAGCCGGGAGTGGGACTGTCATTGCTGCTTGGACTGAAGTGGACTAAAGGGACCACTTGGTGTGGAGAGCGACTGTCACTGTGACTCAGGAGGAGACGCGTCGTGTCAGTGAGGTGTCATTATCATCTGTGCTGCTGTACACTGCTGATAGTGTCACTGTGAGAGTCAATTTCATGTGTGTGTGCTGCCTATTCTAACTTGTTGCCCTCCCGAGTCCTGTCCCGGAGCTACTTACTTACTATAGCTAAAATAAAATAAAAATGTTTTTTGTCCTAATATCTACCTTAAATCACATAATTTGTCTGCAGCTTAAACACTGAAATTTGCACTTGAAACTGTAATTTTGTAACTTTTGGAAATGCCAGTAAAAACTTGGCTGTGCCAGTAAATGTTGGGTGTAGTGTCAGTAAATTTCAATCTGCTAGGTGTAAGATTCTGGTACCTCTGGTACCCTTATTTTCCATTTTCTTTTCAAATATGCGTCCCACCTTTCTAATTAGGTGGTACGCATACACCTTTAAGACGGATGACGTCATCGCCGAGCGCCGCAGAGCGGCTATTTCAACCGCCGGCGTTCTCTCTCACATTGTTCGTTCTAACCGCATGGTTAGTTCGTTCAAGCCGTCAGCAAAGCAGCCATACTTGATGTCACTCGCTCCTGTATCTCACTACCTGAACTAGTTTCATTACTGATCCCGTATCTCGCTACCGGATCACTCTTGGCTTACTGCTTTCACTCTCAACCTGCCTGTGTGTCCACATGCTTACAAGCTTGTCTTGCTACCGGAACCTCCAGCTACTTTCTTTTACTTGGAAACAGACCGGAACCTCGCTACTGATCCCTGTATCTCGCTACTGGATCACTCCCTCACTACTGGACCCTTCTACTACTAACCTTACTAGTGATAAGTACCCCACAGGGGAATCCTCCATAACCTCACTTACACTATCTACCTCTGCACATTAAGGACTGTCACTATCTATGCATACTAATTCTATCATCTGCACTGTTACATAGATTGCTAGCTCTTGAGTCTACTACCATCTATCCTTGCACTGGGTTAGTCTATCCTGTATTTGTCATCTGCTATTCTTACCACCTGTTACCATACTCGATTACTAACCTATCTGCATTCTACCTAATACCATCTAGTACTCTCCTGAACATTTCTATCAAGTGCTTACCATCTCTGTCACTGTTCACACCTGTCCCTTCAGCACATCATCTTCATACTAACATATACATCCTATCACTCCAGGAACATCTTATTGAGTGTGTATATCTGTATGCTGAAGCTGACAGGCCCACAGTGATGAGTCTGGAGAGTTGGATTTGGTTATTCAACACATCTCTACATGACTACTGAGTGGAGATTCTGCAGCTGCAAATCCAACCTACTACAAAAACGCAGGAGCGTTACAGATTGAACGAACCTAAAAAATTGATTCAGCAGAATTACCCACTCAAGTGACACAATTAGCACAACAAGTAAATGCATTAATGCTTGCTCTTACTGAAGTAAAAGAAGAAAATCAGACTCTGATACAGCAGGTAACCCGTCTTTCACGACTCACTGCTGCTCAACCCCCTGAACCTAAAATAAACCCTCCTCTAGTGTTTACAGGTGATCGGAAAAAAATTTGTGAATTCAAAAACGCATGTCAATTGCTTTTTTTGTTAAAACCTCGTACATACCCTACTGATCAAATTAAAGTCTGTACCTGTTATCTCATACTTAACGGGTGATCCACGGGCCTGGGCAGACTCTCTCTTTGAGAAGAATGATCAGCTTCTCAACTCCTATTCTTTATTCCTAGCGGAACTCGCTAGTTTATATGATGACCCCAACAGGCAGAGTACTGCTGATATTCAATTGAGGGCTTTAAAACAAGGAAGGAGACCTGTAGAAGACTTTGTAGCTGAGTTCAAAAGATGGACCCTTGATTCAGGGTGGAATGATACATCTCTGCGAACTCAATTCAGACTCGGGTTGTCAGAAGCTGTTAAAGACGAGCTCGCCCGAGCGGATTTACCTGGCACCTTGGTTGCCTTAATACAACTCAGTATCAACATCGACAGGCGACTGCGTGAAAGAAGGGCTGAGAAAATGGGAATGCCTTTGTCTAGTCCTTCTCGGATTTCGGCCGTTGACCCTACTCCCATGGAGGTAGGAACCATACGCCCACTTTTATCAACTACTGAACGAGCCAGAAGAAGATCCAGAAACCTCTGCATGTACTGCGCATCCCCGGATCATTTGATAAGCGTCTGTCCCCTTGTCCGCAAAAAAGAGGGTGAGTGTTCACATGTCTTGCTAGGAGGATTAACGACTTCCTTTTCTAACCCCTATCTCTTTGTTCATTTGACATTACAGTGGGACCAGACTAGGATTACCACCAAGGCTATGATCGACACCGGATCTTGTGGAAACTATATTGATACATGTTTTGTTACCTTAAATAAAATACCTATTATTTCAAAACCTAAACCTGTTTCTGTTAGTTTCATTAACGGTATCCCACTATCTTCTGGTCCAATCACCAACCAGACACAAGCACTCCTCGTCACTACTAACGAGTCTCATATGGAGACCACCACTTTTGATATACTATCTTCACCCCATTTTTCTATTATTTTGGGACTCCCCTGGTTACACACACATCAACCAATCATAGATTGGAAAAGACGGACTTTGTCTTTCCCTTCTCACTATTGTGAGATTACGTGTAACCTCCCATCTTATGGAAAGATCCTGTCTGTGGTGTCAGATGAGATTGCACCACTATGCTATCAGGATCTGTCCGAAGTATTCCTTGAAAAAAAATGCTCAAATGTTGCCTCCCCATAGGGATTATGATTGCACTATCGATCTACTCCCTAACAGCATATTGCCTTTCGGTCATGTTTATCCTCTTTCACAGGATGAACTTTCTCATCTCAAGGAATACCTGGATGAGAATTTGACAAAAGGGTTCATCAGACCCTCTACTTCTTCCACAGCTGCAGGACTTTTTTTTGTCCGCAATAAGGATTCAAGTCTTAGGCCTATTATCGATTATAGGCAATTAAATACGATTACAATAAAGGATCGCTATCCTTTACCGCTCATCCCTGAACTCATTGAACAAGTGCGTGGGGCTACTTACTTCTCTAAATTAGACCTGAAAGGGGCATACAACCTAATCCGAATCCTTGACGGAGATGAGTGGAAAACAGCATTCAGAACCAGATACGGATTATTCGAATATCTTGTGATGCCATTTGGGTTGTGTAATGCTCCCGCAGCCTTCCAAAGGTTCATAAACTACATCTTTAGAGACTTACTTGATTTCTGTGTTGTAGTATATCTGGACGATATACTTATCTATTCTCGATCTCTCTCTGAACATATAAAACATGCAAGACTTGTGTTATCCAGATTACTCGCACACAATCTATACGTGAAATTAAAAAAATGCCTATTTCATAAAGAAGAAATATTATTCCTAGGATACATCATATCCAAAACCAGGATTAAGATGGATATGAGCAAGATATCCTGTATTCTGGACTGGCCTATACCAACAACTCGTAAGGCATTACAGCGATTCCTTGGATTTTCAAACTTCTATAGGAAGTTCATCAAGAACTTTTCTGCCATTGTGAGACCTCTCACACAACTGACAAGTATAAAGAAACCATTCAAATGGTCAGAAGAAGCAAATCGAGCTTTCTGCTTGTTAAAATCAAGCTTTACTTCTGCTCCCATACTACCCCATCCAGACCCATCCCTCCAATATATTCTGGAGGTAGATGCGTCAAATATGGCAGTAGGAGCAGTTCTCTCCCAACGACCAACAAATACTTCACCACTCCATCCAGTTGCTTTCTTTTCAAAATCATTAAGCAGCCCAGAGGTGAATTACCCAGTGGGTGAAAAGGAGTTGCTTGCCATAAAACTGGCACTGGAGAATTGGCGACATCTACTTGAGGGTACCCGGTTACCAATACTCATATATACAGATCACAAAAACCTTCAATACCTCCAGACTAACAAAACTCTTTCCCACCGGCAGGTACGATGGTAATTATTTTTCCTAAGATTCAACTTCTTAGTGACCTACACGCCTGCAGACAAAAATAAAAAAGCGGATGCGCTATCACGATTAACCGAAGATAACTGCGCTGAAATCCCTTCTATTCCTATAATACCCTATGAACGTATTATTGGGGTTGTTCGTTCCCTGAAGGAAGAGATTTTGCACAGTATAAGATTGGATTCACCTCCACCACAACTAAGTACTGATGCAGAAGGCTTCCTCTACTACAACGACAAACTCTACATACCCCCTACTATGCGTACCAAGATCTTGGAGTTATCACATGATGTGCCCATGGCAGGACATATGGGTATGACGAAAACCCTTAATTTGCTTACTAGGCAGTTTTGGTGGCCTGATATGAAGACGTCTGTACAAAAATTTGTATCTTCATGTGACATCTGTGCAAGGTCCAAAATTGACACTACAAAACCATCTGGTCTACTCTGCAGTCTACCAATACCCCAGGTTCCATGGGAAGTTGTGTCCTTAGACTTTATAGTAGAACTACCACCTTCTAAAGGATTTAATACCATTCTAGTGTCAGTGGACCACCTGACAAAGATGGCACATTTCATCGCTATCCGTAGACTACCTTCATCTAAACAAACAGCGGAACTACTGATGAAACATGTGTTCAAGTTACACGGAATTCCAAAGACTTTTATCCGACCGTGGTTCACAGTTCATCTCCAAATTTTGGCAAGCTCTTTGTCAAATATTACGGATTGAGTGAAAGCTCACTTCTCCATAACACCCTCAGACCAACGGACAGACTGAAAGAGTCAACCAGTGTATAGAACAATATCTGCTTTGCTACACATCATACCTACAGGATGATTGGGTGGACCTTCTCCCTCTGGCGGAATTTGCTTATAACAACGCAACCCACAGTACTACTAAGAAAAGTCCATTCTACTTGAACTATGGGTTTCATCCCACACTTCTTCCACCACGCATCCTACCATCAAGTAACCCAGTAGCCTCAGACTATCTTACCCAAATAAAGGACTCTCTGGGTTTACTTAATACCACTATCTCACACGCCCACAGCCAACAAAAAAGGTACTACGACCTACGTAGAAGACCTTCTCCTCAGTATGCTATTGGGGACCTCGTTTGGCTATCGACAAGAAATTTAAGATTAAAGATCCCTAGCAAAAAGCTTGGACCTTTATTTCTGGGACCCTTCCCAATTAAGAAACTTATTGGAAAAGCTGCAGTACAGCTCACCTTACCAGCAGATCTCAAGATCCATCCCATCTTCCATGTGTCGCTACTGAAACCCCATGTTCCTAATCAAGGAATAAGGCCTACCATCTTGCCTCCACCTCCAGTACAAGTTGAAGGCGGAGAAGAATATGAGATTAAGGAGATTTTGGATTCTCGTATCCACAGAGGAAGACTCCAGTATCTCATAAGATGGAAGAACTATGGACCCCAAGACGACACCTGGTTGGATACCACTGATGTTCACGCACCTAGGCTTATACAAAGGTTTCACTCGAAATACCCGGAGAAACCAGTGCTATAGGCCTTCCGGAGCTGGCCTTAAGGGGGGGGTACTGTAAGATTCTGGTACCTCTGGTACCCTTATTTTCCATTTTCTTTTCAAATATGTGTCCCACCTTTCTAATTAGGTGGTACGCATACACCTTTAAGACGGATGACGTCATCGCCGAGTGCCGCAGAGCGGCTATTTCAACCGCCGGCGTTCTCTCTCACATTGTTCGTTCTAACCGCATGGTTAGTTCGTTCAAGCCGTCAGCAAAGCAGCCATACTTGATGTCACTCGCTCCTGTATCTCGCTACCTGAACTAGTTTCATTACTGATCCCGTATCTCGCTACCGGATCACTCTTGGCTTACTGCTTTCACTCTCAACCTGCCTGTGTGTGCACATGCTTACAAGCTTGTCTTGCTACCGGAACCTCCAGCTACTTTCTTTTACTTGGAAACAGACCGGAACCTCGCTACTGATCCCTGTATCTCGCTACTGGATCACTCCCTCACTACTGGATCCTTCTACTACTAACCTTACTAGTGATAAGTACCCCACAGGGGAATCCTCCATAACCTCACTTACACTATCTACCTCTGCATATTAAGGACTGTCACTATCTATGCATACTAATTCTATCATCTGCACTGTTACATAGATTGCTAGCTCTTGAGTCTACTACCATCTATCCTTGCACTGGGTTAGTCTATCCTGTATTTGTCATCTGCTATCCTTACCACCTGTTACCATACTCGATTACTAACCTATCTGCATTCTACCTAATACCATCTAGTACTCTCTTGAACATTTCTATCAAGTGCTTACCATCTCTGTCACTGTTCACACCTGTCCCTTCAGCACATCATCTTCATACTAACATATACATCCTATCACTCCAGGAACATCTTATTGAGTGTGTATATCTGTATGCTGAAGCTGACAGGCCCACAGTGATGAGTCTGGAGAGTTGGATTTGGTTATTCAACACATCTCTACATGACTACTGAGTGGAGATTCTGCAGCTGCAAATCCAGCCTACTACAAAAACGCAGGAGCGTTACACTAGGTAGGCAACAGTGGCTACCACATGACTAGGCTCCAGAATATTTATGGGCTATCTCTCCACCTTCTGGGACAACCTCACCCAGAGATTGGAAGAGATAAATATTTAGGAATTACCCCCCCCCCGACCTTTAACTCTCCCGACACTTCTAGAAGCCAGGGGATGGCAACAGAGACTCAACCCTTGGAGCCCTGCCAACCTAATTCTAACCAAGTTAACCCTGGCTCATCTGGCTACAGCAGGAACCCAACTAAAGTTGCCTACTTTACACAGGGGGTGCTACATATTAAAGACAAAAAGGACCCATAATTTATTCTTTCAGCATAAAGATATATGTCAACTGTAGCACAGCTGACAAGTCTGATGTACTGCTTGTCTGTCTTCTGGTGAATTTGCAACAGAGAATACAGTGTATGCCACAGACATTTATTTATACTAGCTATATAAACCAACAGCAAGGATTGCTAGAATTCAAATGATCATGCAGTTTAAAATGTAGGTAAGCACTGTCTTCACATCCCCAGCCTGCAGAAGTGGATTTTCTAGAAACAAACCTGCAGTCTGGTTTGTTTTAGTGATCATCTAGGAAACAATTAAAACTGGGGAAATTGTTTTTTGTTCGGCTAGAAAGGTGCATTTTATTATATTTATTGTGAAACTGCTATCATGTGAAGCTGGGATAATAGAACATATTCCAAACAAACATGCTGTTTGATTCATAATGAGAGTGTTTTCAGCCTATTATGTCCTTAAAAAGAAGGTATAATCATCATTATACATAATTTTATTTATACTAAGTCTTAACCTGGAGGAGTATAGTGTCATTTCTCATTACTGCCTATAGAGATTTGAAGCTTTGTTTTATTGAAGAAAAGTACTGGTGGTAGAGCTATACAAATAAATATACCTAACAGTATTTCCAGAAGGTAGAAGGAATCAAGGCCTGGTTTAGGATTTGCTTTTTATGCTACAGGTATTATGTTCCTATAACATAATGTAGAGAAGCCACTTGTCCCATACGCTTGCCTTTATGGGTCGTATATAACGCTAACATATAATTTTGGGCTAAGAGTTCATAGTCCCAGGCTAATTGTTATAGCCACCGTAGTCAATGCATCTACTATAGGAGCACAGGGCTAAAGTGTCCACTAAACTGGGTTATGCCCGCCCCCCCCCCCAGTATAGTTTTTGCCCAACTGAATTAGGACGTGCAGTATATATATATATATATATATATATATACATATATATGCGGAGAATGTACAGTAGATCCCGTTGTCTGACTGGAAGATGGTGCTTCCAATTAGAGTTTGTACACAATGTCAATGTCTACAATGTATGTATAGCACAGTCTCAGTCTACAGTTGCCCACTTCCGCCAGATGCTAGTCCAGCTCGTTACTGACAGTTACTGAAATTGAGAATTTGAGATTGCACTCTGGCATATTCCAAAAAGGCTTTTTTTAATCAATGGAGAGCGGTGCGCACATAAAAGTGTGGTACACACAAGATGAATATGTGAAACGCGTCACAGGTCTGCATGAATCTTTTTTATACTGGCTATCTTCCTACTTATCTAACCACACCTTTAGCGTTACCTACAATTCTACTTCCTCCTCTCCTCTTCCCTTCTCTGTTGGAGTCCCCCAAGGCTCTGTTCTTGGACCCCTCCTATTTTCAATCTACACCTCCTCTCTAGGTCAGTTGATAGCCTCCCACGGCTTCCAATACCATCTCTACGCTGACGATACCCAAATCTATCTATCCACTCCTCAGCTCTCTCCCTCAGTCTCCTCACGTATCACTAATTTACTATAGGATATATTGGTCTGGATGTCACACCATTACCTCAAACTCAATCCATCCAAAAACGAGCTTATAATTTTTCCTCCACCGCGTGCCCCTTCCCCTGATTTCTCCGTCAATCTCAATGGCATTACCATCAGCCCATCCCCACATGCCAAGGTCTTAGGTGTTGTCCTGGACTCTGAACTCTCCTTCAAACCCCACATCCAATCGCTGTCCAAATCTTGCCGCCTCAGCCTCCGCACCATCTCCAAAATACGCCCCTTTCTAACCAAAGACACAACAAAACTCCTAGTTCACTCCCTGGTCATCTCACACCTCGACTACTGCAATTCCCTTCTCATTGGCTTACCTCTACACAGGTTATCCCCGCTTCAATCCATCATGAATGCTGCCGCCAGACTCATCCACCTCACCAATCGCTCAGTGTCCGCTTCTCCTCTCTGTCAAGCCCTCCACTGGCTTCCGCTCACCCAACGAATTAAATTCAAAATACTTACAACGTCTTACAAAGCAATCCATAGCCTAGCCCCCAGCTACATCACCAGCCTCATCTCAAAATACCAACCTAATCGCTCTCTTCGTTCCTCTCAAAACCTCCTGCTCTCTAGCTCACTCATCACCTCCTCCCATGCTCGCCTCCAGGACTTTTCCAGAGCCTCTCCAATCCTATGGAACTCCTTACCCTTATCTGTCCGATTATCTCCCACTCTATTAGCTTTTAGGCGATCTCTGAAAACCCTCCTTTTCAGAGAAGCCTATCCTACCAACCCCTAACAAATGTACCTCCTTTTTCTTCATCAACCCATCCCCCACAGTTATTGCCTTTTGTTTCACTTGACCCTCCCTTCTAGATTGTAAGCTCTAATGAGCAGGGCCCTCTACTTCCTCCTATTTTAAACTGTATTGTAACTGTATTGTCTTCCTTCACATTGTAAAGCGCTGCGCAAACTGTTGGCGCTATATAAATCCTGTATAATAATAAATACCACTTTTATGAATAAATAAAGAAGCCTTTTGAAATATGCTGGTGTGCAATCATTTTCCCTAATTCAGTGGAGACTCACTACAAAGAATATGCTGGTTGGTGCCACAAAGAAAGCTTGTAAGAGATATGGTATTGGGGGAATGAGACAAACAGCTGCAGGTGATAGACATACTGTTGCGGGAGTAGTAGACATGCAGCTGCTCATGGTGAGATATACTGTCGAAGGTGAGATATGCTGCTGTGAAGCAGACGTGCTACAGCAAATCAGCTGCTGCTTGTGATTCATGTGAGTATACTGAGATCAATGATGGCTATTTCCAAAGCTGCCTGTTCTAACAGTACACTGACACTGGTTTGCAGTGGGTAGATGCCATCAGGAAGGGGGTACCAGCAAAATGTTTCTATGGACCATCATGAGTTGGAGGTACGCTTCTGCACAGATCAATTCACAATATTGTATTCAATGAAGTTCTACTATTGTAAGACTCAGCCATCTCCTCCACACTCCCATTCGACTCAGGCTTTTAGGCACAGCAATTGGGTGCTTAGACACCAATGGCTGCTTTATAGAGACCCTAGGGATATTGTCCCACCAAACCTGAAAGTATTAAACATTTCTCAGGACCCCAGACCGAGTAAGTTTAGTTACATTATCGTACATGCTTTGCAACCAACCCGCTACTTTGCCTATTAGAGGCAGGAAGGGTTCAATTTATGCCAATGAGAGTCCTTTAGTTGAACAGAAAAGAGATTTATGCCTATGCTGTCATCGTCTTGTTTAAGGATCTATTTTCTGTAGTTGATGGTCTGATTTGGAAATTGCTAATGTAATGTAAGTAAAAATGTCTTAAGCATGCTGCTGCTTATGAAACACATTTTACAACAGCTGTTCTGGCTAATAACATGTTACGCACCCTCTTCCATTTTCTTTGATTAATTGCTGTATTTTGATAGCTATGAGGGATGCCAGTGAGAATGGGAAGCCTAATGTTACAGGAAGAGGCTGATACAAGATATCCAAGTCGTATATATTTGTCAGTAAGGATGGGTCACTAACTGCACAGATTCCTATACAGAAAACAAAACCCCAACAAACCTATTCTCCTACAGATGACACAACAAGGACTTTTAATCCTTACTTATTTTTTTCTTTAATGGTTTATTTTTTTTCAATTTTTTTTTATATTTATTTTCATTTTTTAGTTAAAAATTTGAAAAGTAAAGGAAATGGTGTGGCCCCAATTGCCTACTGATGCTATGTTGGGGATCCCTGTTACATCACCGACCGAATATGGTCATGATGATGTGAATTTGCATTGTTGGATGATGTGATTGATAGTGAATTTACATCTTGGGACATGTTTTTTTTTTTTTTTTTTATTAAAGTACTCATCAAAAACTGTATGTGTGTGTGTTACTAGTTAAATTTTTTGTGAATGAATATTGTTACATTTTTATCCGATCTCCCATAGAGGAGAGCGGGGATCTGACAGGTCTGTCTCTGCACACAGAGCGGAGACGGACCTGTCATCCGCCTACTAAGCGGGGATCAGCAAAGTCTGCTGGACTGAAATCCCATGTGAAAGGACCCTATCTAGGGGCTCCTTTATTTATTTATTTTTTTCAGTCAGTAAAAACAAAAAAGTAAGCCGCCGTTCACACTAAGGCGACCTGTGAGGTGACCTGGTCGCCTCACAGGTCGCCTTCCATAGGGAAGCTGCGGACCCGTTCTAATAGGAGCGACACAAGTCGCTCCGACTTAGAAAAAGGGTCCGGAGCTTCTTTGGGGCGACCAGGAGGCGACCGCCATAGACTTCAATGAGATGAAGTCCGTGGCGGCCGCTCCGAGCTCGCAGCGCGCTGCTCGCACCGCGATCTCGGAGGTCGCCCCGGGAAGTAGCGTCGCTCGTATGTGAACGAGCACTAAAAAGTTCAGTAGAATACATGTAATAAGTAAAATGTCAAAAGGCATATTACAGGACAGATTGTGGAGTGATAAAGTATGGATGTATGAGGAGCGTTCAAGTCAAACCGGGACTTTGAATTTTACAGGTATAAAAAGGGATGCTAGTGCGGCGGTACTACACGCATTAGTAAGTGGTAAGTGTGTCCTATTACTGATAGGCTGATACATATTGGAATTTTATGTGATAGACCAACACAAAGTGGCACATAATTGTGCAGTGGAAAGAAAAATGATAAATGGTTTTCAAAATGTTTTACAATTATATATCTGAAAAGTGTGGCATGCATTTATATTCAGCCCCCTTTACTCTGATAATCCCAAATTAGGATCTAGTGGAACAAATTGCCTTCAGAAGTCGCCAAATTAGTAAAAAGAGTCCATCTGTGTGTAATTTAATCTCAGTATAAATACAGCTGTTCTTTGAAGCCCTCAGAGGTTTGTTGGAGAACCTTAGTGAACAAACTAAGCATCTTGAAGGCCACGGAACACACCAGACAGGTAAGGTATAAAGTTGTTGAGACGTTTAAATCAGGGTTAGGTTATAAAAAATATCCTAAGCTTTAAACAGCTCTTGGAGCCCTGTTCAATCCATCATTTGTAAAAAATGTTGAAAACCATTTATCATTTGTTCCTTCCACTTCACAAACATGTGCAACTTTGTGTTGGTCTATCACATAAATCCCAATAAAATACATTTATGATATTGGTAGTATATATACACTGTATATATATATATATATATATATATATATAGGGCAAGATGGCACCTGAAATGGAACCTGTAGCATCAGCAGTAGGGGTTTTGGAGTTATTGGCAATTCCAGATTTGTTCATTTTAATTAAAGAGAGCCAGTTCGCACTGTCCAGGGACAGGTGGATTCACTACTCTGTAACAAAACTTCCTGCTGTGCTGAATGCCCTCTCAGGCAGCACACTTGCTGCAGGGAAAGTCAGAAGCTCTTCTGCCTGAGCACCAAATAGTCTATGAGGTCTTCAGGCTGGTGACTGTAAATACAATACTCCGAAAAATGGCACTGAGGCAGCTGTTCTCACTGCTGTTTCTCCTATCAAGGATCAGAAGAACGGAGGCACAATGGCCATCAGAGGAGATCCTACTATCTTCAGGAAATGTGACAGAGAGGTTCTTATGCAGCAACTTTTCACATTTTGGGCTCCTATGAGATTTTGGCAGGAAATCAGCCATTTTACCCTTGAAGCAGGGTTCTAGTAGAGTGGCACCCAATAGTGGTCCTTATCTTTAACAGCCCAAATTCTGAAGTTTTTGTGCAGGTGTTTTGAGAGCATAAAAGACCCCATTCACCACAAATTGCCCGCGGCAGAGGACCCCAAGTCCTCAGTGCCACTGATGACAATTAGACATGTGCATGACGAAAAAAAAATTGCTGTGTTTTGTTTCGTTTAGATTTGTTAATCTAGTTATTTATTTTCCTTAAATTTGATAATTCATTCAATTCGTATTCGGTATTCATATTCAAAATTTGTATTCGGAATTCGTTTTATGTCTTTTTTGAATTTTCTTTGAATTTCTAGATTGTAAGCTCTAACGAGCAGGGCCCTCTGATTCCTCCTGTATTGAATTGTACTGTAACTGTATTGTCTTCCTTCACATTGTAAAGCGCTGCGCAAACTGTTGGCGCTATATAAACCCTGTATAATAATAATAATAATGTACAGATTTTTTAGATTGGAAACGCTTGAATCCATACATTTTAAGTCGGTCGAATCAAAAAAACTTCAGATTTTTTTTTTTATTTGAATGCCGCAAAGTGAACAAACCAAAGAAAAATCTTCATCAAATGATTACAATGACTCTTTAAATCATCTTTGGCTTAAAGGAGATGTACAGTTAAAGCTTGTTTGGCTGTACATCTCCTATGGATCACAGGAGTGCAGTTCGTTCTGCACTCCTGTAACCCGTTTTCAGCAGTGAGCGGTCTGAAGTCCGCTCTCTGCTGACGGCAGAGAAGTCGGTCCAGGTACCATGTCATCACGACTACAGAGTCGGGATCAGCCAGGTGCTTGGACGGACACCCGGCTCAGCCTCTCAGCAAACCGCTGAGAGCCTGAGCCAGCCCCTCTCTGCCCCTCCACAGCTCAGTGCTCCAATGAGCAAGGAGGAGGCAGAGCGGACAGTCAGCAGCTCTCTGCTCAGGGAGCTGTCAGAACCGAGCGATCGGCAGTGTTCGATTGCTCGGTTCTCAATGCAGAGGCGGCGGGGGACAGATGCAACATCTGACCATTGCTGCATCCCCCTAGGTAAGCATAAATGGGGGAAACAATAAAAGCCATGCTTCTCTTTTAACAAAAACAGCATTATTTTGAAATGGTACTCTAATCAAACACACAGTCTTTAAATTCAGAAATATGTTTACAGTTCGAATTTGACTGGAATTCAATGTAAAATTTGAATCGGAATTCAATTTGAATTTCCGAAATTCAGACAAATTTTGTTTAGTTATTCAGAGCATTCGGTAAACTTAATTTACACTGCAGTTCGGGTATTAGGACATATCCGAATCTCTGAATAACAAAAAATGTGTCTGAATATTTATTCAGAAGGAAAGGAACCACACCTGTCTAAGCACAACACTGTCGTAAATATTCTGACTCCACTCATGTATAACACCCAGTGTTCAGGTCACGTTTAATGTGTCCTTTGAAGCCTGCCCCGTTTCCTCTTCCTCCTTGCTGCCAGTACCCCAACCATTCTCCTCCTCCTCCTCATAATACTCCTTCTGCTGTCTCTGTGTACTATGTCACTATGGGGGGATTTACTAGCAACATTTTAGATCATGCTAAATCAGGTGAAGCTCTGCATAAAAGCGAATTAGCTTCAAGGTTTTATTGTCAAAGCTTAACTGAACAAGCTGAAGTTAGTAGCTGATTGGCTAGCATGCACAGCTGCACCAGATTCTGAATGCTCCAGTTTTAGTAAATCTCCCCCTATGTGTACCTTGGCAAAAATAAAAAATATATAATATTCTGTATATTATTTTGTGTATGTAGTGTATATACATCATCATGATCTATTCTGCAGATAAAACATTAAGGCAAAACCTTTGTTAAAGTTCTATTAAATATTCCTTATAACAGGATGTGACTTGAGGTCATCTGGGGGTACAGGGGGGGGGGGGATCGCATGTGATCTGCTCCTTTCATGCGGCTATTTTGTGTTACCTTTTGATACTTTGTGCATAAACAATACATTGCTTGTGGTTCCTAAGACATCATTGTAATCTTCTGTCACATTTCTAAACCCTTTACTTAGGGAGCCAGCAATTCACTTTCCTCACAGACAAAAATAACTGAAGCTGTGAGGATATGTTTGACTTGGCAGAGATCTGCTTTGCATTCTCAGCACTATAGTACCAATCAGGCTTATGGACCTCTGCCAAACTGTAATATTTCCTTTTGCTGTTGTTCATAAAGGCATTCAGGAAAACAATTCAGCACAATGAGGGCCTTCCTGTTCCGGCAAGCGTGTGAACCACCCAGTAAATTTGGAATGAGTCATCCAAACGAACTGTGAATTCCCTTTCATTTGCAAATAGGTCCTCTCAGCAGCAGCTGCAGCCATTTGAGAAACATTGGACTCTAGATAGGCAAGCTTAGAGGTCTCCAATAGATTTATCTTTTCAGAATCAATGCTTTACCTCTCTGAGAAGATTAAAAGGGTTTCCCTGGGATGTGGGGAGGTTATGCTATATTAAATAACATGCCCTTCCTCCATTCATTAGTTAGATCTAGCAATATTATGAAGCATCTTATTATGAATAATATATTGTGCATTTGTAGAGCCAGCATCATCAATGGGGTACTTGTTTAAAAATGTATGATCCTCAAGCCTAGTGTGTGTGTGTTTATATATATATATATATATATATATACACACACACAGTGCCTTGCGAAAGTATTCGGCCCCCTTGAACTTTGCAAACTTTTGCCACATTTCAGGCTTCAAACATAAAGATATAAAACTGTAATTTTTTGTGAAGAATTAACAACAAGTGGGACACAATCATGAAGTGAAACGAAATGTATTGAATATTTCAAACTTTGTTAACAAATAAAAAAAACTAAAGAATTGGGCGTGCAAAATTATTCAGCCCCTTTACTTTCAGTGCAGCAAACTCTCTCCAGAAGTTCAGTGAGGATCTCTGAATGATCCAATGTTGACCTAAATGACTAATGATGATAAATAGAATCCACCTGTGTGTAATCAAGTCTCCGTATAAATGCACCTGCACTGTGATAGTCTCAGAGGTCCGTTTAAAGCGCAGACAGCATCATGAAGAACAAGGAACACACCAGGCAGGTCCGAGATACTGTTGTGGAGAAGTTTAAAGCTGGATTTGGATACAAAAAGATTTCCCAAGCTTTAAACATCCCAAGGAGCACTGTGCAACCGATAATATTGAAATGGAAGGAGTATCAGATCACTGAAAATCTACGAAGACCTGGCCGTCCCTCTAAACTTTCAGCTCAAACAAGGAGAAGACTGATCAGAGATGCAGCCAAGGGGCCCATGATCACTCTGGATGAACTGCAGAGATCTACAGCTGAGGTGGGAGACTCTGTCCATAGGACAACAATCAGTCGTATACTGCACAAATCTGGCCTTTATGGAAGAGTGGCAAGAAGAAAGCCATTTCTTAAAGATATCCATAAAAAGTGTTGTTTAAAGTTTGCCACAAGCCACCTGGGAGACACACCAAACATGTGGAAGAAGGTGCTCTGGTCAGATGAAACCAAAATCAAACTTTTTGGCAACCATGCAAAACGTTATGTTTGGCGTAAAAGCAACACAGCTCATCACCCTGAACACACCATCCCCACTCCCAAACATGGTGGTGGCAGCATCATGGTTTGGGTCTGCTTTTCTTCAGCAGGGACAGGGAAGATGGTTAAAATGGATGGAAAGATGGATGGAGCCAAATACAGGACCATTCTGGAAGAAAACCTGAGTCTGCAAAAGACCTGAGACTGGGACAGAGATTTGTCTTCCAACAAGACAATGATCCAAAACATAAAGCAAAATCTACAATGGAATGGTTCACAAATAAACATATCCAGGTGTTAGAATGGCCAAGTCAAAGTCCAGACCTGAATCCAATCGAGAATCTGTGGAAAGAACTGAAAACTGCTGTTCACAAACGCTCTCCATCCAACCTCACTGAGCTCGAGCTGTTTTGCAAGGAGGAATGGGCAAAAATTTCAGTCTCTCGATGTGCAAAACTGATAGAGACATACCCCAAGCGACTTACAGCTTTAATCGCAGCAAAAGGTAGTGCTACAAAGTGTTAACTTAAGGGGGCTGAATAATTTTGCACGCCCAATATTTCAGTTTTTTATTTGTTAAAAAAGTTTGAAATATCCAATAAATTTCGTTCCACTTCATGATTGTGTCCCACTTGTTGTTGATTCTTCACAAAAAATTACAGTTTTATATCTTTATGTTTGAAGCCTGAAATGTGGCAAAGGTCGCAAAGTTCAAGGGGGCAGAATACTTTCGCAAGGCACTATATATATATATATATATATATATATATATATATATATATATATATGATCCTGTGAGTTCATTTTGGTTATTTATTATAAATTACATGTGACTTCGTAGAAACATAAACGTAAATTTAAAAAAAATATTCACCCAACATTTGTCAAAAATTCTTTTGTCAACATTCACCCTATTTGTAATCCAAAATGAATAGACATTGACCAACATTAGCTCAACATTTGTTTAACAATTACCCAGCAGTAAATACATTCTCTAACATTCTGTGCCATCTATTCTTTGATAGGAGAGGGAGCTATTGAATGATTGCATTGCTGTGTTGATACCCACCCCTAAGCCTCGGTTCACACTAGGGCGACCTGTGAGGCGACCTGGTCGCCTCACAGGTCCCCGCAGGTCGCCTCCCATAGGGAAGCTGCGGACCCGTTCTAATAGGAGCGACACAAGTCGCTCCGACCTAGAAAAAGGGTCCGGAGCTTCTTTGGGGCGACCAGGAGGCAACCGCCATAGACTTCAATGTTATGAAGTCCGTGGCGGCCACTCCGAGGTCGCGGCGCGCTGCTCGCACCGCGATCTCGGAGGTCGCCCCGGGAAGTAGCGTCGCGGTAGTGTGAACCGGCGCTGAATCCTTCAGTGCTGGGGGTAGGGGGGGCTAGTTAGAGAGTGGATCACCCTTCTAAAGCACTAGTGTCCAATGCTGATGGGTACCAGGCTCTTTAACACCTCTGGTGCCCAGAAAGGAATGCACAGTCATTGACCAACCAATTTTAGGAATCCTTTACCATTACAGTTTTTTCAATAATTCGTTATAAATAGACCTCATACTTAGCCGGTTGCCGACTGCGCACAGTATATTTACTACGGCAGTCAGCCCCGGCCAGGCAGAGTGACGTAGGTCTACGTCGCTCGCCTGTCACTGCTATTAGAGCCAATAGCGGGCGAGCGCACGCCCGCTGAGGCGCGCGCCCGCCTCGGCTCGTTCAGGGAGGAGTCACTCGCCGATCGCCGGTACAGCGGGAGAAAGGCAGAGCGGCTTATGTAAACAAGCCGCCTGTCATTCTCCCCTGTGTAAAAATGGAGATCAGACGGTTCTACTATGTAGAACTGTTGATCTTTGTTTTTACACCAATAGCATTGTCCCACTACAGTTAGAATCACGCCCCTAGGACACACTTAACCCCTCCCTGTCCAATACAGTTAACCCCTTCCCTGCCAGTGTCATTTTTGCAGTAACAGTGCATATATATAGCACTGATTACTGCAGTAATGTCACTGGTACCCCCAAAAGTGTCAAAAATGTCAGTCAAGGGTCCGATCTGTCCACCGCAATGTCGCAGTACCACAAAAAAAAATAATCGCAGATCGCCTCCATTACTCGTTAAAAAAAAAAAAACACCAAAAATGACAAAAATCTTTCCCTTTGTTAGTAAAAGTGATAACTTTTGCGCAAACCAATCAAAATACGCTTTTTGCGATTTTTTTACCAAACATATGTAGCATAAAACAAATTGGCCGAAAATGTTAAAAAATTTTGATTTTTACATTTTTTGGGGGGGGAATTTCATATAAAAAAAAGTGAAAAATATATTTTTTTTTGCAAAAATTAAGCTCTTTTTTTTTGTTTATAGCACATGATCAAAAAATCGCACAGGTGATCAAATACCACCAAAAGAAAGCTCTGTTTGTGGGAAAAAAAGGACGTGAAATTAGTTTAGGTACAGCGTCGCACGACCGCGCAATTGTCCGTTAAAGTCACGCAGTAAAAAATCGCAAAAAAAACCCTGGTCAGGAAGGGGTAAAATCTTCCGGGGCTTAAGTGGTTAATGTGCATTGTGCAAACAGGGGGCTGTAGTTTCAGAAGTTCTTAGGTATATAAATATATATCAATATAAATGAGCAGAGGAGGTCTTAGGAATGCTTTGGGACAATTATATGGGAGCGGACATTTATACAGTGGCTGCAACATGCAGTCCTTTAAACAGATATTAGGGGAGTCTGAATATGCTTTGTGTGTAATTTAAAGCCTAACTCTGGGCTTGAGTCCCACGCCCACCTTTTGCACCTTTAAGATTAAAAACTATATACAGTATATAAACCTTTTTTCGGGTGTCTTTGGTCTAGTGGTATGAAATCACAAATATTCTTTGCCCTCTTCTTCCTCCAATGGTGGATAGATCACAAATGTAGAGAACTAAACTTAATGAGGTGGTGCCACTCTTTGCAACATTTTCCTGTGAATTCTCCCATATACATAATACATATTTTTACACCAATCGATTAGCCATAACATTACCATCACTGACAGGTAAAGTGAATAACATTGATTATCTTGTTTCAATGTCATGTAAATGTTGCTGGGATGTATTAGGCAGCAAGAAGACATGTTTTCCATTAAGTTATTGTATTAAAATCAGAAAACAATGGGCAATGCAGTTTGTTGTGTATAGGGCCACGCAGTAGCAGACCATTCCGGGTGCCTATTATGACCCATGTCCACAGCCAAAAGCACCTACACTGTAGGGATGGACCGATATCTGTTTTTCGTTACTGATACCGATATTTTGGGCATCGCATATCGGTATCGGCCGATATGGGCCGATATTTTGTACATTTAAAGTTTTTAAAAATAAAGACGATTTTTGACACAAATCTGGTACTGAACATGTTAATTTTTATTTAATATTTAATAGCTGGCTTGCTGGCACCTTGTGGTGGGTGGCTGGCTGACTGGCACCATGTGGTGGGTGGGTGGCTGACTGGCATCCTATGGTGGGTGGCTGGCTGTCTGGCATCCTGTGGGGGGTGTATGGCTTGCTGGCACCCTGTGACGGGTGGCTGGCTGTCTGGCACCCTGTGGTGGATGGCTGGCTGTCTTGCACCCTGTGGTGGGTGGCTGGCTGTCTTGCAACCTTTGGTGGGTGGCTGACTTGCTGGAACCCTGTGGTAGATGGCTGGCTGGCACCCTGTGGTGGGTGGCTGGCTGTCTGGCACCCTGTGGTGGGTGGCTGGCTGTCTGGCATGCTGTGGTGGGTGGGTGGCTGGCTGGCACCCTGTGGTGGGTGGCTGGCTGTCTGGCACCCTGTGGTGGGTGGCTGGCTGGCTGGCACTCTGTGGTGGGTGGCTGGCTGTCTGGCACCCTGTGGTGGGTGGCTGGCTGTCTGGCATGCTGTGGTGGGTGGGTGGCTGGCTGGCACCCTGTGGTCGGTGGCTGGCTGGCACTCTGTGGTGAGTGGCTGGCTGTCTGGCACGCTGTGGTGAGTGGCTGGCTGTCTGGCACCCTGTGGTGGTTGGCTGGCTGTCTGGCACCCTATGGTGGGTGGCTGGCACAGGGGCTGTGGGTGGCTGGCTGGTACAGGGCCTGTGGGCGCCTGGCTGGTACAGTGCCTGTGGCTGGCTGGTATAGGGCCTGTGGGTGGCTGGCTGGCTCGCTAGTACAGTGCCTGAGGCTGGCTGGTACAGGGCCTGTGGGTGTCTGGCTGGCACCGGGCTGCTGTGGGTGGATGTATGGCTGTGATACACTCCCGCGAGACTAGTCCTGACTCCAGACGAGGCTGTCCAAGGCGAGGGAGGCGGCCTAACAAGGCAGAATGACGTCAGGAAAATATCAACAATATCAGTAACTTCCAGGGCCGATACCGATATATCGGGGAAAATGCATATCGGCCCTCGATATTCCGGCCTTGCCGATAATCGGTCGATCCCTACTACACTGGGCATGCAAGCATTCGAACTGAACCACGGAGCAATCTAAGAAGTTGGTCTGGTCTAATGAATCACATTTTCATTTTACATCATGTGGATGGCCGGATGCATATGCGTCACTTACCTGGGGAAGAGATGGCACCAGAATACAGTATGTAAGCCAGGGGAGGCAGTGTAACATCTTTGGCAATGGTCTGCTAAGAAACCTTGATCCTGCCATTTATGTGGATGTTACTTTGTCAGTTGTCACACACCACCTATCTAAACATTGTTGCTGACCAAGTGCACGGTATTCCCTTATGGCAGTGGCCACTTTCAACAGGATAATATGCCCTGCCACTCTGCAAAAATGGTTGAAGGATAGTTTAAGGAACACAATGACTAGTTAGAGATGTGGCCTTGGTCTCCAAATTCTCCAAAACTCAGTCCAATCGAGCATCTGCGGGATGTGCTGGAAAAGAAAGTCCGATACATGGCAGTTCCACCTTCCAAATTGCAGGAGTTAAATGATCTGCTACTGACAGCTTGGGACCACATACTACAGCATACAAAACTGAAACTGGAAATGACAAAATTATTGTTGCTTCCAGTTTCTGACTTCATAGAGTGGGGGTGGGTACAGATTTACCTTTCTTTCCTCTTTAGGTAGCTGGACAGACAGGTTGCAGTGGTCCTAGACTGGCAGATGGGAAGCAGTTAACGAAAATTGTCAATTATAGTTTATATTAGTACACTCTTCCCCATCCAAATACATCTTTTGTACCCTCTTTGAGTTTGAATATGAGTGCTGAAGTGCCATTATTACACTGAGGAGTTAATACACGTTGCATATTTTATTCTTTTGTGCTGCACAGGTGTCACTATATTGTTCAAATGATATTGGTGTAGTCAAGTTTGCCCACCCTCAGCTACTGACTGGCTGTTGAAACTCAGTTTGAAGCTAGTGGTGGGCACATGGAATATACAGTAGCAGGGAAGCCTGTCACTTGAGGTTTGATTCTGCTGAGAATTGGGGAGAGTAACCATTCAGTTCAGTGCAATAAAGACATTTTAGTAGCTCATGTTCAGATTCAAAACACATTCGAGGTATAGGAGCTCTCACATGCAGAGGCTTTAATGGCAAATTAGACAATTGCCCAGTTTGTTCTTCCCTTCAGTGTTGGTCCCATGTGAATTTAAGATATTTTATTTCAGATGGCATCTTCCTAGCGTCTGTTTCATTGCACTGCATTTCCGGCTATTTAGAAGGCAGGTTAAGAGTTTTGTACAGGTACAATGAAGAGATGCAAGGATTGAGAAATGGAGAGTATTATTGCTGCTTTGGGAGGTATAAAGGGTCTAAGCCTTTCAGGAATTTAAAGAGATAATCACTTAAAACGGAGCTCATAATATACCCCCCCCCCCCACCCTCTACCCAGATTTTTCTATCAAGATCAATAATACAACTATCCTTCTGGCCCCTCATGCCAGGGCACTAGGTGTAATTCTGAAAATTGACCTGCCTTTTCATTCCCGAACCCTAACACTGACCAAACCTTGCAGGCTTCATCTCTGTAACTTTTTCATAAAATGCCCCTGCCAAGTCATTGAAACCACCAACCTACTCAGTCACTCCCTTGTTATCTCTCACCTTGACTATTGCAACTCCCTCTGCATTGGTTTACCTCTACACAGCTCCCCCCTCCTAACTTTATCATGAATGCTGCATCCACAACTCCCTGAACTACGTCACCAATAGGGATGATCGAATGGTTCGGGTCGACCATCGGTTCGACTCAAACATTGATTGTTCAAAATTCGGCCGAATTGCGAACTTTTTGCTGAAAAAGTTCGGAATTCGGCAACCAGAACCGACAAAAATGCAATGGGACAGGAACTGGGCTTTAGAAGCCCATGATTGGACCAGAGCCATCAGTAAAAGCCAATTGAGGGGGCAGGAGAATGCTAGGAATGTGATTGAAGTGACTAGGGGGTCCAGAGGCCAATCATTAGTGAATACGCCCCCCAGTATATAAGATAGCGCCGCAAATCTCTAGCATTGTAATACAGGGACGTGGAAGAGAGTGGAAGCAGTTCTGTTACTTCTGCTTCAAAGTGTCATTTAGCGATTATTAGTGTGAGGAAAGAGATATCTAGTGCAGTTAGGGTACTATTTTCCACTATAGTTAGATTTAATAATCTAGTTTCTGTAGGGAAAGTGTTAATTGCCAGGGGACCGTAGTGTAGTGTAGGGTTAACTGACTCTGACTGCTATGGCAGGGTGACCAAACCCTTCCATGTCAGGGTGACCGCCATAGAAAAAAGATTGTTTCTATTAGAATTGCAGTAGAGCAGGATAGTGGCTTCGCTACTTTCACACCTGGCCGTTTTTGTTGCAGGCATTTAGGGTTAACTGACTCTGACTGCTATGGCAGGGTGACCGCTATAGAGAAAAGATCGTTTCTCTTAGAACACTTACAGAACAGGTTGGTGGCTTAACCCCTGTCACCCTGCTTTTTGTTGCAGGCGTTTATAGGGCTTTTTTGAGGACATGTTTGGAGTCAGGCATGACATCAGAACTTCTGTGTAGGGGTATATATACACACACATGTATGTATATATACACATACACATATATAGGTGTGAAAGTAGCAGAAACCTATGCTTGCGCTAATGAAATAATTAACAGGCAAATGGCTTCTCTGCTATAACACCTATATGTGTGTATGTGTATAAATACATATAAGTGTGTGTGTATATATACCCCTATACAGAAGTTCAGATGTTATGCCTGCTTCCAAAGACCCCCAAAAAATGCCCAAAAAAAAAACGCCTGCTGCAAAAACACACCTGGGCATTTTTGTAGCTAGCGTTTTTTTGGGTATTTTTTGGACGTCTTTGGAGGCAGGCATAACATCAGAACTTCTGTGTAGGGGTATATATACACACACACACATGTATGTATATATATATACACATACACATATATAGGTGTGAAAGTAGCAGAACCCTATGCTTGCGCTAATGAAATAATTAACAGGCATATGGCTTCTCTGCTATAACACCTATATGTGTGTATGTGTATAAATACATATAAGTGTGTGTGTATATATACCCCTATACAGAAGTTCAGATGTTATGCCTGCTTCCAAAGAACCCCAAAAAATGCCCAAAAAAAAAACGCCTGCTGCAAAAACACACCTGGGTGTTTTTGTAGCTAGCGTTTTTTTGGGTATTTTTTGGACGTCTTTGGAGGCAGGCATAACATCAGAACTTCTGTGTAGGGGTATATATACACACACACACATGTATGTATATATATACACATACACATATATAGGTGTGAAAGTAGCAGAACCCTATGCTTGCGCTAATGAAATAATTAACAGGCATATGGCTTCTCTGCTATAACACCTATATGTGTGTATGTGTATAAATACATATAAGTGTGTGTATATATACCCCTATACAGAAGTTCAGATGTTATGCCTGCCTCCAAAGACCCCCAAAAAATGCCCAAAAAAAACTGCCTGCAACAACACACCTGGGCGTTTTTTTTTTGGCGCAGGCGTTTTTTTGGGCATTTTTTGGGCGTCTTTGGAGGCAGGCATAACATCTGAACATCTGTATAGGGGTATATACACACACACTTATATTTATTTATACACATACACACATATAGGTGTTATAGCAGAGAAGCCATATGCCTGTTAATTATTTAATTAGCGCAAGCATAAGTTTCTGCTACTTTCACACCTATATATGTGTATGTGTATATATACATACATGTGTGTGTGTATATATACCCCTACACAGAAGTTCTGATATTATGCCTGCCTCCAAACATGTCCTCAAAAAAGCCCTATAAACGCCTGCAACAAAAAGCCGGGTGTAAAGGTAGCGAAGCTACTAACCTGTTCTATATTAATTCTAATACAAACTAACTTTTTTTCTGGTTCTGGGCATGCTACAGAGCTGAAACTTCACAGGTACACGTTTAGACCCCCCAGACACTAAATCCAAAGAAATCTCATTTTTTTTTCCAATAATTTTTTCAATAATTGGCTCTCTATCAAAAATGAAAATTTTTAAGAACTTTTTTTGTGTGATTAATAGTCCCTGGGGCATGACCCAGAACCCTGGGCACTTTTTAGGGGCATTTATTGGGTTTTAGGGCTTCAAAATGGTGTTTTTTGATTACCGAAGTTCGGGTCCCATTCATTTCAATGGGGTTTTGAAATCCGGGCCGAACTTTCGGGAAGTTCGGGTGTTCTGGTCGAACCGAACTTTTGAAAAGTTCGATCATCCCTAGTCACCAATCTTGTTGCACAATATCCCAAACCGTCCTCTCCACTTCTTCCAAGACTTCCTGTCTCTGGCTTCCTTGTTTCATCCTCCAATGCTCCCATGCAGGACTTTTCCAAAGCCTCCCCAATCCTCTGGCGCTCTCTAGCCCAAGCTGTCCAGCTGTCTCCTACTTTGTCTGTCTTTATTGGATCCCTAAAAAGGTATCTCTTCAAGGGAACCTATCTTGCCTCTGCCCAACAGCTGAACTTTTTTTTCTTCAACTCATACTCACACAGTTTCTACCATTTGTACCACTTGTCCATCCCTTAAAAATATAGGCTCTTGCGAGCAGGGCCTTCTTAACCATCTTGTCCTGAATTTTGCTGTAACTGTACTGCTTCCCCCAATTACATTATAAAGTGCTGTGCAAATTGTAGGCACCATGTAAATCCTGTACAATAATAACTTCAAGTAATATAGAACTTTTTTTGTTGTCATTAACTCTTGTCAACAGCATCAATCCTGTCTGGCGAACTTGAGGTACCCATATACTGTACATTAGATGGTTTTCATCTAATTTTTTTATGTATTTATAGGATGAGCCAAACCGGCCAGGATTTGGTTGGTGGGAGGTTCACTGAGCTGTGTTGACATTCTGAATGTTAATCGGTACTCCAAGTCAATGCAAGGGATGCTTTTACATTTTTTTTAAATAATTTTTATGTATTTATATTTACATCTTTTCACTTTATTGGTATACAAAGGAGCTAACAAGTCCCCTATGTAAAAACTTTGGGCAGGTAACAGGTACACTTTATAAAGACATCAGAGGACTATCAGACCCCCAGTGTTGCCCCTGCCCTCCAAAGCAGAAAATCAAGCACAGATCGGCCAGGAAATGCTAGCTCTGCAACTGCATGTGACAGAGTCATAATTGCTTCTGGCATCATTAATGGCACTGGGGAATCAGGGAATAAATGTTCCTCCTTCTCCTCTGTGTAAAGCTATACCCGCTGTTTACCATGGTCCTGGGCTCCCTACAGGAACTAGAGAGCCTGACAACCACCACAGGAAGCAGTGGGAAGGGTATGACTCTTCTCAATACAGTAAATGTAATTGGGCGCCTGTAGAGCTGCCCAGATCACTTTTTAGAAATACGCAATTGCCAGATACCGCTGCAGTCTGCCCATTTTCAATACTAATAGGCAAGGGATTGTCAAACATACAGTATAGTAATAATATACTAATGCAAAAAAAAAAAAAAAAGGAATTTTAACTGCTTCCCGTCGGAACTATAATAGAATGATGGCTGAGCGGGTGTGCTGCCATCCTGGGTGGATGTCATATGACGTCTTCCCAGGGGCCACGCTGGGGAGTGATCTGTGCCTTGTTGTGTCCACAGGACACAGCAGATGACAAATCATTGTACCGGGTCAGGGTCGCTTTTGGTACAATGTGATCACTGTGACGAAACACAGCCAATAACATGACATTTGAACGCAATGAATGGCTTTTGTTCATAGTCATTCAATGTGTACTATTGTGTTGATCTTTGTGATTGGTCACAATGCTCATATGGTACAGCCAGGGCCAATCACAGAGTATCTGTATCATCTGCTAGCTGTGGCCAATCACAACTTCACAATAGTACACACTGGATGAATGAATGCCATTCAAAGAAAAAAGAAACTTATAGCAGTGATCATCACTGTTATAAGCAATCATTGTAGTAGTGATAAAAAAAAAAAAAATCCTGATCATATCCCAAAAAAAAATACAGAGTCACAATGGTTACACTGTACTGCTCTGGTGACAGTGTGTAAAAAAACAAAGTGTAAAAAAAGGAAAATGATTGATATAAAAAAAAAGAAAAAAAAATGTTAAAAAAATATTATTATTTTTACACACTGTCACCAGTCAGTGTCTACCACACCAGTTATATGGTGACATTGTACTCCTCTGGTGACAGTGTGTAAAAAAAAATTGCGAAAACAAATACTTTTTTAAAATCTTTGCATTTTCCAAAAAATTGTAATAGCAAATTTTGACCCCACTGGGTCACATTCACTATTGATAACTTTATTATTGTGTTTAATGTATCACATAGGTTACCGCATCACCGCCATTACTCAATGTAAAGCACCTGTCTGAACCCTAATTGTTACTTGCATTTATTTATAACCAGAATAAATGCAATTTATTTTGAACAAACTACCCTGCGGTTTCATTCTGTCCATCCCTCAATGGCTCTCTTTTCTGTCCACTGGCCTTTCCCAGTACACTTTATATGCTCTTACGAAATATCTTGGACTGTCTACTTTTCAAAAAGCGGTTATTTGTACTGTCCTGGCATTTTAGGGCCTCAAGAAATTATACAGATATATGTACTATATACCATCGTTTGTGGATTATTTATTTGCAAAATTTTATAAAAGAAATGAAAAAAAATTTTTTTTTCTCAAAATGTTTAGACTTTTTTGGATTTTTAATCAGAAAATAAAAAAGCATTGGTTGCTTTGCAGGAAAGAAAATTGCATAATCTATGGCCTGCCTAAAGCCCCGTACACACGCACAGATTGTTGGCCGTAAATTGTCGGCCAACGTCCGATCGGCCGATTGTAGGCTTGTTAGTATGATGCTTCCGACAACCAACTGCGAATTTTCGGCCGATGTGTGTATGGTGTATGGTGTGCATGCTATAAAATTTTTGTTGGCCAACAACAGAACGGCCGATTGTTCCTCAAGGCCCGTACACACGTACCGATCGTCGGCATACAAACGTCGGTGGACGAAGGATCTGCCGATTGTACGCGTGTTAGTATGGTGCCTCCGACAGATGTCTGCGCACAATCCGCGGACAAAAGTCTTTCTTGCAAACATGAAAATTTTTGTCTGCGGACACCAGAACGGACAATTGTTCGCCTGTCAGTACAGAATTCGGCCGACAGACCGCAGATTTGCAAGACTGGGCATGCTCAGAAAATTAAAAAAACAGGGAAAGTTAACCATTACATGACATCACTTCTGCAGTCAGCTGAAGTCTGCAGACAAAATTCTTGTGCTGTCCTTGTGCTGTCTTTGCACTTTTCAACAGACACCGACATCCCGGGGAGAAAAGAGGAACATTTGTATGCCGACCATCGGTACGTGTGTACGGGGCTTCAGTCGGTACAGATTTCGGCAGACAAAAATCAGATGAGCAAGACTGGGCATGCTCAGAGAAGAAAAAACACACGGAAAGTCAACCATCACATGACATCACTTCTGAAGTAGATTTTTGTTGGCCAACAAAAGTCCAGTGCAAGTCTAGAGCACATTTCAATCAACAAACAACACTGGACAAAAGACGGCCGATCGGTCGGCCAACAATCTGTGCGTGTGTACGGGGCTTTAGGCTCTCTGTACACCATCACCAAGGGTGCATTTTCAACCACTGTAATAATTTGCACCAAGCTGCATATATATGAAACTCTTATGCCCCTGTTGGTATGGTAATTGGATAATTCCCTACATTTGTCCAAATGCAGACCCAATAAAGCACAATGATTGGACCGGGTGATTGGACCACATGTTGCTCAGTGCATTTATGACAGAACACATGTTTTAGAATCTCTGACCTTCACTATCCTGAGTTCAAGTTCATTAGTGTGCTTTACATCTATTGGTTTCGTACTAAGCACTTGAAGAATGTTTTTTTTTTTTTTTAGTATCAAAGCTTCTTTGTTATTTCCCCAATTGTGGCTTATGATGGTATTATTTTAGCCTCCAGCATGGTGGAACTGGTGTGTTCTGGAATGGTTTCTCCTTGCTTTCCTTCCCATCAGGACTAGAAGAATGATTTCATTTATAATTCTGTTTGATTACATACAGGCAAGAGGTAAAGATCTCCCACCAGTAACATTTTCTATTAAGTGTTTTAACGAATGTTTGTTTGTCTCTGACGTGCAATCATTAGGTAACCCTGAGGCATTCTTAAACATAAGTTATATGGGACAGTTTATGTGTTGTGCTGCCAAGAACTACAATCATTTCCAGTGAGCTTCCTTGCTGTCATGATCTCAGGCAGTTTCTCATCTACCTTCAATATTATCCTTAATAAGTCACATTTAATGCAAGAAATGAAACAGCAGGATTCAATGTCCTTTTCACATTTACTGATGTTTGTATAGTAGGTTTTAAAGGGAAGCTCCATCCAAATAGCTTAACCCCTAACGCCAGGGCCTCCTGGCCCTTTAGGACGTTTCTGGTGCCCGAAGGCACAGAAGGGTCTCTGGTCATTTGACCACGGTGATTGGCTGTCACATGATCAGAAGGGAGCCTTCTGTTAGCCACTGGTAACTGTGCGGGGAGCATGAAGGGCACAGAACAGCTCTGTTTACATTTTGGTACACATACACTATACCACCAGAAGTATTAGGACACCTGCCTTTACACGCACATGAACTTTAACCACTTTACCACCGGAGGATTTTCCTGCTTTACGTCCAGGCCACTTTTTGCAACTCGGCACTGTGCGACTTTAACTGACAATTGCACAGTCATGCAATGCCGTACCCAAACTAAATTTACGTCCTTTTTTTCCCACAAACAGAGCTTTCTTTTGGTGGTATTTGATCACCTCTGCGCTTTTCATTTTTTGCGATATTAATAAAAAAAGAGCGACAATTTTGAAAAAATAACAATATTTTTCTACTTTGACAGTTAAAAAATATCCAATATATTCAATTTTTGTCATATATTTAGGCCAAAATGTATTTAGCTACATGTATTTGACAAAAAAATTCTCAATGAGCGCATTTTTAAGCGCTTTAAGACCGGAAGATTTTACCCCATTCCTGACCAGGCCATATGTTGCGATTCGGCACTGCATTACTTTAACGGACAATTACGTGGTCGTGTGACGCTGTACCCAAATTAAATTTATGTCCATTTTTTTCCCACAAATAGAGCTTTCTTTTGGTGGTATTTGATCACCTGTGCGATTTTTAATTTTTGCGCTATAAACAAAAAAAGAGCGACAATTTTGAAAAAAATAACAATATTTTTCACATTTTTTTATATGAAATTCCCCCAAAAAAATGTAAAAATCAAATTTTTTTAACATTTTAGGCCAATTTGTTTTCTGCTACATAGGTTTGGTAAAAAAAAAAAAAATCGCAATAAGCGCATTTGATTGGTTTGCACAAAAGTTATCGCAGCTACTAACTACAGGAAATTTATGTCATTTTTTTTTTTTTTTTTAACTAGTAATGGCGGCGAATGCATTTTTTTTTTTTTTTGCGGGACTGCGACATTGCGGCGGACAGATTGGACCCTTGACTGACATTTTTGACACTTGTGGAGGGACCAGTGACATTACTACAGTAATCAGTGCTATAAATATGCACTGTTACTGTAATAATGATACTAGCAGGGAAAGGGTTAACTATTTGTGATCAAGGGGTTAACTGTATGCCTGGTGCTTACTGACGTGTGTGG
Organism: Pelophylax lessonae; assembly: GCF_965119305.1. Lineage (NCBI taxonomy): Eukaryota > Metazoa > Chordata > Amphibia > Anura > Ranidae > Pelophylax > Pelophylax lessonae. The sequence goes on along the minus strand of NC_138770.1, from coordinate 231,337,388 downwards.
GGGGAGGGGATTGAATTACACAGGCACAGATCGCATGTTCAGCTATGCTGAATCCTGTAATCTGTCCCTGCCTGTCACATAGGAGATCCGCCCACTTTGTTTACACACGCGGGCGGATTTCCTCACACGATCCCCGACGATCGGAGGCGAGTTGCGGTAATCACCGCCTTTCCTCCCCTGGCCCGACTCCCGCTATGTCTGAATACAGCGGGAGTGAGCCTCCGGCGGCGCGTGCGCGCCTCCCACAAGGGGAGGAGTCCAGCAACGTAGGTCTACGTCGCTGGACGATAACGAGCCACTTTGCCGCAGTACGCTCAATGTGAGCAGACGGCAAGTGGTTAAGTGCCTTTCAGTCTTAGTCCATAGGGTTCAATATTGAATTGGCCCACCCTTTGCAGCTTTAACAGTTTCAACTCTTCTGGGAAGGCTGTCCACAAGGTATAGGAGTGTGTCTGTGGGAATGTTTTACCATTCATCCAGAAGCGCATTTGTGAGGTGAGGTACTGATGTTGGAGAGAAGACCTGGCTCGCATTCTGCACTCTAATTCACCCCAAAGGTGCTCTGTCAGGTTGAGGTCAGGACTCTGTGCAGGCCAATCAAGTTCCTTCACTCCAAACTTGCTCATCCATGTTTTTATAGTGTTACTGGACAGATCATCAGGCTAAAACAGAGGGGAAAAAAGCCTAAAAAGAAAACGAATGTAGCTACCACATCTAATTTTTGTTAGGCTACAATATATTACGTTTTTGATTTTGGGTTTAACTGGTTGCCGACCACCTCATGTAGGAGTATGGCAGCAGAGCTGCTCTCCTGTTCCGGATCATGTACCTGGTACGTGATCCAGCACTTCCAGGTAGGGGGCAAGCACACGCACTGTGGCTGTGCCATGGTTAGACACAGCACAAGCCGATCAGCGGGTGCCGAAAAATGAATGTCCGCCAACACCCGCTATTCAGCGAGGAGAGACACAGAACAGAACTCTGCCTATGTAAACAAGGCAGAACTCTGTTCTGTCAGCAGGGATGTGGAGGATTTTCTTTTCCTGCTTTGCAACCCATCAGATCCCTCAGTAAAAACAGCACATATAGTACACAAAAACACTGGTTAGGCACACATTTAACCTTTTGATCGTCCTAAAAGTTTAACCTTTAATCCCTTCCCAGCCAGTGTCATTATTACAGTGACAGTGCATATTTTTTTTAGCCCTGATCACTGTATAAGTGTGACTGGTTCCCACAAAGTGTCAAAAGTGTCAGATTGTCGCAGTATTGCAGTCCCGTTATAAGTTGCTGATCGCCGCTAGTACTAGTATAAAATGAAAAAAAAAATTATTCCAGTACATTTTTTACTTTTGTAAAAAACAATCAATATACGCTTATTGGAATTTGTTTTACCAAAAATATGTAGCAGAATACACATTGGCCTAAATTTATGAGGAAATTAGATTTTTTCATTTTTTTATTGGGTATGTTTTATAGCAGAAAGTAAAAAAAAAAATAGTTTTGCTTTTTTTTCCAAAATTTTTGGTGTTTGTTTATAGCGCAAAAAAGAAAAAAAAAAAACAGAGTTGATCAAATACCACCAAAATAAAGCTCTATTTGCAGGAAAATTGCAATTGTCAGTTAAAATAACACAGTGCCAACATTTTCCGGAGGTCAAGTGGTCAATACCACTTTAAGTTAGTCAGAGACTTACAGAGTAGTGGATATTACATTATTGTGGCCCAGTGACCCTGAGATATGCTGAATGACAGCTTACAATAAGAAGAGTGACAATGTTTTCTGAGTCCGTACTTCTTTAGCGTCTGCAGGTTGAAAAGTTCCTATTACTTCTCACAACAAATCTGCAAGTTATGCCTATAGACTGATGTTTGTTTAGGTGCGCTCAGCTAAAATAAGCACAAAGTTAACCTTCCATGGAACTAGAAGGATAAAAAATCTTAAAAAAGGAAGAAAAAATAAAAAAAATTTATTTATTGTATAGAGGAATTCAACAATATTCATTGCTAAACGCATCTATCAATATGTGTTTATCCTATGAAAGTACATACTAAGAAAAAAGGACAAAGTGTATTAAAAGGGAATATTCACATCAGTTGTTAGCCCATCTCCAATTTATTATGTGTGCATGTAATGTTATTTAATTTTTTTTTTTTTTTTTTTGTTTTACCATGAAAATGTAATGCTGAAGGAGCTAAAAGCAAGAACAGTTTTTATTATTTTTTTTTTTTTTGTATTAGCAGTTCTGGGGTAGAATAACAGATAAGCTGACAAAGAGGAAGAAAATATATTTTTTAAGAACTAACCACAGCAGCAGCTGGTGGACATCGAAGGCAATGTTAGCCAGTTTTTGAGATTATAACTTGCAGTAAATTAAAATAGAAAGGTCATTTTAATAGCATTAAGTTACATAGTTGGTAGATAGTTACATAGTTGGTAAGGCTGAATAAAGACACCAATCCATCCAGTTCAGCCTGAGTGTGTACATTATGTCTGCTAAGAAACACATCTAAAAGTTTTTTGAATTTATCTACACTTCCAACACCACCAACTGTGGAAGGGAGTTCCACATCCTCACCGCTCTAACAGTAGAGAACCCCTTTAACAGTTTAGGTTTGAACTGATTCTTGTCCAACTTCATTGTGTGTCCATGTGTCTTCTTTAGGCACCTTAGGTTAAATAGTTTCCTCCCAATGCTAGAGTCCTCATTTAACCAGTTCTGGATCAGAAGGATTTGCCCCCTTAATGACCAGGCCATTTTTTGCGATACGGCACTGCGTTACTTTAACGGACAATTGCGCGGTCGTGTGAAGCTGTACCGAAATAAAATTGATGTCCTTTTTTTCCCACAAATAGAGCTTTCTTTTGGTGGTATTTGATCACCTCTGCGTTTTTTTTTGCGCTATAAACAAAGAAATAGCGACAATTCTCAAAAAAATAAAAATAAAAACAATATGTTTCACATTCTGCTATATAACATTCCCAAAAAAAAATTAAAAAATCAAAATTTTTCATCCTTTCAGGCCAATTTGTATTCTGCTACATATTTTTGGTAAAAAAAAAATTGCAATAAGCGTATTTTGATTGGTTTGATTGGTTTGATTGGTTTGCGCAAAAGCTATTGCGTCTACAAACTAGGGGAAAGATTTATGTAATTTTTATTTATTTATTTTTTTACTCGTAATGGCGGCGATCTGCGATTTTTAGCAGGACTGCGACATTGCGGCGGACAGATCGGACCCCTAACTGACATTTTTGACACTTTTGAGGGGCCCAGTGACATTACTGCACTAATCAGTGCTAAACATATGCACCGTTACTGTAATAAGGACATTGGCAGGGAAGGGGTTAACACAGTGGTGATCAAAGGGATAAGTGTGAGCCTAGGCGAGTGTTTTCTAACTGTATGGGGGTTTAGCTTGTGAAATGACCATAGAGACCTGTGATCCTATATAGGAGGATCATAGGCGGCTCTGTGATCATATCAGAGAGAACAACGATCAGCTGTGTTTACAACAGCTGACCGTCCTTCTCTCTCAGCGGGTAGCGATCATGGGTACCCTGCAACAATCATGGCCGCTGGTCCCGTGGATCGGCATCCCCGTGCGCTCGCCCCCCAGCACCACTCCTGTGAACGGACGTACCCATATGTCGATTCGCGCAGCCAGCCTGCCACAGCATATATGCGGCGGGTGATCGGCAAGTGGTCAAAGATTTTTATATCGCTATCATATCCACTCTTAAGCTTCTTTTCTCCAGGGAGAATACGTTTTATAGTTGTTCCTCATAACTGAGATCATCCAGCCCTCTTATTAGCATGGTTGTCGTTCTCTGGACTCTCTCCAGTTCCAGCCCATCCTTTCTGAGGACTGATGACCAGAACTGGACTGTATACTCAGGATGTGGCCAAACCACAGTTTTTTAAATTGGTAGAATTAGAGTTTTATCTATTGAGTAAATTCCCTTTTTAATGCATGATAATGGTCTGCTGACCTTGCCTGCTACAGCTTGGCATTGCATGCTATTGCTGAATCTGTGATCTACTAGGACTCCAAGATCCTTTTCCATTCTTGATTCCCCCAGAAGTCCTCTCCAGAGCCAGATTTAGACCTTGGCGGGCCTGGGGCACGTCAGGTTGGAGGGGCCCCTTTTACAAAGAGTTGGTTTACATTCTCAATGACAGTCATGCATTTTTAAGATACACGAACGTCATTCAGAGGTCCCACATACACACACACACACACACACGCAGTCATAGTTCTCTATTTGAGGTTTGCTTTATTTTTAAAAAAGGATACAATATACCAGTGCAGAGTTTTACAGATGATGGCTGGCAAAATATTACTTCCAAAGATACATTTAATAAAAGAAAATTATTTTCAATATTATAAATTTTATATTATTTTATATATAATTTTTTTGATATTGTTTTATATAATTTGTGTTTAGAGGGGGATAACTTGCATGCGTATTTTTAGCCCCCAAGTGCATTACTTTGCATGATCTGTAAATAATGTATCCCAATTTAATGAATGTAAAGTTTTGTAGGTAGCAGTTTTGAGTGAACTTTTTTTCTGGGTTCAAAGGCAGTGGAGAGGAAAAAAAAAATTCTCAGGGACAATTCTTTAAAACGTGGGCTTTCCTTAAAGTGAAAGTTCCGTCAAAAACTGACTAAAGCCCCGTACACACGCACCGATTGTTGGCCGTAAATTTTCGGCCAACGTCCGATCGGCCGATTGTCGGCTTGTTAGTATGATGCTTCCGACAACCGACTGCGACTTTTCGGCCGAACAAAATCTGGTGTGCATGCTATAAAATTTTTGTTGGCCGTCAGCAGAACGGCCGATTGTTCCTCAGTCAGTACAGATTTCGGCCGACAAAAGTCAGATGAGCAAGACTGGGCATGCTCAGAGAAGAAAAAACACATGGAAAGTAAACCAGAACATGACATCACTTCTGCAGTTGGTTGTTGTTGGCCGACAAAATTCGTGTGCAGTCTAGAGCACATTTCAACCAACAAACAACACTGGACAAAAGATAGCCGATCGGTCGGCCAACAATCGGTGCGTGTGTATGGGGCTTTACTATGAAGGTTGTCTGATGCCTCTCCTGCACACACTTACACAGACAGCTCAGCGTGGGACCGGACCGGATTGGCTGCAGAAAAGTTATGTATAGCGAATTTCTATTTTGCAGGATTAGATAGATTCGTCTTAGAATGTGACTTTTAGTTGATTTAGGGCTGAACTTCTACTTTAAATCGGTTATATACTCATTCTGAGCAGTCTTCTTTACCCCCTTGCCGACCGCCAGCAAGACATTTCCTGCGGCAGGTCGGCTCTGACCCGCGAAACGACGTAACTGTACATCGCTTTTGCGGTACCGCAAGTGGGGGCGCGCACAGCAAAGGAGACGCACATACACTCCCATTAGCCACAGGGGAAGCTGATCTGCGGGTCCGGCGGCCGCGATTGCCGTCGGGCACCTGCGATCACTTCTCGTGGAGACAGAACGGCGGTCTTCTGTTGTAAACACAGCAAACTGCTGTTCTGTCAGCAATAAACACAGGGCTCCTGTGTTTATTCTATTTAGGAACACAGGTCCCTGTGTTTATTCCATAAGTCCATCCCCCACACAGTTAGAAAGCACCCCCTAGAGACACACACATTTAACCCTTTGATCGCCCCTGGTGTTAACCCCTTCCCTGCCGGTGTCAGTAACTGTACAGTAACAGTCAGTGCCGGTACAAGATCATCCAGCGCCCAGGGCAAGAATCCCAAACTGCGCCCCCCCCCTTACCTTAGGGTTAGGGTCAAGGCGCCCCCCCATCTCTGCAATAAACCATTGCACCCAGGGCAACCATCCTTCCTGCCCACCCCTTGTCCCGGCCCTGGTAACAGTGCATATTTTTAGCACTGATTACTGTAGTAATGTCACTGGTCCCCTTAAAGTGTCAAAAATGTCAGTTACAGTTCCTTGCGAAAGTATTTGGCCCCCTTGAACTTTGCAACCTTTTGCCACATTTCAGGCTTCAAACATGAAGATATAAAACTGTAATTTTTTGTGAAGAATTAACAACAAGTGGGACACAATCATGAAGTGGAACAAAATTTATTGGATATTTCAAACTTTGTTAACAAATAAAAAACTGAAAAATTGGGCGTGCAAAATTATTCAGCTCCTTTACTTTCAGTGCAGCAAACTCTCTCCAGAAGTTCAGTGAGGATCTCTGAATGATCCAATGTTGACCTAAATGACTAATGATGATAGATAGAATCCACCTGTGTGTAATCAAGTCTCCGTATAAATGCACCTGCACTGTGATAGTCTCAGAGGTCCGTTTAAAGCACAGACAGCATCATGAAGAACAAGGAACACACCAGGCAGGTCCGAGATACTGTTGTGGAGAAGTTTAAAGCCAGATTGGATACAAAAAGATTTCCCAAGCTTTAAACATCCCAAGGAGCACTGTGCAAGCGATAATATTGAAATGGAAGGAGTATCAGACCACTGCAAATCTACGAAGACCTGGCCGTCCCTCTAAACTTTCAGCTCATACAAGGAGAAGACTGATCAGAGATGCAGCCAAGAGGCCCATGATCACTCTGGATGAACTGCAGAGATCTACAGCTGAGGTGGGAGACTCTGTCCATAGGACAACAATCAGTTGTATACTGCACAAATCTGGCCTTTATGGAAGAGTGGCAAGAAGAAAGCCATTTCTTAAAGATATCCATAAAAAGTGTTGTTTAAAGTTTGCCACAAGCCACCTGGGAGACACACAAAACATGTGGAAGAAGGTGCTCTGGTCAGATGAAACCAAAATCAAACTTTTTGGCAACAATGCAAAACGTTATGTTTGGCGTAAAAGCAACACAGCTCATCAACCTGAACACACCATCCCCACTGTCAAACATGGTGGTGGCAGCATCATGGTTTGGGCCTGCTTTTCTTCAGCAGGGACAGGGAAGATGGTTAAAATTGATGGGAAGATGGATGGAGCCAAATACAGGACCATTCTGGAAGAAAACCTGATGGAGTCTGCAAAAGACCTGAGACTGGGACGGAGATTTGTCTTCCAACAAGACAATGATCCAAAACATAAAGCAAAATCTACAATGGAATGGTTCACAAATAAACATATCCAGGTGTTAGAATGGCCAAGTCAAAGTCCAGACCTGAATCCAATCGAGAATCTGTGGAAAGAACTGAAAACTGCTGTTCACAAACGCTCTTCATCCAACCTCACTGAGCTCGGGCTGTTTTGCAAGGAGGAATGGGCAAAAATTTCAGTCTCCCGATGTGCAAAAATGATAGAGACATACCCCAAGCGACTTACAGCTGTAATCGCAGCAAAAGGTGGCGCTACAAAGTATTAACTTAAGGGGGCTGATTATTTTTGCATGCCCAATTTTTCAGTTTTTTATTTGTTAACAAAGTTTGAAATATCCAATAAAGTTCATTCCACTTCATTAATGTGTCCCACTTGTTGTTGATTCTTCACAAAAAAATACAGTTTTATATCTTTATGTTTGAAGCCTAAAATGTGGCAAAAGGTCGCAAAGTTCAAGGGGGCCGAATACTTTCGCAAAGCACTGTAGGTGTCTGATCTGTCCGCCGCAATGTCGCAGTCTCACTAAAAATCGCTGATCGCTGCAAAAAAAATAATAATAATAAATAAATGGCATAAATCTTTCCCCTAGTTTGTAGATGTGATAACTTTTGTGCAAACCAATCAATATACTCTTATTAGGATTTTATTTACCAAAAATATGTAGCAGGATACATATTGGTCTAAAATGATGAAAAAGTTTAATTCTTAATTAAATTTTTTATTGGGAATGTTATATAGCAGAAAGTGAAAACTATTGTTTTTTTTGTTCTGAATTGTCGCTTTTTTTGTTTATTGCACAAAAAATAAAAATTTCAGAGGTGATCAAATCACACCAAAAGAAAGCTCTATTTGTGGGAAAAAAAGGACATCAGTTTTTTTTCTTTTTTGGGTTGCACGAATGCACAATTATCAGTTAAAGTAACACAGTGCCGAATCCCCAACAAACCTTCTGGCCCAGCAGTGGTTAAATGAATTAGTGCAGACCATAGTATTGTTTGCTATTTTTGAATCACTTCTTACCCACTTGCTTTCGGAGTAATCCTTCATTTTCTTTATAATGACGTCACCAGCGCATGCGCCGTTAGCCCTATTTTTCTGGCAGGCTTCTGCTGCCTTAAATAATGCTGTGCCAATGCCAGGGCTGCATCATTTCCTACTGTTGGCGTCAATCCCAAGATCCTCCCCATTGAGTAGCTGAGACGGACCCCTTGTGACTCGCTACGTCACAGGGGCTGTTGGCTTTGGCGGATAATGCGCATATGAGGGATTATGGACAGGGATACATACTGCCGAAATAAAGTACTGTACAGACGCGGAAGACAGGAGTTGTAATGGCGGCGGCAATGAACAAGTTGGAGCAATCACAAATTCTTTCATTACTGAAATTACTATTTGCGGCATTTTGATTGCAAACAACTAGTTTAATTAATATATTGCTGAAATGTTGCTTCATTGTCAGAGTTTACTACCGCTTTAAACTGCTGGCTACTACATGTTAATACATTGCATTTTCCAAATAATAATTGTGGCATTTCTCAGCTTTGATTCATAGAAAACTCTAGCAATGAAGTAATGCCCAGTTATGTTCACTTTAGTGGTACTCTGCACTGTGACAGCATACACTTGTGATTATTCAGAGAGGAATATGATATTGCCAATGTTTCCCATAGCAAATAATTAGCTCTGCAAAATAGTTCAGGTCTGGTCTTTCGCTGTGGAATATCACAGCTATATTTAACCTACTTACGTCCTTACTTGCATTTACGACCCGATATTACCAAAATAGCCCTTTCATTTCTTTGTCATATGATAACTTAGCATACCTCTCAATTTGCACACATGGTCTCATGACATACGGTTTAGAAATGCCATGCAGGCTCACGTGAAGGATTGTATTCATTGACTGCTTTTGAAAAGTCTATATATATCACATGTTGTTGACCACAAGATAAAAGGATCTATTCTTTCCAAGTATACCACCATTCACATTTTAAATGGAGGAAACATTTCATTTCAAGTGCAGGATTTTTCCTACAATATGCAAGGCTTGTCATATTTTCTCATACTGTTTTTCCCTTATCTGGGATATTGTACAAGGGATTCATACCTATCTAGGTCTTCCATTTGCTGGGCCATGCACATAATTAGTAATTTTTTTATTCAATAAAATTCTAATCCTTTCTTTAGTAGTCTTAAGCTGGATACACACTATACAACTTTTGTTATAATTGAAATAATTATAACCCAAGCTAAACTAATATGTGAATAGTTTGTTGTGAAATGGATGACTTTGATGACGCCCTGGAAGGTTGGGCGAAACGCGTCAACGCATTTCCGGTTGCAGTACAACCAGTGACGTCACTTCCTGGTATCCGTGGAACGTACCCCAGGCGGCGTTCCCAGAAGTAGTGTGTATCGCTCAGCTGAACCAATCCTTCTCTATATGCAATACTTGTATGGAATCTCTGTAAGTAGTATCATTGTGGGGCATTAAAATTTCACTTTTACAGACTTCACTACGGGGATTATTTATTCTTTTTGAGTGGTCCAGAGATTTGATAAAAAGGGGTCATAGCAACAGAGGGTCAGCCTAAAGGGGATCTCTTGCATTTTGTATCAGCCTCAAGCTCATTTAACCCTTAGCTGAGGGTCCATCACTTCTGGTGAATAGGGTTCCAGGAGGGGAGTGAGGCACTCTGCACTGGCTGTTTATCCTCTGAAGCACTCCAGCACTTTTGTTTCCAACCACTTCAAGTACTTTTCATCAATCAAACTGCATGCTATATTGGACTTTTGTTAGCACTATCTGCACAATATATATATTGAATATATAAATTGCAAGCACTAGTGCACTTTTGTAATTATTTATATATTTATTTATTCTTCATAACACTAATTTATGCACTTGAGAGATTTTATTAGATGATTGTCATTTTATTTATACAACTTTTGTTGTTAGATTTCCTTTAGATTTACCCAGGGTTTTTTTTGCAGGGAATAGATGCAGGAACTCCCCCCTTCGGAGTCACTTCTTGTGGCCGCCCCCTACCCCCCTCCAAGCACCATCCCTTGGTTCCACCATCTACCCACCTCCCAGTATTTCCCCTTTTAGAAAACTCGGAACCAAGTATCATTTTGTGGTGCTTCCCAGCTACAATGGATTCCCCCAACAACAATAGACCCTGGCAGCAACAAGAGATTTCCCAGCAGCCAGCCCAGCATCAATAGACTCTCCAGTAACAATAGACCCCTCCCTTAACAGTAGATGCCTTCCAGCAACAATATATTGCTCATCAGCAACAATAGACCTCCTTAGCAAAAATAGATGCCCTCCAGCAACAATAGATCCCCCAGCAGTCACCAACAATAGATCCTCCTCAACAGTGGATCTCTTCCAGCAGCAGTTGACCCCCCCCCCCCAGAAACATAAGCTCCCCCCCCCAACAACAATATATCCCTCACTAGCAACAATAATATACCTCTTCAGCAATAAAAGACCACCATGAAAAAATAGATATTCTTCAGGAATAATAGATCTCCCAGCAGCCAGCATCAATGGACCCTTCAGCACATCCCATCACCCCTTGCCATTACATACATGCAGTCCAAAAGGTGCTGGAACTGCATTCCCCCACATTCCCACTGAACAAAAGCCCTGGATTTACTTTAAGCAAATATAGTGCAGGGGCCTGCCTGATTGCATACAATTTAAAAGTGTTTAGGTTTGAACTCATATTATATGGTTCTGGTAAATATAAAGGAAAAAATCTAAAGAGGATTGTATAGTGTGTATCCAGCTTTACTCTTCTGCACATGCATTGAAATAAAAAGATAATTGCCTATTTTATGAAAGCAGTCAGTCCCTTAGACATGTTCTTATGTGTTTTTTCTGCTCTAGATATTCCGGTTTCTTGAAACAACTATATTGTGTTTCCACCGATCTCTATGAAACATGTAGCAGGATTTTGCTCTTCAATAACAATACAATACAATAGAGAACACAGTGCTGATATACGCAAGATTGCATCAATAATGAAACAAAGGAATATATAATGAAGATTGCAAAATAGTATACATCCCGGGCTAAAAATTTCTTTCAATCCTTTCAAAGTGAAGATATGTCAGAGTTTGTGACACCACAACTTCAGTGCAAACATGAGAAACAAAGCGTGCTCCACCTCCATGACAAATAGTCTTACACCGTATCAGTACCGTGCCTTGCACACGGCACTGATGTTTGGGCTTCTGCTTTTTTGGCCGTAGTTTTAGGGCATTTTGCAAGCAAAATACCTTCCTATGGAAAATGCACTCATATTTATGCTCATATGCGTATATTTGCACGCACCCGTGCAAAATACTGACCCGGAACGCAGATTTTCCTATTTTTTTTTTGTTACTGAAGACTACTCGGTGCTTGTTTACGCACCTGTGTGCACAGGCACATTCTAAATAATGGGCTACATTTTAGCTCAGATAAAAAAAAAAAAAACAGCTGCACTGAGCTTTTTCTTACTGTATGCCCTCACCTCAAAACTTGGGCCCATATAACAGGTCAAATGCACATAACCATTTTTCCCAGGGGTAATGGATGGGCTTAAGGTTGCTTCCACAAACACAATGTTATCATCCACCCTTTCACCTAATATAAGTGCATTCCCCTTTAAGAGGCTGAAGACCTCCCTTGGCAGCTGGAAATATGCACAAAACGAAAAACCATAGTGCAGTATTCTCAAAAAAGTATTATTTATTAAAATTTCTTGTACTCACATAATAATAAAGTCACCACAGCATGCCAGTATCACATTGGGAGTATCGCTATTGGCACTGCACTCCTGGTTTCCGCAATGACATCACAACGACGAAGTAGGGTGATCAATAATAAATAAATAAAAGATTCATCAATGGCCATCTTTATACAGGAGGTGTGTTACTGGTCAGATCACCAGGTGAAAACAGAGAGCGAAAAACCCAACAAAAGAAAACTAATGCAGCCACCACATCTAATGAATGGTAAGTTGCAAAATATTACATTTTTTCTTTTGGATTTCATACTGCTCTAATAGTGGAGATGGATTGGATGGCCATCGGACACCTATTGAAAAGCTTTTTTGTGCCTGGCAGAGAGAACCCCCTCTCAGGAATCTAGCGCTGACACTCTGACCTCTTTTTTGGAAGGGACAGTTAGGTAATAATAGGAAAAACAATTAACTAATTAAGTAAGTACATAAATTGTCCCAAGAGGGAAGGTATTTAGAAAACATTCAAAGATAAAATATAGTGCTGCGCTAATGTACTGTATGTGTAAATGATAAATCTAAAAAAAATCAAGCACAAATGAAATGTGCACAATACAGTAATATAAACTTATGTGCAAAATTAGTGAACAACAAAATCAGTGACAGAAAGTCCAAGCTCCATCTGCAAACACACAGTAGTGACGTGGCCTCCACCGTACCCCACAGGGTGCATTCTCACCTTTTAGTTTGACCCCCACTACAAAGGGTAAAATGAGTATGAGGATAACAACCACGGCAGATTGATGGCCACAGATGGATGCTCTCATAGGCAAAATAGACACAGCTTCAATAAATCATCAACGGGAACAGTGAAACCAGCCAGCTACAACCATAGCCTCACATCTCTTAATTTAAAGAAAGAGATATTATAAGTCATAATGCTCACTGCTGAAATGTTTATTGACATAAAAGACAAATGTGCACTCACTCGAGTACAGAAAAAAATGCAAGCTTCAAAAAAACATGGAGAGCTACTGCCTAATTGCCAAAGCTCCACTCTATTTTCTGACAGAGCACTACTAAGGGAAAGTTACCAGCAAGTAGCCCACATAGCATTTTTCTATCTCCTGGATTGTTAAGTGCCGCCCGATAAGTTTCGTCAGAATGACTGCATCATGTAAGCCTGATGACGTCGTTCTGATGATATGCATTGGGCTTGACAAAGAGGCGTAGCCCTGAAACACGTAGCCATGCCCCCATTGAGTGTTTCTACAATGTCACTTCTGGTCAGCTTGCGTTCCACAGAGCTCTGGCTTCCTGCTCCTGATTGCTTGGATACCATATGCTAGCTGAACAGCGGCAGTGATTTCAGGACGATTTACCTGCTGAACAAACAAACTTTCCACTACTACCAATAATTACACACATGCCTTACTACCATTCTGAGTGGGTTGCCATTTGCTGCTTGTGCCACCTGGTATTACCATCAGGGCCGGTGCTAGACTATTTTATGCCCTAAGCAAGACCAGCTACTTGCGCTCCACCCCCCCAAAAAAAATAAAATAAAAAGGGAAGAGTTAAAAACTTCTCCATGTCCTACCCAGTGACCCTGATCTGATGGTTCCTCCATGTTATGCTGTCGTACCCAGTAACCCCCATTTTCCTCCATGTCACACCTAGGGACCCTGATGTCCCTCTATGTCACACCCAGGGACCCTGATGTTTTTTCATGTCACATTCTGGGACGCCAATATTCCTCCATGTCTTGCTGTCATACCCACTGACCCCGATGTTCCTCCATGTGGCACCCAGGGACCCCCATGTTCCTCCATGTCATGCTGTCATACCCAGTGACCCCAATGTTCCTATATGTCACCTCAGGGGCCCCTGATGTTCCTCCATGTCATACCTGGAGAGACCCTGATGTTTTTCCATGTCACACCTGGGGACCCTGATGTTCCTCCATGTCACACCTGGGGACCCTGATGTTCCTCCATGTCACACCTGGGGACCTCAATCCCCCATGGCACACCCAGGGACCCCAATTCCTCATGGCAAACGTGGAAACCCCGAACCCCTGTTACACCCTGTGACCCCTATCCCCCATGTCACACCTGGGGACTCTGATTCCCCATGGCACACCTGGTGACCCCAATTCCCTTTCACACCAGGGATCCTCCATGTTACACCCAGGGACCCGGATACCCTGTTCTGGGGACACTCACTGGGCGGTATGAAGAGAGTGTCCTGCACTCTCCTCTTCTTCACTGTGATTCCTTTTCCCAGGACACTCCTCTTCTGGACCACAGTGCTCACCACAGCTCCAACAGGCTCCTGGTGGAGGAAGAAGCAGCAGTCAGAGAGCTCCGCACATTCTTCATCACCAACCTCCTCAGACCATTCCGGTGCCTCGTCTCTTCTGTTCCAGTAAAGGTTTCGCCCTTCAGTGCCGAGCTCCGGCTCAGGTTCAGCACTCCTCGGCTCCATGCTTAATACTGACCCAGAGAAATGACGGCTGCCCACCAGCTCAGTGCAGAGAATCACTTCCTGCCCGGGGTTTAGGCCGCTCAGCTCCAGCTGAAGAGGATTATCATGCAGGCAGCACTCCGGTGGGCTCCCTTCCTGCCTTCTGGGGCCCCCCCAAAGCCAAGGCTTGGTAGTTCCGCCACTGCCCCAGACACCTGGCATCTTCCTCTGTCCCTTCTTCCTCCCCCACTGCCTCCCCTCCCCTCAGCTCACAAGAATCATTAATAAAGGAGAGAGAGTGCCTATTCCTGGCTGCGCCCCTAGGTGGCAATGCGCCCTAGGCGGCTGCCTAGTTTGCCTAGTGGAAGCACCGGCCCTGATTACCATATTGCTGCACTTAGTAGGCTCCACCTGGTGTCCTCTCAGCTTTTTCAGGTTCTGAACATCTATTTCCTCTGAGTGCCTGCCCAAGCTGCGTTCTAACACTGCACCTTACTGAGAGCCAGAGTCAGAGGCAGATTTAGACCTTGGGGGGCCCAAGGCACGTCAGGTTTGGGGGGGGGGGTCCTTTATCACAGAGTTGGTTTACATTCTCAATGACAGTCATTTGTTTTTAAAAATGCATGACACAATGTCGTTCTGAGGTCTGTGTGGCTTGCTTGAGATACCAAAATTATTTTTGAAAAACAATACAACATACCAGTCCAGAGTTTTACAGATGATGTCCGGCAAAATATTACTTTTTAAAATACATTTAATAAAAGAAAATACATTTTCTTAATTATACATTTTATGTTATTTGTTTTTAAATTATTTATATGTCATTTTTTATATTGTTTTATATAATTATTGTATAGAGGGGTGCCCCTTCTGTCCTGTAAGCCCAAGTTTCCATTTATCTTTTAGTTTACAATAAATGTACTATACCTAGTACCCTTAGGGCTAATGTACGTGACATGAAAACTTGAAAGCTGGAAACCAATGATGAAAATCGTTAGTTTTACAGCTTTTAAATATCGCGTTTATGCTAGTTTAGCAGCGCTTATGAGCATTTAAGGTTAGAATTGTTTTTTAACCACTTAACGACCGCCCGCCGCAGTTTTACTGCTGCAGGCAGCTGCTTCTGGGCAAAGCGATGTAGTACTATGTAGCTCGCTCAGGAGACTCTAGGGGTCGCGCGCGCGGCCGCCGGTGGCGCGCTCCACCCCAGCTCGTCAGCCGGGGAGCCAGTGCGTGTGACCGGTGGCTCCGATGGCGGCCGGCCAATCGCAATCTCCCGCAACTGAGGGAGAAATACAGATGGCTGATGTAAACACAGCTGTCTGTCATTCTCCCTGTAGTATATTAAAAAAGAATAGCGCACACATGCAAAAGAAATTACCAAATTTGAAGACAATCCATAAATAAAAATGGGGATTTGGTCCCACCGTATGGCCATATAGTGCTCAAGCCCACCACTACGTCAAAGTACTTTGACGTAGTGGTGGGCTTGAGCACTATATGGCCATATGGTGGGACCAAATCCCCATTTTTATTTATGGATTGTCTTCAAATTTGGTAATTTCTTTTGCATGTGTGCGTTATTCTTTTTTAATATACATGTCTTTTGGTTCATAGCTGCACCAGCTTTAGAAATACATGGGTATGCTCCCCCAAATTTTTTGCTTGTTTATTCTCCCTGAAGTGATCACAGAGGCTATGTGATCCTGCTATATAGGATCGCATGTCTCTGTGATTACTTCACAAGCCACGCCCCTTGAAAGTTAGAATCATGCCCCTAGGGACACATTTAACCCCTTGATCACCAGTACAGTTAACCCCTTCCCTGCCAGTGTCATTTTTACAGTAACAGTGCATATTTTTAGTAATGTCACTGGTACCCCCAAACGTGTCTAAAATGTCAGTTAGGGGTCCAATCTGTCCGCTGCAATGTCGCAGTAACGCAAAAAAAAAAAATTGCATTACTAGTAAAAAAAACAAATAATAAAAATGACAAATTTTTCCCGTAGTTAGTAAACGCAATAACTTTTGCGCAAACCAATCAAAATACGCTTATTGCAATTTTTTTTACCAA
This sequence comes from Pelophylax lessonae, assembly GCF_965119305.1. Classification (NCBI taxonomy): domain Eukaryota; kingdom Metazoa; phylum Chordata; class Amphibia; order Anura; family Ranidae; genus Pelophylax; species Pelophylax lessonae. Next base: position 231,320,998 of record NC_138770.1, on the reverse strand, counting down.
AAATATGTAGCAGAAAACAAATTGGCCTAAAATGTTAAAAAATTGTTGCTCTTTTTTGTTTATAGCGCAAAAAATAAAAATCGCACTGGTGGTCAAATACAACCAAAAGAAAGCTCTGTGGTAAAAAGGACGTCAATTTTGTTTGGGTACAGCGTCGCACGACCGCGCAATTGTCTGTTAAAGTAACACAATGACGAATCGCAAAATAGGGCCTGGTCTTTGAGCAGCCAAATCCTCCGGTCTGAAAGTGGTTAAAGAGGAGACCCTCCCAAATCCCTACAATGCATGAAAAATGAAAAATAACTATTTCAGCCATTCTGTGAGAGAAGAGAGAGCAGCAGCAGAGAGCAGGGTGCTTGTAGAATGCTGTCTTTTTTTGTGTTTTCCCTATGGATCCCATCATGCCCATATGTGAGAAAATGCTCCTAATGTTGCTGTTGCTGAGGCTCCAATGAAAATTGCGTGAGAGGACCAGAGTTTGTCGCTACTGGACTCATCCATTAATACAGGCATCGGCTTGTGGTGAAATTTGTTTCTTTTCAACATTGTTATACAGTGAATACACCCCTCACATTGTTGTAAATATTTTATTATATCTTTTCATGTGACAACACTGCAGAAATGACACTTTGCTACCATGTAAAGTAGTGAGTGTACAGCTTGTATAACAGTGTAAATTTGCTGTCCCCTCAAAATAACTCAACACACAGCCATTAATGTCTCAACCGCTGGCAACAAAAGTGAGTACACTCCTAAGTGAAAATGTCAAAATTGGGCCCAAAGCGTCAATAGTTTGTGTGGCCACCATTATTTTCCAGCACTGCCTTAACCCTCTTGGGCAAGGAGTTCACCAGAGCCACTGGAGTCCTCTTCCACTCCTCCATGATGACATCACTGAGCTAGTTGATGTTGGAGACCTTACGCTCCTCCACCTTCCATTTGAGAATGCCCAACAAGTGCTCAATAGGGTTTAGGTTTAAGACATGCTTGGCCAGTCCATCACCTTTACCCTCAGCTTCTTTACCAAGGCAGTGGTCATCTTGGAGGTGTGTTTGGGGTCCTCATCATGTTAGAATACTGCCCTGTGGCCCAATCTCCGAAGGGGGGGGGGGTTTAAGCTCTGCTTCAGTATGTCACAGTACATGATGGCAATCATGGTTACCTCTATGAACTGTGGCTCCCCAGTGGCGGCAGCACTCATGCAGCCCAGACCATGACACTCCCACCACCATGCTTGACTATAGGCAAGACACACTTGTCTTTGTACTCCTCACCTGGTTGCCGCTACACACATGCTTGACACCATCTGAACCAAATATGTTTATCTTGGTCTCATCAGACCACAGGACATGGTTCCAGTAATCCATGTCCTTAGTCTGCTTGTCCTCAGCAAACTGTTTGCTAGCTTTCTTGTGCATCATCTTTATAAGAGGCTTCCTTCTGGGACGTCAACCATGCAGACCAATTTGATGCAGTGTGCAGCGTATGGTCTTAGCACTGTGGTGGAACCTGTCCTGTTAAACCACTGTATGGTCTTGGCCACCATGCTGCAGCTCAGTTTCAGGGTCTTGGCAATCTATGTATAGAATAGGCCATCTTTATGTAGAGCAACAATTCTTTTTTTCAGATCCTCAGAGAGTTCTTTGCCATGAGGTGCCATGTTGAACTTCCAGTGACCAGTATGAGAGAGTGAGAGCGATAACACTACATTTAGACATTAATGGCTGTGTGTTGAGTTATTTTGAGGGGACAGCAACTTTACACTGTTATACAAGCTGTACACTCACTATTTTACATTGTAGAAAAGTGTCATTTCTTCAGTGTTCTCACATGAAAAGATATAATAAAATATTTACAAAAATGTGAGGGTGTACTCCCTTTTTGTGAGATACTTTATGTTTAAAAATGATCAGAAATGGACCAGGCCTATTTCTGACACTTAAAATCAGTATTTTTTGCTAGAAAATTACTTAGAACCCCCAAACATTTTATATATATTTTTAGCAGAGATTATAGAGAATAAAATGGAGCAATACTTTATGTCATACCATATTTGTGCAGCAGTCTTACAAATGCAATTTTTTAGGAAAAAAGTACACTTTAAAAAAAAAAAAAAAAAGAAAAAAAGAAAACAGTAAAGTTAGCCCAAAACTTTGGTACTTAAAAATCTCCATAGGCGACGCTTTAAAATTTCTACAGGTTACCGGTTTAGAGTTACAGGGGAGGTCTAGGGCTAGAATTATTGCTCATGCTCCATCGATTGTGGCGACCCCTCACATGTGTGGTTTATACACATTTACATATGTGGGCATGACTTGCGTATGCATTCGCTTCTGCGCGCAAACTCGGAGGGATGGGGCACTTTAAATTTTTTTTTCTTATTTATTTTACTTTATATTTTTTATTTCTACACTGCCCCCTTAAAAAAAATGGTTTTGATCTCTTTTATTTCTATACAAGGAATGCAAACATCCCTTGTAATAGAAATAAGCAGGACAGGTCCTCTTTAATGTGAGATCTGGGTTCAAAAAGACCTCACATCTCACATTTACACTTGAAAGCAAAAAAATAAATAAATAAAAAATGTAATTAAAAAAAAAAAAAAAAATTTGGCCTTTTAGAGCCTTTGGGTGGACGTAACGTTTGACGTCGCTCCTGTCCTCCAAGGGCATAGAGTCATGTGGGGGCCATCTTGCCCTCACTTGACTTCCTGACCAGCAACACAGGGGATCGGATTGTCTTCCTTGATACCGACGGCTCCGGTAAGCGTGGAAAATGACCAGGAAGCTGCTGGGGGGCACCTCTCCCGCTGACTATAAAAGTAAAAGTGATCCCGTGCTAAATCCACTGCTGGGACCACTATTATGTTATAGTGGGCCACCCACCATGCAAGAAAATACCGGGGTTATGGCAGCTATATGCTGCCATAACCCCAGTATTTAATGTCAAAGTAGCGACATAAATACATGGTGGGCGGTCCGAAAGTGGTAAAAAATGCTTATAAACAGTTTACCGTGATTACACGCGCTTACAAGCATTTGGCGTTTGAAGTGCCAGTAAACCACAGTCCTGAACACGATTTTTTTGCTTTCAAGAAAATGCCTGTAACCTCAACTGCCTCCAAACTACTATAAACAACTGAGTGTACATGTACACAAAAAATAACATAGAGGAGAGTCCAGGGGCTCCTGAAAAAAACACCCAACTGCTCCTAAACACCCATTTATCAGCTGTAGTCTACATGAGGCCTAAGATTGCACACTCTACCTTGTTTTATATGTCAGTCAGCTAAAGTTTATCTAAAACTATCTTGTCCATGTAAGACTACCCTGTCCACAAGATGTTTCACTGCAGAACAAACAGTATTGGCAACCTTACACAAGAAGTAGAAAATCAATGTATCTACTATCAGTAGAATCAACATTAACTATGTTGTAGGGGGATCAGAAAAGCAAAAACTGTTGTGATAATGCTACTGAAAGATTACATCATATATGTGAGTTTTGCCTATTATAAGTGTAGCAGGTTTTTCTGGGTCTGCCATTGTTACCGGTTACCTTTCCAGCCCATGTGAGCTGTGGCCCTAGGTGTGAAGACTGAGACATGAACCACTCCGGCATCTTTATTTTGTTGTTTTATTGTAGATAAAGGGGATGGGAGAAGGGAATGAGTGGGATACTCCTTTAGGCTTCAACTATATACACTTGGGACTTTGTTCCTGAAAAATGCCTGTTGGCGCTTCCTTGACGCCAGCCGGTGCCAGCCAACGCCCACCATCTCTGAGAACACTCTGTAACTTAAGAGTAGTGCTGAATCCCTGACCTGTAGTCCAGAAGATCCAGGACTGTGACATTGTAGAACCAACGACACTGTTATACTGCAACAAGTCACTGAATACTTCCCTCCTGCCTTGCTTTGGCTTGAGGTAGTATGCTGTAGAATCCTGTCAAACTGTACATTCCAACTGGCACACACTGTACAATTAAGGGCCCATTAGTAGGTGCCCCTTTAGCCTTGAACTCTTCGGGGGTTCACTGTTTATGCACCCCCCTCTGTAACTTCAGGGTCCTCAACCTAGGCACCCCCTTTCAGCTAGCTGGCACTGGATCCCAGAACCTCTTCCGGAGTGGTCCCCTCTGACTCTGGCAGACTCCCAGGGGCAATCTGCAGTACTCACAACCTGTGTAGGCTTTCCTGGGACTGGACCCCTCTCACTCTCCGCAGGTTCTCGGCACACCGGATCCCCTCTGCTCAACTCAGCACTCTCTGGATTCTCAGACGACTCCCCGAGACATCCTCTTCCCCAAGACATGAGGAGAGACAGCCGCACTCTCCATCCTGGGACTCTGCTTCCGCCAAAGACATCATGTCATGTGCCACCCCAAACTTATACCCACTCCCAGAATATTTTGCAGCACAATCTGCCTTCTGGGGTAGTTACAAGCCTGGATGTGTCTCCTGATTGGGTTTCCTCCACCGCCCTATGAGAAGCCTCTCACAGGAGCCAGTGGGGAGACTCCCCCTTCAGCAGGCACACCTGGAAACCATGACACCCTGACTAATAAATCACAGCCCTGCTGTTAGGCAGACAAGGCCCACTATACCTTTACCTAGCACCTACCTGTAGGGTGCTACATAAGTATGTAAATATTTATCATCTTTTGTTTTCTGTTTGTGGGTCAGCCCACCCAAAACTGGCATAATACCCACCGGAATTTTTTATCTCTTGGGGACACCAGACATTGAAGTACTAGAGTTTGGTTGTTCTCCCAGTAAAGTTATATGGGTTCACCACACAATAAAACATTGTATGCAACATATTAAAATCTCTGCTTGGATTTCTCACATTTCTGAGAGGTACTGTATAGGAAACCAGTTGTTGATTTAGACCAGGGTCTTCAAACTATGGCCCTCCAGTTGTTCAGGAACTTCAATTCCCATCATGCCTAGTCATGCCTGTGCATGTTAGAGTTTTACAATGCCTCATGGGTAGGGATGATCGAACGGTTCGGGTCGACCATCGGTTCGACCCGAACATTGACTGTTCGAAATTCGGCCGAATTTCAAACATTTTGCTGAAAAAGTTCGGAATTCGGCAAGCAGAACCAACCAAAATGCAATGGGACAGGAACTGGGCTTTAAAAGCCTGTGATTGGACCAGAACCATCAGTAAAAGCCAATTGAGGGGGCAGGAGGATGCTAGGAATGGGATTGGAGTGACTAGGGGGTCCAGAGGCCAATCAGTAGTGAATACGCCCCCCAGTATATAAGATAGCCCCACCAAATCTCTAGCATTGTAATACAGGGATGTGGAAGAGAGTGGAAGCAGTTCTGTTACTCCTGCTTCAAAAGTGTCATTTAGCAATTATTAGTGTGAGGAAAGGGATATCTAGTGTAGTTAGGGTACTATTTTCCACTATAGTTAGATTTAATAATCTAGTTTCTGTAGGGAAAGTGTTAAGTGTCAGGGGGACCGTAGTGTAGTGTAGGGTTAACTGACTCTGACTGCTATGGCAGGGTGACCAAACCCTTCCATGTCAGGGTGACCGCCATAGAAAAAAGATTGTTTCTATTAGAATTGCAGTAGAGCAGGATAGTGGCTTCGCTACTTTCACACCTGGCCGTTTTTGTTGCAGGCATTTATTGAGCTTTTTTGTGGACGTCTTTGGAGGCAGGCATGACATCTGAACTTCTGTGTAGGGGTATATATACACACACACATGTATGTATATATACACATACACATATATAGGTGTGAAAGTAGCAGAACCCTATGCCTGCGCTAATGAAATTATTTGCAGGCATAGGGCTTCGCTCCTATCACACCTTTATGTGTGTATGTGTATAAATACATATAAGTGTGTGTATATATACCCCTATACAGAAGTTCAGATGTTATGCCTGCCTCCAAAGACGCCCAAAAAATGCCCAAAAAAACGCCTGCAACAACACACCTGGGCGTTTTTGTTGCAGGCGTTTTTTTGGGCGTCTTTGGAGGCAGGCATGACATTTGAACTTCTGTGTAGGGGTATATATACACACACACACATGTATGTATATACACACATACACATATATTAGGTGTGAAAGTAGCAGAACCCTATGCCTGCACTAATGAAATTATTTGCAGGCATAGGGCTTCGCTCCTATCACACCTATATGTGTGTATGTGTATAAATACATATATGTGTGTGTGTGTATATACCCCTATACAGAAGTTCAGATGTTATGCCTGCCTCCAAAGACGCCCAAAAAAAAACGCCTGCAACAACACACCTGGAAGTTCAGATGTCATGCCTGCCTCCAAAGACGTCCACAAAAAAGCCCTATAAACGCCTGCAACAAAAACAGCCGGGTGTGAAAATAGCGGAGCCACTATCCTGCTCTACTGCAATTCTAATACAAATTATCTTTTTTTTCTGGTTCTGGACATGCTACAGAGCTGGAACTTCACAGGTACACTTTTTAGACCCCCCTGACACTAAATCCAAAGAAATCTCATTTTTTTTTTTCAATAATTTTTTCAATAATTGTCTCTCTATTAAAAATGACAATTTTTAAGAACTTTTTTTGTGTGATTAATAGTCCCTGGGGCATGACCCAGAACCCTAGGCACTTTTTAGGGGCATTTATTGGGTTTTAGGGCTTCAAAATTGTGTTTTAGGATTACCGAAGTTCGGGTCCCCTTTGATTTCAATGGGGTTCTGAAATTCGGGCCGAACTTTCGGGAAGTTCGGGTGTTCTAGTCAAATCAAATTTTTCAAAAGTTCAATCATCCCTACTCATGGGATATATAGTTCCGCAACAGCTGGAGGGTCGTAGCTTGAGGATCCCCGATTTAGACTTTCAGAACACAGACAGAACTGAAATATTAGCAATGGTGATCCGTTCGGCTTTTTGTAGAAAACACAGAGAAGATCTATAAGCATTACTGGTTTGATCACTAGATGTAGACACTGATAAACAACATGAGGGCAAAAATCAAACAGAGAATACAGGAAGCCAAAGAACTTTCTATTTATATACATACACTGTTCATTGATTACAAATGTTTGATTTATTACCAATTATAATATATAAAAAAATAATAATATATTTTTCTTTACTTACTAAAAAGTGTAAAAGATGCTCAAACCCAGTTTCATACTGTATGTTCTCAGCCGACTATAGAAAAAATAAACGCTGAGTGTTGATAAAATGCAGTGATCTATGACAGGGGTCTCCATGATTTCTAATTTCTAGGGCTGGTATACTGTTCTTTAGACTTTAGTGGGGCTGGACTATGGCCATTGGGAATAGAAAAAGGTCTTGGTGTCAGTGGGAGTAAACAATGCCCTATCTTTGATATTAGGTAGAGGAATAGTGCCCCATCACTGGTGTCAGTGTGAGGAATAGTGCCTCAATGTTGGTGTCAGTGGAAGGAATAATGCCCCATTATTGGTGTCAGTGGGAGAAATAGTACCCACTTGTTGGTGTCAGTGGGAGGAATAGCACAAGAATAGTACCCCAATGTTGGTGTCAGTGGGAGAAATAGTGCCCTATCCTTGGTGTCAATGGGAGTAATAATGCCCCATCCTTAGAGTCAGTAGGAGGATTAGTGGCCTCATCATTGGTGTCAGTTGGAGGAATAGTATAATTTCCTTGATGTCAGTAGGAGGAATAATGACCCATTGTTGAAGTCAGTGGCAGGAATTATGCTATATTGTTGGTGTCAGTGGGGGGAATAATGCATTGTATCAAAGGTAAGACTAGAGCCCCAAGGGCTGGATAAAAATAAAAAAGGTCCACAGTTTGGAGTTCACTGATGTAGGGCATCACTTAATAAATACATTGCAAGCTACCATGTTGAACAGTTAGCTAACTGTTTTTCAGAGCATCCCTTACTAAAATCAGCTCAATAGCCTAGGGCAGCATGTTGTTTAATAATGAATATTAAAAAAGAGAATAGCGCACACATGCAAAAGAAATTACCAAATTTGAAGACAATCCATTAATAAAAATGGGAATTTGGTCCCACCATATGGCCATATAGTGCTCAAGCCCACCACTACGTCAAAGTCCCCCATTATCAGTGGGTTTTGCTTGTTTAATAATGAATGCATAAAAATGGTAGAGAACAATTTTTCAAAATTTTAGAGCTATCAATGTGATTATGAGCTGTTTGTTTTCTGAATCATGAGTCAAACTGGAAACTATGCAAAGTTGTATAATGTCTGATGCTGATATAAGATCACATGATTTTGCTTATGATCCACAGTTACACTTGAGAACAAATGAATTAGACATTGTAGGGGAAATCATTTTTGAAAATTTGAAACACAAGCATGTTTTGAATGGTATTCTTTTATACAGCAGTCACCTCTACTGCCACCTATCACCTCTTTGTCGCATTTGAAGTTCTGAGTTCCAGACATAAAATCTAGGTGTATAAGTTATTCATGTCGTGCCATGCAAGCAATTTCAAGAATAAAGTCCTGGAAGTCACTAGTAGTATATACATTTCACAGCATAATTGAACATCAGCAATATGCATATAATGGAAGAGGTAGCTACTAAGCAACTTTAAGCATCTTTTGACTCCCTTCACACTTGTGGTCATGTCCACCAGCCCCCCGAAAAGCAATATGCAGTGGATCAGAGAGGGTGGAAGGAGGTTTGTGGATGTTCAGAAGGCAATGCTACCACCTCCTGATCCCTGTTTTTTTTGGGCTCTTCTGTTATTGCCAAACAGCAAATTTGCATTGTAGAACTGTGAGTAAAGCATTTCGCTCCTGGTTGAGGCATAATCCCATTCACTTGCATGAGATAATTTGAAGAGCAGTGCTGCCTGTGAAGCTCTTGTGTTAAAAAATGCTGCACCACAATGCAAAGCACTGATTTGCAGCAATGTATACCCATCTGAATGGCATCATGTCCACTTGTAGAAAGAGAGAGAGGCCAATGAAGTAAAATTTGTAAAAATTACAAAGTGTAATGTTTATGTGCTCAATGTGTTATGCTAAAAAAAAAAAAGGTTAATTACTACTTTAATTGTTAAAGAGTAACTTCACACACACTTGACACATTTTCTGTATTCTAATGAGGAAAGTTGCAGTGTCTGCATCTCTTTAGAAGTGATTAACCTTGTGGAGTATCTCCAAAACTTAAATTTTTGTTGCTGATGATGGTGCCTAAAATCTGACCTTTGCCTACAGACAAATTAGTGAGCCAATCACATTTAGTCAGGTATTGGGCTACAGCAATATGGAGAAGGAAAGAAGATATTGTCTTTTATTATTTTCTCCTTCTACTGAGATACTGACAATATGTTGCACCATTCTCACAGTTTCCAATAGGTGAAGTGCAGAATGAGGAGTGAAAGGTGATTTTTATTAACCACTTTCCGACCGGGCCATAGCTGAATGATGGCTACAGCGAGGTTAACTAGTTCTGGGAGGGCATACAGGGAAGTGTCCGTGCTCACCGGGTGAGCCTGGTGCATCATGGATAGCGGCAAAGGGCCAATGACAGTGGCCCTTTACAACGTGATCGCTTCATCCAATGATGGAGTGATCATTTGTCAACAAACCGGTTCTGCTCTCTCTTCTCCTTGAAGGCTGTTTACACTGATCAGTACAACGTGGGAGGAGAGGAGGGAGACTGCGGCAGTACTCACCATGCCTCATGTGTGCCCTATTCATGACCATCTATGCCTCATGCTTGCCTCATTCATGCCCATCTGTGCCTCATTCGTGCCCATCTGTGCCTCATCAATGCCTCATTCAGGCCCATCTGTGCCTCATCTATGCCTCATTCATGCCCATCTGTGCCTCATCCATGCTCCATTCATGTCCATCTATGCTTCATTCATGCTTATCTCTGCTTCATGCATGTCTTATTCATGTACAACTGTGCCTCATTTGTGCCTCATTCATGCCCATCTGTGCCTATCTGATCCTCATCCATGTCCCGTCCATGCCACATCTGTGCCACATCCATGCCAAATCTGTGCCACATCCATGCCTCATCCGTGCCACATCCATGCAACATCAGTGCTGATCTGTGCCTCATCCATGCCACAGCAGTGCTCATCAGTGCCACATCCATGCCACATCAGTGCTACATCCATGCCACATCAGTGCTCATCCATGCCTCATCCATGTCACATCTGTGCTCATCCGTGCCACATCCGTGCCACATCCATGGCTCATCCGTGCCCACCCAAGCCTCATCAGTGCCTATCCATGCAACATCAGTGCTGATCTGTGCCTCATCCATGCCACAGCAGTGCTCATCAGTGCCACATCCATGCCACATCAGTGCTACATCCATGCCACATCAGTGCTCATCCATGCCTTATCTGTGCCACATCAGTGCTCATCCACGCATCAGTGCTCATCCATGCCACATCAGTGCTCATCCGTGCCACATACATGCCACATCAGTGCTCATCTATGCCATATCAGTGCTCATCCATGCCAAAAAAAGTGTAATAGGTAGTCATGAAATTAGATTTGTAATTTTATGTCCCTCGAGCACCTGACAGTGCTCCCTGAATGTTGTGTATCTGTTATCTGTATATGGCTAGGCTGTGCAAAAGTCTCACACATGTGGTATCGCCATACCCAGGAGGAGTAGCAGAATGTATTTTGGGGTGTAATTTTTACTATGTATATGCTATGTGTTAGAAATATCCTTTGAATGGACAACAACTTTGTGTAAAAAAAATAAAAAAAATAATGCGTTTTCATTTTCTTTCCACATTTTCCAAATACTTTCGGGAAAGAAATTACATGTTTAAAAGACTCATTATGCCTCCGAGATTATGTGTTGGGGTGTTTGCTTTCCACAATGGGGTCATTTTGTGGGGCGTTTCCATTGTCCTGGTGCTCCAGGGCCTTCAAAACTGTGATAGGTTCTCAGGAAATTATATGTTTAATTTATGCTCCTAGAATGCCTGGAGGTGCTACTTGCATGTTGGGCCTCTGTATGTGGCCAGGTTGTGTAAAAGTCTCACACATGTGGTATCGCCATACTCAGGAGGAGTAGCAGAATGTGTTTTGGGGTGTAGTTGCAAGTATGCCTATGCAGTGTGTGAGAAATAACTTGGTAATATGACAATTTTGTGAAAAAAAAAAGAAATGTAATTTTGCAAAGAATTGTGGGAAAAAAATACTTAAAAAAATCACAATGCCTCTCACTTAATACCTTGGAATGTCTACTTTCCGAAAAGGGGGGTATTTGTACTTTCCTGGCTTGTTAGTGTCTCAAGAAATTAGATAGGCTGCCAGTACATCAGTTGTGACCCATTTTCAATGATTGGCATCATAGCTTGTTAATTAGGACTGTCATTAAGGAACCCATCTATAGCCAGAAAAATAACATCTCAAAGAAAAGCCACTCTCATATTAATTATTCTGCAATTCCCCTTTGTTCCCCTGCTCCATTCTCCTCCACCTTGCTCCTTTTTTTTTAGACAGCTCATATCCATTCGGTCTATTAGCATCGCCGCCATAAATGCTCTCTGACAGTATAGTTCCAGCAATCGGTATATTAAACTTTACTACTGCTCACTGCTGAAAATGAGGTGGCCTTGGTGCTGTTTATGCTTATTTGGATGCAAAATGTCATCTTATGCCTAGTCTCTACTGTTAATTACTTTGTTTGCTAAACTGTTGTATTACTATTGTAAATCGATTTTATGCTTTCCTTATTACCAACCATACTGGGTGAGAATATGTTAAGGTTAGCTTTACTACCTGGTTTAGTGACAGTTTTCTTTATATAGCGCTAATACTGGGTACTTTCAAAGTAGTACTTTCAGTGATACTGTATGTTTGTACACTCAACCTGGTGTGTTGGAGGTTCTGAGGTTTTTGGAAAAGGTTGAGGCAAAGAACAGATGACCCATTCTAATCAGCGGCTCCTACAGTGGTAGCGCTACACAAAAGCAGGAAATCACATTTTTGGAGGCATTCTATACATCAACTGTGTACAGGAGGCCTCCAGGTTGCCATATTGCATTGAATTGTATAGAAAATTACATTAGTGCAGATTGAACAAAATATATCATTTTAATAACATTAAACACAACATGGCTTCTGTTTTAAATGCATTCTTTTCCTCAGTTTTCACAAAGGAAAAGGGGGGATATAGCAGCCAAGGCTGTAATGTTAATAAAACTACACAGAAAGCACCCTCATGGCTAACAGAAGACAGTCTCAGAAATAGACTTGAAAAACTTATCATAAATAAGTCACCAGGAGGACCAGATGACTTACACGCGAGGGTCCTGAAGGAACTCAGTCATGTAATAGCTAGACCATTGTTACTAATTTTATGGACAGTTTACTGACTGGAATGGTGCCAGCTAATTGGAGAAAAGCCAAAGTTGTACCAATATTTAAAAAAAGGGCCAAGATATATCCCTGGGAACTAAAGGCCAGTTAGCTTAACATCAATAGTCTGTAAGCTTTTGGAGGGGATGATAAGGGATTATATCCAAGATCTCAGTAATGAAAACAGTAGCATTAGTGGTAATCTGCACTGATTCATGAAGAATTTTTCTTGCCAGACCAATCTAATAACCTTCTATGAGGAAGTGAGCTACCATCTAGATAAAGGAAGGTCTGTGGACGTGGTGTATCTGGATTTTGGAAAGGCATTTGATACAGTTCCCCACAAAAGTTTACTGTACAAACTGAGGTCTGTCAGCATGGGCCATAGGGTGAGTACCTGGACTGAAAACTGGCTACAGGGGTAGGTCCAAAGGGTGGTGATAAATAGTGAGTACTCAGAATGGTCCAGTGTGGTAAGCAGGGTGCCCCAGTGATCTGTTCTGGGACCATATTCTGTTTCATTTATTCATTAATGATATAGAGGATGGGATTACCAGTTCAATCTCGGTATTTGTGGATGATACAAGATACAAAGTTAAGCAGGGCAATAACTTCTACGCAGGATGTGGAAAAATTACAAGAAGACCCTAATAAAATAATAGGGTGGAAAAAAGTAAAGTAATGTATTTCGGTGCAAAAAATACAAATGCAAGTTATTCACTAACTGGAGAACCTCTGGGGGAATTTAGAATGGAAAAGGATCTGGAGGGTCCTAGTAGACGACAACCTCAGTAATGGCATGCAATGTAAAGCTTCTGCAAGCAAGGCCAACAGAATGCTAGCGTGCATTAACCACATAAGGACTGGAAGGATTTACCCCCTTAATGACCAGCCCATTTTTTGCGATACAGCACTGCATTAATTTAACTGACAATTGCGGCTGTACCCAAGAAAATGTATGCTCTTTATTCCCCCAGAAATAGAGATTTCTTTTGGTGGTATTTGATCGCCTTTGCAATTTTTATTTTTTGGGCTATAAACAAAAAAAGAGCGACAATTCTGAAAAAAAAAACTATATTTTTTACTTTCTGTTATATAACATTCCCAATAAAAAAAATTCAAAAATCAATTTTTTTTTCATAATTTTAGGCCAATATGTATTCTGCTATATATTTTTGGCAAAAAAAATCCCAGTAAGTGTATATCGATTGGTTTGCGCAAAAGTTATCACGTCTACAAGCTAGGGGTAAGATTTATGTCATTTTTATTTATTTATTTTTTACTAGTAATGGTGGCGATCAGTGATTTTTAGCGGGACTGCGACATTGCGGCGGACAAATCAGACACCTAACTGACATATTTGACACTTTTGGGGGGACCAGTGACATTACTACAGTAATCAGTGCTAAAAATATGCACTGTTACTGTAATAATGGCACTGGCAGGGAAGGGGTTAACACCAGGGGAGATCAAAGGGTTAAATGTGTGTCTAGGGTGTGCTTTATAATCGTGTGGGGGATGGGCTTACTGGATGAAAACAGAGACCTGTGTTCCTAAATAGGAGGAACACAGTATCCCAGTGTTTATCACTGACAGAACAGCAGTCTGCCATGTTTACATCGGCAGACCGCCGTTCTGTCTTCATGGGGAGCGATCGAGGGTGACTGGCAGACATCACGGCCACCAGACCCGCTGATTGGCTCCCCCTCTAGCCAATCGGCATGTGTCTTGGGTGACACACGCGCCGACACTAACTGCTACACAAAGCGACGTACATGTACGTCATTTCCTGTAACAGAGCTGACCTGCCGCAGTAAAACTACGGTGGCTGGTCTGGAAAGTGGTTCAAAAAGGGATTCAATCTAGAGATAAAATGATAAGTCTCCCACTCTACAAGACCCAGGTCTGGCCGCATTTGGAGTATGCCATCCAGTTCTGGGCACCGGATCTCAGGAAGGATGTGCTGGAACTGCAGAGAGTCCAGAGAAGGGCAACAAAGCTAATAAAGGGACTGGAGGATCTCATCTATAAGGAAAGACTACAAGCATTGAACTTATTCTCTCTGGACAGGAGACGCTTGAGAGGGGATATAAAAGCGATGATCAAAAATTCTGTACTGATGACTCTAGCATCTGGAAAAAAATTTTCCTTGAAAGGGAATTAAAAAAAACATGCAGCCATTAACTTATATTGGAAGAGAAGCAGTTTTACCTTAAACTGCATTAAGGGTTCTTTACCGTCAGAGCGGTAAGAATGTGGAATTCTCTTCCACAAGCAGTGGTATCAGCAGGGAGTGTCGATACTTTCAAAAAACTATTAGATGGGCACCTTAACGATTACAACATACAGGGATATACAATGTACTATTGACACAAGCACACACACACCACAGATTGCACTGGATGGACTGGTGTCTTTTTTCAACCTCACCAACTATGTAACTATGTAACACCATGTAATATGCAATATTATTTTTTTATTTTATTTGCTATATTTTTTGCCTACGAAAGTGGAGTTAACTGTTATTAGATATTAGATAAAGAAGGGTTAAATGTGAGGAGAGTTTTAATGTTATGGACACTTTGAAGACCTCCTAAAACAGAAAGATAGGATTCAGAGATTCCTCTATAATGCTGACAAAGATAAATCCTACTATACATGATGAGATAATCAGACTAATGATCGTCTGGTTTTTTTATCATACGATCGCTTCGAAAGTGGTATTTTTTTGTATGATTTTCGGACTCGTGTGTACGAGTCTTAAGAAAGGACTTTTTTTGGTTCCACTGAGCTGAGCAGATTTTTTATTTTTTTTTCTATAAATAGGGTTGTTTGGGTAGGGATCATTGTGTCCATTTCCCTTTTGAAATGTTTAAAGATCTTATATGAGACTTTACAGCTCTGGATTTTAACTGCAGTTTTATTGGTTAGTGCACCTCTACAAAAAGGGTGCCCTGATTACCTTTTATACTTAAAGCGGAGTTCCACCTAAAAAACAAAAGAATACATAAAAATACCCCCGGGACAGTCAGGGCTAGTGCATTCCACAATGGATAGCCTCTGAACTGTCCCGGGTTGCACTTACCTGCAAGAAGAAATACTTACCTTGAAAATATCTTCTCCAGCGCTGCCATCTCAGGTGTGGGCAGCTTGAAGCCAGCCCGATCCTCTTCTGCGTCCTCTTCCGTCCTCTTCGGTCCCATGATGCACTGCGCTGGCCCCGCCGTCACTTCCGGGGCTGCAGCGTCATCCCTGCACAGCTTCTGGACATGCCCAGAAGCTGTTTAGCAAGGTATGACGGTGCCTGCACCGGAACTGACATCGGGGCCGGTGCAGGCGCATTGATTCCTGGGAGCGATGATGTTCTGCTCCCAGGAATCATTGCAAGCCAGGAAGTGACGACGGGCCGTGGCCGCCGAGGGCAGGAAGAGGTAGGTAAGTAAGTAAGGTAAGTATATTATCTTCTAAACAAGGTAAATAAAAAAAAATAAAAAATTGCGATTATCCATTTGTTTTTCAGGTGACCCGGACCAAGAAGATGGAATGAACTTTAATTTTTGGGTGGAACTCCGCTTTAAGTAAAAAAATACAAGTCTTGGACAATGGCATTATTTTTAACATTCATTTGTTTTGCAATAGAAATCTTTTACAACTGCTTTATTTTGCAACTGTACTTTTTGCTGGACAACTCACTGTGCGCAGTGAAAAAATAAAAATATTTGGGTTAAAGGTTACATAGAAGATTATCTGTAAGAGCATGTGGGACAACCTTTGTGCTGAGAAAATCCACATATATTAGTCAATGTTTTGGTAACACATCCTTTTCCTTTTTTGTGGTTTGGCTTGCTGTCAATACGTTTATGTCATCAGATATGATTGTAAGTAAGCCAGAAAATTCTGAAATAACCTTCAAAGGAATTACAGGCTTGCTGTTCAATTTCCAGCCATAAACTACAAAAAAAAAAAAAAGAAAAAAAAAGCTGCTCGGGGATGAACCTCTGGAGTGATCATCATCTAGAGAATGCAACTAAACTATTTTGTTTATGTATGGTTTACTAAATATTGCACATTGTTTTCTCATCACAAGGAAGCCAAATTCTTTATGTCATGATTTCCAACGCAATCCATCAGGTACTAAACTAATATTTTCATAAACTATAACATTTCTTTACAAAGCCTTTAAAAAATACAGTGGTAGACCCAACATTTTAAACAGAACTTCCAACTGGGAGTTGCAAGATTTTATTAACCATTTGCCAACATACCCCATGTATATATACTGTGGGGCGGCGGCTCCCACAGGGGAAATCTTGTACCTGTACGTGATCGCCTCTTCCGGGTTTGTGGCACGCACGTGCACTGCCAGCGAGCAGCTTCCTTTGCAATTGAACACAGCGGGAGCTAATCAATGGGTCCGGCGGACCCCATTACCGCTGGGACCCACCGATCATTCCTAAGAGAGGTAGAATGGCAGTCTGCCTATGTAAACAAGGCAGATCACTGTTCTCTTACAAGGGAAGACAGATATCCTGTGTTTCTGCTAAGCAGGAACATGGATCTCTATCTTTCCACAGTACAAGTAACCCCACACAGTTAAAAAGCATTCCCCTAGGGGCACATTTAACCCTTTGGTCTCCTCTGATGTTAAACCCTTCCCTGCCAGTGTGATTAGTACAGTGACAGTGCATATTTTCCGCCGCAATACGTCACTGATTGCCACCATTACTAGTAAAATAAATAAATAAATAAATAAATAAATAAAAACCCCATTAAAATATCCCATAGGTTGTATAACTTTTACGCAAACCAATCAATATACGCCTATATGTAGCAGAATACATAATTGCCTAAACTGATGAAGAAATTCGATTTTTTTTTAAAGAATTATTGGGCGTGTTCTATAGCAGAAATTAAAAAATATTGTTTTTTTTTAATCAAAATTGTCGGTCTTTGTTTGTTTATAGCGCAAAAAAAAAAAACACAGAGGTGATCAAATACCACTAAAAGAAAGCTCTATTTGTGGTAAAAAAAAAGGACACAAATTTTATTTGGGTACAGCGTCGCACGACCATGCATCAGTCAGTTAAAATCAGAAGGAACATTTCCAAATAACAGCTTCACAAGCCCTAAAATAATATTCAAAGAGAAACTTAACTCATCTTTACAAAAAAAATAAAAAATGAGCAGCTGCAAGTACTATGGCTGCTGACTTTTGGTGCCCTGCTTTTTAGACCTGTTCTTGGGGTTATGTGGGGCACTGATTCAGAAAACTGTGCTGGCTATCAGCTCTAGGTTCTTAGACATGGTTGAATTACTATATATATACACAGTGCCTTGCGAAAGTATTCAGCCCCCTTAAACTTTGCGACCTTTTGCCACATTTCAGGCTTCAAACATAAAGATATAAAACTGTAATTTTTTGTGAAGAATCAACAAAAAGTGGGACACAATAATGCAGTGGAACGAAATTTATTGGATATTTCAAACTTTTTTAACAAATAAAAAACTGAAAAATTGGGCGTGCAAAATTATTCAGCCCCCTTAAGTTAATACTTTGTAGCGCCACCTTTTGCTGCGATTACAGCTGTAAGTCGCTTGGGGTATGTCTCTATCAGTTTTGCACATCGAGACTGAAATTTTTGCCCATTCCTCTTTGTAAAACAGCTCAAGCTCAGTGAGGTTGGATGGAGAGCGTTTGTGAACAGCAGTTTTCAGTTCTTTCCACAGATTCTCGATTTGATTCAGGTCTTGACTTTGACTTGGCCATTCTAACACCTGGATATGTTTGTGAACCATTCCATTGTAGATTTTGCTTTATGTTTTGGATCATTGTCTTGTTGGAAGACAAATCTCCGTCCCAGTCTCAGGTCTTTTGCAGACTCCATCAGGTTTTCTTCCAGAATGGTCCTGTATTTGGCTCCATCCATCTTCCCATCAATTTTAACCATCTTCTCTGTCCCTGCTGAAGAAAAGCAGGCCCAAACCATGATGCTGCCACCACCATGTTTGACAGTGGGGATGGTGTGTTCAGGGTGATGAGCTGTGTTGCTTTTACGCCAAACATAACGTTTTGCATTGTTGCCAAAAAGTTCGATGTTGGTTTCATCTGACCAGAGCACCTTCTTCCACATGTTTGGTGTGTCTCCCAGGTGGCTTGTGGCAAACTTTAAACAACACTTTTTATGGATATCTTTAAGAAATGGCTTTCTTCTTGCCACTCTTCCATAAAGGCCAGATTTGTGCAGTATACGACTGATTGTTGTCCTATGGACAGAGTCTCCCACCTCAGCTGTAGATCTCTGCAGTTCATCCAGAGTGATCATGGGCCTCTTGGCTGCATCTCTGATCAGTCTTCTCCTTGTATGAGATGAAAGTTTAGAGGGGCGGCCAGGTCTTTGTAGATTTGCAGTGGTCTGATACTGCTTCCATTTCAATATTATTGCTTGCACAGTGCTCCTTGGGATGTTTAAAGCTTGGGAAATCCTTTTGTATCCAAATCCGGCTTTAAACTTCTCCAACAGTATCTCGGACCTGCCTGGTGTGTTCCTTGCTCTTCATGATGCTCTCTGTGCTTTCAACGGACCTCTGAGACTATCACAGTGCAGGTGCATTTATACGGAGACTTGATTACACACAGGTGGATTCTATTTATCATCATTAGTAATTTAGGTCAACATTGGATCATTCAGAGCTCCTCACTGAACTTCTGGAGAGAGTTTTCTGCACTGAAAGTAAAGGGGCTGAATAATTTTGCACGCCCAATTTTTCAGTTTTTTTATTTGTTAACAAAGTTTGAAATATCCAATAAATTTCGTTCCACTTCATGATTGTGTCCCACTTGTTGTTGATTCTTCACAAAAAATTACAGTTTTATATCTTTATGTTTGAAGCCTGAAATGTGGCAAAAGGTCGCAAAGTTCAAGGGGGCCTAATACTTTCACAAGGCACTGTATATATATATATATATATATATATATATATATATATATATATATATATATATATATTTTACGTTTTTGATTAACTTGTTCTTCTGCTACCTACTTTGTGTTCTTGCGTACAAGCTATAATTAGAGTGTTACGTATTTCCAATTGTAATGTTACATGGGACATATTGGGTTCTAAAGTGAAGGTTATTAACTGTATTATAGTTATAATTGTATAGTAGGTGTGTGTATATTGCCACTCATGTCATTTAATTTTTGCAGATCGAGCATCATAGAAATTATGGCTACTTTTTATGTGTTTTATTCATGCTACAAGGAGATTAAATAAAACACTACATTAAAATATCCTGGTTTTTGATGGGTGACCAGAGTGAAGAGTGGTATATGGCAGCTTTTGTCAACCAGCGTGCCCTGACACCCTGGTGTGCCTTGAGATTTCTTCAGGGGGGCCTTGGCAAAATGCCTAAAAATTGCCAAAAATTTGTATACAAGCTAGCGGGTGGATGAAGCCTAGCTTATAGTTACACAGCTTTTCCATGTGCACCATTACGAGCTTCTACCTGCCGACCTACTAACGACCTATGATATCATCAATTGATAAGTAAGATGTTAGTTGCCTAGATAGCATCATTGTTTGACCCTCATTTGCCTCTCTCCATCAGCTTTGGGGTCACATTAGCTGAGTGAGGGAGAAGAGAAACATTGGAATGCTAGTCAGTACCAGTTTGCAAAAGTTTGCTTTGGAAAAATAAGTCACCTCTAACGTATGTGGATGTTGCTACATTATGTAAAACTATTTGAATACTTTTTACATTTTAGAATGGGGTGTCTCAAGATTGTCCATAATTTTTAAGGGTGCCTCAAGACTGTTCATAATTTTGGAGGGTGCTTTGACTGAAAAAAGATTGAGAAACACTGGTATATCGGATTTTGTGCTGTATTTTAAAAACTAGAGCTGATACGGAAAACATTCAAGGCACCAAAATGTGTGTTGGCCTGTAGTCAGTCCATGAGGTCCAGTGCTGTCTTTCTAGCACCTGAAGCCTTGGCTGCTTGCTAGGTTCTTGCTCTTGGATTAAGGTGCTGGCTGTCACTTCCTGATGATTTCCAGCTGGCCCCAACTTCGCATGGTGAGCCTGTGAAGTGCTCTGATACTGGTCCTGTAGCCATCTGGGATATGTGTTGTGATCCCAGGAGAAAGGGTTAGAAGGAGGCTATGATAAAATTGTGAGTGAAGGCTTGCTTTAACTAAGAAGTAAAATTACTTCTTATTAGTAGGAACTTTGCCCTAAAGGAGAAGTATAACCAAAGCTATTTTAGCTATACTTCTCCTATGGATCATAGTGCTTTTGCACTCATGTGATCTGTTTTTAGCCATTATTTGCTGAAAACACAAACACCCGGGGATCTTGGCGGGAAGTTCGCCCGCCGATGAGCACCCCATAATGTACTGCACGATTGCAGTGCATTAAGTGCTTGTGATTGGCCAAAGCATGCACCCAACCTGTATGCTTCGGCCAATCACAGCACAATGTCCTGTAAGAGCCATGATTGGTCAAAGGCAGAGTGCCTTTAGCCAATCATAGCTCAGGGGCTAAGTCCACGCCCCACACTATATAAGGCTGCTGCTTACACGGCAGCCGTGTATAATGTGTGACAATGGAGATTAGGTAGGTAGTTAGTGGATAGTGTGATCAGTCAGTGTAGTGTAAAGCATACTGCACTTTTAAAATGTGTGGATATGTTGTAGTCCTAGGTCCCCTCTCAGTGCTCCCCAAGTTTTATGTCCCTGTCACTTATGGTTCGTTAGCAGTGCCATGTCAAGCTGACCAATATTTCCCACAGATGCCAATGTTAAAGACAGGGAGCAGTGCCATGCCAAGTTGACCAATATTTCCCATAGATGGCAACGTTAAAGATAGGGAGCAGTGCCCTGTCAAGCTGACCTATATTTCCCATAGACACCATTGAGCACGGAAAGCTGAAAATTGGTCTATGCAGGAAGGGGGTGAAAGTGCCCTGTATTTAAGTGGTTAAGGGGAACCCTATGACAGAATTAAAAAAAAAAATGGTGTGGGGTCCCCTCCAAAATCATTACCAGGCCCTTCGGGTCTGGTATAGATTTTAAGGGAAACTCCACGCCAAAATTAAAAAAAAAAAAAAACAGCGCGGGGTCCCCTCAAAATTCATACCAGGCCTTTTGGGTCTGGTACAGATTTCAAGGGGAACTTTTTTTTTAAATGATGTCAGAAGGGGGCAGTGCCTCCGAGTGACGTAGCTGGGTGTCCCCGCCCCTTGCCTATAAAATAACTGTCAAAGCTGAAGATCCGGCATACTGTAGAGGCGAAGCCTTTTTAAATTTTTTTCTATTTTTCGGGTCCGGCGGGCGTCATGATTGACGAGGGATTTACATCGAGGGACACAATTTTTTCCTTTTAAATAAAAGACTTGTCAAAAACTGTGTTCTGTGATCATTCCAGAGAGAAGAACGGTCAACTGTGTTTACAACAGCTGACCATCCTTCTCTCTCAGCGGGGAATGATTGCGGGTGCCCAGGGGCAATCGGAGCCGCCGGCCCCGTGCATCAGAGTCCCCACTGCAGAGTGACCTAGCTGCAGGCGCGCGACTGACCTAGAGCTACGTCGGTTCGCGATGGAGAGCCAGCCTGTTGCAGTAAATCTGCGACTGGTGGCCCTTAAGCGGTTAAAATAAGCCATCATTAATCCTTGTAGCTATAGTGATTGTGGAGAAATTAAAAAAGACCTTCTGGCTCCTGCAGAAAAAATTGAAAGTCTGCAGCTACAAATACTGTTGACTTTTAATATTAAGACACTTACCTGTGTCCTTAGGGAGATTCACCCTCTCTACAGTATTTGTCCATTGAAAGGGAAAGTAAAAAAAAAAATCCCAAATTTTGAAATGTCCCCAGAAAACTAATAGAGGGGAAATCTTATCTTTTAATATTTTTATTAGGTTTTAACAAAACAATAAGAAAAAAAAAAAAAGAGTAACGTGAACATTGTTGTCGTACATTGAATTGTAATACATACAGTGGGTACGGAAAGTATTCAGACCCCCTTAAATTTTTCACTCTTTGTTATATTGCAGCCATTTGCTAAAATCATTTAGGTTCATTCTTCTTCCTCATGAATGTACACATAGCACCCCATACTGACAGAAAAACACAGAATTGTTGACATTGTTGCAGATTTATTAAAAAAGAAAAACTGAAATATCACATGGTCCTAAGTATTCAGACCCTTTGCTGTGACACTCATATATTTAACTCAGGTGCTTTCCATTTCTTCTGATCATCCTTGAGATGGTTCTACACCTTCATTTGAGTCCAGCTGTGTTTGATTATACTGATTGGACTTGATTAGGAAAGCCACACACCTGTCTATATAAGACCTTCCAGATCACAATGCATGTCAGAGCAAATGAGAATCATGAGGTCAAAGGAACTGCCTGAAGAGCTCAGAGACAGAATTGTGGCAAGGCACAGACCTGGCCAAGGTTACAAAAAGATTTCTGCTGCACTTAAGGTTCCTAAGAGCACAGTGGCCTCCATAATCCTCAAATGGAAGACGTTCCTAGAGCTGGCCGTCCGGCCAAACTGAGCTATCGGGGGAGAAGAGCCTTGGTGAGAGAGGTAAAGAAGAACCCAAAGATCACTGTGGCTGAGCTCCAGAGATGCAGTCAGGAGATGGGAGAAAGTTGTAGAAAGTCAACCATCACTGCAGCCCTCCACCAGTCGGGGCTTTATGGCAGAGTGGCCCGACGGAAGCCTCTCCTCAGTGTAAGACACATGAAAGCCCGCAAGGAGTTTGCTAAAAAACACCTGAAGGACTCCAAGATGGTGAGAAATAAGATTCTCTGGTCTGATGAGACCAAAATAGAACTTTTTGGCCTTAATTCTAAGCGGTATGTGTGGAGAAAACCAGGCACTGCTCATCACCTGTCCAATACAGTCCCAACAGTGAAGCATGGTGGTGGCAGCATCATGCTGTGGGGGTGTTTTTCAGCTGCAGGGACAGGACGACTGGTTGCAATCGAGGGAAAGATGAATGCGGCCAAGTACAGGGATATCCTGGACAAAAACCTTCTCCAGAGTGCTCTGGACCTCAGACTGGGCCGAAGGTTTACATTTCCTGCAATATTTTATATAAAATACATATGTGACACCTCCGTTAAATGGTGTGCTTCCTCTTATTATTGTACATTTACTCTATATCTAAGTCTACTTGATGAGTTCATTAACAATATCACTCATATAGCATTGTCCTGCATTATAGATTTGCATGCCACAGGATTTATGTAGCATCAACGGTTTGTGCAACATTTTACAATATAAAGGGAGACAATACAATTCAATACAGGAGGGTTAGGAGAGCCCTACTCCTGCGAGTTTACAATCTAATAGGGAGGGGCTGGTAGTTAAAAACTGTGAAGGATGAACTGATGGGAGAAATAGAAGATTTGGTTATTAGCTGCAAGCAGTATAGGCGTCCCTGAAGAGATGAGTATTCAGGGATTGTCTAAAAGTGGACAGAGTAGGAGATAGCCAGACAGACTAGGGTAGTGAGTTCCAGAGGATGGGAGAGGCTCTTGAGAAGTCATAGAGACAAGCATGGGAGGAGGACACAAGTGAGCTAGAGAGCAGGAGGTCTTCGGAGGAGTGGAGAGGACTTTTTGGGTGATATTTGAAGACAAGATTAGTGATGTAGCTCGGGGCAGATTTGTAAATGACTTTATATGTTATTGTTTGCGTTTTGAATTTTATTCATTGGGCAATGGAAAGCCAATGGAGGGGTTGGCAGAGAGGGGTGGTGGACACTGAACGGTTGGTAAGGCGGATGAAGCTGGCACTAGCATTCATTGTAGACTGAAGAGGGGATAGCCTACAGAGAGGCCAATGATGAGGAAGTTACAATAGTCAAGGAGAGAGATAACAAGGGAGTGAATACATTGCTTAGCAGTTTCAACAGTTAAAAAGGAGCATATTTTGGAGATGTTATGGAGGTGAAGTCTGCAAGATTTGGAAAACGATTGGATTTGAGGCTGAAAGGACAGGTCTGAGTCCAGGATTACACCTAGCACCCTGGCATGAGGGAAGGGACTGATGGTTATAATGTTGATCCTAATGGAGAAATCAGGGGAGGGGGCATGGGCAGGAGGAAATATTATGAGCTCACTTTTAGAAAGATTGAGTTTAAGGAAGTGGTGTGACATCCATACTGATATGTCAGTTAGTAAGTTAGTAATGCGAGAGAAGACTGAAGGAGTGAAGTGAAGAGTAGAGAGATAGATTTGTGTGTCGTCAGCATAGAGATGGTACTAGAAGCCATGGAAATGTATTAAGTGACCATGGGAGGAGGTGAAGTTGGAGAAAAGGAGGGGTCTGAGGACAGAACCTTGGGGAACCCCTACAGAAAGAGGAAGTGGAGAGTAGGAGATAGAGTTATAGGTAATGATGAAGGAACACTGTGATAGATAGGAGGAGAACCAGGAGAGAGCAGGAGACCAAGAGAGTGGAGTTTTTGAAGAGGAGGGGATGGTTAATTATGCCCATATTTATAAGGGCCACACACACTATAAGATTTTCTGAAGACTTTTTCCTTCAGATTTACCTTTTCTATGTAGTGCAAGGGCCTGCCAGATTGCATACAAATTGAAAGTGTTTAGGTTTGACCTCATATTATATGGTTTTGGTAAATCTAAAGTCTTCAGAAAATCTTATAGTGTGTATGGCCCATTAGATTTTAATTTACCTAATACCCATGCTCTTGGCTTTAGTGTCAATTGTACCAAATATCCTACTAGTCTTTCATATTTAGTGGATCACCCCATCAGTGGCGTAGCGTGGGTTGTCAGCACCCGGGGCAAGGCAAGTAATTTGCGCCCCCTAACCCCCGGAATTTTAGCACTCGAGTCTCTTCCACTAGAGTAGTTAAAGAAACCCTTACCCCCTAAGCACATGTATTGTTTGTTAGGAAAATACTGATGTAATTAAAGCAAAATGCATCTAAATACAAGTTTGAATGACCAGCGTGCCCCCTCTCAATGCAGAATGACCAGCGTGCCCCCTCTCAATGCAGAATGACCAGCATGCCCCCTCTCAATGCAGAATGACCAGCTGTCCCCTTTCAATGCAGAGTGACCAGCGTGCCCCCTTTCAATGCAGAATGACTAGCATGCCCCCTTTCAATGCAGAGAAACCAGCGTGCCCCCTTTCAATGCAGAGAGACCAGCGTGCCCCCTTTCAATGCAGAGAGACCAGCGTGCCCCCTTTCAATGCAGATTGACCAGCGTGCCCCCTTTCAATGCAGAGAGACCAACGTGCTCCCATTCAATGCAGAGAGACCAGCGTGCCCCCTTTCAATGCAGAATGACCAGCATGCCCCATTTCAATGCAGAGAGATCATCGTGCCCCCTTTCAATGCAGAGAGATCATCGTGCCCCCTTTAAATGCAGAGAGACCAGCGTGCCCCCTTTAAATGCAGAGAGACCAGCGTGCCCCCTTTAAATGCAGAGAGACCAGCGTGCCCCCTTTCAATGCAGAGAGACCAGCGTGCCCCCTTTCAATGCAGATAGACCAGCGTGCCCCCTTCAATGCAGAGAGACTTACCTGCAGCGGCCGCTTCTCCTCAGTTCCCCACGTCTCCTCGAGTCCTCCCGCCCCCTCCTCGGCCAATTGCATGCGTTCGCCTTTCGGCCAATCAGGAAGCGGGTCTCGGACCCGCTTCCTGATTTGCCAGGAGGAGGATCCGTGTGACAATATCGAATTTTCATTCGCTATTGTCACACAATGGGTGGGCTCGGGGCGCACTGCTCTGCGCCCCGGGTCCACCCTTTTTTGAAGCCTATTAGAGCCTCTGTGACAGCGCCAGGCTGCTGACTCACTCGCTGCTAAACTGACTGAGCAGTGAGGAGAGGCAGCATAGGCGGGGCTTGGCTTGCAACCAGTGTTCCCTTTAAGGTGCGCGCGTGCGCGGTCGCGCAGTGGAAATTACGTCCCGCGCAAGCACCTAGTTAGACGGCGCAGCCGCAGACAGAGCGGCCAGGGAGCAGAGCGTGCACCCCCCGAGAGCACGCCCATCGTGTGACAATAGCGAATGAAAATTCGCTATTGTCATACGGATCCTCCTCCTGGCCAATCAGGGAGCGGGTCCTCCCGCTTCCTGATTGGCCGAAAGGCCAACTTCATGCCATTGGCCGAGGAGGAGGCGCCGGGACTCGGGAGGATGGAGACGCGGGAAGCTGGAAGCCGGGGACTGAAGACAGAGTGCCGTGACCGTCCGTGAGGTAAGTGCACGGGGTCGCGGGGGGGCATTGCTGTGGCACTCTGCAATTTATTGGGGGCATTGCTGTGGCACTCTGCAGTTTATTGGGGGCATTGCTGTGGCACTCTGCATTTTATTGGGGGCATTGCTGTGGCACTCTGCATTTTATTGGGGGCATTGCTGTGGCACTCTGCAATGTATTGGGGGCATTGCTGTGGCACTCTGCAGTTTATTGGGGGCATTGCTGTGGCACTCTGCATTTTATTGGGGGCATTGCTGCGGCACTCTGCAGTTTATTGGGGGCATTGCTGCGGCACTCTGCAGTTTATTGGGGGCATTGCTGCGGCACTCTGCAGTTTATTGGGGGCATTGCTGTGGCACTCTGCAGTTTATTGGGGGCAATGCTGTGGCACTCTGCAGTTTATTGGGGGCATTGCTGTGGCACTCTGCAGTTTATTGGGGGCATTGCTGTGGCACTCTGCAGTTTATTGGGGGCATTGCTGTGGCACTCTGCATTTTATTGGGGGCATTGCTGTGGCACTCTGCATTTTATTGGGGGCATTGCTGTGGCACTCTGCATTTTATTGGTGGCATTGCTGTGGCACTCTGCAGTTTATTGGGGGCATTGCTGTGGCACTCTGCAGTTTATTGGGGGCATTGCTGTGGCACTCTGCAGTTTATTGGGGGCATTGCTGTGGCACTCTGCAGTTTATTGGGGGCATTGCTGTGGCACTCTGCAGTTTATTGGGGGCAATGCTGTGGCACTCTGCAATGTATTGGGGGCATTGCTGTGGCACTCTGCAATGTATTGGGGGCATTGCTGTGGCACTCTGCAATGTATTGGGGGCATTGCTGTGGCACTCTGCAATGTATTGGGGGCATTGCTGTGGCACTCTGCAGTTTATTGGGGGCATTGCTGTGGCACTCTGCAGTTTATTGGGGGCATTGCTGCGGCACTCTGCAGTTTATTGGGGGCATTGCTGTGGCACTCTGCAGTTTATTGGGGGCATTGCTGCGGCACTCTGCAGTTTATTGGGGGCATTGCTGCGGCACTCTGCAGTTTATTGGGGGCATTGCTGTGGCACTCTGCAGTTTATTGGGGGCATTGCTGTGGCACTCTGCAGTTTATTGGGGGCATTGCTGTGGCACTCTGCAGTTTATTGGGGGCATTGCTGTGGCACTCTGCATTTTATTGGGGGCATTGCTGTGGCACTCTGCAGTTTATTGGGGGCATTGCTGCGGCACTCTGCAGTTTATTGGGGGCATTGCTGTGGCACTCTGCAGTTTATTGGGGGCATTGCTGTGGCACTCTGCAGTTTATTGGGGGCAATGCTGTGGCACTCTGCAGTTTATTGGGGGCAATGCTGTGGCACTCTGCATTTTATTGGGGGCAATGCTGTGGCACTCTGCATTTTATTGGGGGCATTGCTGTGGCACTCTGCAGTTTATTGGGGGCATTGCTGTGGCACTCTGCAGTTTATTGGGGGCATTGCTGTGGCACTCTGCAGTTTATTGGGGGCATTGCTGTGGCACTCTGCATTTTATTGGGGGCATTGCTGTGGCACTCTGCAGTTTATTGGGGGCATTGCTGCGGCACTCTGCAGTTTATTGGGGGCATTGCTGTGGCACTCTGCAGTTTATTGGGGGCATTGCTGTGGCACTCTGCAGTTTATTGGGGGCAATGCTGTGGCACTCTGCATTTTATTGGGGGCAATGCTGTGGCACTCTGCATTTTATTGGGGGCATTGCTGTGGCACTCTGCATTTTATTGGGGGCATTGCTGTGGCACTCTGCATTTTATTGGTGGCATTGCTGTGGCACTCTGCAGTTTATTGGGGGCATTGCTGTGGCACTCTGCAGTTTATTGGGGGCATTGCTGTGGCACTCTGCAATGTATTGGGGGCATTGCTGTGGCACTCTGCAATGTATTGGGGGCATTGCTGTGGCACTCTGCAATGTATTGGGGGCATTGCTGTGGCACTCTGCAATGTATTGGGGGCATTGCTGTGGCACTCTGCAGTTTATTGGGGGCATTGCTGTGGCACTCTGCAGTTTATTGGGGGCATTGCTGCGGCACTCTGCAGTTTATTGGGGGCATTGCTGTGGCACTCTGCAGTTTATTGGGGGCATTGCTGCGGCACTCTGCAGTTTATTGGGGGCATTGCTGCGGCACTCTGCAGTTTATTGGGGGCATTGCTGTGGCACTCTGCAGTTTATTGGGGGCATTGCTGTGGCACTCTGCAGTTTATTGGGGGCATTGCTGTGGCACTCTGCAGTTTATTGGGGGCATTGCTGTGGCACTCTGCATTTTATTGGGGGCATTGCTGTGGCACTCTGCAGTTTATTGGGGGCATTGCTGCGGCACTCTGCAGTTTATTGGGGGCATTGCTGTGGCACTCTGCAGTTTATTGGGGGCATTGCTGTGGCACTCTGCAGTTTATTGGGGGCAATGCTGTGGCACTCTGCAGTTTATTGGGGGCAATGCTGTGGCACTCTGCATTTTATTGGGGGCAATGCTGTGGCACTCTGCATTTTATTGGGGGCATTGCTGTGGCACTCTGCATTTTATTGGGGGCAATGCTGTGGCACTCTGCATTTTATTGGGGGCATTGCTGTGGCACTCTGCAATTTATTGGGGGCAATGCTGTGGCACTCTGCAGTTTATTGGGGGCAATGCTGTGGCACTCTGCAGTTTATTGGGGGCATTGCTGTGACACTCTGCAATTTATTGGGGGCATTGCTGTGGCACTCTGCAGTTTATTGGGGGCAATGCTGTGGCACTCTGCAGTTTATTGGGGGCATTGATGTGACACTCTGCAATTTATTGGGGGCAATGCTGTGGCACTCTGCAGTTTATTGGGGGCATTGATGTGGCACTCTGCAGTTTATTGGGGGCATTGCTGTGGCACTCTGCAATGTATTGGGGGCATTGCTGTGGCACTCTGCATTTTATTGGGGGCATTGCTGTGGCACTCTGCAGTTTATTGGGGGCATTGCTGTGGCACTCTGCAGTTTATTGGGGGCATTGCTGTGGCACTCTGCAGTTTATTGGGGGCATTGCTGTGGCACTCTGCAGTTTATTGGGGGCATTGCTGTGGCACTCTGCAATTTATTGGGGGCATTGCTGTGGCACTCTGCAATGTATTGGGGGCATTGCTGTGGCACTCTGCAATGTATTGGGGGCATTGCTGTGGCACTCTGCAGTTTATTGGGGGCATTGCTGTGGCACTCTGCAGTTTATTGTGGGCATTGCTGTGGCACTCTGCAATTTATTGGGGGCAATGCTGTGGCACTCTGCAGTTTATTGGGGGCAATGCTGTGGCACTCTGCATTTTATTGGGGGCAATGCTGTGGCACTCTGCATTTTATTGGGGGCATTGCTGTGGCACTCTGCATTTTATTGGGGGCAATGCTGTGGCACTCTGCATTTTATTGGGGGCATTGCTGTGGCACTCTGCAATTTATTGGGGGCAATGCTGTGGCACTCTGCAGTTTATTGGGGGCAATGCTGTGGCACTCTGCAGTTTATTGGGGGCATTGCTGTGACACTCTGCAATTTATTGGGGGCATTGCTGTGGCACTCTGCAGTTTATTGGGGGCAATGCTGTGGCACTCTGCAATGTATTGGGGGCATTGCTGTGGCACTCTGCAATGTATTGGGGGCATTGCTGTGGCACTCTGCAATGTATTGGGGGCATTGCTGTGGCACTCTGCAGTTTATTGGGGGCATTGCTGTGACACTCTGCAATTTATTGGGGGCATTGCTGTGGCACTCTGCAGTTTATTGGGGGCATTGCTGTGGCACTCTGCAGTTTATTGGGGGCATTGCTGTGGCACTCTGCAGTTGATTGGGGCAAGCTGGTCACTCTGCATTGACGTCCCCCCCCCCCCCCCCCATTGCTCAATCTAAAGGTTTGCGCTCAGAAATTTTTTTTATTTGCTCAGCACAGTAAAAAATTAGAGGGAACATTGCTTGCAACCCCACCCCACCCTACACCAATGGACAGGTGAGGCACAGTCCAGCCCCGCCCCGCCATTTTCAGCCATAGGGCGGCTGCGCTGGACATCTCCCAGCCTAAAGATGGAGGCAGCAGCAGACAGTGGGTGAACTGTGTATGTCAGAGTCAGACAGAGTGACACTGCCGATGCGCCCCCCCAGATGTTGCACCCGGTGCGGCTGGCCCCCCCTGCACCCCCCACGCTACACCACTGCACCCCATAGAGACCAGGATTGATGGTTTGGATTCATGTGCAAAGTTGAGTGGTGATGAGTTCACACTGACTGAGTGCATTACAATGAAAAAAAAAAGATCTCCCTGGGGGCATTGTCGGGATAAAGAGCAGAATAAATACCTTGCAGAGGGAATATCCCCAGCAAATATAAGTGGCTGAGGATCATAATTAAACAATATATGTTAGATATCTTGTATCATTGTGTAATGTTTAGAATGACTTGTGAATGTTTGATTTTATTTTTACTCCTGTACATCTTGTTCTATTGATAGCTGGTGCATTTATGTGACATGTTAAAAAAAATCAATGAGTAGTACTTACAAAAAAGGTAGTTGGCCTAGAGCTGATTGATTTTTGTGGGAACCAGATATTGTAGGAAATGGCTTTAGTTTCTGTATATTGTGCTTCACTAATTGCTCATAGACGTTCTTTGCGCTCAGCACTGTTAAACTGCTTGTTTAGTTCTGATCAAACTCTCTCCATCTCCACAATCTCTGTCTTGGTTTAGGTCTAATTAGGAAACTAAAAATAATCACTGCTGATTCTTTGTTTCCATTTTATACTGTCGGGTATTTTGTTAGACTGCTTTTTCCTTCAATTACTATCTGCAGAGCTGCAAAGGAGACTGATAATGCTATAACGGAAACAGAAATAAAATCTTTTTATAAACAGGCAGTGTAATTCATTTCAATTTAAGACACCATAGAACAAATACGAAGCAGCCTAGTGTAAAGGCTAGCAAGTAAATGCATGCATTTTAATTTGGCAATGCAAACAAGTTCATCTACTTAACCACTTCAGCCCTGGAAGGTTAACCCCCCTCATGACCAGGCCATTTATTGAGATACGACACTGCGTTACTTTACTGACAATTGCGCGGTCGTGCGACACTGTTCTGAAATAAAATTGATGTCCTTTTTTTGCGCTATAAACAAAAAAAAGATCAACAATTTTGAAAATAAAAAATATATATATTTTACAAAACATATACAATAAAAAATGGATAAAATCTAGTTTCTTCATAAATTTAGTCCAAAATGAATTCTGCTACATAGTTTTGGTAAAAAAAAATCCCAATAAGCATATATTGGTTAGTTTGCACAAAAGTTATACAGTAGCTTCTACAAACTATGGGATATATATATATTTTTTTACTAGGGATGGTGGTGATCAGCAACTTATAGTGAGATTGCGATATTTTGGCGGACAAATCGTAAGCCTAACTGACACTTTTGACACTTTTTGGGGACCAGTGACACCAATACAGTGATCAGCGCTAAAAAATATGCACTGTCACTGTACTAATGACACTGGCTGGGAAGGGGTTAACATCAGGGGCAATCAAAGAGTTAAATGTGTTTCTAAGTTGTGCTTACTAAGTGTAGGGGAGGTGCTTTGACTATGGAAAGGCAAAGATCCGTATTCCTGCTTAGCAGAAACAAGGGATCAGTACCTTCCCCTCTGACAAACTGGCGTTTACATAGGTAGACCGCCATTCTGCTACTTTCCTGAATGATAGGCGGGTCCCAGATCCACTGATTGGCTCCTGCTGTGTTCAGTCACAGCAGGAGCAGGTCGCCAGGGGTATACGTGCATGCCCCAGACCTGACAGTGCAGGATCATGTACGTGATCCTGCGCAGGAGAGTCGCCTTGTCGCTATATATATATATATATATATATATATATATATATATATACACACATACATACAATATACAGTTGGCAAGCAGTTAGAGCATTATTAAACTCAAAACCAAAAATGTTGTATATTGCAGCTTACTACTCAGATGTGGTGGCTGCATTTGTTTTCTTTTCTTTTGGCTTTTTCCCTCTGTTTTCATCTGGTGATCTGGCCTGTATTAAAGTGCCCCCACTCTGGATGAATGAGTCCAGGGGTCACCTTTGGACAGCAGCATTGTCAGTCTGGGGGGAGGAGAGTGTTAGATGGACTGGTAGATAGTAGGTTTAAATACACTAACAAATTGAAGCCAAACTCCAGCTAATACTTTCCAAGTCACACTAACAGTATTGTTCCTTTTCGTATAAAGGTTTTATGTAAATGAATAAAAGTTGATCATTGTAAGGATCCCTGTCAGTGTAAATGGTTTGTCTCAGTCCTCTAACTGCTATACCTGCAGGACACATTTGTTCTGTTGAAAAACAACAGACATACTGGCAGAATTACTTGAATGCAGATCAAAGAAAGTCTAAAACAGAAAACGAATGCTGCCACCAGATATAAGAATTGGTAAGTGCAATATAATAAATGTTTAAGGGTGAAATGCGCCAAAGCTTGAGGACTTAACTTTAAACTGTTACCTACTCTGCAACATAAGTGGAATTTTTGATAAGATACCTCCTAAGGGTTAATCAATGCTAAAGGAATGCAGACACTACAACTTTTCTCATCAGAACCATGAAATGACAACTGCCGTTTAACATGAACTAGTCACACCCATTAAGAATCAGCTTCCAAAGACACACAGTGGAACAAACAGCTATTTCTTCAGAGCAGAAAAAGGTAGGAATCTGCAACAACCACTTGCCGACGGCCTATCTGGGAATGTACATCATATTTTGACATTAAATACCAGGGTTATGGCTGCAGCTAAATGCCATAGCCCTAGTATTGTTTTTTCCTTAGGCAGCTGGCTTTCTGATCAAAGTGATCTCGGTGTCATATTTGCCGCAAGATCACTTTTAGAATTGGTGGAAAAGCTGCCCCCCCCGCGCCACTTTACGGTAGTTTTCATGCTTATCAGAGCTATCCGTTAAGCCCAGAATAGATCCAAATCGGCTGAGCAGGAAGTCGAGTGAAAGCAAGATGACCCATAGTCAGCTCTATGCCCTTGGAGGACCAGAGC
The DNA here is from genome assembly GCF_965119305.1 of Pelophylax lessonae. Taxonomy (NCBI): domain Eukaryota; kingdom Metazoa; phylum Chordata; class Amphibia; order Anura; family Ranidae; genus Pelophylax; species Pelophylax lessonae. The sequence goes on along the minus strand of NC_138770.1, from coordinate 231,287,353 downwards.
TACCTCTGTTGTCAGTTCCGGTGTAACGTTAGAATTCCATACCCCGTGAAGAAACCATACCCTCGTCACTTCCGGTCTGAAACAGCTGAGCAGCGCAGCAGTGCGCATGCTCAGAGCCCCGGATACGTAATTGAACATCAAAGAATCAGAGAAGTACGCATGCTCGGTGGGCATGAAATTATCACGGCACTGTCTAATGTTATACTTGCGACGGGTACATTAAAACACTTCGGCTGCAACATAAATCATCTCCTGTGCTATCGCTGTAACTTCCCTCATCTCCGGTAATAAATATAAAAGCGGCGGCGGGTGTATGAGATGTAAATGACGGCGATCGCGGCTCCGTGATCCGCTTCTATATTTATTACCGGAGATGAGGGAAGTGACAGGGGGAAGAGCAGAGATGATTTATGTTGCAGATGAGCTGTTTTAATGTAAGCGCCGCAAGTTTAACTACCGTGAGAAATCCATACCCTCCGTAGGTGCACCGGAAGTGACGAGGGTATGGATTTCTCATGGGTATGGTTTTTTCACGGAACACCGGTTCTCAAGCATAAACAAATGGTTTTTTTTTTTTTTCTAAAGTAAAAAAAAATATATATATTTTTTTCTTTTGCTTTTAAAGGTAAATGAGAGATCTGGGGTGTTTTTGACCCCCAGATCTCTCAATAAAGAGGACCTGTCATGCCTATTTCTATTAGGAGGGATGTTTGCATTCCTTGTAATAGGAATACAAGTGACAAAATATTTAATAAAGGGCCAGTGTAAAAAAAAAAAAAAAAAGTAAAGTAAAAAATAAGCATTAGCACGCAGAAGCAAACGCATACGTAAGTCGCGTCCGCATATGTAAACGGTGTGCAAACCACACATGTGAGGTATTATTGCAAACAAGTTAGAGCAATAATTCTAGCCCTAGACCTCCTCTGTAACTCTAAACAGATAACCTGTAAAAAATGTAAAGCATCGCCTATGGAGATTTCTAAGTACCATAGTTTGTCGCCATTTCACAAGAATGCGCAATTTTAAAGCATGACATTTTAGGTATCAATTTACTCAGCTTAACATCATCTTTCATATTATACAAAAAAAATTGGGGTAACTATTGTGTTTCATTTTTTTTTTTTTTAAATGTATTAAATTGTATTTTTTTTAAGAAGAAAATGCGTTTGAAAGACTACTGCGCAAATATAGTGTGACATAAAATATTGCAATGACTGCCATTTTATTCTCTAGGGTCTCTGCTAAAATATATATAATGTTTGGGGGTTCTAAGTAATTTTCTAGCAATATACTGATTTTAACTTGTAAGCAACAAATGTCAGAAAAAGGCTGGGCTAGCAAGTGGTTAAAATCATTGAAATGTACATTGATCATCCAGGTGATTCTAAAGCCTTGTACACACGATCAGATTATCGGACGATCTTTCCTCCGTTTTTTGTGGCATGCTAGTCTCATGTCGAAAGTGAAGAGGTTACTTTCATACGAAAATTCTCCTACGACAGAATTCTACTTCAGAAGTGATGTCATGTGTTGAATTGTTTTGTATGTGTTCTTTCGTTTCTGAGCATTCCCAGTCTTGCTCTTTTTTCGGACGAAAACTGTACTAATTAAACGAAAATCGGACGTTTTGTTCACGTACGAAAAAAAATTTATGGCCTGCACATCCAGTTCTTGTCGTCCGAAAATTCATAATTGGCTGTCGAAAGCACTATACTAACAATCTGAAAATCGGCAGATCGTTCGTCGGATGAAATTTTACTTCCGATTTTTGTATCATGTGTACGGGCCTTTACTCTTTCAGTCTCTCTTCATATTTAATGTAAATCAGGGCTCAAAATTTCAAGTCATGAGCTACTAGCCAGGCCTTAAGAGTTACTCGCCACTTGTTGCCCCACCCAAACCCCACCCTGCTCCGCCCCTAAACACGCCCTCTACATTGCAGAGCGCCCACAGCATGTCCCCTTAAATTGCAGAGCACCCACAGCATGTCCCCTTAAATTGCAGAGCGCCCACAGCATGTCCCCTTACATTGCAGAGCGCCCACAGCATGTCCCCTTACATTGCACAGCGCCCACAGCATGTCCCCTTAAATTGCAGAGCGCCCACAGCATGTCCCCTTAAATTGCAGAGCGCCCACAGCATGTCCCCTTAAATTGCAGAGCGCTCGCAGCATGTCCCCTTAAATTGCAGAGCGCTCGTAGCATGTCCCCTTACATTGCAGAGCGCCCACAGCATGTCCCCTTTCATTGCAGAGCGCCCACAGCATGTCCCCTTTCATTGCAGAGCGATCATCACAGCATGTCCCCTTTCATTGCAGAGCGCCCACAGCATGTCCCCTTTCATTGCAGAGAGATCACAGCATGTCCCCTTAAATTGCAGAGCGCCCACAGCATGTCCCCTTAAATTGCAGAGCGATCACAGCATGTCCCCTTAAATTGCAGAGCGATCACAGCATGTCCCCTTAAATTGCAGAGCGATCACAGCATGTCCCCTTTCATTGCAGAGCGATCGCAGCATGTCCCCTTAAATTGCAGAGCGCTCACAGCATGACCCCTTAAATTGCAGAGCGCCCACAGCATGTCCCCTTAAATTGCAGAGCGCCCACAGCATGTCCCCTTACATTGCAGAGTGCCCACAGCATGTCCCCTTTCATTGCAGAGCGATCATCACAGCATGTCCCCTTTCATTGCAGAGCGCCCACAGCATGACCCCTTTAATTGCAGAGTTCCCACAGCATGTCCCCTTAATTGCAGAGCGATCATCACAGCATGTCTCCTTAATTGCAGAGCGATCATCACAGCATGTCCCCTTAATTGCAGAGCGATCATCACAGCATGTCCCCTTAATTGCAGAGCGATCATCACACAGCATGTCCCCTTAATTGCAGAGCGATCATCACAGCGTGCACTTACCTGCAGCAGGCGGCTTCTCATCAATCCTGTGCGTCCTCCGTGTCTCCCGAGTCCTCCTCCTCCTCCTCGGCCAGTTACAATCGTTCGCCTTTTGGCCAATCAGGAAACACCTGCCTCCTGATTGGCCAGTAGGAGGATCAGGAGGAGGATCCCTGTGACAATAGCGAATACTCATTCGCTATTGTCACACAATGGGTGGGCTCAGGACGCAGTGCTCTGCTCCTAGAGCCCATCCTTTTCTAAAAAAAGAAAGTGAAAGTAAATCGCCGGCTGCTGTTAATGGCGGTGGCGGCGGCGGCAGGCACAGCTCGCCATCCTCAAAATTCCACTCGCAAAATGCTAGTAGGCGAGTGGAATTTTTGAGGGCTGATGTAAATGACCCATACTTCCTTTTTCAAGATTTCCCTTTGCTTCATCTGTTCAAAAAGTACAAAAAAAAAAAAAAAAAAAAGGCCCGTACACACAATAAGAAAATCGGAAGTTAAATTTTGTCCGATGAACGATCTGCCAATTTTCGGATTGTTAGTATAGTGCTTTCGACAGCCGATTATGAATTTTCGTATGACAAAAACTGGATGTTTAGCTATAACATTTTTATCATATGTGAACACAACGTCTGATTTTTGTTTAATTAGTACAGTTTTCGTCTAAAGAACATCATAAGAGCAAGACTAGGCATGCTCGGAAGCGAAAGAACACATACAAAACAATCCACATGACAAACAAACACATGACATCACATCTGAAGTTGAATTCTCTTGTACGAGAATTTTCATATGAAAGGAACCTCTTGACTTTCCATATGAGACTAGCATGCAACAAAAATCTAAAAATAATTTGTCCGATAATCTCATCGTGTGTACGAGGCTTAACTGATTTGCCAGCAAAACAATGCTGCTGCCTTGACTCACAACAGTTTTTTCACACCCAGCAGGTTGAACGAAAAAAAATAAAAAACTGAGATGTCGCTGTACTAACTAGGTGATGTTAATGCAGCGATCTCTCCCGCTGAGCTATTCTGTTCCGACAGGGGGACTTAACCCCCACACCCCGAGAACAGACTGATCAGCATGCACAGCCATTGGCTCTGACCTTTGACCACTAAATAAAGTGTAGAGTTTAACATTGGGGAAAGCAGGAAAATTAAAGTGGTTATAAAAGCAGAAGATTTCTTATCCTAATGCATTCTATACAAGAAGATACAAAACCTTCTGTGTGCAGCAGCCCCACTCAGCCCCCCTAAAACCTAACTGAGCCCCATATTGATCCAGCAATGTTGTAAGAGAGCTTTGGCTGTCCGGGACTCTCCCTCCTGATTGGCTAAGACACAATTTTGCTGTCAATAAAAGTCAGTGAGCCAATGTGGAGAGAAAGGGGGTTGGGCCGAGTTGTGTCTGAATGGACACACATAGCAGCGGCTCGCCTCGGGTGCCCCCAGAGCACGCTGCATGCTCTGGGGGCACTCGGTAGGAGGGAGGGGCCAGGAGCGCCGGTGGGGGACCCAAGAAAAGGAGGAGCAGTGCTGCTCTGTGCAAAACCACTACACAGAGCAGGTAAGTACAACATGTTTGTTTTTTTAACAAAAAAAAACAAGGCTTTAATATCACTTTAATCTTAACCTGGGTAGAAGGTCACATGTACATGCTGGGTCTAGATTCCAAGGGACTCAGCAGGGACCAATCAGAAGACTAACACAAGTAGGCAGTGCCTGCACTACAACACTGTTGTTACTTTAGAAGCATGTTATGCCAGATCAGATTTACTTTAAAAAAATTATTGTTACTTTTATGAACAAAAATACATTACATCTTAGAATCTGGATCAACTCTTCACACCAAAATACAATGTTTCCATATAAGGGTCCTTTAAGACTGGCTTTCCACCCAGAAGACTCTGTTTTGCTCAGTGGGGATTGATCCGCCGATTCCTGCTGAGCAGGCGGATGACAGATCCGTCTCCACTTACTTTGCAGAGACAGACCTGTCAGATCCCCATTCTCCTCTATGGGGGATCGGATGAAAAGAGACCGCCTGTCCATTTTCATCTGACCCTATCTGATCCGATTTTCCTGACGGATGGAAAATAGGGTTTCATCCATCTGTATTTCACAGACAGGATCGGATCGGATGGCGGAGGGTGCCACCGCTGAAATCCGCTGCTCCATAGAGGTGCATGAAGGATCCGATCAGGTCCGCCTGAAAAACTGACAGGTGGACCTGTTCAGAAACCCTGTGTAAAAGGGGCCTAAAGGCTCATGCACACTAGAAGAAAACATTTTTGTCCAAACAATTTTTGTACGATTTTCGTATAGTTTGTACACAACTTTCGACAGCCGATTCAGAATTTTCCTACGAAAATTCTCGAAGGGACAAACTGCAAAATTTTTCTCGTACGGGAAAAAACTAACGATTTTTGTTCAATGTGTACTGTTTTCGTACGATTTTTGAACAAGAAAAATCAGAAAAGAAAGACTGCACATGATCAGAAACAATAAACAACAAAAAAAGCCTTTGTCATGCGAGAATGTTCGTACAAATCGTTCACTCGACGATCGTTCACCCGATTTTCTTATAGTGTGTACCCCACTTAAGAGTACTATGGGGTTGCTTTACCAAAACAGGAAAGTGCAAAATCTGTTGCAGCTGTGTATGGTAGCCACTCATTTAGGTTTTGACAAAAAAACAAAGCTGATTGGTTTCTATGCAGAGCTGCACTAGATTTTGCACTCTCTAGTTTTATTAAATTAACTCCTATGTACTATGTTTGCAATTTACAGTAGTTTGGACATACCTATGCAGAACACTTAACCTCCCTGGCAGGATCCCCGAGCGTGACTCGGGGTGGATTTTTTAGGTTAGGATCGGTATCCCCGAGTCACACTCGGGGTAGATGTGCAGAGCGCGCAGCGCTGTCTCTTACCTTCTCCTGGCGATCCAGCGATGATCTCTCATTGCTATGACCGCCAGCCGAGATCCCCGCCGCTCGTCTGTCGGTGTGATGACTTCCTAGTTCTGTTCCCTGCAGCAGCAATGCTGCATGGGAGCGGAACTGGGAGGGAAATTCAAACGTTGCACAAAACACAAACACATAACACATTTATATTATACTATATATATATATATATATATATATATATATATACATATACACACACACACACACATTATATATATATATATATATATATATACACACACACACACATACATATATATATATATATATATATATATATATATATAACGCATGAATTATAATCTAATCAATAATATAATTTTATTATATATTATATAATAAAATTATATTATTAATTAGATTATAATTCATGCGTTTGTGTTTCAAATTTATCACATCTGGGATGTCTACTAGAGTCTTGTTTTGGTCAGGTTTAAGTCAGTAATTACTAAGAATTGTAGGCCTATAATACATAACGCCAAATTTCCATGAAAAAAATTGTACCGCTTTTGGTACAGAATTCCTGACATAATCATACCGCCAGGGAGGTTAAAGTAGAAGTCCACCTTAACACTAAAATACCTGCATCTATAGACCTCTACGACCTTACACTAACCTATCTAGCCCTGTAAAGAAGAAATCAGTATACATACATTTTTTGAAGCCGACCCCATCCCACGCTGAGCTGTCAGTCGCCGCTTCGCTCTGGAGGCGGGTGCTAGTAAGTCTATGGGCGACGTCACATCCCATTAATTTCACAGCTAATGTCGGCTGTGTCCTCTGCAGAGCTTCCGCCGCTGGGCACCGGATCGACTTCAAAAACGATATGTATACTGATTTCTTCTTTACAGGGCTAGATAGATTAGTGTTAGATCCTGGATGTCTGTAGATGCAGGGATTTTAGTTTTAGGGTGGACTAACACTTTAATCTCGCATAATGGCTTGCTTTCATCCTATGTCTCTTACAAACTGCAGAACTAGCAGTTCCCTAATAAGGTGAACACATAATATATTTTCTTCATAATCTGGGATTATGTTATCACAACGTGGAAAATAATAGAAAAGAAACAATTTCATGATAGATGAAATAACAGCCAAGCACGGAAATAGCAGGACAGCAGGTGTAAAATTTCATCCCATGCACTAAAAGGTGTTACCCTGCTTGCCTAATGCAGATTTTAATAACAATGTCAAATGTGGCGGATAAAATAAAGCCCTAAGGAATCTGCTTGCTTTTCACTTTCTGTTAGTATATTAATGCGTACATGCTCCTTGACAACGCAATTGTTCACCACGCTCAGCTCATTTGGAATGTGTAGGGGGTACAATACATTTACTATCTGCTATGTTGCATTCTGTAGGTGAATGTGCATGGAGTGGGCACTTGCAAATGAATGTAAGCTATTTACTTGTGCTTTAATCAAGAATGATTTCCACATTTAAATTTAGGAGTTGATTTACTAAAGCCATATAAGCTGTTTACTTAGAAAAGTGAATTTTTACTTTGCAAGGGAATTTTCCTAGCTTAGTGATTGAAGTGAAGCTCTGCCGACTATCACCATCTAATCATATGCAAGCAAAAATGTTATTTTTTTTATTTTACCTTGCTTATGATTGGGTATTCTGTGCAATGTGAATTATCACTTCAATAAAAAAAAATAAGTGAAATGTCCCTTGCATATTGAACATTCAGTTTACAGAGTGAGCTTGCTCTACTCCTTTTGTAAATAAGTGCCATAGTCTCAAATGCATTCTAATGAACAAAATAAACGTGTTTCAGTTAGATGCTAAACAGCATTAACCTCTTGCGGACCTCCCTTTACTGCGGCAGGGCGGCCCGGCTGTTACAGACACAGCGGGAGCCAGACCGTGGGAGGAGCGGGCACGATCGCGATCTTCACAGAAGCTGACAGGAGAGCCGCCTGCCTATGTAAATAAAGTAGGGGGCTCTTCTGTCAGACAGGCACACAGAGTTCATGTGTTTCAGCTAAGCTGAAACACCCATCTCTGTGTGCCTGTCACAGAGCCCCCCCCCCCCCACAGTTAGTAAGTCCATTTAGGCATATATTTAACCCTTTGATCACCCCCAGTATTAACCCCTTCCCTTCCAGTGTCATTTATACAGTAACAGTGCATAATATTTAGCACTGATTAATGTATTAATGTCACTGGTCCCCAAAAAGTGTCACTCGGTGTCAGATTTTGTTTGCTGCAATGTTGCAGTCCCGCTAAAAATCGCTGATTGCTGCCATTAATAAAAAAAATAATAATAAAAAGTCCAAAAATCTATTCCTTAGTTTGTAAACGCTTTTGCGCAAAACAATTAATGTACGCTTTTTGGAATTTTTCTAACCAAAAATATGTAGCAGAATACAAATTGGCCTAAGCTGTTAAAAAATGTGATTTTTTTATTGGCAATGTTTTATAGCAGAAAGTAAAAAATATTGTGTTTTTTTCAAAATTGTTGCTCTTTTTATGTTTATAGCGCAAAATCTAAAAACCGCAGAGGTGATCAAATATGACCAAAAGAAAGCTCTATTTGTGGGAAAAAAGGGACATCAATTGTATTTGAGTATAGCGTCGCACAAACACGCAATTGTTAGTTAAAGTAACGCAGCGCCAAATCCCAAAAAATGGCCTGGTCATTAAGGGGGTAAAACTTTTTCGGAGCTGAAGTGGTTATTAAAGGAATTCCTGCCAATTGTGATAGGTTGCTGTCACCGTTTGGGCTAATCATTTTCCACCTGGCTCAATGGATTTTAAATTGACTTTTGTTGAACCGGATACTGCCGGCAGGGCCACTAGGAATGGGCTTAATGTCCGAGTCGAACATCAGCTGTTTGTGTGTTTGCTGAATACAAACAAATGGGGCGCTCGGCGGGAAACTCTCCCGCCGATGAACGCCCCATGGTGCACTGCGCTCTTGCAGTTCATTGATTGCTGATTATTGGCCAAAGCATGCACCTGACCTGTATGCTTTGTCCAATCACAGCACAATGTCCTGTCAGAGCCATGATTGCCCAAAGGCAGGGTGTCTTTAGCCATTCATGGCTCAGGGGCTAAGTCCACGCCCCACAATATATAAGGCTGCTGCTTACACAGCAGCCGTGTATAGTGTGTTACAATGGAGATTAGGCAGGTAATTAGTGGATAGTGTGTTGAGTCAGTTTAGTGCAGTCACTAAAGTGTACAGGCATACCCCACTTTTAAATTGTATAGATATGTTGTAGTCCTGGGTCCCCTCTTGGTGCTCCCCAAGTTTTGTGTCCCTGTCACTTAAAGTTTGTGAGCAGTGCCATGCCAAGCTGACCAGTATTTCCCATAGACGCCAATGTTAAAGACAGGGAACAGTGCCATGTCAAGCTGAACAATATTTCCTATAGACGCCAATGTTAAAGACAGTGAGCAATGCCATGCCAAGCTGACCAATATTTCCCAGATGCCAATGAGCCCCGAAAGCTGAAAATTGGTCTGGGCAGGAAGGGGGTGAAAGTGCCCTGTATTTAAGTAGTTAAGGGGAACCCTATGACAGAATTGAAAAAAAAAAAAAAAAAACGGCATAGGGTCCCTTTGAGTCTGGTAAAGGTTACAAGGGGAATAGAAAAATCTATTCCGTAGTTTGTAAACGCTTTTGCGCAAAACAATTAATATACGCTTTTTGGAATTTTTCTAACCAAAAATATGCAGATCACTTTGGCCGGTTGTCTTGATTTTAAATGTAAGTCGCTACTGTTTTAATAAATGTTGATTCAAGCCTACTACACTATAAGCCTCTTCATGCTTTCTCGACATATGTTTGGGACCTGACATTGAGTGGATTACTGCAGGATATATGGTTAATCACTATACCCTAAGGGTTATCTGGTGAGTGGGCTGTGCATGTGGTGCTGGTGGAGGAGAGCATATATCCACTAAATGAATGTCTTTGGATGATCTGTAAACCCACCATACTCTCCTGTGGAATTAGGCACAAAGGCACTTCTTATTGGATACAGACACTATTATTCACATTGGACTTTCATATATATTTACCATGGATTTCTCTTCAACAAATATTTTGATTTATTGTGTATTGTCTGAGTGTGGTCTCCTATATTTTGTTAGTCCAAATTATAATCAAAATGGTAATGGTTTCTATTCTGTTTCAGTCAGGGCCAGATTAACGTAGGGGCTATTGGAGCTGCAGCTCCAGGCCCCTACCTTTATATAGGCCCTGGGTTGGCCATATTCACTGTTACCGCTCTTCTGTCACTTGTAAACACAGAAGTCTGGCTTCTATGCTCGCTTCCCCAGGCAGCTCCCTCAGAACCTCCCCACACAGCACGAAGGCCGGACAAGGAGGGACAGTTGCCGATGCATGGATGTGTTTATGGGCTTCAGAGACAGCATCCCATGTTGAATTAGGCATGCATGGCTGCACCCTTCCTCCTCTGGGTGCATGCCAAGGCACGGCCCTTAAGGCCCTTCAAAATCCTTAGCACCAAGCCCATGATGCTCTTAATCCGGCCCTGGTTTCAGTCACCACCTACAATGTCATACCATCATCAGACCTTGGTCCATCCAGCCAATATGATCACCTGTTCAAAAAGCACTCTTCACAGACAGCTCAACTCAGCAATAAGACATGACAGTTTATTTCAACATAATTTTACTTGTTAAAATTCAGTACATGGATCATATCAAAATACCAGTCATGTCAAAGTGTAAATGGACAATGATTTTCTAGTACTATGAAGACTGGAAACTGACATAAAGAAGAAGGGAGGGGTCTTGTTAAGACTAAACTAGCTAATGCAAACAAGTTATATTGGGGTAGCACAGGGGCTACTAGGATTGTCAGTTCGAAACGGAACCATAGGACTACCTTCACAGAATTTTCATGTTCTCCCTGTACCTGCGTTGGCTTTCTCCAGGCACTCCGGTTTCCTCCCACACTCCAAAAACATGCTGGTAGGTTTATTGCCTCCTGTCTCAATTGGCCCTAGTATGCGTATGCATGAATGTGAGTTAGGGACCTTAGAATGTAAGCTCCTTGAGGGCAGGGACTGATGTTCATGTATAATAAATATGTAAAGCACTGCGTAAACTGATGCCACTATATAAGTACCTGTAATAAATAAATAAAGATTATATTATATATTTTACAAGTATTACATTACAAGTTTTAGTTATACTGGATTACCACCAGATGTTAGTACAGGTTTTTATACGTTACATAATGAAGTCTAAAGAAAGGTGATGGATACACAAAAGGTGTTCCAGAACACTCCCTGTCTGAAAACCGTCAGATTTCACTATTAAACACAACATTACTTTTTTCAGAAGACTCGTTCCTGGACCCGAAACATTTAAAAAGAGAGAAAAACATGCAAAAATGCAAAAATGTAAATGTGAAACTTAAGCCTTAAGGATGAAGATGATTCTCAAAACCTATCTTTGAATCGGGGAGACCACAGATGTCAAACCTCATATAATTACATACACAGTACAAACAGTAGGGATGATCGAACGGTTCAGGTCGACCTTTGGTTCGACCCGAACATTGGCTGTTCGAAATTCGGCCGAATTCCGAACTTTTTGCTGAAAAAGTTCGGAATTCGGCAACCAGAACCGACCAAAATGCAATGGGACAGGAAATGGGCTTTAAAAGCCTGTGATTGGACCAGAACCATCAGTAAAAGCCAATTGAGGGGGCAGGAGAATGCTATTAATGTGATTGGAGTGACTAGGGGGTCTAGAGGCCAATCATTAGTGAATATGCCCCCCAGTATATAAGATATATAAAGACCCTCCAAAGACCCACAAAAAATGCCCACAAAAACGCCTGCGCCAAAAAAAAACCACCCAGGTGTGTTATTGCAGGCGTTTTTTTTGGGCATTTTTTGTGGGTCTTTGGAGGCAGGCAAAACATCTGAACTTCTGTATAGGGGTATATATACACACACATATAGGTGTGAAAATAGCAGAACACTATGCTTGCGCTAATGAAATAATTAACAGGCATATGTCTCCGCTCCTATAACACCTATATATGTGTATGTGTATAAATACATATAAGTGTGTGTATATATATCCCTATACAGAAGTTCAGATGTTTTGCCTGCCTCCAAAGACCCTAAAAAAATGCCCAAAAAAAACGCCTGCAATAACACACCAGGGAGTTTTTTTTGGCGCAGGCGTTTTTTGGGCATTTTTTTGGGGTCTTTGGAGGCAGGCAAAACATCTGAACTTTCTGTATAGGGGTATATATACACACACACTTATATGTATTTATACACATACACACATATAGGTGTGATAGCAGTGAAGCCATATGGGTGTTAATTATTTCATTAGCGCAAGTATAGTGTTCTGCTACTTTCACACCTATATATGTGTATGTGTATATATACATATAAGTGTGTGTGTATATATACCCCTACACAGAAGTTCTGATGTTATGCCTGCCTGCAATAACCCCCAAAAAAACGCTTGCTACAAAACCGGCAAGGTGTGAAAATAGCGGAGCCATATCCCTGTTCTATATTAATTCTAATACAAACAATCTTTTTTTTTTTTTTTCTGGTTCTGGACATGCTACAGAGCTGAAACTTCACATGTACACTTTTTAGACCCCCCAGACACTAAATCCAAAGAAATCTCATTTTTTTTTCAATAATTTTTTCAATAATTGGCTCTCTATCAAAAATGACAATTTTTAAGAACTTTTTTTGTGTGTTTAATAGTCCCTGGGGCATGACCCAGAACCCTAGGCACTTTTTAGGGGCATTTATTGGGTTTTAGGGCTCCAAAATGGTGTTCTTTGATTCCAGAAGTTCGGGTCCCATTAATTTCAATGGGGTTCTGATATCCGACCCGAACTTTCGGGAAATTCGGGTGTTCTGGTCGAACAGAACTTTTCAAAAGTTCGATCATCCTTAACAAACAGGAGCAGTCCTTGTATTACAGCAAACTACTAAATAAATATGTGCAGAAAACACACATCAAATATCCAGCTCTACATGCAAAACAAAAAACCTATTGTGTACAGTATTAGGAAGAGAGTTCCGAGCCCAGTGATGAGTTTCAAGACCCGTAGGCAATGGAGACAGAGAAAGAGAACCGTAAGAGCAGGAGAATGTTGTTCACTATGACCTACATTTAGAGACTTCTAACTTGGGGTTCGCCCTGAAGACACCAATACTGGAGAGTGCCTATGCAGGACTGTGACTACTGGACTACAGTTCTGCAGGTATGCTGGAGCAGCACAAAAGCCTTTAGTTAGAGCAAGGGAATTAGAAAAATATCATGTTTGCCTGATGAACTGTGAAATGTTATTTTTTGCTTAAGTAAAGTATTGAAAGGTTGTCCCTGCCTGGTCTGAGATTATAAGAGAGGTGTATTGTAAAGTAACTGAAAAACACAGAGTTCACCTAGTGGGTCTTAACACATTGTGGTATAAACGTATTTGTAAGGAATAGAGAAGACACAAGTGGTTGCCAAGAGCAACAGAAGTTTAACAAGCAGCCTGTCAATAGCATGTGCCTGTTATAGGTGGCACAGCCTTTAGCAGTGAGGGGGATGTTGTTGGTACTACTTCCACAGCGGTCTGTCTCCCATGGCAGTGGGAGCAGATTGCACTGCAGGGGGCTCACTATCCTGTGCAGGGTTGCAGAGGATCAGGAGTTGAGTGGCTGGTGGGTGCATTTGTGGAGCCTGCAAAGAGTGCACGGTGGGGCCCAGTCTGCTGCTGGGAGTTGTGGTGGAGAGTGCTGGGCAGGTGGATATGGACATTGGCTTACCATGTCCCTCCTAATTGCAAGTAATGGTAACAGTGTATAATGTCAAAGGGAAGTAAAAGAGTTAACTAAAGAACAGTTGCAGTGTCAAGTGTACACAGTGTATGTTAATCTCTGGGAGCAAAGGCTTAAGGTCTTGAGGAAGACGGTGAAAAACAGAGGTTTCCCATATGTGTGTGCGTGTAAAGTGTCCCGGCAACCAAGTGCCTAACATAGCCCAGAAGAACCCACGAGGGGTATGCCTCACATGTGACCCAGTATTTGGCGCCCAATGAGTTCATGGGACGACGTGACATTGATGATTATACAAAATAATTACTTATGTATAGTTTTAATATTAATCTTTTTTTTATTATTCATTTTTTATTGTGATCAGTCCATGAATTATAATATCCGCATATCCCCTTTTTTTTTTACAGATTTTTCATTTTAATTTCTTATTGTTGGTACTTGTAGTTCCGCTGCTAATTTGCATCACTAAGGCTGGTCGTAGAAGGTTCAAATCTCGCCCGGTTCTTGCTGATTCAAACTGTGTATGGGCAGGCTGAATGTACCATGTTGATCGATCAATCAACTTCTTTACAACCAGCCTGCTGGATTTTACTTGCGATTATCGCTAGCAGCTGCTATAGCTGCTAGCAATGATTCCTTTCAAACAATCTGTGTTGATGGGGGAATTGTGCAAATTTCTTTCCTGTAACTCGTGGTTGCAGAAAATAAATTTGCTCCGTCTATGGCCGGCCTAAGCCCCAAAGTTATGAATGGCCTCCCACTGAGTCCTCTAATATCTGCTGAAAGCTTATTGTCCTTCTGAACAGTCTGCTGCTGTCTGGCTGTTAATTAGTAAAGACTGGTACTTGGTAATGGTAATTTTTGCCAATTAATTTCACTGAGCTGTCTTACATCAGACAATTATGGCACAAATATGGCACGTATATTTTTGAGCTTTGAGCTTTACACATTATGTGATTTTGAATGCATTCTCACTCTACACTAATATGAATATGGGCTTATTGCTAAACACTAAAATAGCACATAATTCAAAGAAGCAATAGTTACACATGATGTCTGACTCTGTAAATTGAATACAAAGATTATGTGAATAGGACTGAACAGACCAAAAATTAAACATGGATGATCCTCTTTATGTGGAATAGAAGTAATTGGTACCAGAATGTAATCTTTAAATTGACAGCTACCTGAAACTAACAAAGGTCGGTTGGTCTTTTGGTCCTCAAGCCCTTGTTTTTTTTTTTATATTAAGAAAATTACTCAAGTTGCTTCAGATCGCAAAAGAGCTCCAACTATGGGCAACAAAAGGAACGAGTGTAAATGCAATGGAAGCTTTTTCTGCAATTCATTGCCAGCATTGTACGTTGTAACAATCCCACCATCTGAGAAAAACATATTATTGTGAATACATATCATGTTAGCTTCCTGGCACACTTGTGGATCCTGGGAATGGAAGGATTATAACCCATGCCTTGCGTCTCAGCTTGCCTGGGAAAGAGCTGTATACTTATGACCTGTGCTGGTTTCAAAATGTAATACAAATACTGCTATCTTCTTTCACCACCTTGTAGTCTCAAGAGAGAAATAGAGATAATTGGACAAAGACCAATGATCATCATTGATTTACTGGTTGCTATCTCCATAGCGTATCTGATGAAAACGGTATAACTGGCCACTTAATCGAAGCGTAATACAAGCTTTCCAATCTACCATGGCAAAGCATCCAGCACTTGTTCCAAATATCTGACCTTAGAATTCCTCTATCCCGTGATACTAGCAAAGTGTTTAAACACTGGAGCTCAGTACATTCCTCAGTCACTTTTCACTAGTATCTCCAGTTTTGTTAATCTGCTATTGCACTAAGCATACGCCGAATTCTTGGCAAACATTCACAGTTCCAAAATAAGCCAGAGAAAGCTTTCCAAAACTCTGTTTGAGTATCAAATATTTTTTCTTTTGAAAGTCTTTTGAGGGCAGTGTCACCTATAAAGCCATTTTGATGTCAACTTAACACTGACAAACTTTTTGAAGTACTTGAAAGCGTTAATAGTACATAATCTGTTGTGTATGCCACGGTCATACAAATTTTAAAAGAAAATGTAGGAAATTTTCTTTCAGAAATCTGATTTTTTTTTTCCTAAATCAAACATGTCTGTATAACATTATGGTCCATCCATTTAAAACATGATGCCCTGCTGATGGGCAAATGGTATTGCACAAAACAATTTTCAAATGCTATTTGCAAACCTAAGTTACCTAATGCAAACCACTGTGAATGAACTGCAAGATAGATTTTTTTGTATACTTTTCCTGCTATATATGCTAATGATGTGATTACTGTTGGGCCAGATTTACATTTTCACATTGCGGTAGGTTAGGTGAAACCAAGCATTAGCCCAGTGCATGATAACACACGAACTGTGGTGTGTTGTGGTACCATTCATTTTAGGGGCATTCAAACACACATCCTAATTAAACCACTTTGAAACTGTGTTTTAATGCACCACACAGATGTGAACCATCTGTGTATTATAGCGATCTGAACAAAAAAAGGGCAGGTGTGTTAAAGTCCATTGCGGTGCACTGGCAGCAGTTGAACTGCCTTACTCTAATGCACATGCAACATACCACACGGTAATATGCATACAGTAATACACTGCAAAGGTCTAAATCCAGATTTGGGATTACTGTATCACAATGAATCTGGTTTCAGACTTCTTGCTTGCAGGATTGCGTGCTTGGCAGTTTTAGGTGTTGCAGGTTTTCTTAAAAGCTCCATTGCCAATGCTATATAAATACAGGTATCCAAAATGCAGTAACTCATAGTGCACGTAAATAGATTTTTTATATTATAATTTAAAGTATTCAGATATTGAAAGATGTCCGCTGAATGTTTTTTTTTGTTTATAGCACCCTTTTTTTTCCTTATTATGTATATTACTGTATCAGCAAATAAAAAAAGTAGCCTACAGGACAAGGCTTCAGCAATATATTTCTTGTTTAATGAACTGTAATAATAAAGTTAAAGTGATTTTTTTTTTTTTATAAATAACAAACATGTTATACTTACCTCCTCTGTGCAGTTGGTTTTGCACAGGGCAGCTTAGATCCTCCTCTTCTCGGGTCCCTCGTTGCTGCTCCTGGCCCCTCCCTCCTATTGAGTGCCCCCACAGCAATCAGCTTGACACTGAGCTGCCATTCAGCCCTGCCCCCTCTCTCTCCTGATTGGCTAACTGACATTGATTGATAGCCGCAGGCGCCAATGGTGCCGCGGCTGTGTCCCAGACAGTCAGCAGGGAGAGTGCCTGATGGCTGACGCGTGGACATCGCTGGACAGAAAAGAACCTCAGGTAAGTGTTAGGGGGTGATGTGGAGGCTGCTACACACATAAGGTTTTTTATCATGCAAAGAATGTATAAAGATAAAAAACCTTCTGACTTTACAACTCCTTTGAGGTTATCAAAGTCATTGTGCTTTGTATCTTCATCCCTGTTCCTTTTGGTAATCACTGTACTTATTTCTTAATGACACAGTACAGGGCACAGGCCCTTTATTCATGGACCGTATAGTTGACAGGGCTCTGGCAAATAGAATTGTGGGACAGCCCATATAACCTCTCCCACTCTTAGCAATCTTTAATGTTTTTTTGTTAGTGTCCTGAGAATGATGGATGACCTCTCTCTACTGGAAAAAACATGGAAAAAACATGATGACCTCTCTCTACTGGAAAAAACATAATGACCTATCTTTACTGGAAAGGGAGGAAAATGAGGATTGAAGGAAAAGCTCTCAGTTTCTGAGGAATTTTCCAAGGAAGAAATCAGCAAGTCATGATCTCTCCTAAGCTGAAAAAAATGTTTTACGGTTATGGTGGAATCAGTACACAAATGTTCAAAGCCTAAGGTCATCAGTATAAAGTCTCCACCCACATCCAAAATATTTTTCTGGTCCACCCACTCTTAAAAAAATGTTCTGTATGAGGACTGACCACAGCCTGACAAAATGTCTGCTCCTCCCACAAGAAGTGGGACATTTTTGGTGGTGGATCTGACTATTTCCTGCCTCAACAAATCTCTAATGACTATAATTGAGGATGTCCAGATCTTTAAAGACCCTGTGGACAAGAAGTTTGACGCCCTCCTTAAAACCTTCTTTGCTCTTTCGAGTGTGGTCATGTGACCTACAGTAGTATATTTGGTCATTTGCTGTCTGAGTATGCAACCTGGTAGCCAATCCGCTTCTACTTAGCTTGTTCAATTAACCTTTGACAATAAATCCCGGAAGCTGATTGGTTTCTATGCAGAGCTACACCAGATTTTGCACTGTCCAGTTTTAAACTGTAAATAATCCCCTATGTGTCAAAAAGTACGTTTTCAAACTTCAAGATCACTCAGATTAATGGGAGAAAACTATAAATAACTTAAATTCATTGTTATAATAATTATTTAACTTACATTTTTGACCATAAATACACTTTAAATGTGAGAACTATCAGTAAGGTTCTTTTCACAAAAGAGTATTAATAAATTTATAAGGGGATTATGTTGCATGGCAACTTAAATACAAGGAGTACTTTGTGGAATGCCTCAAACTGTAATGGTAGATGGAGATTACATGTGTGCCAATAAAAAATGAGCATAGCAGAAATAATGTGGTTTGCTTGCATATGTTTTTGCAACAAAGACAATATAATAGACAATTTTCCATCAATAAAATTTATGCCTGTGTAACCACTTGCCATCTGAATGCTGTAAAAAAACAGCGAGATGGCTGTCGCCTGAGGGTGGAAGGTTGTTTTAAAATGACCTACCCTCTGCAATTCTCCTGCACACCATCTAACATGTGCACCGGCATGCTCTGTGATTGCTATGTCTACAGTGTGCACATACCAGTATAGCCAGCCACACTGTCCCTGATCGCTAGCCACTTCCGTACATTGTCACGATACTGGTTACAGCTAGCCAGTGTCCCTGATCACTAGCCACCCCTGTATAATGTTACCAGGTCAGTGCAAACAGCCACAGTGTTCCTGATCACCACCACGCCAGTACAATGTCACCATGCCAGTGCAGCCAGCAACAGCGTTCCTGATCACTACCACATCAGACTAGTGCAGTCAGCAACAATGTTCCTCATCATTGCCACACCAGTTCCAGTGTCAGCAGACCAGTGCAGCCAGCAACAATGGTCCTGATCACCACCACACCAGCCACAGTGTCACCTAAGCCCCTGCAGTCAGAAACAGTGTCCCTAATTGCCACTACACCAGTTCCAGTGTCACCAGACCAGTGTAAGCCAACAACAGTTATCCTAATCGGTAGCCACACCAGTCCTATTGTCATCAGACCAGTGTTAAGTCAGCAACAGTGTGCCTGATCACTAGCTACATCAGTCTTAGTGTCACCAGACCAGTATAAGCCAGCAACAGTGTCACCAAACCAGTACAGTGTCAGCAGAGCTAGTGTAGCCAACAACAGTGTTCAATGTTTATGGCTACACCAGTGTAGTGTTCTCTATACTTTAACCACTTTACCACTAGAGCATTTTGCTGTCTTACGTCTGGGCCACTTTTTGCGATTCGGCGCTGTGCGACTTTAACTGACAATTGCACGGTCATGCGACGCCGTACCCAAACGAAATTTACGTCCTTTTTTTCCCACAAACAGAGCTTTCTTTTGGTGGTGTTTGATCACCTGTGTGATTTTTACTTTTTGCGCTATAAACAAAAAAAGAGCGTTTATTTTGAAAAAATAACAATATTTTTAACATTTTTTTTTATATGAAATTCCCCCCAAAAAAGATGTAAAAACCAATTTTTTTTTAAATTTTTGGCCAATTTGTTTTCTGCTACCCATGTTTGGTAAAAAAAATCGCAATAAGCGTATTTTGATTGGTTTGCGCAAAAGTTATTGCGTTTACTAACTAAGGGAAAGATTTATGTCATTTTTGGTGTTTTTTTTTTTAACGAGTAATGGCGGCGATCTGCGATTTTTTTTGCGGGACTGCGACATTGCGGCGGAAAGATCGGACCCTTGACTGACATTTTTGACACTTTTGGGGGTACCAGTGACATTACTGCAGTAATCAGAGCTATAAATATGCACTGTTACTGTAAAAATGACACTGGCAGGGAAGGGGTTAATTTTATTGGAGAGGGAGGGGTTAATGTATGCCTGGTGCTTACTAACGTGTGGGGGGGGGAGGTAACTGCCATGTATGACCATACTTTGTGTTAGAAAAATCTTACTAATTTACATGTTTGTGAAAAAAACATTAACATTTTCTTTCTGCATTTCCAAAACTTTGTGGCAAATAAAGAAATCTTAAAAAGACTCACTACGCTGCTAAAGAATATCTTGGGGGATGGGGTCTGCATTTCAAAATGTTGTAGTTTTTTGGGTGTTTATACTGTCCTGACACTCTAGAGTCTAGGGCCTCCAAACCTGTGATAGGTAGTCAGGAAATACGTTTCCAAGAAAGCTTGAAGTGCTCCTTGTTTTGGGTCCCTTTATGCAGCTAGGCTCGCATCTACAGTATCTACATACTTAGGAGGTATATCAGAATCTGTTTTGGGATGTAATTTTAAGTATGACCATGCTGTGTGTTAGAAATATCTTATTAATTTACATCTTTGTGTAAAAAAGCATATATTAGCATTTTTCCCTCATTTTTCAAAAACCTGTGGCAAACATGTGATCTTCAAAAAACTCCCCATGCCCATAAGTAAATATTTTGGAAAGTCTAACTTGCAAAATGCGGTCATTTTTTGAGTGTTTATCCTGTCCTGGCACTTTGGGGATTTAAAAGTGTTATAGGCTATCAGGAAATCAGATGCCTTGATTATGCCCCTTGAAAGCCTGAAGGTTCTTGGATTTCAGCCACTTTATGCAACTCGGCAACACAAAAGTGTCACAGGGTATTCCCATATTCAGAAGAAGGAGAAAAAAAATCAAAGAGTCTCACCATGCCTCTTACTAAATACCTCGAAGTGTGTTTATCTGTTACAAAAATAAAAACAAAAATCTTGGAGTGTCTACTTAGGTCATTTTAGAGGTGTTTGTACTGTTAGGCTGGATTCACACTAGCTGCGGCTCACAGCAGGGGGTCCAGGGCATCCCTGTTCTCCATTTCAGGTGCAAATCAGATCTGAATTTTTGCCTGCATTCGGACCCTAAACAGAGCCAAAAATGCACAGAACCCTTTTCCAGTGCGGACTGCGGCTGTCCTAGAGCTGTGTGAACTGGCTCACTGAGAGCCGGTCACAGTCTCCTGTCTTGCGAATTGGATGCGGAAAACCTGCATAAGTGTGAATCTAGCCTTAGGGTCTTAAGAAATGAGATTGACAGTTGGTATATCAGAGTTGTTAAATTTCAAATAAATTTACCAGACTCTATAACTTTTTCAGTAAAAAGTATATATTTAAGTAATGTAGCAGAATACAATGTGGCCTACATTTATGAAGAAATTTTATTTATTTGCAAAGCTGTATGGCAGAAACTAAAGTAAACAGTTTTTTCCTTTTATGTAGTAAAAAATAAAACCCAGTGGTGACTAAATACCACCTAAAGAAAGTTCTATCTGTCTCAAAATAAATAAATAAAAGTATTACATTAATTTGAGTTCAGTGTTGCATGACTGAGTAATTGTCCGTCAAAGTATCAACCAAAGCGCTGAAAACTGTAACATGAAAGGGCGTTTTAAAAATCGGTCTTCAAGTGATTCAGATTCTTATATTTTGGTAACATTTCTGAGAGTCTTATGATTTGAACATGAATGAGAAGAATTTTTGTGTAGAAAAATCAGATAATGCATTGCACTGAACATTGGTCTTAGCAGAGGTTAGGATACATTATGACCAAATCTTCATTTTAATCTACTTTCTAATTCTTTTTTTTTTTTTTTTGCACCATAGATAAAATAGCAGCAGAGAAATAGAGCAATTAGCACATATAAAAATTTAGCTAACAGGAAAGGCTGAACCTGGAGGCCCCTGAAACCTATTCTCATGTTTGGAGTGTCACAGCCCTGTCCACATCTTGTCTTGTGGGTCTGGGAATAACTGCAGTCCCTGCACAGCTGAATACTTCTTCTATGTTAGTGCAAATATTATAGACACTTAAAGCCATTGTGGTATTGATGAAATTAGAAACATAGGCTCCTTGCTCATGCAGGGCAAAATGTATGTGTCTCTGCAAAGGGCATCCCCCAACTCCCAGCTCCCTTATCTGCACTCCCCCTCACCTCCTTGCTCCACTGCAGCTGGTGCTGATATTCCCTGTGACAGCAATCTGGGGGAACATTGATGTAATTCCCCAGATTGTGTGACAGTGCTCAGGCCTAGAGATTGGCTGCTAGTTCTGGGCCTGGACAAAGAGCAGCAGGTCACACGCTCGCAGCAGGTCACACGCTCCTCCATGCCCAGGAGTGCCGGGTATTCCCACTGACGGTAGAGGAGCAAGAAACTACAAAGGAGTGCAAAATATGGGGGTCAAGTTTTTTCTTATTGGATATGTATACACCTGACTGGCCATTTCTTGTGGCAAACTCCAACACACTGTACCGTTTTGGTACCCAGCCTTGTACTGAAAATTTACTATTAAAAAATGCTATGCTAAGACTTTCCACTGAATGTAAAAGTGCAAGAAACTGTCAAGGATAAGTTGAATATATGGGTGTCAGGGGGGCTCTTTACCAAGAAACTGTTACCTTGCCCATGCAGGGAAAAGTGACAGTGTCTTAGAAAGGGCCCCCCCAATGATGGTGTCTTGTATAATCAGATTTACAGGCAAACAATTAGATACACAATTGATTGGTTCCTTGTGCTGCTTCCCAGTCTGAGCTTTGCTGTACAGTAAAACCTTGGATTGCGAGCATAATTCGTTCTGGAAACATGCTTGTAATCCAAAGCACTCTTATATCAAAGCGAATTTTCCCATAAGAAATAATGAAAACTCAGATGATTCGTTCCACAAGTACTTCAGTTTATAGTCTATATACAAAGATTATAGCAATGTGATAGGTTGTGTAACCATAAAATGTCCATCCACAATATGCAGCCTCCCCAAGGGGATTAGAAGCAAAATCTAGCAGATCTACAGAATATAAGAGAGATGAGAGTGTAGCAATATGGTTATATTTAATGAAGGTTCAACATTTAGCAACTCACATGGTTGATGATTAAAATAGGCACACCTAAGTATGCAGGCATCCGGGGTAAAGCTGTCCACATAGACCATCTTCTGAACCACCGGCTCTCACCACTGTCAGTCTGCAATCATGACCGGGAAGAATAGCCTGCAGTAGAGTGATCTGAAAGTGAGGCTTTGAATCACTCGTGGAGTGCAGCGGGGAAGGGATGATGAAGATGGCTGTGCGGAGGATGGTCTATGTGGACAGCTTTACCCCAGATACCTGCATACTTAGATGTGCCTGTTTTAATCATCAACCATGGGAGTTGCTAAATTATTGAACCTTCATTAAATGTAACCACATTGCTACACTCTAGAGGCTCCTCTCTTCTTTTTTATACACGACGCTACTTGTATATCAAGACATTGCTTGTATATCAAGTCAAAATTTATTTAAACAATTTGCTTGTCTTGCAAAGCGCTCTCAAACCAAGTTACTCTCAAACCAAGGTTTTACTGTACTTTTGATTGCAGGAGGAAAATTCCAAGTCAAGTTCCGGTACCTAAGCTATTTACATGTAAAAACATATATATTAATAAAAATCTGTTCCTGTTCTATCTTTCTAGAGTTCAGCTTTAATGGCATCCACACACAACGATAGACCAAAATGGCACAGATCCTTGTTGTTGTTTTTTACTTTTTAACTGGAGGCTATTTGGATGCTTAATTTTCGGTTATGTCATCCTAAATATTTAAGGGATCACCTTAATTCATTAGAAAACGCAATAAATACATTTAAATCTGTAAAACAGTTTCTAAAGCACAAGTCAGATCTGACACCTGGCCAGAAAGAACATTTCGTTTTGGAAGTACACCTGGAGCTGATTCAGTTTTGTTGCTTCAGGTAACTGGCACAACAGAGTCTGTGTGTTTTTCAAAAGGAACAGCAAGTCTTTTGGAGGCACACATTGTAACTGTGCCTATAGATGTGTTTTTCCAAGGTTACTACAGTATAATGGATGTATTCTCCAAAAATAAACGAGTAAATTACATAGAACAGTCATTCAATCTTCTGCCCATCTATGAATCTATGTTACCCTAAGGCCTCATGTACACTGCTGCTCCTAAACGTGGCTTTTTGGCTTTTTTTTGCCAAAGCCCCTGAACTCAGTCCAATAAAAGCCTATGACGTTGATTTACTAAAGGCAAATGGACTGTGCACTTGCCCTCTGCAAGTGCAGTTGCTTCAGTAAATGAGGCAAGGCTTCACTTTGCAAAGAGTACAAAATCATGTGCAAGGAAAATGAAAAAAACAAAACAACATTTGTGCACTTTGCACAGTCGTTTTCTCTTTAGTAAATCAACCCCAAAGTGTCCATGTACACATGTGGGGGGGGGGGGGGATTTACTAAAAAAGGAGCATTCAGTATCTGGTGTAGCCGTGCATGGTAGCCAATCAGCTACTAACTTAAACTTGTTCAATTAAGCTTTGTCTATAAAACCTGGAAGCTGCTTGGTTTCAATGCAGACCTACATCAGATTTTGCACACCTCAGTTCTAGTAAATAACCCCCATTAGCTTTTATCAGAGTTTAGGAGCAGCAGAATTTAGGGGCATTTAAATGTCCTTTGCTTGAACGTAGAAGAATTATGTTCAGGAGAGAAATGTTTTTGGAAAAAAGCGCAAATGCGACAAAATATGACAAAATCACGGTACCGCTTTTGTGCAGAGTTTAGCATTTTTCTGCAGCCTGGAGAGTTACATTTAGGGGTGGCCAGTGTACATATAGCCTAACGCATGCACAAGAAATTAATTTTTATTTCTGTCTGTTCCACTGTTGGAGAGTTCCCCTCAAGGCGACATTTTACAAATGTTGCAAAATGTGCAGTTAAAGGCCTCATGCACACTGTAAGCTTAAATACTTTTTTTCTCCTACATAAGTTTAGCAGTGTTTTTTACAGAAAATGAAGGCCTCATGCACACTGCAGCTCAAAGAAGCTGCTCTCACAGGCATTTGAGCTTTTACTTTTCTTTGTTTGTTATTTCCCATCCATGTTAGCCTATGTGTCCATGCACACTCTTGGAGTTTAACCACTTGCCATCTGAGTACCGTAGTACTACTGCGGCAAAGTGGCTCGTTATCGTCTGACGACGTAATACTACGTCGTCAGACACTCCCCTTTCTGTATTCAGTCACAGCGGGAGTCGGGCCAGGGGAGGAGCAGCGGTGATCGCCGCCGCTCTTCCCCGATCGTCGGGGATCTAGTGTGGAGATCCGCCTGCTTGTGTAAACACAAGCGGGCGGATCTCCCAAGTGACAGGCAGGGTCAGATTGCAGGGTTCAGCATAGCTGAACCCTGGATCTGTCCTTGTGTCACTCAGTCACCTCCTCCCACACACGTCAGTAAGCACCAGGCATACATTAACCCCTCCCTCTCCAATAAAATTAACCCCTTCCCTGCCAGTGTCATTTTTACAGTAACAGTGCATATATATATAGCACTGATTACTGCAGTAATGTCACTGGTACCCCCAAAAGTGTAAAAAATGTCAGTCAAGGGTCCGATCCATCCGCCGCAATGTCGCAGTCCTGCAAAAAAATCGCAGATCGCCGCCATTACGCGTTAAAAAAAAAACACCAAAAATGACAGAAATCTTTCCCTTTGTTAGTAAACGCGATAACTTTTGCGCAAACCAATCAAAATACGCTTATTGTGAATTTTTTTACCAAACATAGGTAGCAGAAAACAAATTGGCCAAAAATGTAAAAAAATTTTGATTTTTACATTTTTTTGGGGGGAATTTCATATAAAAAAATGTGAAAAATATTGTTGTTTTTTCAAAATTTACGCTCTTTTTTTGTTTATAGCGCAAAAAGTAAAAATCGCACAGGTGATCAAATACCACCAAAAGAAAGCTCTGTTTGTGGGAAAAAAGGACGTAAATTTTGTTTGGGTATGGCGTCGCACGACTGCGCAATTGTCAGTTGCACAGCGCCGAATCGCCCAGTGGCCCAGACGTAAGACAGCAAAATGTTCTAGTGGTAAAGTGGTTAAAGGCATATAAGTTTACAGGCAGAAAAAAAAAAACCCATGCGCAAATTGGAACATGGCAAAATGCTCCCTGAGCTAATTTGCCGTGTTTATCGCACATTGAGCAGCTCATTCAAGTGAAGGGGCTGCCCTATGCTGTCTCATGGAAAATCCCTGATAAACAGGCATTACGGCGCGTCTGGTAAAACAATATCATCAGAACAGGAAGTTAGGGTAAATCTCATTGATGGAGATCCTGAAGACAGTAACAGTATTCCTTCCCCCAAAACTGGAAAAAAAGGTTGATCCCTGTGGCAAACTCTAACACTGTGTACTGAAAATATTCAATTAAAAAAAACTTGAAAAACATTTTGGCAGGACACATACTTTAGCTGTTACAATGCAAGGCCGTACTGTGCATTATTAGATGAAAGTATATGCACTAAGCATTTTTAACACCAGGCTTTTATCTTAATGGCAAATTGTACAGGAAGCATGATACTCTGAGTATAGTTTGAGCTTACCCAAATTAGAAATACATTATTTAGAATGGAAAAAAAATGAAATATTGTTAAAAATAATAATAATTTAATCATTTAAAAATAATAGTAATTTTCTGTAAAATGCAATGCAATATGGCAACTTGCAAGCCTTCTGTACACAGTTTGTGTCCAGAAGCTCCCCAGAAATGTAGTTTCTTGCTCCTGTGATTGGCTCGCTGATTTTCCCAGAAGTCTACACTAAGATACAAGTCCGATTTTAGTCATCCTCTGCAATAGAAATTTCATTTTGGTGAGATACTCAGAAAAGGTTCAATTACTTCTAAAGGAATAGTGACCATGCAGCTATCCTCATTAGAGCACTGCAGCTGAATATAATGAAAATTACACTCCCATTCAGATTCACTTTGCACACTGACATAATCAAATAGCTATTCCATTATAGTAGATACAGGTAGGGCTTTACAACAAAAAAATTGTTAAAATCCTTGCAATGTACAGTACATTGATCCCCCAGAGGGATTTTTTACTCTGCAAGCAAATTTTCAGGGACAGTAGCAATTGGGGAAAATTTTAGTATAAACTGACCCAAGAAACTAAAGTAACACCCAACAATCGGTGGGCTAGAATGGCAACTGTTTAAGGACAAAGACACTTTCCATTGCTCAAGGCGAGAAACATCTTTTAAACCCAGCAAAAAATTGGGGGAGCACACCCTGAACATGTATATCTAAAGCCGGTGCAGCTATGAACCAAGCGACATGTATATTAAAAAAGAATGGTAAGAGGGCACAAGTAATAGGTGCCCTCGCACATGGGACAGGGGATGTTATAAAAAAAAAAAAAATTTGTGTCAGAATTTATTTAATTTATAGGACACTGCCCCTTTAAATTTTATAAAGTAGCCCCTCATAGTTTTGGCGGGCTTCACAGCAGCGCGCGTCCCTCTAGAACATTCTGACCCAAGGCTTTATATAGGGGGTCTCTGAGGTAAGCCCCTCAGTTAGGAAGTGACTGCCTGGCGAGCTCTCCTCTCCTCAGCTGCGGTTGCTGCACTCGCTGGCTCTCCTTCCTATAATGAAGTCTCTTGTTCGCCAAGTATTGGAAAGAGCAGCTTTAGAGGGGGGAGAAGAATGGCTGCGGAACTGTCTCATGGTGAGAGGAGCGGAATCTGAACAAGTAAGGGAAGAGGTGAGCGGAATGGCGGTACCTGCGGCGGTAGTGCGGGCAGAGGAGACGGCCGTTAGGAGGAGTGTATCTCCCTCACCTCAGGCACCAGCAGCGGGAAAGGCAGTGGCTATACAGGGTCAGCGAAGCCGTCCTCCGGAGCGGCCAGCATCCTCGAGACAGGTGTCAGACAGCACAGCTGTTGGACAGTCGGAAGCTGCGGGAGGGCTGAGGAGAAGCAGAAGAGGCCCGAAGAGAAGGAGGTTTTCTTCACCATCACCGCCACCCAGTGGTGAAAGGCGGGATAACACCCGGCCTCACAGAAGCAGAATTGAGAGAGCATCTGAGGAGAGGGTTGCTAGGCAACCCAGGGAAGATAGTTCCAGTCAGGTACCAGCTGAAGATGTTTTTCTTAGCCAGGCTTTACGTCCACAGGTGAATACAAGCAGTACAGAAGCACAGCATACGGTGCCTCCCGTTAGTCAATCAGCTACGCTGCCGACAGGAGTTGGTGAGTTGGCGCAATTGAGCAATTTAAATGTTATTTTAGAATCTTTATCTAAATTTGCGAGTTTGTTAAATGTTACACCTGTTCCTGCTGTTAATGTTCCTAGTTTTAATATACAAGGTCCTGGGAATGTATGGTCCCCAGTCAGCACTACGAATCAAGCGGCTAATGTGGTAAGTAGTGTTCCGGTCACACCTGTGTCAGATGGTGGTACCAGAGTTAGTCAATTTGCACACACGGTTCCTGAGACGTGTCTAAAGGAGGTGATGCCATGCGATATGTCGCCGCTTGGTTATCATCTCACAGCAGGGATCAAAGAAAAAATTTGGAAGGGCGAATTTATCGATTTGCTCTCATTGTTGCCGTCAGCAAAGGAATTTGCTTTTAAGAATGAGAAGAAATCTGATGATGGGCAAGAAGAAAATAGGAGGCGTCCGGTTTATAGGTCATTTAACAATTGGCTTCAAGCCTTTTGCATTTATTCTTCGGTTCTGGGTGAAAAATTTCCAGAGTATTGCAGTGGGTTATTCCAGCATGTAGAGCATATCCTGGAAGCGTACAAGAACTTTGGTTCTTGTTTCTATGTTTCTATGGTTTTACTACGATGAGTCCTTCCGACAGAAACTATCAGTTTATCCCAGCCTGAAATGGGGCATGAAGGACGTAGGCCTTTGGTTAAATGTAATTATTCCTCAAAAGTTTACGCCAACAAAACAGGCAAGTGCTGCGCCTATCGTATCCCCCTATAGGAAGGGTATTTGTTATGCGTATAATGAAACGCAGTGTAAGTGGGCAGCAGCGTGCAAATTTAAGCATGAGTGCTCATCTTGTACAGGCAATCACCCAGCAATGAAGTGTTTTAAGAGGGCAAGTCAGCAAACTCAGGCATCTAGGGATATTTTTCAGAAAAGCCTGCACTTCAGTGAGGCTGGAAAAAATGCTCCCGTGGCTGCAGGCATATCCAAACAAGGAGAAGGCCCAATTATTAATTAATGGTTTTGAATCAGGTTTTAAGCTTCCATCTTTTAAAGGATTGGGTTGTAAAGTTGAAAAAAAATGTAAAATCAACAGATCAATTTATAGATATAGCCAGGGAGAAGATTCGCAAGGAAATTGAGGCTGGGCGGGTAGCAGGCTCATTCTTGGACCCGCCGTTTAAGAATTTTCGCATATCTCCTCTAGGTTTGGTCCCTAAAAAGGAACCCAACTCCTTTCGAGTAATACATCACTTGTCATTTCCTAGAGGAGATTCTTTAAATCACGAAATAGACCCTATTATATCATCGGTTTCATATACTACATTTGATGAGGCGGTTGATATGATTAAGCAATATGGCCCTAGTGCATTATTGGCTAAGGCGGATGTTCAATCTGCATTCCGATTATTACCTATTGCTCCGGAAGCCTTCAATTCCTTAGGTTTTTATTTTGAAGGCTATTTCTTTTTCGACCGCTGCTTGCCTATGGGATGCTCATTGTCCTGTGCCTATTTTGAATCCTTTGCGACTTTTCTCCAGTGGGTGATGGTTCAGGAATCGGGTTGTCAGGGGGTCTTACATTACTTGGATGATTTCCTTTTTGTGGGACCCCCTGATTCTGACATCTGCCTTTTACTTCTAAAACTATTTTCCCTTATTTGTAAACATTTTGGGATACCATTGGCTGAGGATAAAACGGTTTTACCCAGCACTTCGATTGAATTCCTGGGTATTTCTATTAATACAGTCATTGGTGAGTGTCAGCTCCCGATGGAAAAAATTTCTAGGATGCAGACTACAATAAGTGAATTTTTGAGGCGGAAGAAAGTTCTCTTAAAAGAGCTTCAGTCTCTGCTAGGCCTGTTAGCATTCGCTTCGCGTATTATGCCAGTAGGTAGAATTTTTTTGAGACGTTTGGCTTTAGCAATGTCTGGTTTTACGTCTCCTTTGGCACATATCCGGCTAACGGCGGATTTAAAAGATGATTTGCGCGTTTGGTCACGTTTTTTAAACGACTATAATGGCCGGTCATTTTTTCAAAAAGACTGGATTTTTGCTGCTGACCTTCAGTTATTTACGGACTCAGCAGGATCTTTAGGGTTTGCAGCCGTCTGGGACACGCATTGGTGTTGCGGGTCTTGGCCTACCGCATGGGTGGAAAGTACATTTACTAATAATATAGTTTTATTAGAATTATTCCCGATTTTGGTTGCCCTTGAACTTTGGGGGTCTAATTTCAGAGATAGGAGAATTTTGGTACACTCAGATAACAGAGGAGTTTTGTATGCAATAAATGCTTTGTCATCAAAATCTACATTGGTATTAAAACTTCTCCGCTATCTTGTTTTCTTATGTTTGAAGTTAAACATCTGGATAAAGGTTAAATATATTCCTGGAGTGTCAAATTGCATAGCTTATTCCCTATCCCGTTTTCAGTTCTCTCGTTTCAGGGAACTTCATCCGAACGCCGATCCGGTGGGATTTCATTGCCCGGATCATCTGTGGACCTTGATCTAGATCTGGTCTTTGATGCGATAAAGTGCTCGGTGGCACCTCACACTTGGTCGGAGTATGGTTCCGCTTGGCAGAGATGGTTGTTATTCTGTAATGAGATGGGTATTCCATTTGAGCCACCTCGGGAGGGTGATATGCTAGCTTTTTTATGCGCATTGATGAATCAGCAGCTATCATATAGCCACATTAACAAGATCCTAGCGGGGGTTTCATTTTTTCTGAAATTGAAGAATTTTGGGGGGTTTATGAGTTTTTTCTCGATAAGACAAGCCCTCAAAGGTTATAAAAAGAGAATGTTCACCCCTGATTCACGCAGACCTATATCAATCGATTTACTTAGAAGATTATGCTTGGCCTCCCCTGCTGTCTGTTTTTCGGAATATGAGGCAAGACTTTTTTCAGCAGCCTTTGTGCTTTGTTTTTTCGCTGCGCTTCGTGTTTCTGAATTGGTCTCAGACAATAGGGCGGGCCAATCAGGCCTTAAAGCTAAGGAAGTTATTGTGGGAAAGGATAAGGTTAATATTTTCATTAGCCAATCAAAAACTGATCAGTTTAGAAAAGGCCATTGGTTAGAGCTGGCAGCCTGTGGTGATCAGTATATATGTCCTTGTGCGGTTCTTAGCAGGTATTTGGAGGTCAGACCCCCCTTTTCGAATAATTTCTTTATACATATAGATAGTTCAGTAGTCACTAAATATCAATTTTCAGCTGTTTTAAAAAAATGTCTAAAGTACTTAGGTATGGACAAGCTTAGATTTACTGCACATTCGTTTAGGATAGGAGCTGCTACGGAAGCGGCCAGGAGGGGATTAGATGAGTCTATGATAAAAAAGTTGGGAAGATGGGAATCGAAGAGTTTTAATCTATATATCAGACCTAATTTATCTGTTTAATTCCATAGGTGTCAAATTTCCGTATGGATCATTGGACACTCCTTTGTTCACCGGGCACGAAAAAGAGCTGCACACCGGTGTTATACTGAAAATTTGTCTTTTGATATTGATCACTTGCATATATTTTGGAAAGGAGTGAGAGGTCTGAGTTGGGTTAATTTGTGTGACTTAATTTATAGATTAAAGGAAGTTTGGCCAGCCCCATCCATATTGATATTCCATTTGGGAGGGAATGATGTGGGAGTTTTGAAGTCATTAGATTTATTATTCAAGATTAAAAAAGATTTATATAATTTCAAATTACTTTTTCCGAATTGTACAATGGTGTTTTCGGAAATTGTTCCTCGTTTAAAATGGTTGTCTTCTATAGAATTTAAGCCTTTGGAAAGGACCAGGAGGAGAGTAAATCACGCAATGGCAAAATTTATGCCATTGGTCGGTGGTTTTGCTTTCTGACACATGGACCTTGAAGGTGGTTTCCCTGGCCTTTACAGGCAGGATGAAATCCATTTATCTGATATAGGCCTAGATATCCTCAATTTAGGGTTTCAAAATAGCATAGAAATGGCCGCGGTGGTGGGGGGGCCGGCACAAGTTTGCAACTAGTCCCGGCGTTTGGGGGACTTTGGTGGTTTTAAATATATTTATTTTCGCTCGAGTTCTGGGACTGAGCGATACAGATTTATGTTTTATAATTTTGTTGGAATTGAAATTTATTTGATGGAATTTTGAATAAATAATTATTTAATTTATTTATAACCAATAAAGTGCCGCGGCCATTTATTTATGCCAAAAAATTAATTTGTGTTTGTTTTTATTTATAGTATTAGTTTAGTTATATTATAAAAATACATCCTCCTGGCCCATGGTAAGAGGGCACAAGTAATAGGTGCCCTCGCACATGGGACAGGGAATGTTATAAAAAAAAAAAAAAAAAAAATTTGTGTCAGAATTTATTTAATTTATAGGACACTGCCCCTTTAAATGTTATAAAGTAGCCCCTCATAGTTTTGGCGGGCTTCACAGCAGCGCGCGCCCCTCTAGAACATTCTGACCCAAGGCTTTATATAGGGGGTCTCTGAGGTAAGCCCCTCAGTTAGGAAGTGACTGCCTGGCGAGCTCCCCTCCCCCCCACCCGTCGCTGGCACTTTATGTGGTAGAGTCACCCTTGGATCAAGGGGGGACTTTGGTGGTTTTAAATATGTTTATTTTCGCTCGAGTTCTGGGACTGAGCGATACAGATTTATGTTTTATAATTTTGTTGGAATTGAAATTTATTTGATGGAATTTTGAATAAATAATTATTTAATTTATTTATAACCAATAAAGTGCCGCGGCCATTTATTTATGCCAAAAAATTAATTTGTGTTTGTTTTTATTTATAGTATTAGTTTAGTTATATTATAAAAATACATCCTCCTGGCCCATAGCGCACACATGCAAAAGAAATGACTATCAAATATGGAGACAATCCATAAATAAAAATGGGGATTTGGTCCCACCATATGGCCATATCGTGCTTAAGCCCACCACTACGTCAAAGTACCCCATTGTCAGTGGGTCCTACTTTTGCCTGCTCTCCTACAACTGACCTTTGGGCAGATATAAAACAAAAGCTATTAATGCAGTTCTGTATTCATGAAAAAAAAAAAAACACATTAAATGTAACTAGTGGAAGTAAATGTATTTGAAAATCTTGTTAAAGCATAATTGAAATTGGGAAAAGGAGGGTCAGCACTAGGAGCACTTCATGCAGTACACATGTGCTGGAGCAACG
The DNA here is from genome assembly GCF_965119305.1 of Pelophylax lessonae. Classification (NCBI taxonomy): domain Eukaryota; kingdom Metazoa; phylum Chordata; class Amphibia; order Anura; family Ranidae; genus Pelophylax; species Pelophylax lessonae. Next base: position 231,254,198 of record NC_138770.1, on the reverse strand, counting down.
AACAGAGTAAAAACTCAGCACTGTGTCAGGGCTTTGTCAATGTCCAATCAGGCTGGAGGTATTGTATGTCCTTGACCAAATTGTGCTGTTGCTGCAACAGAGGTTCAGAGTCTGACTGTGGTATCTGAAAGACAATCCTGGGTCACAATACTGGTTACACACAATTACAAATCCTTTGGCAGGTATAACTTGTCCCATAAATATATTTTAACTGTGTACTTAGCTTTAAATCAGGGCTGAAAAAGAGATACCAGCCGTGCATGAAAAACCACTTATGGGGGCTCCTTCTAGTAACAGGAAATATAGTTTGGATGTAAAGGAAACAGAGTAAGAGGGGGAGTTATCACCTATCCTGCATGACTTTGAGTAGAGGCTTTTTATTTTTATTTTCAGTTACTTATATAGCGCTGTAAATTTACACAGCGCTTTACATATACATTATAAGGTGACCAGAGACCACCTTATATCAAAGTCCACTGCATTCCTTTTTACATCAGAGGTCCCACTTACATCAGAGTCTGCAGCATTGCCCTTTACATCAGAGCTACCCTTCACATCAGCGTGCACAGAGTTCCCCCTTGCACTGTAAGGGGGAATCCTGCAGATTGATGTAAAGGAAGGGGGGGGGGAGTCCTGATTTAAGGAGGAACCTTTGTAGGTGGTGCAGGGTTTTAAGGATTAAATTAGATGGTGAGGAGGCATCATAATGCTTTCTTGCCACCTAGCAAACACCCTCTGAAAAGTGATCCATTGTGGTTCACTCTTCAGAGGGCAAAACTAGTGTACCCTAATTTACATTAATGCCCCTCAGATGTGTCACTCCACACATGCTTGGTATTAGTCCCAGTTCACATATATACGATGCAGGAACCCTGCAAATCCACTGCGGGTTCCCTCATCGCATTCAACTCGCAGGCAGGTCACACTGCCATATACGAATCACAGGGGGTGTCAATACAAAGTTAATGACACCCCCAGATCAGTTTGCATATCGCAGTGCGAACAGTCAGTTCCAACATGAATTGGATCGCATGGGTGTGAACACTCATGCGATCTGATCCTGGTGCGGACCCAAAAAAGGGTCCTATGCGAGTTGTGTCCGAATACGATGCAAATTCAATCTGTATGGCTGAATTTGCATCGCAAACACATCACAAGTGATTTGCACAGCAGTGCGCTGCGCATCACATGCAAGGTCTGTCATCGCATATATGTGAACTGGCGCTAAGACAACAATTCAAATGCAGCATTGTTAGTCCCCCCCCCCAGTACCTGGTCTGGATGCAGTCTTCTACCTGGGGTCTGGGTGCAGGGCTTGTCCTGCAGGTGGTTCCTCCTGGAGCTGGGAACCCAGAGACCAGCTGAGCACTGCTGGTACTTCTGCTCTTCTCCCTTCCTTCTGGGCACCACTGAGCTGGGCAACTGGGAGGGGGGGGGGCAGGAGAGGAGGGGGGAGAGGAGAGGACAGCGGTAGAGGAGAGGAGAGGAGGAGGGGGGAGAGAAGAGGAGGGGGGAGAGGAGAGGAGGGGGGGAGAGAGGAGAGGAGGGGGGGAGGAGAGGAGGGGAGGGGAGAGGAGAGGAGGGGGGGCAGGAGGGAGAGAGAAGAGAAGAGGGGGGGAAGGGGGGGACAGGAGAGGGGGAGGGATCGGGGAAGAGAGAGGGGGGGAGCAGAGGAGGAGGAGGGAGAGAGAAGAGAAGAGGGGGGAGAAGAGGAGGGGGGGAGGAGGGATCGAGAGAGAGAGAAAGGAGGGGGGGAGGAGAGGGGGGGAGAGGGGGGAGAGAGGAGGGGGGGAGAGGAGCGGGGAGAGGAGAGGAGGGGGGAGGGATCGGGAGAGAGAGAGGAGGGGGGAGCAGAGGAGGAGGAGGAGGGAGAGAGAAGAGAAGATGGGGGGAGAAGAGGAGGGGGGAGGAGGGATCGGGAGAGAGAGAGGAGGGGGGGAGAGGAGAGGAGGGGGGAGAGGAGGGGGGGAGAGGAGAGAAGGGGGAAGAGGAGAGGAGGAGGAGGGGGGAGAGGAGAGGAGGAGGAGGAGGGGGGAGAGGAGAGGAGGAGGAGGAGGGGGGAGAGGAGAGGAGGAAGAGGGGGGGAGAGGAGAGGAGGGGGGGAGAGGAGAGGAGGGGGGAGAGGAGGGGGGAGAGGAGAGGAGGAGGAGGGGGGGAGAGGAGAGGAGGAGGAGGGGGGGAGAGGAGAGGAGGGGGGAGAGGAGGAGGGGGGAGAGGAGGAGGGAGGAGAGGAGAGGAGGGGGGGAGGGAGAGAGGAGGAGGGGTGGAGAAGAGGGGGGAGAGAGAGAGGAGAGGAGGATCGAGCAGGAGAGGAGGGGGGGAGAGGAGAGGAGGGGGGAGAAAGGAGGAGGGGTGGAGAAGAGGGGGGAGAGAGAGAGGAGAGGAGGGTCGAGCAGAAGAGGAGGGGGGGAGAGGAGATGAGGGGGGAGAGGAGAGGCGGGGGGAGAGAGAAGAGGAGGGGGGAGAGAGAAGAGGAGGGGGGAGAGAGAGAGAGGAGGGTCGAGCAGAGGAGGAGGGGGGAGAGGAGGGAGAGAGAAGAGGAGGGGGGGGGAGAGGAGGGAGAGAGAAGAGGAGGGAGAGAGAAGAGGAGGGGGGAGAAGAGGGGGGGAGAGAGATAGGAGAGGAGGGTCGAGCAGAGGAGGAGGGGGGAGACGAGAGGAGGGGGGGCAGGCGCCAGGCGTCTCTCACTAGTCCCAGTAACACTGCTTGTCACTCAGGTAAGCTCACATGAACAGCCTAGCCTGGACTCCGACACCACCCCCTGCCCCTTTTTTTCCCCTAGGTCACTCTTGTTATGGCAACAATGGCTGACCGTTCACACTTCACAGCGCCTGCCGGACCCCTGTGTTCCACTGGAGCAGGAAGTGGACTACTTTATCAGTTTCGGGTAGGCGGATTAATCCGCCACAGCGTTCCCAGGCTGTCACCAACTATTCACATTGAAGAAGCTGGTGATCAGGCTGGAGTTGTGTAGCGCGCTGCGGCAGATCAATCCGCCTACCCAAAACAGAAAAAATAGTCCACGTACTTTCCCTGCTCCCACGGAACACAGGGGCCGGCCCGGAGACATTTTTTTTTTTTTCTAAATAGCTGCACAGCGGGGGATTGTGGTTTCTCCTAAACAGTGGCCCTGCCTGCAGGACGCAGCTGCCAATGGGAACGGTGTTCCTGCTGTGAAAAAAGTGCAGGGACGCCGTTCCCATGCGTTCCTGCAGGACTCGAGCCCTGATCTAAGGTCCCTAACTCACATTCATACATACATACATAGTAGGGACAATTTCATACAGGATCCAATTAACTTACCATCATGTCTTTGGAGTGTGGGAGGAAACCGGAGTACCCGGAGGAAACCCACGCACAGGGAGAACATGCAAACTCCAGGCAGGTAGCGACCCTTTTGCTGCTAGGTGAAAGTGCTAACCACTACACCACTGTGCCACATATCTGAGAATCTAGCTACAACATTTGAGTGAAGAACCTACATGACATCTTTTCCTCGTTTTATATAACCTAAATAGGAAAAAAATTAACAGTCAGCAGCTATAAATACTGTAGCCGCTGACGTTTAATATTAAGGTACCTACCAGTCTAGGCATCAAGCGGTGTCCTCACACAAGCCGGTTATTCAATCGGCTATTGGGTGCTGGCGCCACCATCTTCACTAAGAGAAACTGGCAGTAAGGCCTTGCTGCTTTGCCCCACTGTGCATGCGCAAAGTGAGCTGCGCTTCATGAATGAGCCGCAGGTTTCTGGGACCTTTGAAGTGTCCCAAAACACTGTGGGGATCATTCCTTGGGGCAAGCCTCTTCGTTCCCATGTACCAGCCGAGAGACAGATGCCGGTGAGGACGGGGACCACCTCCGGGACACACCGCTGTGCTTCCAATCTCTACGCTCAATTACAAAGTATGAACCAGAGACAGCTCTTGTGTGACAGGTTTACGGGTTAGCTGTTATTCCTCTGTGGATTACCTATTTTACCGACCAGATTAGCTCATATAGCTTGATCCATGATTTTCATGTACTCAGATGTTGTTCTGTCTATCTCCAGATGTTGTTTTATTATTGAGTGTTTTATTATTGATTGTAATGAATGCCTTTCTTGAATAAATAAAGAATTTACAAAAAAAGAAAAACACCAAAAGGTGACAAATGTGGCATCAGAGGAGGGAAGGAGGCTGTCAAGTGGAGCCTCCCCTTTTGGGTGGTGCTCCGCTTTAATGTAATTTCCAGGTATAGAATTTGGCACAGACATATTTTATATTGGTGCAAAGCTTCTTTGAAGCAGCATAAGCTGTATTTTAAAACCAAACGACATGCTCATGCCAAAATCTGTTTCCTGATTCCTGCTCTGCCTTTCTGTGCACCTGGATGACACATCTCCACAGCACCTCCTTTTTTTTGCAACTGCCTCTAAATACTAAGAACATGCATGGACATGGCACAATAGATGGGGAGGAATCAATACTCTAAGGCAGGCCATAGACGATTCGAATTACATACGATTTATCGTTCGATAAACGAAAGCGGCACTCGTGCACATCATCGAGTGTACCATCAATGTGAGCCGAAAATCGTACGACAAAACACTATTTTTTGTGCCTTTTAACCACATCTCTACCGGACACACTCCCTACTGTTCTGTGTTTTGTTAGGCGAAATCATACAACTCCCCCACTAATGATACGAAATTCGGCCGATTTTCGCAAAAAACCCAACATGTTGGATATGTGAATTTTTGCTGTCGTACGAAAATCGAACGTTTTACATACCACACTAACGATACGAAAATCGTTCGATAACACTGCCATTTATGATTTTCGAACGTAATTCGAATCGTCTATGGCCTGCCTTAAAGTATAACTAAAGGCAAAACTTTTTTTTTAGTTTTGGACAGAGTGAAGATATATTAGAACTCTTGTCAGTTTTTCCAGGTTTTCCTGCTGTCTGTGCTCCCGTTAGGGAGATTCACCCTCTCTATTTATCCTGTTTACCATTATCATTAAAAGTGAAAGTAAAAGGAAATACCAAAATTTGGGCTGTTACCAAAAAACTAATAGAGGTGAAATCTTCCAATGGGGACACTAGTTCTGGTGAATTGGAGGTTCCCAATTAATTCCCTAAATTTACAGGGATTTCCTCTCAGTTCCTGTTTGGCTTTGGGACAGGGGTTATTACCCTCCCTTACTCTATCCAAAATGAAAAAAATAAGTTTTGCCTATAGTTCTCCTTTAACTCTGGGCTGTGAATTTGAATCATGGGGCTACGATCTTCCGTTTGTGAAGGCTAGTGACGATGGTGTTGAGGGAGAAACACAATAACATCATCCACATTCAAGATGGAAGGATGCAAGGAACAGCATCCAAACTACCAAACTACATATAACCCAGAGCAAATAGTATCAATAACTTACTACTCAACATTTAACCTAGATAACAAAGTAGTGAAGCAGCACAATAGTTTAGGTTATGGTGAAGGGACATAAGGGACCACATCACTTCCACAATGTATAGCTTTGCTTTCCCAACTGGAATGGTAATCCCATATCCAGCCTCTTTATCAGCCTCTTTATCAATCCTAAATTGTGAATAGTGGGAAAATCATTTAATACTACACAGAACCACCAACTTTTTTTTTTTTTGCTGCCATGCTCCCTAAAAGCCATTGTTTCCATTTTCTGATCTGATGAGGGATAACATGATTGAATGCCTAAAGTGATTCAAAGATTTGCAGTTTTTAAAAAAAAAAAAATAATAAACATTTTCTACTTACCTGCTTTTTGCAGTAGTTTTGTACAGAGCAGCCATGATCCTCTTCTTTTTGGGTCCCCTTTTGGGTGGTCCTGGCTCCTTCCCCCTGCTGAGTGCCCCTCAAAGCAAACCTCTTGCTATAGGGGGAGTTGACCAGGCTCACTCCCGAGCCACTCTCCTGTGAATGGGCATTGTATATTCACGCACAGAGCGTGGCTCAGCCCACTCTCTCCTCATTGGCTCACTGGCTGTGATTGACAACGGCATAATCCAATGGCTCTCACTGCTGTATGAGCCAGTGAGGGAAGAGAACCAGAAGAGCTGCCGGTAATTTGCACATTGCTGGATCGAGATGGGGCTCAGATAAGTATCAGGGGGGCCAAGGGGGCTGCATTAAAGCGGAGTTCCAGCCTAACCGCACACTCACCTGTCCCACGGTCCAGCGATGCGCCGTCTTCTCCCTCTCTGCTCTGGGCACCCGGCTGTGATGGTTTGCGGCTTCACAGCCGGGTACGCACTGCGCGAGTTGCGCTATGCATCATGATTGGCCGGCAATCTTCTGGGACCTCTGACATGTCCCAGAAGATTGCAGGGAAGGAGGGAGAGAGGAGAACTTCCGCTCAGGGCGCCGCGGCGCTCCGAGCGCAAGTGGGAGCAGGTACCTGTCAAAACTAGGTACCCGCTCCCCCCCCCAAAAAAATTACATGCCAAATGTGGCTTGTCAGGGGGTTAGGACTATTTAAAGCGGAAGTTCCACTTTTGGGTGAAACTCCGCTTTAAATGTGGAAGTAAACCTATCAATTTGATAGGTTCAGAAAACAGTTAACATTTCCAGCATGCAGGAAATGCTAGCTGTCACGTTGTGCTCTCAACCAAACTGTCAAACCATCCAACGGCTGCTGTCATTACTGATCACATGTGCAGCATCATGGCAGTTGCAGATTAAACAGAAGCCAAGATGGCAGCTTCCTTGGCTGAAAACGATAAGAGGATTTACTTCCACTTTAAGGTAAAAAAAAACCTTCTACCTTTAGAACCACTTTAAGTACATTTTCACTAGTCCTTTGACAGGGCGGCGGATTATATTTTAATTTTTTTAGGCGTTTTCTTGTTTTGCACCTGGTCATTTTGCGACTAATACACTTCCTATCCTAGGATGACAACACTCACTCACTGTACTGTATCTATGGAGGAGCTGTGTTGTCACTTTAGGACAGGAAGAGTGGTGGGACTACAAAACAACTTCCTCGCTTGTCTCCCTAACATGGGGGGAGGGGGTGCTGTAGTCCACAGAGATGAAGTGACACAGTGCAAGATAAGCAAATTGTGCTGGAAGATATCAGCTTTCTAGATTTCTGGCTGCATCAACAGGTATTTTTTTGCACTTATCAAACAGATATAACAAAACATATGCAATGGTATATTTACCAGATGGAGCAAATATGATTTGTTATGGTTCACATGCACTTTAACCACTTTACGTCTGCCTGCAGTAATATTACTGCGGCAGAGTGGCTCGTTATCGTCTGACAACGTAGTACTACGTCGTCAGACACTCCCCTTTCTCGGCGGCGCGCGCGCGCCGCCGGAGGCTCGCTCCCGCCGTTTTCAGTCACAGCGGGAGTCGGGCCAGTGGAGGAGCAGCGGCTCTTCCCCGATCGTCGGGGATCTAGTGTGGAGATCCGCCTGCTTGTGTAAACACAAGCGGGCGGAACCTCCTAAGTGACAGGCAGGGTCAGATTGCAGGGTTCAGCATAGCTGAACACTGGATCTGTCCTTGTGTCACTCAGTCACCTCCCCCCACACACGTTAGTAAGCACCAGGCATACATTAACCCCTCCCTCTCCAATAAAATTAACCCCTTCCCTGCCAGTGTAATTTTTACAGTAACAGTGCATATATATAGCACTGATTACTGCAGTAATGTCACTGGTACCCCCAAAAGTGTCAAAAATGTCAGTCAAGGGTCCGATCTGTCCACCGCAATGTCGCAGTCCCGCCAAAAAAATCGCAGATCGCCGCCATTACGCGTTAAAAAAAAAAACACCAAAAATGACAGAAATCTTTCCCTTTGTTAGTAAACGCAATAACTTTTGCGCAAACCAATCAAAATACGCTTATGTGAATTTTTTTACCAAACATAGGTAGCAGAAAGCAAATTGGCCAAAAATTAAAAAAAAATTAGATTTTTACATTTTTTTGGGGGGAATTTCATATAAAAAAAATGTGAAAAATATTGTTGTTTTTTCAAAATTTACGCTCTTTTTTTGTTTATAGCGCAAAAAGTAAAAATCGCACAGAAAAGAAAGCTCTGTTTGTGGGAAAAAAGGACATAAATTTCGTTTGGGTATGGCGTCGCACGACCGCGCAATTGTCAGTTAACGTCGCACAGCGCCGAATCGCAAAAAGTGGCCTGGACGTAAAACAGCAAAATCCTCCGGTGGTAAAGTGGTTAAGCAAGTTAAACAACTGGGACAGATACAGCATCTACAGAGGGGTAAAAGAATATTGACATGTATCTTTTAAAATGTGTCTGAAGCCATTAGTATTTTGTATTTGTGATACAATTATATTAAAATATTTTTTTAAGGTTGCAATACTTTACTATATGATGGATCACCAAATGCAAAAGTATTATTTTCTACAGCAGACTTCTGTACTGTATGTGTATGGTAGTGTATGGCGTATATGTCAAGCAGTGCATCAGTGTACAAATAGAACTAGTCAGTTACACACGTCAATGATGTCTTTAATTCAAAACATATTATGTTACATCTGTAAAGTACTTGTCATGGAAACTGTTTCAGCCTACAAACACAACATGACGTACAGGATATTGCTGGAGAAGATGTAGATGTAACTTTAAAGTTTTACACTGTATTATGGAGCATGTTCTTAAAGAAAAAAGACTTAATGACATTCATGCATCTATATATGGAGTATTATCTGCATGAAGCTATAACAAAGTAACTAAAAATATGATAAATTATCCATGAAAAGAGTGACACTGGGATTTTGAGCACAGACAGAAGGTAATTCAGTTTAGGATCATCCAGTATTTATCAAACAATTTTAATTTACTTAACTCTATTCAGTTTCTAAAAATTTTATATAAAGGATGGCTTGTTCTCTGCTTGTTAGGCGTTATAGTCTAAGAAAAGTAATACATCCTTTAACCACTTTACCACCGGAGGGAGTTTGCTGTCTTCCGTCCAGGCCACTTTTTGCGATTCGGCGCTGTGCGACTTCAACTGACAATTGCGCGGTCGTACGACGCCGTACCCAAACGAAATTTACGTCCTTTTTTTCCCACAAACAGAGCTTTCTTTTGGTGGTATTTGATCACCTGTGCGATTTTTACTTTTTGAGCTATAAACAAAAAAAGAGCGTTTATTTTGAAAAAATAACAATATTTTTAACATTTTTTTATATGAAATTCCCCCCAAAAAAGATGTAAAAACCAATTTTTTAAAGATTTTTGGCCAATTTGTTTTCTGCTACCTATGTTTGGTAAAAAAAATCGCAATAAGTGTATTTTGATTGGTTTGCGCAAAAGTTATTGCGTTTACTAACAAAGGGAAAGATTTCTGTCATTTTTGGTGTTTTTTTTTTAACGCGTAATGGCGGCGATCTGCGATTTTTTTTGCGGGACTGCGACATTGCGGCGGACAGATCGGACCCTTGACTGACATTTTTGACACTTTTGGGGGTACCAGTGACATTACTGCAGTAATCAGTGCTATATATATGCACTGTTACTGTAAAAATGACACTGGCAGGGAAGGGGTTAATTTTATTGGAGAGGGAGGGGTTAATGTATGCCTGGTGCTTACTGACGTGTAGGGGGGGAGGTGACTGAGTGAGTCATGGACAGATCGGATGTCCAGCTATGCTGAACACTCCGATCTGTCACTCCCTGTCACTATGGAGATCCGCCCGCTTGTGTTTACACAGGCGGGCGGATCTCCACACTAGATCCCCGGCGATCGGGGCAGAGCAGCGGCAATCGCCGCTGCTCCTCCCCTGGCCCGACTCCCCCTGTGAATGAAAACAGCGGGAGCGAGCCTCAGAGCCTCCCGCCCAGAAGAGGGAGTGTCTGACGACGTAGTACTACGTCGTCAGACGATAACGAGCCACTCTGCCGCAGTAATATTACTGTGGGCGGTGGTAAAGCGGTTAAAAAGACCAACTCTACCAAAGCTGATATTTTTTACGTTTTTACGTATGTAGGCCTGGTGAGTTGAATCTGCCCCTCACACAAGGTTATAACAAAGTTGTTACCCTCTAGCCCCTGGATTTTCCAGATACTTATTCTGCATTATAGAGAGTGAATTGAACAGAACATGAAACCTCTGAGGGGACATCTCATTAATGGAGTTCACAAGAGACATAAAAAGACACCAAATGATTCAATTTTTCAGCAAGATTATGAACTAATATATTGGGGTTGATTTGCTAAAACTTGAGAGTGCAAAATCTGGTGCAGCTGTGCATGGTAGCCAATCAGCTTCTAACTTCAGCTTGGTCAATTAAGTTTTGAGAAAAAAACCTGGAAGCGGATTGATTTTTATGCACAGCTGCACCAGATTTTGCACTCTCCAGTTTTAGTAAATCAAATCCATTTTATTTTTTTGAGAAGTTGGCTGTTATCAAGTAAATACAAAGAACACTAGTGTGAAGAGGTCCATTTAGATTTCACTTCTTGAATTACGAAATTAAAAAGTTTGAATACTGAATCTTACTTATTACCGTATTTTTCGCCGTATAAGATGCTCCGTAATATAAGACGCACCCAATTTTAAAGGAGGAAAATCTAGAAAAAAAAAGATTCTGAACCAAATACTGTAGTAAAATATTTTATATTATGTTTAAGCAACCAGGGATGGAGACGCCTTGCTTACAGCTTGGTGCCTCATATAAAGTCCCACCGTGCCATTTTCGTACGTTTTTGGTGGATGCAGTTTTGATTTGACCTTAATGTTTTCCGTATACAGGGATGGAGACCAATAGCATGTCCTGCTTGTCTCACATAAAGTCCCAAAGAGGAAATTAGGGATTTCAAAGGCAGTGAGCTTTACAGGCCATGCCCCATACATAAAATCCCTTCCTATCTATATACTGCATCCACCAAGGGGATGGAGGTGTAATGCTTTTCAGCTGGTCTTTTCCAGTTTGCACCATGGTTATAACCTAATTATTTGAGTCTTTGAGACAACAGCCAGTCATGGATGAGGGTGGGTTGGGGGAGGTTGGGCTGTCTCCCTCTCACCTGTTCCCCCATCCATCCATTAGCGGCCATGTGCCTCCAGTGTGAGGACACTAAATTAAAAATGTAGGACTGCAGATTTAACAGGGTGCCGTGAAGTGGCTCTGCAGCTTTCACATGCGTTTGCAAATGTGTGTCAACTAAACCCCTGTTCTTTGTACCAAGAGACAGGTTTTATTTGGTTGGTGACAGACTGGAGGGTGAGTACATCAGACTGGGGGCTGGCTGACTTTCATGCACCTCTTACAATCCTTCAACCTCATTTTGTTTTTTGTTATAGGGATGGAGATGCCGGGCAACACCAGCTTGGGTCTCATTTAAAGTCCCACCTAGTCCAATATGTTTAAATATTTTATATTAACTGTATAAAGTTAACAGCAGTTTAAGAACAATTTTATGTCAACCATGTAACATATTAAGAACTATCTTTACTCTCATTACAGTAAAGTCAGTAAACTGTGAAAGTAACACGGCATCAAATCAAGTAGGAGCGGGGCAGAGCAGAGCACGGACAGCACACAGTAAACATTGGCCGGAGGAGGCGGGACGTTATTGAGCAGGAGGGGCAGACGTGCGGATGTTTCAGGGCAGCATAGATTGATACAGTGCCCAGGAGATATGCACAGAAGCGGCGTGATTGTGCCCACACTGCCCAGCAGTGGGCACAGCCCTCACTGATGGAGGGAAAGGTACCGGTAAGCTCAGCAGAGCGTTGACATGGTGCCCGGGCAGCACGTGGTTAGACTGTCGGGAGGGGGGGACAAGGCGCACTATAGGAGGGAGAGGGAAGCCCGAACACACACAGCCTGTCCGTGCAGGGAGGGTCAGAGAAGTCCCCACAGCCCGCAGTACATGCGAGCAAGCACCACACAAAGTTAGGGGCAGTTTTAATTCAGGCAAAATGTGTATTTGTCGTATAAGACGCACCAACTTTTCCCCCCCAGTTTTGGGGAAGAAAAAGTGCGTCTTATACGGCGAAAAATACGGTAAATATTAACTAACCCTAACCAAAAAAAACTCCTTCCTGGCTCAGAAGAAGAGGCAGGACCTTAAAACGCATAAAACATTTTCTGTGGACGTTTTTATCCATGATGTGATACCGTGGACACTACAGCCATTTTAATGTGATATGCCTGTATCAAGCACTTGTTTGTGAGTACCTTTCTTTTATTAAATTAAAAATATTTTTATCAAGGATAATACACTAGGCCGGTGCGCCCTCTGTTTGTTTCTTATAATCTGCCCTCACCTGCCTCTTAAAGAGGAAGTAAAGTCTGTTTATTTTTTCTTTTCTCTTACCTAGAAAGTAAAGGCATAATGTGCTAGTATACTTAGCACATTATGTAACACTTACCTCTAAACGAAGCCCTCGTCATCCCGGCTGGAGGCTGCATCTATCTTCACCTGTCTTCCTTCCAGGTCTGTGGACTCTGCCTGTGCTGCCTGAAGGAGACACATTAAGTCACTCCCGCATGTGCGTGCCATAGCCGCCGGTCATGGCACAGGGCTCTGAAGAAACTGCTCGGGCGGCCGTACCTTCAGAGCACATGCACTGATAACTTAATCGGCGCAGTACACAGTAACTATCTCCTAAATGGTGCAAGTTTAGGAGATATTTACAGTACCTATAGGTAAGCCTTATTATAGGCTTACCTATAGGTACAATCAGAGGGGGTTTAAGGGTTTAAAACCACTATAAGGCCTCATGCACACTGACCATGAACGCCAGTGCTTCTGCCAGGAAAATGTCCCAAGCAGCAAATCACAGTGCAGATTTATTTAATATCTGCTCACCTAAGTCAATTTAACCACTTAAAGATCAATCCTTTTTCCGTCGCATGTTGTTTACAAGTTAAAATCTGTATTTTTGCTAGAAAATGACTTAGAACCCTCAAATATGATATATATATATATATATTTTTAGCAATGACTCTGGAGAATAAAATAGCGGTCGTTGCAATATTGTCTCGCGGTATTTGCGCAGTGGACTTTCAAACACATTTTTTTTTTTAAAATATACACTTAATTTAAAAAAAAAAATGAAACAGTAAAGTAATCCAATTTTTTGCATATTGTAAAAGATGATGTCACACCGAGTAAATAGATATTTAACATGCTACAGTTTAAAATTGCGCACACTCGTGGAATGGCGACAAATTATGGAGATTAAAAATCTCCATAGGTGACGCTCTAAAAATGTTAACGGTTAACAGTTTAGAGTTACAGGGAAGGCCTTTTCTTGGAATTATTGCTCTCACTATGACAATCAGTGCGATACCTCACATGTGTGATTTAAACACTGTTTACATTTGCTGTTTACACCGTTTACATTTGCGGGCGCGACTTACGTATGTGTTTCTTTGGTGCGCGAGCTCACAGGGATGGGGGTGTTTACATTTTTTTTTTCCATAATGGCCGAGCGGCTGCTGAGCTGCATCGGTTGTTATCACCAGAAAGCTGACCACCGGCTCTATAACAAAGGTACCAGGTATATCATCCTGGTACAACCACTGCTTCAAGCCGAGGTACAGGTACGTCAGTTTGCGGTAAGTGGTTAAGCACAGTTGAAAACTTAGATGCTGACAAAGTGTGTGTAAGTGTGTGTAGCTCTTAAAATGCATCGTTTTTATTCTGCTGTGAATCTATTTTGTTAATAAATTACCTTGGCCTCTTGGATGTTTCTTTGGAACTCTCAATGGATTGTATGTTTGTAAGAATCAGAAGTCAGCAGTCAACCTTGGTGAGCATTTTTAACCAATCATTATTATTTTTCACTCAGATAAGTCGTCAAATCTTTGAGACTGTAAAGAAAAAAAAAAAAAAAAATCTCACCTTCATGTCCAGTTGACATCTATTTTCAGCTTCGGCCTTTTTTGTCCCACATGACCCAGGGATGAAGGGTGATATTGAGAAATTGCTGATATGACAAATTTCTCCTAATACTCTGCCCCTTATACAAGATCCAAACATATTTATGCATCAGCACAAATAGCTGTAAATCATAATAACATTACAAAATGTTACATGCTTAGCTTTGTCATGTTGTTAACCCCCACCAGCGTCAATGTAATTTCTTTCTAAAATATGGTGTTTTACATTAAATATGCATTATTATTTCTCTGTTACTAAAGGAAATCATACTGAGACAATACCAAGTATTTAATTAAAATAATAAACAGCATTAAGTATAGATTTCTGATTTGTGTCCTTCCTTGCAACATAGCCTATATTACTTGCATACTTCAACTGACAAGCAATAGAAATAATTATTTTGATGAAGTGAAATGCAGCTACACAATGCATTTGTAACCATAAAAACTAGCTGCAGAACAAATAGAATAACGTGTTTTTTTGTTTTATTTCAGCATTCTTCTGCATATAACAGTAAAGAAACAACTGTTCTATTTAGCAGCACATTCAGATATTTTTTTTCATGCTTCATCAGTTAAAAGCTCATTGACCCCAAGAGAAAAACAACACTCTTATCTTGTTATTGATACAAGCCTATTGATTTTTTGAGGATTTTTTCTTGCCCTTTACAAGTGAAATACATTGTTTATTGGTACTCAGCATTCTCTATTCTTCTCTGTAAAGTGGTTCTGCAGGTATTCAGTTCACAAGAGAAAAGGCTTTGGTCATATTATAAGGTAATAATGTACATTACACACTCATTTCGGCACATCTGCAGATGGGTCCATAGTTATAACATGGTTTAATTAGTTAAGTTGCTAAAAAAGCCAGCTGTCTATGGAGTTGAGGTGGTATGGAGCAAACAATATAAAACATGTTTTATATTTTACATGAATTTTACTAAAGTATATTTGCTAAAAATTCCAAACTTCTATTTTTTAATTTTTAGTAGAGGGTTAGATCCCCTGTCATTTTCTCTGCTCTCTGTTTTGGGATAGATTTTCTCTCACTTCCTCTTGAGCCTTTGAGACAGGATATCTCTCCAAAGTGAGGGGAAATCCTTTCTTAGACATTTGGGGTTGATTTGCTAAAACTGGAGAGTGCAAAATCTGGTGCAGCTGTGCATAGAAACCAATCAGCTTTTAACATCAGTTTGTTCAATTAAGCTTTGAAAAATAAAAACTGGAAGCTGATTGGTTTCCATGCAGAGCTGCACCAGATTTTGCACTCTCCAGTTTTAGTAAATCAACTCCTTGGTAACCCTTTTTTCTTTTTTAAATCCAGATTAAGCAGACACTGAGCTTGCATTACATGGCCACTACACGCCGCACGCCAAACAGGTTGGATACTGTTGTTGTTCTATTCTGCTATTGAATAAAAAAAAAACATTTGAATGATAACTGAAAAATATTTTTTTTCCCCTAAAAACTGAAAAATAATTATTTTTGCCTTACATTGGTGCTTTTTGAAGAGCAGATTAGAACTGCAATGTCTAAACACTGTATGTCACTGTAAAATATAAAGGAAAAAAGTTTTTTTCTTTTAAAATCCAGATTAAGCAGACACATATGCACTGAGCTTGCATTACATGGCAACTGCACGCCGCACGCCGCCCACCTAACAGACTGATAAAAGTTTTTTTTTCTCCCTCCTCCTCACTGGGCTCAGGTCAGGGCAAAAAGATTGTGCACTGCACCCCCACACAATAAAATCAATGTAGATCGCTGTCTGATTAAAGAAGATTCTTCCTATTCTTTCTGTCAGGGCCCAGATTCAAGCCCAGGTCTGTGGTTGCTTCTGGCAGCGCTTCTTCTTGCTGAGCTATCCAGCAGCTGATATCTATGAATTCTAAATCTATGTGGTAACCTAGACCTTGTCCAGTTTCCTGCCTAGTTCCTTGCCCAGCCTCCTGTGAACTTTGAACCTTTGGCCACTCCTTTGAACTTCCTATTCAAGCCTGATCTGGGAACTTCCTGATGCCAGATTATTGTGCTTTTGCCAAGATCTAGCTTTGTGTGCTTCATCCTCCCGAATCTTCTACTTGTGTACCGACCTCCAGCTACGTTCCAGGACTACGCCTCTGCCTGCTGCCATTTTGCTCTTCACTGCTTGTGTACCGATCTTTGGCTAAGACTACGACTACTCTTCTGCTTGCTCCCTCACTCCGGCTGATCTCTTGTGTACCAGACCCTGCTTGTTGACCACGGTTGTGCTGCTGCTTCCTGCGACTGGACTCTGAGCCTGACCCAGTAATCGTGACACTTTCCCTGAAAGCAACCTCCAGCCTGCCCCTACAATAATAATCTCCTATCTCTCCCTCAACAGCAGCAGGAACCTGTCCCTATTATAGTTAGAGCAGAGAGACGCGTGGCGCTATGTGACTCCAGCTTATATAGAGGCTGGGTCACATGCTGCACTGGCCAATCACAGCCATGCCATTAGTAGGCATGGCTGTGATGGCTTCTAAGGGCACACTAGTTAAATGCTTGCTGATTGGCTGCCTTGCAGCTGTTGAAACCGCGCCATTAAAACCGCGCCAAAGCATGAAATAACATTACCGAACAACGGACTGTATCCCGAACATACAGTGAAATGTTCGGGTCCGTGTCCGGGTACCGAATATCCAAAAGTCCGGTACGATCCTGAACAAAACAGTCCGTGTTCGCTCAACTCTACTCTCTTTTGTATGTTATTAAAGTTAGTGGAAAAAAGGGGAGTTGCAGGGACTTACCCTGCTAGTATTGGACTGTAATGGCATCGCATGAGACGGAAACAGATTCCATATAAAATATAAATTTTATTTTACATCATATAAAAATTCAACAATAGTAAAGTGCATGGAAAAATATAAAACCATGTCTAAATATGAAATAAATGGTCAACCAACACCTTTTGAGTATACTTTTTTGACAAAGCAATAGGCTGGAAGTGTATAAGTTGTTCAATCGTCCAAGGGTCCAAGGATGTTATTAAAGTTAGTCACTTAGGTCCGGTTCACATTTATGCGATGCGGGAAGGCTGCGAATCCGCAGCCTGTTCCCGCATCGCACACGCACCCCCGGCAGTTCACACTGCCATATGCGATACGCTGGGGGTGTCAATGTAATCTTAACGACACCCCCAGTTTGATCGCATATCGCAGTGCGATCGTGCAGTTCGCACAGGATCGGAACGCACAAGTGTGAACCGCTGTGCGATCCGATCCTGATGCGGCTGCCAAAAAGGGTCCCTCTGCGTGTTTGCTGCGGCTGCGGTGCGAATTTAGCCATACAAAGTGTATGGCTAAACTCGCACCGCACAGCCGATCACATGTAATGAAGGAGCAGTGCGCTCCGACATTACATGCGAACCCCGCACACGCACAAGTGTGAACCGGGGCTCACTTGTATATTTTCATGAATTGAATAAACACTTTTTTTTTTGCAAGCACACAAGCTGTGGGTGAGGAGGTATTTTAAGGCCATAGTTTTTACTATTACCCCACAGCAATTTTGTATAAGAGAACATGAAGGCGCACGGTTATTAACCACATTACAATAGATTCCTTTGCATGTTAACTTTCAGTATAAGGTACAGAGTTTGCTTTGATCTCCCTTTGCTTGGGTTTTCCTGTGTGTAATTGCCTGCAGGAGCCCTTGTTAAGGGATGCTAGAACTAGGGAAGCTCTGCTTGCATTTACAGATTGAAAACCAGATGGCTCCTGGCTGAGATTACATGTTTGTGAGTTTGAAATCCAAAAGATATGATGTAAATGTAAAATTCAGTCTAGAAAGAAGAAACATTGTGGGTTGTTTACATTTTGGTAATGCAATATAAAACAAAAAAAAAAAAACTTCAAGCACAGATATAAAACTAAGGTTATGTTTGCACCTGGTGCAGTATATTAAAAAAAAAATCTTGCTTGCTGCATCTTTGATGTGCTTTTTTTTTTTTTCAAAATAAGTGGTATATAGTGTTTGATGGTAATGCCCCTAAAAAGCATGTAAAATGCACATAAAAAGCACCGCACAGATGTGAACTGGGCCTAAAGTACCAGTTTTAAATGGACACTGTTATGTTTATTTACTTGCCAATATCTTATAAATAATAGGGGAATATTTTTGCCATCCATAGTTTCCATTTCTGGCACCAATTAATGTGAATATGATAGTGTCACATTTTCTTTACTTGACATCTTTTTTGTATCTTTTACTTTACAGTATGGTGAATTTAGAAGGCAGATAGCCTTTCTCAGGGTTGTGATTGTTTCAGCAGGGCTACAAATTAGGAACTCTAAAAAGGAACTCTTCCATATGGAGTGCCTGGATGCCAGTGGCGGCTGGTGCATATGCGGCGCTAGGTCGCCGCCCCCCATCCATGCGTTCGGCCCCCTAATCTACATGCAGGGCGCCGGATGCATGTAGTTCAATGGGGCTTTTTTTTTTTTTTTTAACCATGTGACTAGAGCCAGAGGCTCTCACAGGCTAAAAAAAAGGGTGGGCTCGGGGAGCAAAGCACTGCGCCCCGAGCCCACCCAGTTGTGTGACAATAGCGAATGCAAACTCGCTATTGTCATATGGATCCTCTTCTTGGCCAATCAGGAAGCGGGTCTTGAGACCCATTTCTCGATTGGCCAAAAAAGAAAAGCCATGCCATTGGGCATGGAGGAGGAGGGAAGAGACGCAGAAGACAGGGGGAAGAAGCCGAAGCCGCCGTCCGCCTGCTGCTGCAAATATCCAGGCAGAGTGAGTGAGCGGGGGGTCCTGTCCTGTCCTGTGTCCTGTCCTGTGTCCTGTCGTCTGCCCATGGAGCACCAGCCACCCCTGCTGGATGCTATAGGAAGCCATGACAAACTGTGATTTCATCAGTGAAGACATGATAAAAGCGATGTTTGTGGGTGAAATAATCTTAATATTACGTTAATATATTCCAAATGTTCTGTCCCCACTACACGTTACCCTGTGTGTAGCTCGACATGCAGCTAATCCCTCCTATTCTGCAATAAGCCAGACTGAGTGTCATTTTGAATCTTTATTACCAAAACAGGGTGGGTGATTCTATTGAGAAAAAAACAAATTCAGATATATATAATCAGTATATGAAGTATACAGAAATACAATGAATAAGCTAGGCAGTAGATGGCGATAAGTAATTCTCACCAGCGATGCTGCGTTTAGTCGATGCAAGTTTTATTCCAAAATGTGCTCTGATAGCTGATTCCTTCTTTCAGTCTCTATGCTGGAGTTCCCAGGATGCACCTGTTTCTCTTCCTCAGACTGAAGAACGATGGGAACTTTTGTTAAAGGTGAACAGTTTCGAGTTTCTGCAAAAATAGTATATTTACCACTGCCTCCATCTTGTAATCAAATCTGATATTGCAGGCAAACAGCTTAATTGATATCCTGTTGGAGGCAGAACAGCAAATAATCAGGCTTTTTAAGGAGCTGTGTAATTAATCAAATGTTAAAACAATGTGTTACCCTGTGTTAAGCCCAATTCACATACCTTTATACTTCTGAACATTATACTTCCTTAAATTAGGGGAGCAACAGTGGGCAGGGTAGAGGTAAAGGCTACAGAGGTAGCGTCAAATTATAGGTTTGGTAAATTGCACCTAAAGTAGAGGAAGCTAATCTTTTTTTCCATTTTGGATAGAGTATTTTTGGCATCTCTGTTACATTGGGGAGATTTAGCTTCACTTCCTGTCCCATAGCCAAATATCTTCCCCCTATTACTTTTTTGGAGACAACCCAAAATGTAATTTTTTTTGGGGGGGGGGGGTTCTTTTACTTTCACTTTCAATGATAATGCTAAAGAGGACAAATAGAGAGGGTGAATCTCCTTAACAGGGGTACAGACAGCAAAAAAATCTGACAGATGTTCTAATCCATCTCCACTCTTTTCACAACTAAAAAAAAAAGTTACATACAGTACATAGTTACATAGTTTGTGAGATTGAAAAAGACATCAGTCCATCCAGTTCAACGTATGATGTGTGTGTGTGTGTGTTTGATGTTAAACGTACATTGTATACCCCCTTATGTTGTGGTCTTTAAGGTGCCCATCTAATAGTTTTTTGAAGCTATCGATGCTCCCTGCTGATACTACTGCTTGTGGAAGAGAATTCCACATCCTTACTGCTCTGACAGTAAAGAACCCCTTACGTATTTTAAGGTTAAACCCTTTCTCTGAAAAGTTTGTTCCTTATGCTAGGGTCATCACCAGTACAGTATTTGTACATTGATATCATATCCCCCCCAAGCGTCTCTTCTCCAGAGAGAATAAGTTCAATGCTTGTAGTCTTTCCTCATAGCTGATGTCCTCCATTCCCCTAATTTTTTTTGTTGCCCTTCTCTGGACTCTCTCTAGCTCCAGCACATCCTTCCTGAGGACCGGTGCCCAGAACTGGACGGAATAGTCTAGATGTGGCCGGACCAGAGTCTTGTAGAGTGGGAGAATAATCGATTTATTTCTGGAGTAAATCCCCTTTTTTAAACATGCTAGTATTTTGTTGGCTTTGCTTGCAGCGGCTTGGCATTGCATGCCACTGCCAAGCCTGTTGTCCACTAGGACCCCCAGGTCCTTTTCCATCTTGGATTTACCCAGAGGTTCCCCCCGTAGTGAGT
The DNA here is from genome assembly GCF_965119305.1 of Pelophylax lessonae. Taxonomy (NCBI): domain Eukaryota; kingdom Metazoa; phylum Chordata; class Amphibia; order Anura; family Ranidae; genus Pelophylax; species Pelophylax lessonae. Next base: position 231,233,668 of record NC_138770.1, on the reverse strand, counting down.
AGCTCTCTTTCGTGTTTCTAACGCCCAAGTGCATTACTTTACATTTTTCAACATTAAACCTCATCTGCCATGTAGTTGCCAACCCCATTATTTTGTTCAGGTCTGCTTGTAAGGTTTCCACATCCTGCATCAAAGATATTGGCATGCTTAGTTTAGTATCATCTGTAAATACCGAGATTGTACTAGATATCCCCTCCTCTAGGTCGTTTATGAATAAATTAAACAGGATTCACACTTTCCACACCCGCCCAATCTGAGTACTCTCCATTTATCACCACCCTCTGGACTCTCCCCTGGAGCCAGTTCTCTATCCAGGTACTCACCCTATGGTCCATACATATGTACCTTAGTTTGTATAGTAAGCGTTTGTGGGAAACTGTATCAAATGCCTTTGCCAAGTCCAGATACACCACATCCACTGGCTTTCCTTTATCTAGATGGCAACTCACTTCATCGTAGAAGGTTAATAGATTGGTCTGGCAAGAACGATTTTTCATGAATCCATGCTGATTACTACTAATAATACCGTTCTCATTACTAAAGTCTTGTATGTAGTCTCTTAACATCCCCTCCAAAATCTTGCAGACTACTGATGTTAGGCTGACCGTCCTATAGTTACCCGGGATATATTTCGGCCCTTTTTTAAATATTGGTACCACGTTGGCTTTTTTCCAATCAGCTGGCACCATACCTGTCTGTAGACTATCCTTAAAGAGCAAGAATAATGGTCTGGCTATCACCTGGCTGAGCTCTTTAAGAGCCCTCGGGTGCAAGCCATCCGGTCCCAGTGATTGATTTATGTTAAGTTTCTCTAGTTTAGTTCTAAGTCTATCTTCTGTTAACCATGGGGGTACTTTCTGAGGTGTATTATTTAATTTAGCCTTACAAGCTGGGTTAGTGTAGCCCCCCAATTCTTTTGTGAAGACTGAATAGTCCTCTGTGTCCAGATTTTCATCGTCCTCTTTTATGGGGCCAATGTGTTCTGGCCTCGCTTTCTTACTATTTATATACTTAAAGAATTTCTTGGGTTGTTTTTTACTCTCTTCCGCTATATGTCTCTTGTGTTCTATTTTAGCCACCTTGATTTCTCCTTTACATTTCTTTTTACACTCTTTGTAATGCTTGAATGCTGCCAATGACCCCTCAGTCTTGTATTTTTGAAGGCCTTTTCTTTAGCATTAATATGCATTTTTATGTTGCAGTTTAGCCACCCAGGGTTTATTTTTGCTCTTTTAAATGTATTTCCCTTTGGAATGCACTGGCCAATCCCTTTGTTTAGTATGCTCTTGAAGCGCTCCCATTTTTCCTCTGTGTTCTTTGATCCCAGGGTTCTATCCCATTTGATATTTTCTAGCAAAGAGTGCAGTTTTGGGAAATTGACTCTCTTGAAATTCAGTGTCCTTATATTACCCTTGTGTTTCCTGTTACTATGATTAATACTGAAACTTATTGACCTATGGTCACTGTTTCCTAAGTTGCCCCATATTTCTGTATCCGTCAGCAGGTCTGTATTGTTGATAATCAGTAGGTCTAGTACCACATTGTCTAGTTTACCACATAACGTTTTGCCTTTAGTTGTAAAATAATAGGTTCCAGGGTCTACAGTGGACCCAGAACTTGAGAACTTGGCATTCATCCATGAGCACACAGGGCTGTAAAAGTGAATAGCAATCTGTACAGTGTTCAGCCACTTTCAGCTGCAGAGTGTTTCAGCCTGCCACTGATTGTGGCAGACTGCAGGCAGTGGGGCTGGATGCGGCTCTCGTGCCTCCTGGGTGCAATAAAATGCCAAGATTGTGCTCACATGGGCTAGACACCCATATGCAAGGCGCCTAACATTTTTAAATTGCCACTCACTCTGCAAAACGAAAAGAGTTGTTTTTCCACTGACTGCACTGAAGTATCCTTGTAATCAGCTTCACAGAACACTGCCGTATAAAATGTCCTCTACCCAGGCTATTTGATCTGCAGCTCTCCCTGGGATCATGCACAAGGCAATGCACAAGCTTCAAAACATAAGAGAACATAGATCACAGATGGAGTAGCCAGGAGTGAATGTGATCCTTTCCTCTGTCTGCCTGCACAGTCTGCAGTGAGAGAGAGAGGCCAGGATTCTCTGTGATCTATGTAAGATATATAAAGGCACTCATCTGATATGGTTTATATGAGTGCATTTGGTTTATTTATGTTTTCAGTTTAATAAAGTGTTTCACTGCACTCGTTGTGCACTTCCCTTTGTCCACTTATCTTTTGTCACTCACTTGGCACCTTCTCCATTCAGAATAGGTATTTTTTACTTCTAAATGAGTACAAGGCATTCTATGACTGGACAAAGGTAGATCGTGACATCACCCGCATCTCCTCTTCACATTCGGAGAATGCCTTGTATTCATTAAAAACAATACAAAACCTTTTCAGAATGGAAGAGGTACTGTGCTAGCAATTCTCTGTCCTCACTTTTTCAGAGGGAAGGTGGCTGAAGCACCACTGGAAGACCAAAGCACTTACTCAATGTGGTAAGGACTACTACTGAGAATTCGAGCACCCCCAGCAACCCTCCAGATGATGCATATTGTTAATATGCATGTAATTTAGATTTTAAGGATCCCTTTCAACACCGTATGCGGCTTTATCCCAAGAGTACGTGGTGCATGTACTTACAAGTTTAGAAACTTGTGTTATTTTCTGTCTCCTCTGGTATCTAAGTTAGTCAGGCCCAATTCTACTGGAGTTTAATGGCCTGATGACCTTATTTTTTCTGGCTGTGTAGGTGGCTTGTTTAGTTTGATTCAAGACATTAGTTCCATATTGTCCATTCCAGTGGCGGCTGGTGCTCCATTGGCCGGAGGGGGCGGCAGATGGACCACACCATACCCCCGGACCACACCACCCCCCGTCGCCAGCTCACTCACCATGGACTGACGTGGAGGACAGGTGGCGGCTTTCCCTGCATCTCCTCCCTCCTCCTCCTCCTCCTCCTCCTTGGCCAATAGCATGAGATAGCCCCCTCCTATCTCTGTGGAAGCCCAATAGGGAGAAACGCCACATCAGAGCAAGGAGGAGCTGCACCGTCATATACTACACCGCGGTCTGGACTGCAGACAGCCACGGACAGCGACATCTAGAGGCTATTGTGTACTCTACTAAGTGTAAGTACATTTACCTATAATAAAATCTTGTTTTTCGGGATAATGCACTATGTTTGGCTTCCTTTCTTGTTCCCCATGTGGATACACCTTGGATGCTGAATTGAGTACTTGTGCCAGGAGTCTCTCCTCACCACTGTCAGCACAGGATAATCAGAGAATATATATTCCAAAGCTCTACATATCCATTATCTGGTAAGAGGCTTGTGTGATATATATCAGGTAAAGGTGGCTCACATATACCCTCACCTGTGGTGAATTAAGAGGCTTCATTTGGATTGATCGTTTTTCATGCCCTTAATACATTTCATTTTGGTAAGAAGTAAATCTGGAAAGGTGGTGGGAATTGTCACATCCCTTGCCAATATCACTTCATCATTATTGTTGCCACCAGTTCACACTTCTTGGACACTCACCCATTAGAAATTTGAATTGGAATTTCTGAATTTTTTGTCACCATACACTTGATTGTGGACAGTTTGATTGGAATTCCATTTTTTTTTTCACCTGATTGTGGGCAACTGATTATATATGTCACCATAATTGATTTTTGCACCTTTGTATTATTTATATTACTTGCATATATTTATGTTGATATATTTGCACATCACATCATTTTTGTAGCGCACCAAACTTTTTTCATTATCACTTTCATTTCCATTATTGGATCTTTGGTTGCAGCACAAAATATTTCTTACTAGCGCACTCTCTCACCCTCTCTACATTTATACTGACCAAGCAGGTATGGGTCCCTCCCCTTCCGCCATGCACACTCTTGCCCTTACTATTCTATCCAACCCTGTAAAGCACAAATCACTGTACTTACCTTTTCTACACCCGATCCGGTCTGGTCCCACGCTGAGCTGTCAGCGGCGGCTTCAGCATGGAGGTGGGTGGCAGGAGAGGCATCCGACAACGGAAGCCCCATAGTAAGTCTATGGGTCATTTCACTTACCATTTATTTTACAGCCATTGTCAGTCCTCTCCTGCAGAAAGCTTCCTTCCCTGGAATGGGCAGGAAGGGGGCTAAAGTGTCTGGTATGGAGGTGGGTAAACTATTTATGTGGTGAAAGAGGGTTCATATTTGGTGAGACATAGCCCGTGTAGTAAGGACTTTGTATTGGAGAGAGTTATTTTATTTTTGCTTTACCGTTTTGGTGCCAGGATATTATGAATGCAGTCTTTAAAAAATAATTTGCATGTGTGAATTAGCAGGAGATACTGGGGAGGAATCAATAAAGCTGCTGCACCATTTTTCTGGCATTATTCCCTCCTGTTAATGCATGGTGCCAAATTCATGAAGCAGTTGACCAGCCTAAACATGCATTGCAATATGTGTGAACTAAAAATCCTTGTATTTTTTTGTATTGCAAAGTTTGCTGGAAAGGGTATATAGCAGTGTGCAGAGGGTTTATTCTGAATTTATTGCGTTATAACGTGGTCACAACCCTTTAGCACCTGACAGATTATATACATGTAGAAGCTTTTGGGATTTGAACACAGGCATCTTGTTTCTCTTTAAAATTCATGAAACATTTACAACACTTGATGCTGACAGTAACTCATGCAAAAAAATCAGGTAGTTCTAAAACGTGCCACTTTTACATTGTGTTGCATTGAATGTGCTAAAAGTAAAGCCAGCCATAGATGGTGTGGAACTCGATTCCCTCATCCCCAGGAAAAACTGGCTAAGATAGTGTAGCACCCTCTAGTGTGTGCTACTAGTAGTGTAGTGTAGGAAAATCTAATTCTGACTCATGCTGTAAATCTGTGAGTCTTAATTGAGTCACGGTTATTAGAGTTCAGGGCTGGATGACTCATCCTGGCAGCCCTCTGGTACCTCACCCTGTTTCAAGAATATTGGAGAATGTTCTGGAACTAGTGTGCAGGGGTGAGGAGGAGCTGCCTTGAATATTTATGGGACCTCAGCCAATTCCAAGGAGTAGGCTGGCAGGGGACTGAAAAAATCCCATAAAAAGATATGGGCCATTCCAGGAAGAGGAGTTGGTGGAAGCTGTAGATGCAGTGCTGAGGAGGCTATCAGTGGCCCTTGAGGCAAAACCCCTAGTCTGGGGGAGGGTGCTTTGCTACGGACCGGGGGTCAGATGCTGGCCTGGAAGGACCCTACCACAGAAGAAGCTGATGGGAAGCTTTCCTGAGAGTAAGTAGGAGCAAAAAGACAGAGTGAGTAAATCAGCACGGTGCAGGACAAGGGGGGAGACTGCCACATGTAGCCGGTCTCTCTTGAAGACAGTGGTGGGCTTAAGTATTTGACCTTACCCTAGGAGATCTCCAGAGAGTCAGTTGGGTGGACTGGTGTAAAGACATTCAGCCAGGTCGGGTGGTGAAGAGTCCGCCAGGTGGGCCAGTGAAGAGGCAGCCAGGTGGGCTAGCATTTTCTGCAGAAGTGGGGCTGTAAAAAGGAAGCTGTCTCTGGATTTATTGTCATTTGTCAAGTGGGCATTCCTATTTTCAACCCCTATTAAAATAACAAAAAGAAAACAAAGTTCAGGGACTGTTTTCTGTATCTGAATGCAAGTGGAAGATGCTGAATGCTTGGTCGTGCAGCAGTGGGGGAACCCAGTCATCTACAGCTCCTACGAGCAGGGGCTGACTGGCAACTTTCGGCCCAGGGGGCAAGTACAAACCAGAAGCCCATGGTGCAGCAACTCAGTCCCCCTCCCACTCTCCCTCTTCCCTGTCTCCTCCTGACCCCCAATTCTAGGCCGAAGCTTGACTCCAGGTACTCTCTACTCACTGCCGAATCTGGGTTCTCGACCTGGCCAGCAGGAAGCAGTTTGGGGGGAGCTGGGACAGCTCAGTCGGGGCTGCCTGGGGGAGGAGAGTCTCTAGTGGGGCATTGAACCTGTCTCTGCTCAGACACAGTTTACAACATCCATGCTGGGGGGAGGCCTGCGCTCTGTCCTTGTCTTCATCCCGCACTCAGTAGGTCAGCAGTGTGGACTTTTTACTGTTCTTCACCAGGAATCCTTTAGGCATGTCTGGGGCAGAAGCGGTGCAGCCTTTTTAAAGGGCATCAGAGCGGCTCCGGGGGGAAATTGCTCCCCTGCCCCCTGGCCCAGTCCTCCCCTGCCTATGAGGGGTGTGCTACAACAGATTTTGCAAAAGTGTCTAAAAGTAGTGCAGAATAAGCCAAATTCAAGTGCAAGTTCTAAACAGGTTTATGAATTTGGTGCATGCGCCCCAGACCCGGAAGGGGAAATGACGTACAGGTAATTGATTTCACGCTGAAGGGCCGTCCTGCCACACTACATGTACATGGGGCAGTCCGGAAGCAGTTCAAGTTCTGTGGACTCATCCGGGAAGTCACGCACACCCCACTGCCGAGATGGCTGTAAACCACTTCTGGACCAGAAGATTTCCCCCCTTAATACCCAGGCAATTTTTTGTGATTCGGCACTGCGTTACTTTAACAGACAATTGCGCGGTCGTGCAACACTGTACCCAAATAAAATTGATGTACTTTTTTTTCCCACAAATAGAGCTTTCTTTTGGTGGTATTTGATCACCTGCGCAATCTTTATTTTTTGCGCTATAAACAAATAAAATAGCAACAATTCTGAAAAAAAAACCACAATATTTTTCACATTCTGCTATAAAACATTCCCAATTTTTTTTTTAAAAATCTAATTTTTTCATCATTTTACACCAATTTGTATTCTGCTACATACGGTTGTTTAAAAAATCCCAATAAGCATATTTTTATTGGTTTGCTCAAAAGTTATCGCGTCTACAAACTAGGGGAAAGATTTATACCATTTTTATTTATTTTTTTTTTTTTTACTAGTAATGGTGGCAATCAGCGATTTTTAGCGGGACTGCGACATTGCGGCGGGCAGATCAGACCCTAACTGACATTTTTGACACTTTTGGGGGGACCAGCGACATTACTACAGTAATCAGTGCTAAAAATATTCACTGCTACTGTAATAATGACACTGATAGGGAAGGGATTAACACTGGGGGTGATCAAAGCGTTAAATGTGAGCCTAGGGGGTGTTTTCTAACTGTGCAGGGGGATGGGCTTGTGGAATCAATACAGACACCTGTGTTCCTAAATAGGAAGAACACAGGAGCTCTGCATTGATTTCTGAGAGAACAACGGTCTGCTATGTTTACAACAGCAGACCGCTGTTCTCTCTTCATTGCGGGTGCTCAGCGGCAAGATCGTGGATCGGCTTCCTCGCTTTCGAGTGGGCGCGCGCCCCCAGAATCGCTCCTACGAACCGCCGTACAGGTACGCCGATTTGCAGGAACCTGCCATCACGGCTGGTCGGCAAGTGGTTAAAACTATCTGCCTCTAATTCAAAATAGTGTTTGAATCCGTTTTGCTAACATTTTTAACACAGTGTGACAAATGTAGGTAGTTCTAAATACCGCCACTAATGGCTGGCAGTTTATGAAACAGGAGGTAATAAAGACCAGTTCTGAGCTGGCATGTAGAGGTACGTTAGTACTCAGAGTGGGGCATGTCTGTGCTGGGAAGCTTCCTGCACAGTCCTTTATCCATGACCCTATTCAGCTGTTTGCTGAGAAAACCTCCTCAGCCAAGAGCCTGTAAGAGTGATGGGTGCAGTACCTGGGGGAGGGGGGGGTGTCCATACTGGACTCTGACATTCTGGCACTCCAACACTCCAACATTCTGGCACTCCTACACTCCGGCACTCCGACACTCCGACACTCTGGCACTCCGGCACTCCGACACTCCCACACTCTGGCACTCTGACACTCTGGCACTCTGGCCCTCCAACACTCTGACACTCTGGCACTCCAACACTCTGGCACTCCAACACTCCGACACTCTGGCACTCCTACACTCCGGCACTCCTACACTCCGGCACTCAGACACTCCGAAACTCCAACACTCCGACACTCCGACACTCCGACACTCCGGCACTCCGACACTCCAACACTCTGGCACTCTAGGACTCCAACACTCCGACACTCTGGCACTCCAACACTCTGGCACTCCGATCTTAGTGCTGGGCATCAACAGAATAATTTTCCTGTCTCTGACAAGTACAAGCAAGCACTGCCACATTTTACGAATTCCCATCAATATGTCTTCTGTGTAGCTTATTGTATTTATTAATTTGTACATTTATAATGCTAATTTCAAATATTCGAAAAAAGAAGCTGCAACAGCAGTAAAGGATGGATACCAAAGCCTGTCATTTTTTCAGCATTAAAGAAAATCTTTTATTTTTTTAATGCAGGACAAAGAAAAAAGTTTGCTTTAATGCATTCTCCCCAGCAACACATAATCTCCTTCCTCAAATCCCATGCTGCTCTATTCAGCTGCCAGAAAGAAAAATGGTACCTGGTACTTCCAGGTATTGGAGTATGTAACTTACTCCATGTGATTGGTGTTTAATGATTGTCCTGTGACTCTCACATGGAAGGGGGGGGGGGAATTTAAAACCTTTGAGATTGGCATCACCTGGTCTTCCCACACGATGATTGAGAACAATCCATGACACTGGCAGGTCTCAGCCTTGCAAAGGGGGCAGTGCATGCTATAAATTTTGCAGGGTGCCCAAACTTTTGCAGACGCCATTTTTTTGTTTTCTGTAATTTTGAAAGTGTCAATGATGGAAATAAAATCTAACTTTTGTTGACATATTATAAGAATGTCTAATCTGTAATTTGATGCCTTTTGGAGATTTTTCCATCTTTCCTTGGCTTCTTTATGCACATCAATACAAATTTTTAACTGGGGTGCCCAAACTTTCGATCCCCACTGTATATATATATATATATATATATATATATATATATATATATACACAAACCCAATTCCAAAAAAGTTGGGGCACTGTACAAATTGTGAATAAAAACAGAATGCAATGATGTGGAAGCTTCAAATTTCAATATTTTATTGAACTTAACTGAGAAAATGTATAATTTTAAGGGGAAAAATAAGTTGATTTTAGATTTCATGGCATCAACATATCTCAACAAAGTTGGTACAAGGCCATGTTTACCACTGTGTGGCATCCCCTCTTCTTTTTATAACAGTCTGCAAACGTCTGGGGACCGAGGAGACAAGTTGATCAAGTTTAGGAATAGGAATGTTGTCCCATTCTTGTCTAATACAGGCTTCTAGTTGCTCAACTGTCTTCTTTGTCGCATCTTCCTCTTTATGATGTGCCAAATGTTTTCTATGAGTGAAAGATCTTAACTGCAGGCTGGCCATTTCAGTACCCGGATCCTTCTTCTACGCAGCCATGATGTTGTAATTGATGCAGTATGTGGTCTGGCATTGTCATGTTGGAAAATGCAAGGTTTTCCCTGAAAGAAACGACGTCTGGATGGGAGCATATGTTGTTCTAGAACTTGGATATAGCTTTCAGCATTGATGGTGCCTTTCCAGATGTGTAAGCTGCCCATGCCACACGCACTCGTGCAACCCCATACCATCAGAGATGCAGGCTCCTGAACTGAGCGCTGATAACAACTTGGTTTGTCCTTGTCCTCTTTAGTCCGGATGACATGGCATCCCAGTTTTCCAAAAAGAACTTCAAATTTTGATTTGTCTGACCACAGAACAGTTTTCCACTTTGCCACTGTCCATTTTAACCACATAATGAGGGGTACGTCACTTGCTCAGCCGCCTATAGGGGGCGAGCGCGCCGCCGGAGGCGCGCTTCTGCCCCCGCTCGTTCACAGGCATCCCTGCGCGAGTGACCGGCGGCTCAGATGTCCACCGGTCACTCGCGATCTCCCGCAGGAGAGGGAGAAAGGCAGATGGCTGATGTAAACACAGCCGTCTGTCATTCCCCCTGATGTAAGTGCAGAGACTATACGATCCTGCTATGTAGGATCGTATGTCTCTGTGGTTACATCACAAGCCATGCCCCCCCCACAGTTAGAATCATGCCCCTAGGGACACACTTAACCCCTTGATCGCCAATAAAGTTAACCCCTTCCCTGCCAGTGTCATTTTAACAGTAACAGTGAATATTTATAGCACTGATTACTGTTGTAATGTCACTGGTACTCCCAAAAGTGTCAAAAATGTCAGGGGTCTGATCTGTCCGCTGCAATGTCGCAGTCCCGCAAAAAAAAATCGCAGATCGCCGCCATTACTAGTAAAAAAAAAACAATAAAAATGACATAAATCTTTCCTGTAGTTAGTAAACGCAATAACTTTTGCGCAAACCAATCAAAATACGCTTATTGCGATTTTTTTTTTACCAAACATATGTAGCAGAAAACAAATTAGCCTAAAATGTTAAAAATTCTGATTTTTACATTTTTTTTTGAGAATTTCATATAAAAAAATGAGAAAAATATTGTTATTTTTTCAAATTTGTCGCTATTTTTTTGTTTATAGCGCAAAAAATAAAAATCGCACAGGTGATCAAATGCCACCAAAAGAAAGCTCTATTTGTGGGAAAAAAAGGACATCAATTTTGTTTGATGTCCTGCATTGCACGACCGCGCAATTGTCCGTTAAAGTCACGCAGTGCCGAATCGAAAAATAGGGCCTGGTCTTTGAGCAGCCAAATCTTCCGGGGCTTAAGTGGTTAAATAAGCCTTGGCCCAGAGAAAACGCCTGCGCTTCTGGATCATCATTAGATATGGCTTCTTTTTTTGGCCTAGAGTTTTATCCGGCAACGGGGAATGGCACGGTGGATTGTGCTCACCGACAATGTTTTCTGGAAGTATTCCTGAGCCCATTTTGAGATTTCCATTACAGTAGCATTCCTGTATGTGATGCAGTGCCTTCTAAGGGCCCGAAGATCTCGGGCATCCAGTATGGTTTTCCGGCCTTGACCCTTACACACAGAGATTGTTCCAGATTCTCTGAATCTTTGGATGATATTATGCACTGTAGATGATGATAACTTAAAACTCTTTGCAATTTTTCTCTGAAAAACTCCTTTCTGATATTGTTCCACTATGTTTCACCGCAGCATTGGGGGAATTGGTGATCCTCTGCCCATCTTGACTTCTGAGAGACACTGGCACTCTGAGAGGCTCTTTTTATACCCAATCGTGTTGCCACTTGACCTAATAGGTTGCAAATTGGTCCTCCAGCTGTTCCTGATATGTACATTTAACTTTTCCGGCCTCTTATTGCTACCTGTCCCAAATTTTTTGGAATGTGTAGCTCTCATGAAATCTAAAATGAGCCAATATTTGGCATTTCATTTATGAGATTTGTAAATTAGTCCATTCCTTTTTTACTCACAATTTGTACAGTGTCCCAACTTTTTTGGAATTTGGTTTGTATATATATATTTTGTTTTCTACTATAAAATGTTGTATGTTTCATGCATGTTGCCATAACACTTTAGTTGTATCTTAGGAAACAATGTTTCTTCAAGCTATACTTCATTAAATAATTATCAGGCTCCAAGCACACATGTATATAGGGGCTTCTGTGTTCTACACAGATGTCTTTGGCAATATGGCTGCTTAGATGTTCCATAGTGATAACGAAACCCCTGCAAAGCACTTCAAGATGAAACAGGTTTACAGAATGAATTCCAAAATTTTGATTTAATCTTCAAATGAATGCCAGTCCTTTGACAATACTCATTTATTTACTACTGTCAGCAATTATTAATAATTCCAGCATCTTAATATTTAAGTTAAATAATAGTAAATGTTTAATATGGTTTTAATGTATTATGGATGAAACAAATCACATATATATTTTACATCTGTTAAATCTATAATAGGGCAAAAAGAGAGATATTGTAAAACAAAACACTATGGGCAACCATGTGCATGCATACAGCATTTTTATTGCCATTTAGTAATATCATTATGGCCTTGACCTTTAAAGACAATCCCTTGCCTGAAAGCTTTATGTGCCAAAGTACACTGCTCAAAAAAATTAAACGAACACTTTCTAATCAGAGTATAGTATCAAGTCAATTAAACGCCTGGGATATTGATCTGGTCAGCTAAGTAACAGAGGGGGTTGTTAATCAGTTTCAGCTGCTTTGGTGTTAATAAAATGAACAGGTGCACTAGATAGGCAACAATGAGACAACCTCTAAAACAGTGATGGTTTTACATGTGGGGGCCACTGGCATTTTTTCTTTTTTTGCCCTACTTATCTTTTCTGACTGTTTTATACTTGTTTTGCTTTTGGCTAGGGTTAGTGTCACTACTGGTAGCATGAGGCGATACCTGGACCCTATAGAGGTTGCACAGACAGTCCAAATCCTCCAGGATGGCACATCAATATGTGCCATTGCCAGAAGGTTTGCTATGTCTCCCAGCAAAGTCTCAAGAGCATGGAGGAGATTCCAGGAGACAGGCAGTTACTCTAGGAGAGCTGGACAGGGCCGTAGAAGGTCCTTAACTCATCAGCAGGACCAGTATCTGTTCCTATGTGCATGGAGGAATGAGCATGGAGGATGAGCACTGCCAGAGCCCTACAAAATGACCTCCAGCAGGTCACTGGTGTGAATGTCTCTGACCAAACAATCAGAAACACACATCTTGAGGGTGGCTTGAGTGCCTGGCATCCTCTCTAGTGGATGCTGTGCTCACTGCCCGTCACACCGTGGAGCTCGAATTGGCATTTGCCATTGAACACCAGAATTGGCAGGTCAGCCACTGGCACCCTGTGCTTTTCACAGATGAGAGCAGGATAACCCTGAGCACATATGACAGACATGAAAGGGTCTGGTGAAGCCATGGAGAATGGTACGCTGCCTGTAGCATCGTGCAGCATGACCAGTTTGATAGTGGGTCAGTGATGGTCTGGGGAGGTATATCCACGGAGGAATGCTTAGATCTCTACAGGCTAGACAATGGCACCCTGACTGCCATAGGTATCGGGATGAAATCCTTGGACCCATTGTCAGACCCTACGCTGGTGCAGTGGGTCCTGGGTTCCTCCTGGAGCAGGACAATGCCCGGCTCCATGTGGCCAGAGTATGCAACCAGTTCCTGGAGAATTAAGGAATTGATAATATTGAATGGCCCCCAAGCTTGCCTGACCTAAATCCAATAGAACACCTCTGGGACATTATGTTTTCGGTCCATCTGACACCCCTAGGTTGCACCTCACCTCAGTCTGTACAGGAGCTCAGTGATGCCCTGGTCCAAATCTGGGAGGGAATACCCCATGACACCATCCATTGTCCCATTAGGAGCATGCCCTCACTTTGTCAGGCATTCATACAACCACATGGGGGCCATACAAAATTCTAAATACCATTTTGAGTTGCTGCAGTGAAATTTCAGCAAAATGGACTAGCCTGCCGCATCATTTTTTTCACTTTGAGTTCAACCCTCTGTAGGTTGATAATTTTCATTTTCATCAAACGATGTGGCATTCTTTCATTCCTAACACATTACCCAGTCTATATCAGTATAGATATCCAGCATGATATTTTTCTCCATTGAGATCTAATGTGTTTTTAAAGTGTTCCTTTTGTTTTTTGAGCAGTGTATTAATACTGCAGCATGCTGAAGAAAAGGTTAGTCCACCTGAAATCAATATTAAGTTTTCTGGTAGATTATAAAGGGTTAAGTCACCTGACAATATTCTTTTTTGGGATCACTGTATATAGCAGTGGCAGTGAAGGCACTGGATCAGATTTGGGTTGGGTATGATTGAAGGGGAATCATTTTGCAAGTTTCTTTTGGGTTTCAATCTAAGTTGCTCCCAAGGAGGGTCTGTCTTCACTGGTGGGGGACCTTCATGGATATGACTAAATTTAAGTATAGGAGTGCCAAATGTAAATGATCTGAAGACAAGATATTTTACATTTTGTCCTTTTATCTGCTCAAAAGTAACAAAAAAAAATCCAACACGTTTGGGAGGCCTTTACATGCCCCCTTCTGCACGGCTTATAAGTATGGCAATCTACCTAGAATTGTTTAGTGGAAAAAGATTTATTATATCTCTGCCTGAACAGGTGATAACACTATAAGGAGACCAGTCCTTCGGTTGGTATATGTAGTTGGTAGTTTGGTTACATAGTTACATAGTTAGTGAGGTTGAAAAAAGACATCCGTCCATCCAGTTCAACCTATGATGTGTGTGTGTGTTTGCTGTTAACCGTACATTGTATACCCCTGTATGTTGTGGTCTTTAACCACTTTACCACTAGAGGATTTTGCTGTCTTACGTCTGGGCCACTTTTTGCGATTCGGCGCTGTGAGACTTTAACTGACAATTGCGCGGTCGTGCGATGCCATACCCAAACGAAATTTACGTCCTTTTTTTCCCACAAACAGAGCTTTCTTTTGGTGGTATTTGATCACCTGTGCGATTTTTACTTTTTGTGCTATAAACAAAAAAATAGCGTAAATTTTGAAAAAATAACAATATTTTTCACATTTTTTTATATGAAATTCCCCCCCAAAAAATGTAAAAATCAAATTTTTTTAAAATTTTTGGCCAATTTGTTTTCTGCTACATATTTTTGGTAAAAAAAAATCACAATAAGCGTATTTTGATTGGTTTGCGCAAAATTTATTGCGTTTACTAACTAAGGGAAAGATTTTTGTCATTTTTGGTGGGTTTTTTTTAACGAGTAATGGCGGTGATCTGCGATTTTTTTTTTGCAGAACTGCGACATTGCGACGGACAGATCGGACCCTTGACTGAAATTTTTGACACTTTTGGGGGTACCAGTGACATTACTACAGTAATCAGTGCTATATATATGCATTGTTACTGTAAAAATGACACTGGCAGGGAAGGGGTTAATTTTATTGGAGAGGGAGGGGTTAATGTATGCCTGGTGCTTACTGACATGTGGGGGGGGGAGGTGACTGAGTGAGTCAGGGACAGATCGGATGTTCAGCTATGCTGAACACTGCGATCTGTTACTCCCTGTCACTTGGGAGATCCGCCCGCTCTGTTTACACAGGCGGGCGGATCTCCAAACTAGATTCCCAGACAATCGGGGAAGAGCAGGGACGATCGCCACCGCTCCTCCCCTGGCCCGACTCCCGCTGTGACTGAAAACAGCGGGAGCGCGCCTCCGGCGGCGCGCGAGCGCCGCCTACAGGGGAGGAGTCTAGCGACGTAGTACTACGTCGCTAGACGATAACGAGCCACATTGCTGCAGTAGCAGCAACGTGAGCAGACCTAAAGTGGTTAAGGTGCCCATCTAATAGTTTTTTGAAACTATCAATGCTCCCTGCTGATACGACTGCTTGTGGAAGAGAATTCCACATCCTTACCGCTCTTACAGTGAAGAACCCCTTAGGCACTTTAAGGTTAAACCGCTTTTCCTCTAGTTTTAGTGAGTGGCCACATGTCTTATTGTATCTCCTTTCTTTGAATAGTTTGTTCCTTATGCTAGGGTCACCAGTACAGTATTTGTACATTGATATCATATCCTCCCTCAATCGTCTCTTTTCCAGAGAGAATAAGTTCAGTGCTTGTAGTCTTTCCTCATAGCTGATGTCCTCCATTCCCCTAATTATTTTTGTTGCCCTTCTCTGGACTCTTCCCAGTTCCAGCACATCCTTCCTGAGGACCGGTGCCCAGAACTGGACAGCATACTCCAGATGTGGCCGGACCAGAGTCTTGTAGAGCAAGACTGGTTGGTACAGTATGTATAGTTTTTGGGGGCTCTTTTGGTAAGACCTCTACACTTGAGTTCCTGAAACCACGCATTTGGTGTGGTGATCATGAGGGGATCCATGTCTCCCAGATGGTTTTACATTATGAAGAATGCAGCTGCTGGAACAAAATGTGGCTGGAAACCCACAAACATACAGCTGGAATGAAACATAGTTGAGAATTAGGGAAGGGAACCACCCTTCTTTATAATACATGCAAGAAACCAGAAAGGAACCCCAACTATAACAACATTAACAATGAGAGGAAGATGGGGGTTAGCACGCTTTAGTTTCATGACATATAAACCTTACTCTATATAAAAGAAATAAATGTTTTTAGCTGTATTTATTCATTGTGAATGATCCCGAATATGTTCGCACATTTAATAAAATATCTTCCATGTAAAGAATAACCCACAGTCTTCCTCCAACAAGGTAACATTTCAGAAAATGTTCAAAGGCTTTAACATTTATATTGCAGAGATTCAAATTCTTCAGCGTAACCACAAGTGAGATGGTATCTTCCAGTCTTCTCTGGTTTGCTGCCATGTGAGAAGTGAGTGATGGTGTGGTGGAGCCTCAAATATTCTGTGTAGACACTGGTCTCAAGGACATTTATTATACAAAACTCCCAAACACTGTAAACCCTATTTATACAAACATCTAGTGGTTATTTATGAAAACAGATTTTATGTAAGGCTATTGAAGATATGTTTTGGCAGTAGATGGACTTGGGAAGAAATGTGTCCACATTATCATTAACCACTGGTGTGTCATCCTTCATGGCAAGCAGACAGCCAGTCAAATATTTTACTTGCTGTTACTAGCTTTCATTGCTAAATTCTTCTCTGTAGTTTAGCTATTAGTCAAACTTGCAATATATTTTGAAGAGTAACAGTTGACTTCATTTGTATTTATTGTCTATATCCGTGCCAGCAGTCAACTTTGTTTTTACATTCTTTGTAGATCGGTTATAACTAATGTAATATGTAAAAGATGTTTAGTTGTATTACGCCCAATGGGTCTATGATCTGATGTACAGATAATTTTTTTCACTGAAAAAGTACAAGGGCTCACCATGAAATATTGTATTAAATAGAAGTCAACACTACACCTAATTTATGCCTGTGCAGTACTATTATTAAATAATACAGTAAAACCTTGGATTGCGAGCATAATTCGTTCTGGAAACATGCTTGTAATCCAAAGCACTCTTATATCAAAGCAAATTTCCCCATAAGAAATAATGGAAACTCAGATGATTCGTTCCACAAGTCCTTCATTTTATAGTCTATATACAAAGATTATAGCAATGTGATAGGTTGTGTAACCATAAAATGTACATCCACAATATGCAGCCTTCCCAAGGGGATTAGAAGCAAAATCTAGCAGAGCTACAGAATATAAGTGAGATGAGAGGTGCCTCTCAGTGTAGCAATATGGTTACATTTAATGAAGGTTCAACATTTAGCAACTCACATGGTTGATGATTAAAATAGGCACACCTAAGTATGCAGGCATCTGGGGTAAAGCTGTCCACATAGACCATCTTCTGAACCACCGGCTCTCACCACTGTCAGTCTGCAATCCTGACCGGGAAGAATAGCCTGCAGCAGAGTGATCTGAAAGTGAGGCTTTGAATCACTCGTGGAGCGCAGCTGGGAAGGGATGATGAAGATGGCTGTGCAGAGGACAGTCTATGTGGACAGCTTTACCCCAGATGCCTGCATACTTAGATGTGCCTGTTTTAATCATCAACCATGTGAGTTGCTAAATATTGAACCTTCATTAAATGTAACCATATTGCTACACTTTAGAGGCTCCTCTCTTCTTTTTTATACATGACGCTACTTGTATATCAAGACATCGCTTGTATATCAAGTCAAAATTTATTTTAAAAATGTGCTTGTCTTGCAAAGCGCTCTCAAACCAAGTTACTCTCAAACCAAGGTTTTACTGTATATGAAAATATGGAAAAGCATATAGCTCAGCTGGAAAGTTAGCTACAGTATGTTTTTGAATAATAATAATAATAATAATAATAATAATAATAGTTCTATAATATAAATAATAATAATAATAATAAAATAATAATACCTATTATTATTATTCATGAATTATTATAGCCATTATTCAAAGGCATAGCTAGCTTCGCATCAGTCCCTTACCCTCAAGGAACTTACAATCTAAGGTTCCTGATGAAGCACCCTCCAAGGTAGGTGCTAGGTAAAACATAGTGGGCCTTGTCTGCTTATCAGCAGGGCCATGTTTTTTTCAGCTAGGTTTTCATGGTTCCCAGGTGTGGCTGTTGAGACTGGGGAGTCTCCCCACTGTGTCCCAATGAGGGCTCTCATTGGACAGTGGAGGAAACCCGGCCAATGGAACACCCAGGCTTGTATATATCCCAGGAGAGCAGATTATGCCGCACAGCATTCTGGGAGGGGTATAAGTTTGAGGGGAGCACATGACGCAGCGTCTATGGCGGGAAGCAGAGTCCCAGGAGAGAGGTGACGGCTGTCTCTCCTCCTGTCAAGAGAAATTGGGTGTCCCAGGCGGGTTGCCTGAGGGGACACATGGCTGAGTTGAGCTGCAGGGAAGGATCCAGTGTGCTGAGGACCAGCGGAGCTGATTGGGATCGGGTTTCAGGAAAGCATTCTGAGTCGTGAGTACTGCAAACTGCCCCTGGGGTCTGCCTAGCAGAGGGGACCACTCTGGAGAAGGTCAGAGAGAACCAGGAGCTAGCTAGCTGGTGCAGGATTATAGTAAAGGGGGTGCCAGTGTTAACCCTGAAGAGTAAAGGGGGTGCCAGCGGTTGGGCCCTGAAGTGTACAGTGTTACAGTGTTGAGAGTTGCAGCAGTGTCTACAAGGGGCTACCTCAGTCAGGAAGGAGTGGAGGAAGCAGTGTAAAGGATTTTGAGCTAACAAGAGTGTCAGAAGTCAGTCTTCAGTTCAGTGACAGCAAGTCAGTATTTACAAGCACCAGCAAGCGTCTGTCGGCATTCAGTCGGTGTCAAGCCAGCGCTTAAAGGCATATTTCTTCAAGTGTCCCAATTTGTACCTAGTTGAGCCAGAGGAGTATCCCACTCATTCCCTTCTCCCATCCCCATATAAAATAAACATAAACAACCAAAGATGCAGGACTGTCCATTGTCTCAGATCTCACACTTGGGAAATCAGCTTAAATGTGCTATTGGTGTTAACGGTAACCATGGCAGACCCACATCAGGCCCAATTCCTGGAAATATTTATACATTTGGGGGCTCGTCCCGGATTTTGCAATTGGTTACTGGGTCAGTTGCTCCTAGCAATGACCAAAGAAAAAGTCAGAAATCTCCATTTTTTGTGCCCAGAACTGTTTT
The DNA here is from genome assembly GCF_965119305.1 of Pelophylax lessonae. Taxonomy (NCBI): domain Eukaryota; kingdom Metazoa; phylum Chordata; class Amphibia; order Anura; family Ranidae; genus Pelophylax; species Pelophylax lessonae. The sequence continues at coordinate 231,214,592 of NC_138770.1, read as the reverse complement.
TCAAGTCTCAAGCCAAGTGTGAGGCCGGATCTGCGGGAGGCAGGGAGAGTGGGATGAAGATTGAAGTGCACATGGAAGGTTGCCCATGGCAATGCAAGTGTCCAAGCAAATCTGTAAAATGATGGGAACCCTCCACATGGACTATGACATGTACTCTGCTATCAGGCATTGGAAAGCAGGGGAAAAAGGAGTAAAAGTGTACAAATGCTGAAACTGCTTAAAAGGGAGAGGTCCTGGTGGGGACGGAGAAAATGGCGGCGGAGGTCCTGGTGGGGATGGAAACGATGGTGGTCAGGGGCATGGAGAGCGAGATGCCAGGTGTGTGTACAAGCTATATGGACTGATGTTGACCGTGCTGCTGACAGCGGGACATTTATTCTGTATAGTGAGTGCATGGATACTGTGAGGATTGCAGTCGGCCATGCCAGGAGAGGCAGTGGGACTAACCTCGGAGACAGTATGGAGGACCTTACTTGCACATGTGTTTTTGGGGAGAGGACTATTGACCGTGCTTATGACAGCGAGATATTACTCTTACCTAGCAAGGAGGGACAGCAGGCTTCAGGAGAGGAAGGCGCAGTTGTGGCCCGGGTGCAAGTAAGAATAATGGAAGGACGTCTGGCAAGTGATGTGGTCCGCTTTACAGCAACTTTCCTGTGGGCTAGTGAGAGAGAGCATGGCAGGGGAAGAGTTACTGTACTACGTGGGAAAGCGTGCTTCACGCAGACCTGCCTAGCAGGAGGAGCCACCGCCCAACAAGGAAAGAGGGTGGGAGTCCATCTAACACCCCCCCCTTTCGGGTGTGGCTGTGAGGGAGACACGTGTAGGAGAGAGCAACAGAGCAAAAGAATGTGACTGCTATCACCGCATCTTGGGCAATCAGCTTAAATGTGCTTATGGTGTTAACGGTAACCATGGCAGACCCACTTCAGATCCAATGCCTGGAAATATTGCTGCACTAACTCACATTCATACACACACACTAGTGCTGCTAGGTGGAAGTGCTAACCACTTAGCCACTGTGCTTCTAATTTAGGGATGTTAGGAGTCATGTAAGTAATTTATACGTATTTGCCATATTGGTCAAGTGTGTATCTAGACCAGTGTTTCTCAACTCCGGTCCTCAGGGCACACTAACAGGCCAGGTTTGCAAGAAAACTGAAATACATCACAGGTGGTATTATTTTCTGCTCAGTGATTGCAGTATTCTAGTCTGCATCTCCCCAAGGTAATACTTCAAATCTGGCCTGTTAGTGTGCCCTGAGGACCGGAGTTGAGAAACACTGATCTAGACTACTAGAGAAGGGATTGGAGAGTAATAAAAGGATACCTTGTCACATTCTGATTCCTGTGCATCAAGATGTCTTTAGGATGTAAAGTCGTATTAAACCCAAAGCAAACATTTATTTTATTGCAGCTTCCCAGTTTTTAAATGTGATGACTGAATTTGTTTTCTTTTTTAGTCTTTCTTTCATTTATTTTTACCAGGTGATCCAGGCAGTAAGTTTTTTTTTCATCAGACCTAGCTATCATGCAAATGTAGCAGTTAGAGGACTGAGACAAACCATTTACCACTGACAGCGGTGCTTACAAAGATCAGCTTTTATAAATTTATAGATCAGCTTTTATAAATTTTATAAATTTATATAAAATCTTTGTCCCAAAAGGAACACAACGTTTGCTGTAACTGCTTAACCACTTTAAGACCGGAAGGATTTGCCCCCTTAATGACCAGGCCCTATTTTGCGATTTGGCACTGCGTTCATTTAACGGACAATTGCACGATCATGCGACGCTGTACCCAAACTAAATTTACGTACTTTTTTTCCCCACAAATAGAGCTTTCTTTTGGTGGTATTTGATCACCTGTGTGATTTTTATTTTTTGCGCTATAAACGAAAAAACAGAGACAATTTTGAAAAAAAAAAAAAAAAACTATATTTTTCACATTCTGCTATATGACATGTTTAAAAAATTTTTTTTTTAAACATTTCAGGCCAATTTGTTTTCTGCTACATATTTTTGGTAAGAAAAATCGCAATAAGCGTATTTTGATTGGTTTGCGCAAAAGTTATCGCGTTTACTAACTACGGGAAAGATTTATGTCATTTTTATTATTTTTTTTTTTTACTAGTAATGGCGGCGATCTGCGATTTTTTGCGGGACTGCGACATTGCGGTGGACAGATCGGACCCATAACTGACATTTTTGACATTTTTGGGGGGGACCAGTGACATTACTACAGTAATCAGTGCTAAAAATATGCAGGGAAGGGGTTAACACTGTTGGTGATAAAGGGGTTAAATGTATGCCTCATGCTTGCTGACGTGTGTGTGTGTGTTATGTGTGTGTGTGGGGGGGGGGGGGGGTTTCTGTGACAGAGACAGAGATTGCAGGTTCAGTTATGAGAAGACCCGCCCACATTGATACTCAGAGAGTGTTTATGCACTTAGAACACCCTTCGAATGCCTCCTCTACCCATGTGTTGGTCATATTAGACATAGAGAAGGCATTTGACTGGTTTGATTGGATGCACTGTATATGTCTACAGTGTTGGAGGTCATGGGTTTTGGTCTGAAATTTCGTAACTGAATTGCAATGCTGTATAAATCCCCTACGGCAAAAATTAAACTCAGCGGTAAACTCTCGGGTGAGACAGGGACGCCCTCTTTCTTCAGCACGGTTTTCTTTAATGATGAAACTGATGGTGATGGCAATTAGACAGCTCCCCTGGGTGGAGAGTATCAGAGTGGGCTCTTTTGTAGAAAAATTTGCGCTATATGCGAATGATTTGGTCCTCTTTCTCAATTGCCCAGGATAATCTCTTAAGGAGGCCCTTAGCCTTATTTCCTTTTTCTCTAATTTATCAGGCCTGAAGGTGAATTGGAATAAATCCCAAATCCTCCCCATTGATTCTTAGGCTCAAACTGTTTTTGATCCTACTTTACCTTTAAAATGGACTAGTAAGTTTAAATATCTGGGTGTCCATGTCTCTTCCCTAACTGCGTATTATTTATTTTGAAATCTGCTACCTCTCCTTCACACTGCAAAAAAAAAAAAAGAAAGCTTGGACCAACCTCCCCTTATACCTAATAGTTAAAATGAACCCGATTCAAATTAAACTTCTCCTTCCATTCCTCTACATATTGAGACACTCCACAGTTTGGACCCCAAGGAAGTATTTTTTTACAGTTCAACTCAGGTGTGGTACATTTCTGTGGGGTCCTAGCCACCCTAGATTTCTCTTGGAGATTTTACAATGACCCTGGACTCAGGGCAACCTTGCATGTCCAGATTTTTATACTTATTGTATTGCGACCCTGCTTTTTCATGCTCATAATTGGTTGATCTCAGATGACAATAACTGCCTCTGTGATTTTTGAGGCTGCCCATGTAGTTCCCTAAGAGGCATTATGGAAGCTCCTTGTAACGCTCCTGCGTTTTACGTATGATGTGGATTTTCAGCTGCAGAAATATTCCACTTCAGTAGTCATGTAGAGAAACGCTGAGACACCAATCCCAACTCTCAATGACTCATCATGTGTGGATGATCTCAATTCAGCAAGTAAATACACACACTCAATAAGATGTTTCCTAGAGTGACTTATGTATATAGTAACACAGTGATGATAGGCTGAAGAGACAGGTTGGGTAGAGATGGTAGATGACAGACACTTGAAAGGAAATGTTCTTGAAAGTAAGATAGTAGCAGATGGGATGCAGATAGGTTTAGCAATCATGTATGGTAGCAGATGACAGAGTAGCAGGTGGACATAGAGATCAACCCAGTGCAAGAACAGGTGGTAGTAGGCTCAAGAGCTAGCAATCTTAGATAATGCAGATGTAGTAATAGTCCTTAGTATGCAGAGCTAGATAGTGTAAGCTTTAGTATAAAGGTTATAGAGGTTTCCCCTGTGGGGTACTTATCACTAATAGCAATGTAGCAGAGGAGAGGTTCGGCAAGAGTGGATGATCCGGTAGCGGGATACAGGGATCAGCGCAGCGTGGTTCCGACAGCGAGGTATGCTTGCAAGCATGAGAGCTTCAAGACAGGTTAGCATCAAGGCACAAAGCAGTTTGAACGAACACATGTGAGTGAGAGCCGGCGATCTAAATAGCCATCCAGTCCGGCGCTCAGTGATGACAGCATCAGTCTTAAAGGTGTATGCGCACCTTACCAAAAGAGAATGCTGGGGTGCATACACTTATGAAAGAGTAACTAGGGTACCCAAAGGTACCAGAACATTACAGTACCCCCCCCCTTAAGGCCGGCTCCTGAAGGCCTCTGGAGCTGGTTTGTCTGGGTACTTCGCATGAAAATTGCGGATTAATCTAGAGGCATGTATGTCAGAGGTGTTTAGCCAGGTGTCGTCTTGGGGCCCATAGTTCTTTCATCGAACCAAGTACTGAAGTCTTCCTCTGTGGATACGAGAATCCAGAATCTCTTTTATCTCATATTCTTCTCCACCTTCAACTTGTACAGGAGGAGGAGGTGGGATAGTAGGCCTTATTTCTTGGTCAGGAACATGGGGCTTCAGTAGCGACACATGGAAAATGGGATGTATTTTGAGGTCTATTGGCAATGTAAGCTGTACTGCAGCTTTTCCAATAAGTTTCTTGATTGGGAAAGGTCCCAAGAACAGAGGTCCAAGCTTTTTGCTAGGGATTTTCAGTCTTAAATTTTTTGTTGAGAGCCAAACGAGGTCCCCGATAGCGTACTGAGGAGAAGGTCTTCTGCGAAGATCATAGTACTTCTTTTGTTGACTATGAGCGTGTGCAATGGTAGTATTAAGCATACCCAGAGAGTCCTTTATTTGGGTAAGATAGTCTGAAGCTACTGGGTTATTTGAAGGAAGGATGCATGGTGGAAGAATAGAGGGATGAAACCCATAGTTCAAGTAGAACGGACTCTGCTTGGTCGTACTGTGGGTTGCGTTGTTGTAGGCAAATTCTGCCAGAGGGAGAAGATCCACCCAATCATCCTGTTGGTAAGAAGTGTAACAACGTAAATATTGCTCGATGCATTGGTTGACTCTTTCAGTCTGTCCGTTGGTCTGCGGATGGTAAGGAGAAGTGAGCTTCCGCTCGATCCGTAGTATGTGACATAGTTCTTGCCAGAACTTGGAAATAAATTGTGATCCACGGTCAGACAGAAGAGTTTTTGGGATACCATGTAACTTAAAGACATGTTTCATCAGGAGTTCTGCCGTTTGTTTGGACGAAGGTAGTCTGCGAATAGCAATGAAATGTGCCATTTTTGTCAGATGGTCCACTGACACTAAGATGGTATTAAATCCTTTGGAAGGAGGCAATTCCACTATAAAGTCCAAGGACACAACTTCCCATGGAGTTTGGGGTATTGGTAGACTGCATAGTAGACCGGATGGTCTCGTAGTGTCAATTTTGGACCTGGCACAGACATTGCATGAAGAGACGAATTTTTTTATAGATGTTTTCATGTCAGGCCACCAGAATTGCCTGGTAATCAGATTAAGAGTCTTTGTCATACCCATATGTCCTGCCATAGGCACATCATGCGATAATTCCAAGATCTTGGTGCGTATGGTAGGTGGTATGTAAAGTTTGTCGTTGTAGTAGAGGAAGCCTTCTGCATCAGTATTTAGTTGTGGTGGGGGTGAATCCAAACTTATACCATGCAAAACCTCTTCCTTCAAGGAACGGACAACTCCAATAATGCGTTTGTGAGGTATTATAGGAACGGAAGGGATTTCGAAGTAGTTTTCTTCAGTTAGTCGTGATAGTGCATCCGCCTTTTTGTTCTTATCTGCAGGTGTGTAGGTCACTAGGAAGTTAAACCTTAGAAAGAATAGTGACCATCGTACCTGTCGGTGCGAGAGAGTTTTGTTAGTCTGAAGATATTGGAGATTTTTATGGTCCGTGTATATAAGTATTGGTAATTGGGTGCCTTCGAGTAGATGTCGCCAATTCTCCAGAGCCAATTTTATAGCAAGCAGTTCCTTTTCACCCACGGGGTAATTTATCTCTGGACTGCTTAGGGATTTAGAGAAAAAGGCGACTGGATGAAGTGGTGAAGTGTGAGTTGGTCGTTGGGAGAGTATTGCTCCTACTGCCATGTTTGACGCATCTACTTCCAGAATGTATTGGAGGGATGGGTCTGGATGGCGTAGTATGGGAGCAGAAGTAAACCTTGCCTTTAACAGGTGAAAAGCTTTATTTGCTTCATCTGACCATTTGAATGGTTTTTTAATGCTAGTGAGCTGTGTGAGGGGTCTCACAATGGCAGAGAAGTTTCTAATGAACTTCCTGTAGAAATTCAAAAATCCAAGGAATCGCTGTAGCGCCTTGCGTGTGGTTGGTGTAGGCCAATCCTGAATGCAGGATATCTTACTCATGTCCATCTCGATTCCTGTTTTGGATATGATGTAGCCTAGAAACAGTACCTCTTCTTTATGAAACAAGCATTTTTTCAGTTTCACATAAAGGTTGTGTGCAAGCAATCTCGATAATACTAGTCTTACATGTCTTATGTGTTCAGACAGGGATCGTGAATATATAAGTATATTGTCCAGATATACCACAACACAGACATCTAGTAAGTCTCTGAAAATATCGTTTATAAATCGTTGAAAAACTGCAGGGGCGTTGCATAGCCCGAATGGGCATTACAAGATATTCGAACAATCCGTATCTGGTTCTGAATGCAGTCTTCCACTCGTGTCCATCACGGATTCGAATGAGATTGTATGCTCCTTTCAGGTCCAATTTTGAAAAATAGGTAGCTCCACGCACCTGCTCAATGAGCTCAGGTATAAGCGGTAGAGGATAGCGATCTTTTATTGTAATAGCATTCAATTGCCTATAGTCGATGATAGGCCTGAGACTTGAGTCCTTATTGCGGACAAAAAAGAGTCCTGCTGCTGTGGAAGAAGTGGAAGGTCTAATAAAACCTTTTTCCAAATTCTCATCCAAATAGTCTTTGAGATGGGAAAGTTCATCCTGTGAAAGAGGATAAACATGACCGAACGGCAATTTGCTATTTGGGAGTAGATCAATGCTACAATCATAGTCTCGATGGGGAGGTAGTGCTTGAGCATTTTTCTCAAGAAAAACCTCAGAGAGATCCTGATAACATAGTGGTGCAATCTCATCTGTCACCACAGACAGGATCTTCCCGAAAGACGGGAGGTTACACGTACCCTCGCAATAGCAAGAGAGGAAGGTCAGGGTCCGTTCCTTCCAATCTATGGTTGGTTGATGTGTGTGCAACCAGGGAAGTCCCAAAACAATGGGAAAGTGGGGTCAAGGTATTAGATCGAAGGTAGTGGTCTCCATATGAGACCCGTTAGTAGTGACTAGGAGTGCCTGTGTCTGATCAGTGATCGGACCAGAGGATAAAGGAACACCGTTAATAAGACTCACTGAGACAGGTTTAAGTTTAGAAATAATAGGAACTTTATTTAAAGCAGCAAAACGTATGTCAATATAATTTCCACAAGATCCTGTGTCAATCATGGCCTTAGTAGTAATCCTGTTCTGGTCCCACTGTAATGTTAAGCAAACAGAAAGGTAAGGGTTAGTGATTGAAGTTGTCAATCCCCCTAGGAGGATATGTGAACACTCACCCTTCTTTTTGTAGACTAGGGGACAGACGTTTATCTTGTGATCCGGGGATGCACAGTACAAGCAGAGATTACCAGATCGTCTTCTGGCTCTTTCCATAGTTGATAGAGGTGGGCGTATGGTTCCTACCTCCATAGGAACGGGGTCAACGGCCGAAATCCGAGAAGAACTGGATAATGGCATTCCCATTTTCTCAGCCTTTCTTTCTCGTAGTCTTCTATCTATGGTGATACTGAGTTGTATCAATGCATCCAGGGTTTTTGGCAGATCCGCTCGGGCGAGCTCGTCTTTAACGGCCTCTGATAGGCCAAGCCTAAATTGGGATTTCAGAGATGCATCATTCCATTCTGAATCAAGGGTCCATCTCTTGAATTCTGTGACAAAGTCTTCTACAGGTCTCCCACCTTGTTTCAAGGATCTTAATTGAAGATCGGCAGTACTCTGCCTATTGGGATCATCATATAGGCTAGTAAGTTCTGCTAGGAACAAGGCATAGGAGTTGAGAAGCTGGTCGCTTTTCTCAAAAAGAGAGTCTGCCCAGGCCCGAGGATCGTCTGTTAGGTAAGAAATAATAGTACAAACCTTAATGTGATCAGTAAGGTAGGTACGGGGTTTTAGCAAGAAAAGTAACTCACATGCGTTTTTAAATTCGCAAAATTTTTTGTGATCGCCTGTAAATACCAAAGGAGGATTTATTTTGGGTTCAGGGGACTGAGCAGTGGTAAGTTGTGTCAGTCTAATTACCTGCTGCGACAGAGCCTGATTGTCTTCTTTTAATTCAGCAAGTGCGTGTATTAACGCAGGTACTTGCTGTTTTAATTGTGTCATCTGAGTGGTTATTTCTGCTGAATCCATTTGGGGTTCGTTCAATCTGTAACGCTCCTGCGTTTTACGTATGATGTGGATTTTCAGCTGCAGAAATATTCCACTTCAGTAGTCATGTAGAGAAACGCTGAGACACCAATCCCAACTCTCAATGACTCATCATGTGTGGATGATCTCAATTCAGCAAGTAAATACACACACTCAATAAGATGTTTCCTAGAGTGACTTATGTATATAGTAACACAGTGATGATAGGCTGAAGAGACAGGTTGGGTAGAGATGGTAGATGACAGACACTTGAAAGGAAATGTTCTTGAATGTAAGATAGTAGCAGATGGGATGCAGATAGGTTTAGCAATCATGTATGGTAGCAGATGACAGAGTAGCAGGTGGACATACAAGAGAGATCAACCCAGTGCAAGAACAGGTGGTAGTAGGCTCAAGAGCTAGCAATCTTAGATAATGCAGATGTAGTAATAGTCCTTAGTATGCAGAGCTAGATAGTGTAAGCTTTAGTATAAAGGTTATAGAGGTTTCCCCTGTGGGGTACTTATCACTAATAGCAATGTAGCAGAGGAGAGGTTCGGCAAGAGCGGATGATCCGGTAGCGGGATACAGGGATCAGCGCAGCGTGGTTCCGACAGCGAGGTATGCTTGCAAGCATGAGAGCTTCAAGACAGGTTAGCATCAAGGCACAAAGCAGTTTGAACGAACACATGTGAGTGAGAGCCGGCGATCTAAATAGCCATCCAGTCCGGCGCTCAGTGATGACAGCATCAGTCTTAAAGGTGTATGCGCACCTTACCAAAAGAGAATGGTGGGGCGCATACACTTATGAAAGAGTAACTAGGGTACCCAAAGGTACCAGAACATTACACTCCTCTACAGAGGGGCCCACGCGCTTTTTCATTTGAAACCCTTGATGAAGGCGATTGTTTGAGCCCTGAATCTATGGCACCCTGAGGTGCCTTGCTGTAGGTCTCCCCACACCCCGTTATGGTCCCATGAATTTCTTTTTATCTCGGATCCTACTGTTTGGTCTTCCAAGGGAATCAAGTATGTTAGTTAAATCTGTGTAAATGGTACCTCCTAACCTTTGACTCCTTAAAATAACAATTGACTCTACCTAATGCCTACTTTTTTAGATATTTACAGTTATGCCACATGCTTAGTGCACTATTTGGTACTTCCTCATTATCCCTTACATCCTCTGGTCTGGAGAACCTTCTATGGTATGACCTAAAGAAAACATTATGTACCATTTATAAGGCCCTGCTGCCCTCTATCCATGATGGTTTGGATGAATTGCTAGCTAGATGGTGTGAGGACCTCCCAATGCTTGATAGTGCGAACTGTGAGGATATCTGGGATTATAACATGTCACAGCCTGTCTCTGCTAGGGACCGATTAATTCAATTTAAACTAGAATATACCTCATGCCTCATCGATTGCAAAGAATTTAACCATCTATCCCTTCGAGATGCTGCAGATGCACAGCTGATCCGGCTAATTTCACTCATATTTTCTGGACCTGTCCGGTAATACAGAGGTTCTGGGGTGACTTATCTTAATTTGGATGACTCTTAGCTAGTTAGTAATAAGACCTAGACTTACAGAATAATTATCAGTAAATTTTACAAAAAAATAAGTTGTGTTCGTATTGAGAATTCCCTAGTATAGCAGGGGTGGTCGGCCCCCCAGATAAAACACAGGTCATAAAGATGATAGATGCCTGCAACTTGGGTGAATGAGCTAAGGTAAGTAAGTTAAGGAGCAGGAAATTTTAGTTTGCCCAGTGAGTTGGCTATAGAGGCCTTGAGATACAACTCTGTGTACTGAAAAGGAGTCAATAATGACTCTCTTTCCGATGGAGTGAAGGTGTAATCTATAAAGGAGCGTCATCTCGCAAAGAACTGTTCGCTATGAATATAGTTCTGAGTCTGTGTGTCCAATTTCACTTTGTAGAGAAGGGTCGTTAATAGTGTTGAGCGAACACGGACTGTATTATTCGTGTTCGTACCGAATAATTGGATTTTTTTTACCCGAACACGGACACGGACACTTTACTGTATGTTCGGGTAAAAATCCGTGTTCGGTCGTTTTATTTCCGGGTTTTGCATGCTTTGGCGCTCTTTTCATGGCGGGCTTTCAACAGCCAATCAACAATCGTTTAACTGGTGTGCCTTAAGCCATCCCAGCCATGCCTGCAAATGTCTTAGTAGCTGTGATTGGCCGTCTGAAGCATGTGACCAAGTCTTTATAAGTTCGAGGCAGCCGCCGCAGCAGCGTCATTCTGCTGCTTAGCTAAGGGACAGAGCACACATCAATGTGCTGGCTGCTGATTAGGGAAAGATAGGCAGGAAAAAACCATTTGTGTCCGGATAGAATTGAGGGACAGGTCGGAGTGTTTAGGCAGGGCGAGTTGTAGGCATTTTAGGGATAGAGTCTGCTGAATTATAGGGTCAGTGTCTTCTACAAACTACAATCGATATTGCTGTGTGGGGGGTGGGGTGAATCTGCACTCAATCCTGATCTACGATCTCTTCTCAATCCTGTTAGGGACAGAGTCTGCTGAATTTTAGGGAAACTGTGTTCTACAAACTACAATCGATATTGCTGTGTGGTGTGGGATTGGAGATAGGCAGGTGTCAGTGTTCCACATCCATTTTTCTGTGTGTGAGCTGCAGTGAACACAATCTTTTTGGGCTGCAGTGAACACAATCTTTTTGGGCTGCAGTGAACACAATCTTTTTGGGCTGCAGTGAACACAATCTTTTTGGGGTGCAGTGAACAAAATCTTTTTGGGGTGCAGTGAACACAATCCTTTTTGGTGTGCAGTGAACACAATCTTTGTGGGGTGCAGTGAACAAAATCCTTTGTGGGGTGCAGTGAACACAATCTTTTTGGGGTGCAGTGAACAAAATCCTTTTTGGGGTGCAGTGAACAACATCCTTTTTGGGGTGCAGTGAACACAATCTTTTTGGGTGCAGTGAACAAAATCCTTTGTGGGGTGCAGTGAACACAATCTTTTTGGGGTGCAGTGAACACAATCTTTTTGGGGTGGAGTGAACAACATCCTTTTTGGGGTGCAGTGAACAAAATCCTTTTTGGGGTGCAGTGAACAAAATCATTTTTGGGGTGCAGTGAACACAATCTTTTTGGGGTGCAGTGAACACAATCTTTGTGGGGTGCAGTGAACACAATCTTTTTGGGGTGGAGTGAACAACATCCTTTTTGGGGTGCAGTGAACAACATCCTTTTTGGGGTGCAGTGAACACAATCTTTTTGGGGTGCAGTGAACACAATCTTTGTGGGGTACAGTGAACAGAATCTTTGTGGGGTGCAGTGAACACAATCTTTGGGGGGTACAGTGAACACAATCTTTTTGGGGTGCAGTGAACACAATCTTTGTGGGGTGCAGTGAACACAATCTTTTTGGGGTGGAGTGAACAAAATCATTTTTGGGGTGCAGTGAACAACATCCTTTTTGGGGTGCAGTGATCAAAATCCTTTTTGGGGTGCAGTGAACACAATCTTTTTGGGGTGCAGTGAACAAAATCCTTTGTGGGGTGCAGTGAACAGAATCTTTGTGGGGTGCAGTGAACACAATCTTTGGGGGGGTACAGTGAACACAATCTTTTTGGGGTGCAGTGAACACAATCTTTGTGGGGTACAGTGAACAGAATCTTTGTGGGGTGCAGTGAACACAATCTTTGGGGGGTACAGTGAACACAATCTTTGTGGGGTGCAGTGAACACAATCTTTGGGGGGGTACAGTGAACACAATCTTTTTGGGGTGCAGTGAACAACATCCTTTTAGGGTGCAGTGAACACAATCTTTGTGGGGTGCAGTGAACAACATCCTTTTAGGGTGCAGTGAACACAATCTTTGTGGGGTACAGTGAACAGAATCTTTGTGGGGTGCAGTGAACACAATCTTTGGGGGGTACAGTGAACACAATCTTTGTGAGGTGCAGTGAACACAATCTTTGTGGGGTGCAGTGAACACAATCATTGTGGGGTGCAGTGAACTCAATCTTTGTGGGGTACAGTGAACACAATCTCATACTTCTGAAGATTTGAGGGTGCTGCCTGTTCCATACTCCCCCTACTCCTCATCTAGCCTTTTAGGGGTACAAACAATAGTAATTGGGGCCTAGTGTGGTTGTGTACGTGTGATATACATACACTTTTTTTGGATCATATTTTCTATTCCGCTATTTAATCAAAAACCTTTGGGGATCAGTTAAATTGGGGGATAGTCTGTGTTGGTACGTGTGAGAGAGATCCACCTTTCCAAGTTGTTGGGGTTCATCTCATACTTCTGAAGGTTTGAGGGTGCTGCCTGTTCCAAACTCCCCCTACTCCTAGCCTTTTAGGGGTACAAACAATAGTAATTGGGGCCTAGTGTGGTTGTGTACGTGTGATATACATACACTTTTTTTGGATCATATTTTCTATTCCGCTATTTAATCAAAAACCTTTGGGGATCAGTTAAATTGGGGGATAGTCTGTGTTGGTACGTGTGAGAGAGATCCACCTTTCCAAGTTGTTGGGGTTCATCTCATACTTCTGAAGGTTTGAGGGTGCTGCCTGTTCCATACCCCCCCTACTCCTCATCTAGCCTTTTAGGGGTACAAACAATAGTAATTGGGGCCTAGTGTGGTTGTGTACGTGTGATATACATACACTTTTTTTGGATCATATTTTCTATTCCGCTATTTAATCAAAAACCTTTGGGGATCAGTTAAATTGGGGGATAGTCTGTGTTGGTACGTGTGAGAGAGATCCACCTTTCCAAGTTGTTGGGGTTCATCTCATACTTCTGAAGGTTTGAGGGTGCTGCCTGTTCCATACTCCCCCTACTCCTCATCTAGCCTTTTAGGGGTACAAACAATAGTAATTGGGGCCCAGTGTGGTTGTGTACGTGTGATATACATACACTTTTTTTGGATCATATTTTCTATTCCGCTATTTAATCAAAAACCTTTGGGGATCAGTTAAATTGGGGGATAGTCTGTGTTGGTACGTGTGAGAGAGATCCACCTTTCCAAGTTTTTGGGGTTCATCTCATACTTCTGAAGATTTGAGGGTGCTGCCTGTTCCATACCCCCCCTACTCCTCATCTAGCCTTTTAGGGGTACAAACAATAGTAATTGGGGCCTAGTGTGGTTGTGTACGTGTGATATACATACACTTTTTTTGGATCATATTTTCTATTCCGCTATTTAATCAAAAACCTTTGGGGATCAGTTAAATTGGGGGATAGTCTGTGTTGGTACGTGTGAGAGAGATCCACCTTTCCAAGTTGTTGGGGTTCATCTCATACTTCTGAAGGTTTGAGGGTGCTGCCTGTTCCATACCCCCCCTACTCCTCATCTAGCCTTTTAGGGGTACAAACAATAGTAATTGGGGCCTAGTGTGGTTGTGTACGTGTGATATACATACACTTTTTTTGGATCATATTTTCTATTCCGCTATTTAATCAAAAACCTTTGGGGATCAGTTAAATTGGGGGATAGTCTGTGTTGGTACGTGTGAGAGAGATCCACCTTTCCAAGTTGTTGGGGTTCATCTCATACTTCTGAAGGTTTGAGGGTGCTGCCTGTTCCATACCCCCCCTACTCCTCATCTAGCCTTTTAGGGGTACAAACAATAGTAATTGGGGCCTAGTGTGGTTGTGTACGTGTGATATACATACACTTTTTTTGGATCATATTTTCTATTCCGCTATTTAATCAAAAACCTTTGGGGATCAGTTAAATTGGGGGATAGTCTGTGTTGGTACGTGTGAGAGAGATCCACCTTTCCAAGTTTTTGGGGTTCATCTCATACTTCTGAAGATTTGAGGGTGCTGCCTGTTCCATACCCCCCTACTCCTCATCTAGCCTTTTAGGGGTACAAACAATAGTAATTGGGGCCTAGTGTGGTTGTGTACGTGTGATATACATACACTTTTTTTGGATCATATTTTCTATTCCGCTATTTAATCAAAAACCTTTGGGGATCAGTTAAATTGGGGGATAGTCTGTGTTGGTACGTGTGAGAGAGATCCACCTTTCCAAGTTGTTGGGGTTCATCTCATACTTCTGAAGGTTTGAGGGTGCTTCCTGTTCCATACCCCCCTACTCCTCATCTAGCCTTTTAGGGGTACAAACAATAGTAATTGGGGCCTAGTGTGGTTGTGTACGTGTGATATACATACACTTTTTTTGGATCATATTTTCTATTCCGCTATTTAATCAAAAACCTTTGGGGATCAGTTAAATTGGGGGATAGTCTGTGTTGGTACGTGTGAGAGAGATCCACCTTTCCAAGTTGTTGGGGTTCATCTCATACTTCTGAAGGTTTGAGGGTGCTGCCTGTTCCATACTCCCCCTACTCCTCATCTAGCCTTTTAGGGGTACAAACAATAGTAATTGGGGCCTAGTGTGGTTGTGTACGTGTGATATACATACACTTTTTTTGGATCATATTTTCTATTCCGCTATTTAATCAAAAACCTTTGGGGATCAGTTAAATTGGGGGATAGTCTGTGTTGGTACGTGTGAGAGAGATCCACCTTTCCAAGTTTTTGGGGTTCATCTCATACTTCTGAAGATTTGAGGGTGCTGCATGTTCCATACTCCTCTTCCTCATCCTCCCTTTAGGGTAGGAAAAAATTTAATCGGGCCTAGTCTGTGTTTGTACGTGTGAGATACACAGTTTTTTATCCTATTCCGCTATTCAATACACACCCTTTTGGTGTAAAAAACATTAAATTGCGGCATAGTTTGCATATTTGACATTTGCATATATTGTGCCTTGTTGCGCTGTTTTGGGTACTCCACCAACATGGCCAGTGGCAATGACGCCATTCTCAGCTTAACTATCCCACTTCTATGCCTCCTTGAAAAAACAATTTGGTCGATGATGGAAGAGGATGTGGCACAGGATGAGGAGGAGGAGGAGGAGGATGAAGAGGTAACATTTCAAAGGCTTTCAGGGCAGTCATTCGCAAGGGGCTCCGAGGGTGGGTTCCTGCACACACAAACGCCAGGGACACAATTGTCCAGCAGGGGCACAGTTCTGGAGGATGAGGAGGATGAGGAGGAGGAGGAGCTGGAGGAGGAGATGGAACCATGTTCACAGCAGGGTGGCACCCAGGCCAGCTCATGGCCATCACTGGTGCGTGGCTGGGGGGATACAGAGGACACGGACGATACACCTCCCACAGAGGACAGCCTTTCGTCGCCTCTGGGCAGCCTGGCACACATGAGCGATTACATGCTGCAGTGTCTCCACAACGACCGCCGAGTTGCCCACATTCTAACTTGTGCTGATTACTGGGTGGCCACGCTGCTGGATCCCCGTTACAAGGACAACGTACCGTCCTTAATTCACTCACTGGAGCGCGATCGCAAGATGCGCGAGTACAAGCGCACGCTGGTAGACGCCATGCTGCTGGCATTCCCATCTGACAGCGGGGCCACAGTGGAAGCACAAGGCAGAGGAGGAGGAGGAGGAGGTTGCCAACGCAACCAGGGCACCGCCAGCACCTCAGAAGGCAGGGTTAGCATGGCCGAAATGTGGAAAAGCTTTGTCAGCACGCCACAACAAACAGCAGCACCAGCAGCTCAGATGGAACGTCTTAGCAGGAGGCAGCATTTTACCAACATGGTGGAGCAGTATGTGTGCACACGCCTACATGTAGTGAATGACGGGTCTGCCCCCTTCAACTTCTGGGTCTCCAAATTGGGCACATGGCCTGAGCTTGCCCTTTACGCCTTGGAGGTGCTGGCGTGCCCTGCAGCCAGTGTATTATCTGAACGGGTATTTAGCACGGCTGGGGGCGTTATAACAGACAAGCGCAGCCGCCTGTCCAGAGACAATGTGGACAAGCTCACGTTCATTAAAATGAACCAGGCATGGATCCCACGGGACTTTTCCGTACCTTATGCAGAATAGCAATGGATACCGACCTTACCCACCCATTGTTCCATTTTTGCTCTTTCTCACTCTTTTGGGGTGTACCCTCATTTAAAATTTTTGAAAAGAAGCAGTGTTGGCTACCTCGTCCTCCTCCTCAGGGCCAGATTAATGTAGGGGCTATTGGAGCTGCAGCTCCAGGCCCCTACCTTTTATATAGGCCCCGGGTTGGCCATATTCACTGTTACCGCTCTTCTGTCACTTGTAAACACAGAAGTCTGGCTTCTATGCTCGCTTCCCCAGGCAGCACCCTCAGAACCTCCCCACACAGCGTGAAGGCCGGACAAGGAGGGACAGTTGGCGATGCATGGATGTGTTTATGGGCTTCAGAGACAGCATCCCATGTTGAATTAGGCATGCATGGCTGCACCCTTCCTCCTCTGGGTGCATGGCAAGGCACGGCCCTTAAGGCCCTTCAAAATCCTCAGCACCAAGCCCATGATGCTGTTAATCTGGCCCTGGTCCTCCTCCACCGCCGCTTCCACCTACACCGCCCATAGGTGTGCGCAGCCTATTGCATTAAGGTGTGCACCCCAAAGTTGAAATACACATGCATGTGTTTGCCAGCAGGGAGAGTAATGTATCGGGGCCATGTACCTGTAGGCAAGGAGAAATAGAGCAGAGCAGGTCCCAGGGAGATCTTTCCCATCTCCTCACTGGCAATGCTATGTGCCCTAGGTGATTAGGGTGTGCCCAGGCACACCCAGCACACCCTGTGCGCACGCCTATGTCACCGCCACATCCACCACCACCTCAACCTCCCTCCTACTCCATATGGGCCTCGTCCTTCAGAGATGAAGAAGAACATTGTTTTATTTTTCTGTTTTTTTTTGTTGTTTTAAGTTATTTCCCTATCCACATTTGTTTGCAGAGCACTTGCCATGCTCTTAATTACGTTTTGCTGCCATTTGCAGCACTCTAGCCCTTTCCTTTGGTGTTTTAGAGCCATTTTAGTGCCTTAAAGTTCGGGTCCCCATTGACTTCAATGGGGTTCGGTGTCCGGGAAAAGTTCGGTAAAAGTCCGGGACACGGACCCGGACTTTTTTTTAAAGTTCGGCCGAACCCGTCGAACACGGACATCTAGGTGTCCGCTCAACCCTAGTCGTTAAATCTTTTTTACCTGCTGATACAGTAGGGGGGGGGGGTGCCGGGGGGCGAGCAAGGTAGTCCACATTTTTAGAATATTTTTTTCTGGGTGGCATGAGACAAGGATGAATCCATTGAGTAGTATTGCCTGGACGCACTGTAAGTGAACAGTAGTAAAAGGGGTGTTTTGGAGATGCATATTTTGGGGTACACCCTGCACAAATTTGATTATTTGGTCACAGAAAGCAGAGATTGAAGGGCGTTGCCAAAATCTTAAAATTAATGATGGTTTAAGGTATCCACATTGGGGGCATGTTGGGGATTTGGAGGTCAGACTAGGAGGGAGGTTTATGGATCAGCTTAAATTGCATTTCTCCCCACGTTTCATTTGTGATGCATTTACAAACTTTAAGGTAACCTTTCAAGACCTTTTTCCCCAAGTCTTCCTCAGGAAAATCATTTTCCAAAGAGAGCTTCAGGTGTATTAGTTCTTACAGCAGATTGTAATGATTTGTAGGTATCCGATATGGGGTACGTCCGTTGACTAATTTAAATGATCTATAGTGTAGGATCATAATCTCTTAAAAGCTTCTCTACAGCAAGAAGAAATGTAGGAAATCACCTGGTGATAGTATATGAGATGTGTCTGGGGAAGATGAAATTAATTTGAAAGTTCCACAAAGAGTTTTGGTTTCATAGTGTCCAAATGGAATAATGAAGTCACTTTAACCAGCCCTGCAATGCGCCATATGTCATAGGCTTTGTGGTCTGTTGCTTAAGGAAACATAGGATTTCCATGTAAAAATAGATATGTAAGGCGAGAGATTGAGTTTCTTCCTGATCTCTCTCCAAGCAATGACAATGTCCTGAATGAAGATGTTTTGCTGTAGATTCTTCGGGAGAGATTGAAATTTACTATGTAGCACTCCTGAAAGTTGGTAAGGATGAGCTATATTGGTTTCTAGAGCATAATTAGCATAGACAGAGGATTGGGAGAGCCAGTCTAAACCATATCAAAGTAGGCAAGCTAAGTTATACGTCCTGATATCTGGTAAAATAGCACCTACTGCACTCTTCGAAAGATGTAACTCAGACAGAGTAAGACGGTGTCTTTTCCTGCACCATAAAAGGGAGAAAATTGCTTTGTTAAGGCCTTGCACGTCTTTATGTTTCAGGAGGATAGGTATTGTTTGTATAGGTTTTAGGAGGCGAGGAAAGCTCACCATTTTAACCAAATGGCATCTTACAAAGAATGACAGGGGTAGAGTCATTTAAACCTTCAGTTCCTTCCTAATTTTGCTAAACAACAGCAGAAAATTAGGGTTGTATATTGAGGATGGTTCTTTTTCTATCCGAATGCCTAAATAAGTGATGTAATGTTTCGCTAGAGGGAATGGGGAGGAAGGGTCCCAATTCAGGGAGGTTACCCACCTCAAAGGTAGTACTTCGCTCTTATCATAAATAACACGTAGCCTGGAGATAATACTAAATTTATCTAATAAGGTGGCTAAATCAGAAGAAAGATTAGAAGAGAAGACTAGCATGTCATTTGCAAATAATGCTGATCGGAGCTCCTTCGAGCCTATTTGAATACTATGAAGAGGGGCTGAGGTCAGTAGACATCTTGAAAGAGGTACCAGAGGAAAATTAAAAAGCATAGGGGATAATAGGCAACCCTGTCTGGTGCCTTTGTGTAAAGGTATTTTTTCAAACATGCCTGCTGAGATTATAATGCGTGCTGATGGGCACCAGAGTGCGTACAAATTCCACTATGTGACCCGTGAAGCCGGACTAAAAAAAAGCAATTGTAGATCGACTTTGTCAAAGGCTTTTTTTTGCATCTAAGGTCAAAATTGGCTAGTTCTTCTAAGGGGTGGGATTTGGAGCATTTTTTTTTAATTAACAACTATTCCAGTACCATTAACTGTAGATATTTATATTCTAGGGTTGGTAATTATTTGGTTCCCACAAGAACGTTTGTTGGACACTGTTGGTTCTTATTTTATTTTATACTAGAATAGCTATAATACAGTGCCTTGAAAAAGTATTCATACCCCTTGAAATATTTCACATTTTGTCATGTTACAACCAAAAAGTAGGGTTAGGTTATAAAAAATATCCCAAGCTTTGAACATCTCATGGAGCACTGTTCAATCTATCATCTGAAAATGGAAAGAGTATGGCACAACTGAAAATCTACCAAGACATGGCCATCCACCTAATTTGACATCATTATTAATCAGAGAAGCAGCCAAGAGGCCCATGATAACTCAATAGGAGCTGCAGAGATCCACAGCTCAGGTGGGAAAATCTGTCCACAGGATAACTTTTAGTCGTACACTCCACAAATCTGGTCTTTATAGAAGAGTGGCAAGAAAAAAGCCATTGTTGAAAGAAAGCCATAAGAAGTCCCATTTACAGTTTGCGAGAAGCCATGTGGGGGACACAGCAAACACGTGGAAAAAGGTATTCTGGTCAGATGAGACCAAAATTTAACTTTTTGGCCTAAAAGCAAAATGCTATGTGTGCCAGGAAAACTAACACTACACATCATCCTAAACACACAATCCCCACCGTGAAACATGGTGATGGCAGCAACATGTTGTGGAGATGCTTTTCTTCACCAGGGACAGGCAAGCTGGTCAGAGTTGATTGGAGAGTTGGATTGAGCCAAATGCAGGGCAATCTTAGAAGAAAACCTGTTAGTCTGCAAAAGACTTGATACTTGGGCAGAGGTTCACCTTTCAGCAGGACAACAACCCTAAACATACAATGGAATGGCTTAGATCAAAGTATATTCATGTGCTAGAATAGCCCAGTCAAAGTCCAGACCTAAGTCCAATTGAGAATCTGTGGCAAGACTTGAAAATTGCTGTCCACAGATGCTCTTCATCCAATTCGACAGAGCTTAAGCTATTTTGCAAAGAAGAATGGGCAACAATTCCACTCTCTAGATGTGCAAAGCTGGTAGAGACGTACCCAAAAAGACTTGCAGCTGTAATTGCAGCAAAAGGTGATTCTACAAAGTATTGACTCAGGGGGGCTGAATACACTTTTCACATATTTATTTGCAAATCATTTTGAAAAACATTTATCATTTTCCTTCCACTTCACAATTATTTGCCACTTTTTGTTGGTCTATCACATAAAATCCTATTGTAACATGACAAAATGTGAAAAATTTCAAAGGGTATGAATACCTTTTCAAGGCACTGTACTTAATTGAAAGTCTCCTTTTGCCCCTACTATGGATTTTTGGAAGCACCTGGTCAACTTAGTCATTCCATATAATACATATGAGTCTATGGGTTGCCCGAATTTTTTTCCAAGGTTTTGGATGTTTGGCTCTATTCCTTTTCTACTAACGCCTCTCAGGATTCTAGCCCTTCGGCTTGAGTTTAGTATGTCTACTGATGGTGTAGTTGCAGTAGTAGTTGGAGTGGGGAGGGTGTTAACATTCCAGGAGCTTCCTCCTCCAAAAGTCGTATTTCTCCTGTTGATTCTGCCTCTCTACTAGGTGTTTATGTTGTTAAACTGTAATTGTGAGCCAGGGTATGTTCAACTGGCTCTGTTTTGTAAATTTCAATTCTAAACTTTAATAAAAAGAAATTGCAAAAAAATAAATCTCATAATAGCATGTCTATGGTCAAAATGTAAAATCATAAATTTATTTCCACATTGTATTTCCATTACGTCTAGACTACTTCTTTTTCTCTGAATGATCTCGAAGTTTGTAAACCTTGTAAAGATCCTCACACATTTACTTTCTTAAAATACATAACATGTATTCACTGTGCCCTGTGTCACATATTTCACAGAGCCTGCCTTCTGAACTAGAGAGGTGCTGAGAGTAGGCGTTCAGGAGGCAGAGCCAATACAGGAATCATTGCTTTCAGGCAACAAAGTACCATGGGATATGTAGTCCTAAGAAACAAAAAAACAAACAAACCAAAGGAATGAGCAGAGGAGAAGCTGCAAAACATGCAGGGAATCCAGGAAGTTGTGGAAAAAGATGGTCAACAGTTAGGCAGCACTTACAACATTAACCACTTCAATACTGGGCACTTTCACCCTCTTCCTGCCCAGGCCACTTTTCAGCTTTTAGCGCTGTTGCAATTTGAATGACAATTGCGCGGTCATGCAAAACTGTACCTAAACCAAATTTATGTAATTTTTTCCCCACAAATAGAGCTTTCTTTTGGTGGTATTTGATCACCACAAGGTTTTTACTACACAAATAAAAAAAGACAGAAAAGTTAGAAAAAAAAAAACTGAGGAAAGCCAGTCAATGGCACTTCTTATTTATTATGTGACCAGCTGTGATTGGACACAGCTGGTCACATGGTAAAGAGCCTACATCAGTAGGCTCTTTACCGAGATCGGAGATGCGGTGTGTCAGAGTGACTCACCGCAGCACCGATCGGCGCGCAGAGCGGTCTATCCTGCTGGACGTCATATGACGGCCAGTCAGGATAGTACAACCACTTTGCCGCCGTCAATCCGCTATAGTGGTTAAAGGAGGTTTTTTAAGTAAGCTTAGATTGTCAAATATACAGTAACTACTATTTGTGTTGTTATTAAAATGCTGATGCTATAAAATGAAAGTGTGTGCTGTGACCATAGATTTCTTTTAATGTTCGAGAAAAGTTGGTAAAACAATAGGATTGATTTGATAAAACTGCAAAATGAAAACTCTGGTGCAGCTCTGTATAGAAACCACTTCCAGTTTTTTTTTTTATCAAAGCTTCCATGCACAGCTGCACCAGATTTTGCATTCCTCAGTTTTAGTAAATCAACCCCAATGAGTATTTACTTCTTTACCACTTCAATACTGGGCACTTTTACCCCCTTCCTGCCCAGGTCACATTTTTAGCTTTCAGTGCTGTCATACTTTGATTAACAAAGTGTGAAATTTATATCCTTTTTTTTTTTTTTTTTTTACCCAAATAGAGCTTTCTTTTGGTGGTATTTAATCACCACTGGGATTTTTATTTTTTGTTAAATAAACAAAAAAGACCAAAAATGTTGAAAGAAAAACATGTTTTTCTTTGTTTCTGTTAGATTCTGAAAATATTCTGTATTATTTTGGAAACAAATATCTTTCTTCATACCTTTAGGCCAAAATGTATTCTGCTACATTATTTAGGTGAAAATAACCCAAATCAATGTATATTATTTAGTCTGTGGGAAAGCCATTGAGTCCACAATATGGTATATATCTAAAAATCAATCAATCCTGATGAACTGACGGCCTATCTCATTTCTTGGATTAGGTAGGACCTATCACTCAATACCCAGTGTGGGTGGCCATCATCCCGATAAATAGATATAGGAAAATCCCCCAATGGTATGGGATTTTATATGCCACACACACACTGAACAAGAATACAAGAAGTATGCATGTAAAAATCAACTTTATTTATAACACATAACAAAAAATCTCACAAACATGTATGTCTAGAACAGGATAGACACGACAATTAAAAACTTGCAAGTTAGACAGACCAGTATCCGTACAGAAGACCCTTGGGTGTCATTGGTAGGATGAACCGGACTGGACCCTACGCGTTTCGGGTTGAAAAACCCTTCATCAGGGGTCACCCAAAGTTCAGTACACAATGTCAACCTATTTATGGGCATAAATTACATATTAGTGTTGTAAAATTCATAAACCATACAACATCGAGATTAGGCGGTTCATTGTATGCGGTATATAAAAAATACATTGAAAATCTTAGGCTTCAGAGGTCAATACCTACCCAAAGAGGTATTGGTATTGACCTCTGAAGCCTAAGATTTTCAATGTATTTTTTATATACCGCATACAATGAACCGCCTAATCTCGATGTTGTATGGTTTATGAATTTTACAACACTAATATGTAATTTATGCCCATAAATAGGTTGACATTGTGTACTGAACTTTGGGTGACCCCTGATGAAGGGTTTTTCAACCCGAAACGCGTAGGGTCCAGTCCGGTTCATCCTACCAATGACACCCAAGGGTCTTCTGTACGGATACTGGTCTGTCTAACTTGCAAGTTTTTAATTGTCGTGTCTATCCTGTTTTAGACATACATGTTTGTGAGATTTTTTGTTATGTGTTATAAATAAAGTTGATTTTTACATGCATACTTCTTGTATTCTTGTTCAGTGTGTGTGTGGCATATAAAATCCCATACCATTGGGGGATTTTCCTATATCTATCGCATTTCTTGAAGCCTGAAAACACCAGGACAGTACAAATATCCCCCAAATTACCCCTTTTTGTAAAGTAGACAGTCCACTGTATTTAGTAAGAGGCATGGCAAGTTCTTTGAAGCTGTAATTTTTTGTCACAAGGTTTGAAAAAAAAAACAAATTTTTTTCACAACTAATATTAACGAATTAATTATAAAAAAAGTAATTAAACTGAACTAGCAAGCATGCACATTACCAGTGTCCGTCGATTCAGGTGGATGTCATATGATGTCCTCCTGAATCTCGCCTTGCCCGCTGCTGGTACCAGGTGATCAATAACAGCAGATCCCATGACAATTGTAAATAATGGATGGCTTCCTTTCATGCCATCCATTGTGTACAATTGTGCTTCTAACTGTGATCGGTCACACTGATCACATGGTACAGACAGAGCCAATCACAGCCCATCTGTGTGACCAATCAAAGTTAATCACAACAAAGAACACTGTATAAATCCGTTTTATCATAATGTGTAAAAAAATAAATAAATCGTGATCACTTCCCCAGAGTAGTACAATGTTAATATGGTAAAAAAAATACTCTGGAAAAGAAAATAATAAAAAAAAAGAAACAAATGAAAAAATTATTACATTTAGTGTCCTTGATCACAGCCACAACCAGTATATGATACTGCTGTACTGCACTGGTGACAGTATGTTAAAAACAATTGTGAGCAATCTGAGGTTCTATCAGCTGTAAGGTTCATTCTAACGAGCTAAACTTGTTGCATGTGGGCAGTATTAATTTCGTAGACTAAAATATTTTTGTCAATGAAATGAACACTATTTTAGATGACTAAAATATGACTTAAACATTTCAGATGACCAAAATACGACTAAAGCTAAAATGGCATTTTAGTAAAAAAAATATGACTAAAACTAAATCGAAATTTGACGTCAAAGTTTACACTGGTTATATATCACAATGGCTTAATCTGTGTCTGTAGTGCATGTTTAAACCTTAATATCATAAATAATAACATGTTATTAGATTTTTGCTCCAGGAGTATATAATGAGTTTGGAAATTCTAGAGAAATGCTTAAATAATGCATTACAATTTAACTAAACCCATTCGAATTTTATTTGACTAAAATTATTTTAGTTGACTAAAATATACTGGAGATTTTAGTCAACTAAAATATGACTAAAACTAAAACAATTCAGATGAGTAAAACACAACTAAAATTAAAATGGCATTTTAGTCAAAAGACTAAAACTAAATTGAAATTTGACGTCAAAATGAACACTACATTGGGCACCACCAAGTTGAGAAAGTGAGGGAGCATGATGTAGCGCCCTGCCCTAGTTAGGCTAAATTTAGTTTTTTTGCTCTTTGGAGTGGTGATCTGTTTTTATGGTCTGGTCAGGTTTCTTTAAGCTTAGTAGTTGTGCACTCCTGCTTGCCTCTGGAAGAAGGTTCCAGAAAATGGAGTAGGAAGGTCAGCCACAGAAGTTATGCATTTTTTTTCTTCTCTGGCCAATCCCTGGAAGGGGCACCCACAAGGTGGCTGAGGGAAAAGATAAATACTTGGAAGGCTTGATCAGAGTGTTCTTGTCCTGCGGCTGCTACCCCTGGGAGGCAGCCTGTGTACTGGAGTTGATGTTTGGGCCTCAGCATGTGCTTTGATGAGTGCCTGAAAGAAATCTGATTGAGAGACATTTGCTGGAGACTGATCTGGAGAAGGACCCTTTCTTCCTCATTGGAGATTGTTTCATGGATACTGCATGGCAAACAGCTATCCTTGGTCTATCTGAGTAAGACTTTGATTATGGCTCCCGGATGTGCATGTGCTTGGGGATGTAAATGCCAAAGGTTATTGTGAAGACTGGGACTGCTCAAATAGAATTTTAGATTAGCTGACCATTCCCTTCCATTCCCGGCAAAGGCTTTTACAAGGGGATTTGCCTAAAGTTTGAATTCCTGCTAATTTCATCAGGCGTTTTGGAGTATCCTGCACCCGTGTCCCTCTCCTGTTCAACTTTTCTACAATAAATACTGTGAGGGATTAGCTCAGTGGCGGGTATGGATGACCCCTTGGGGGGGTGCGTTTACACAGGGAGATAGCTGAGAAGTGGTTGCAAACAATAGTTTGGTTTATTCTTGCAATTTACTTCACACAAGTGCAAGCCTCAAAAACATCAAAATAAAAATAAAACACAAAATAAATCCTTGCCACTGTGGGCGGTTACCTTCTCACATACAGGAACCTACCTACGGAGTCTGTCTCCAACCTACTGTTGGGCAGACTTTGCTGATCCTACAGCAGACCATCAATAGTCCATTTATTTTCTCTTCACACAACAAATGTCCATTGAACATGTCCCTTTTCTCTTCACATAGAGGACATTCCTTTGCTTGTCTCTTCACATAGCAAACAGTTCATTTATTTCTTTTCACATAGAAATAGTCCAAGACCTCACCTTGAGTAGTCTTCAGTCTTAATTAATTTCCCCTTCACACAGGAAATGTCCATTGGTTTCTTTTCACATAGAAACGATCCAAGACCTCACCTTGAGTAGTCTTCACACTTGTTACCCTCCTCAGTGCACATCGCTTCAGGAGGTCTTCCCCATGCTCACACAGCTTCAGGGGGCACACATCTGACTGTCCTGCTCTCCCCAGCTTCACACAGCGTCAGGAGGCAGCAATCAATAGACTTTCTTTGGACAAATTATAGAGGCCTTAACTTCCACAGTCTGTTCAACGTCCTTAGACAGTTCTGGCTACCTCTGCAGCCGACACCCTATAGTAATTGGTGAATTTTCCAAACCAGGTGGAAATGTATCTCCTGTCTGTGACTACATCCACAGATTTACCTGACTTCCTGTCACATACCCCCCCTCTTGTTTCAACCCTAGGGTTGGGACACACTTTTCCAGGCCCGCACGTGTCAGGCACTTCTCTTGACTCTCACTGATAAGCCTCCTAGTATCTTCAAGCTTCAGGATGAAAGATTTCTCATAAATGTCAGACAACTTGTCCTTCATCTCATATACACATTCTTCAACTGCATTTATGCCATTTCGCTCCTTCTCAATTTTGTCCTGCATAACCGTCTGTTCTATCGGCCATGGAGGACCGTGATCCATAGGCAACTCAATTGTGCTAATCTTAATGTCTTCAACAATCTTGAGCTTAGCTTGCTCTAAGATGCTGTGCAGAGGACCTTCCCTTTGCGACAACAGGCGGTCACACATTTCTTCAAAGTGACCCCTGTTCCTTTTTCCAGAGACATCATCCACTTTCCTTCCACCAACATATGGGTCAAAGGCAACAACACAGTCTATTACAGGTTTCTTCAATGCACTTTCTGCTATTGCACTACTTTTCCCTTGTAGCTCCTTTAGTATTTCCTTGCTTTGGTTGAATTGCATCTCTGCTGAACTATTTGACTGCTCAAGGTCACCTAGTTCCTTTTCTTTATCTGAACTCCACATGGAATGTATCTCAAGATCACGCTCAAACTTCTGCCACCTGTCTTTCACCAGTTCCATTTTGGAAATATTTTACCGGAAAGGCACGTATTCATTTGCTTCACGTTTTCACCAACAGCCTTAGTTTTCTCCACTAGGTGGTGTTTGCTTTTTTCTCCAAGTTTTATATCACTTGCCTTAGTTTTCTCCACTAGGTTTTCAGGCTGAACTGAGAAATCATCACATTTCTTACCCAGCTCCTTTGTTTGCTGAAGTTCTAATGACACACTTTCGAATACTTGAAGTTTTTGAAGGAACGGTTTATTCCAAAGGGGTGATTCAAGGAACATGTCATCACATTTCTGATACTCACTCAGGACAGACCCCAAAACACTGATCCTTTTATAAACTGCATCAGGCACACTATCCCCTCTTTGGGACAGATCCTCTTCAAGTTCTTCCAACTGAATCTTCATTTCTTCTACTTGCTGTTCTAAGGCTCGCTTAGACTTTTCTAGCTCCTGAACGCTTTTCACAACATCATCCTTGGAGCTGACCAAATCTTCCATTTCTGTACACAGCTGTTTGTTAACTCTTTCTAGTTCAACCTTACACTCTAGAGCTTCCTCCAAGGAGCGAGCCAAGAACAGGGCTTTGCTCTCTTTATTAGGGTTGAGCGAACACCTAGATGTCCGTGTTCGACGGGTTCGGCCGAACTTTAAAAAAAAGTCCGGGTCCGTGTCCCGGACTTTTACCGAACTTTTCCCGGACACCGAACCCCATTGAAGTCAATGGGGACCCGAACTTTAAGGCACTAAAATGGCTCTAAAACACCAAAGGAAAGGGCTAGAGTGCTGCAAATGGCAGCAAAACGTAATTAAGAGCATGGCAAGTGCTCTGCAAACAAATGTGGATAGGGAAATAACTTAAAACAACAAAAAAAAAACAGAAAAATAAAACAATGTTCTTCTTCATCTCTGAAGGACGAGGCCCATATGGAGTAGGAGGGAGGTTGAGGTGGTGGTGGATGTGGCGGTGACATAGGCGTGCGCACAGGGTGTGCTGGGTGTGCCTGGGCACACCCTAATCACCTAGGGCACATAGCATTGCCAGTGAGGAGATGGGAAAGATCTCCCTGGGACCTGCTCTGCTCTATTTCTCCTTGCCTACAGGTACATGGCCCCGATACATTACTCTCCCTGCTGGCAAACACATGCATGTGTATTTCAACTTTGGGGTGCACACCTTAATGCAATAGGCTGCGCACACCTATGGGCGGTGTAGGTGGAAGCGGCGGTGGAGGAGGACCAGGGCCGGATTAACAGCATCATGGGCTTGGTGCTGAGGATTTTGAAGGGCCTTAAGGGCCGTGCCTTGCCATGCACCCAGAGGAGGAAGGGTGCAGCCATGCATGCCTAATTCAACATGGGATGCTGTCTCTGAAGCCCATAAACACATCCATGCATCGCCAACTGTCCCTCCTTGTCCGGCCTTCACGCTGTGTGGGGAGGTTCTGAGGGTGCTGCCTGGGGAAGCGAGCATAGAAGCCAGACTTCTGTGTTTACAAGTGACAGAAGAGCGGTAACAGTGAATATGGCCAACCCGGGGCCTATATAAAAGGTAGGGGCCTGGAGCTGCAGCTCCAATAGCCCCTACATTAATCTGGCCCTGAGGAGGAGGACGAGGTAGCCAACACTGCTTCTTTTCAAAAATTTTAAATGAGGGTACACCCCAAAAGAGTGAGAAAGAGCAAAAATGGAACAATGGGTGGGTAAGGTCGGTATCCATTGCTATTCTGCATAAGGTACGGAAAAGTCCCGTGGGATCCATGCCTGGTTCATTTTAATGAACGTGAGCTTGTCCACATTGTCTCTGGACAGGCGGCTGCGCTTGTCTGTTATAACGCCCCCAGCCGTGCTAAATACCCGTTCAGATAATACACTGGCTGCAGGGCACGCCAGCACCTCCAAGGCGTAAAGGGCAAGCTCAGGCC
Organism: Pelophylax lessonae; assembly: GCF_965119305.1. Lineage (NCBI taxonomy): Eukaryota > Metazoa > Chordata > Amphibia > Anura > Ranidae > Pelophylax > Pelophylax lessonae. The sequence goes on along the minus strand of NC_138770.1, from coordinate 231,185,465 downwards.
ATGTGCCCAATTTGGAGACCCAGAAGTTGAAGGGGGCAGACCCGTCATTCACTACATGTAGGCGTGTGCACACATACTGCTCCACCATGTTGGTAAAATGCTGCCTCCTGCTAAGACGTTCCATCTGAGCTGCTGGTGCTGCTGTTTGTTGTGGCGTGCTGACAAAGCTTTTCCACATTTCGGCCATGCTAACCCTGCCTTCTGAGGTGCTGGCGGTGCCCTGGTTGCGTTGGCGACCTCCTCCTCCTCCTCCTCTGCCTTGTGCTTCCACTGTGGCCCCGCTGTCAGATGGGAATGCCAGCAGCATGGCGTCTACCAGCGTGCGCTTGTACTCGCGCATCTTGCGATCGCGCTCCAGTGAGTGAATTAAGGACGGTACGTTGTCCTTGTAACGGGGATCCAGCAGCGTGGCCACCCAGTAATCAGCACAAGTTAGAATGTGGGCAACTCGGCGGTCGTTGTGGAGACACTGCAGCATGTAATCGCTCATGTGTGCCAGGCTGCCCAGAGGCGACGAAAGGCTGTCCTCTGTGGGAGGTGTATCGTCCGTGTCCTCTGTATCCCCCCAGCCACGCACCAGTGATGGCCATGAGCTGGCCTGGGTGCCACCCTGCTGTGAACATGGTTCCATCTCCTCCTCCAGCTCCTCCTCCTCCTCATCCTCCTCATCCTCCAGAACTGTGCCCCTGCTGGACAATTGCGTCCCTGGCGTTTGCGTGTGCAGGAACCCACCCTCGGAGCCCCTTGCGAATGACTGCCCTGAAAGCCTTGGAAATGTTACCTCTTCATCCTCCTCCTCCTCCTCATCCTGTGCCACATCCTCTTCCATCATCGCCCGAATTGTTTTTTCAAGGAGGCATAGAAGTGGGATAGTTAAGCTGAGAACGGCGTCATTGCCACTGGCCATGTTGGTGGAGTACTCAAAACAGCGCAACAAGGCACACAGGTCTCGCATGGAGGCCCAGTTATTGGTGGTGAAGTGGTGCTGTTCCGCAGAGCGACTCACGCGTGCGTGCTGCAGCTGAAACTCCACTATGGCCTGCTGCTGCTCGCACAGTCTTTCCAGCATGTGCAAGGTGGAGTTCCACCTTGTGGGCACGTCACATATGAGGCGGTGAGCGGGAAGGCCGAAGTTACGCTGCAGCGCTGCCAGGCGAGCAGCAGCAGGGTGAGAACGCCGAAAGTGCGCACAAACGGCCCGCACTTTCTGCAGCAGCTCTGACATATCGGGGTAGTTTTTAAGGAACCTCTGCACCACCAAATTCAGCACATGCGCCAGGCAAGGGATGTGCGTCAAACCGGCTAGGCCCAGAGCTGCTATGAGATTTCGCCCGTTATCACACACCACCAGGCCGGGCTTGAGGCTCGCTGGCAGCAACCACTCATTTGTCTGCTGTTCCATGCTCCTCCACAACTCCTGCGCGGTGTGTGGTTTGTCCCCCAAACAGGCAAGTTGTAAAACTGCCTGCTGTCGTTTACCCCTGGCCGTGCTGAAGTTGGTGGTGAAGGTGTTACGCTGTCCGGATGAGGAGGCGGTAGAGGATGAGGAAGCGGAGTAGGAGGAGTTACGAACAGGAGGCAAACTGAAGCGCCCTGCAATCCTCGGTGGTGGAAGGACATGCGCCAAATTGCTATCCGCCTCAGGCCCATCCGCCACTGCATTTACCCAGTGTGCCGTTAGGGAGATATAACGCCCCTGACCGTGCTTACTGGTCCACGTATCCGTAGTTAGGTGGACCTTGGCACAGATGGCGTTGCGCAGTGCACACCTGATATTTTCCCCCACTTGGTTGTGCAGGGAAGGGATGGCTTGCCTGGAAAAGTAGTGGCGGCTGGGCACGACGTACTGTGGGACAGCCACCGACATAAGGTTTTTAAAACTGTGCGTCTCCACCAGACGGAATGACAGCATTTCAAAGGCCAATAATTTTGAAATGCTGGCATTCAGGGCCAGGGATCGCGGGTGGGTAGGGGGGTACTTCCTCTTCCTCTCAAGTGTTTGGGAGATGGAAAGCTGAACGCTTCCACGGGACATTGTGGAGATGGTTGTTGGTGACCCAGGTGGTGGTGTTGCTGACAGATCGTCTGTTTGCGGGGTGGCAGGTGCCGGTATCACTACAGATGTGGCTGGAGCGGCCGAGACTGCAGCAGAAGAGGAAGCAGGATGAGCCAGAGACGTTTCTTGGTTTTGAAGGTGTGTACTCCACTGCAGCTCGTGCTTTGCACTTAGATGCCTGATCATGCAGGTTGTGCTCAGGTTGAGAAGGTTCATGCCTCGCTTCAAGCTCTGATTGCACAGGGTGCAAACCACTCGTGTCCTGTCATCAGCACATTTTCTAAAGAACTTCCACGCTAGAGAACTCCTTTGAGCTGACTTTGGTGCGCTCGTTCCCTTGCTGCGTTGGGCAGTAGCGGGCGTAGTGTCTAGGGCACGGCCGCTCCGCTTCTGCACCCTGCTCCCTCTTCTGCTGTGCTGGTGGCTCTGTGCGACCACCGCCTCTTCCTCCAAACTACTCAGGTCACCTGCATGACGTTCATTCCATGTGGGGTCGAGGACCTCATCGTCCTCCACATCATCTTCCACCCAGTCTTCACCCCTGCCCTCCTTGTCGGTCTCCACAATGCTGAACGCCGCAGCAGTTGGCACCTGCGTTTCGTCATCATCGGAGACGTGCTGCGATGATCCTTGCATGTACTCATCTTGAGAAATAAGTGGTTGGGCATCGCTGCACTCAATCTCTTCCACTTCTGGGGCAGGGCTAGGTGGATGGCCCTGGGAAACCCTGCTGACAGAGTCCTCAAAAAGAATAAGAGACTGCTGTATGGCTTGGGGCTCAGACTGCTGGCCTGATTTGCAAGGGGGTGAGGTGAAAGACGGTTGGACATTGGCTGCAGGTGCCAACTCTGACCTTTCTGCAGTAGACTGGGTGGGAGACAATGTGAAGGAACTGGAGGCACTGTCAGCAGCAAACCAATCTACTATCGCCTCAACTTGTTCTGGCCTCATCACTTCTAGGGGCGTTTGATGCCCTACCAAATACTGATGCAGGTTCTGTCGCCTACTCACACTTGAGGAAGGTGTTTCACTTGTGCGTGTAGCTGGCACAGATCGACCATGTCCTCTCCTTGCAACAGGAGCTCTACCAGCAGCACCACGACCCAGGCCACGGCCCTTATTTGACGGTCTCCTCATATTTCTGTAATTTAAGATCTTGCCCTAGAAAGGTTTTTATTGAATAGCGGAATAGAAAATATGATCCAAAAAAAGTGTATGTATATCACACGTACACAACCACACTAGGCCCCAATTACTATTGTTTGTACCCCTAAAAGGCTAGATGAGGAGTAGGGGGAGTATGGAACAGGCAGCACCCTCAAACCTTCAGAAGTATGAGATGAACCCCAACAACTTGGAAAGGTGGATCTCTCTCACACGTACCGACACAGACTATCCCGCAATTCAATTGATCCTCAAAGGTTTTTATTGAATAGCGGAATAGGAAATATGATCAAAAAAAGTGTATGTATCTCGCACGTACACAACCACACTAGGCCCCAATTACTATTGTTTGTACCCCTAAAAGGCTAGATGAGGAGTAGGGGGAGTATGGAACAGGCAGCACCCTCAAACCTTCAGAAGTATGAGATGAACCCCAACAACTTGGAAAGGTGGATCTCTCTCACACGTACCGACACAGACTATCCCGCAATTCAATTGATCCTCAAAGGTTTTTATTGAATAGCGGAATAGGAAATATGATCAAAAAAAGTGTATGTATCTCGCACGTACACAACCACACTAGGCCCCAATTACTATTGTTTGTACCCCTAAAAGGCTAGATGAGGAGTAGGGGGGGTATGGAACAGGCAGCACCCTCAAACCTTCAGAAGTATGAGATGAACCCCAACAACTTGGAAAGGTGGATCTCTCTCACACGTACCAACACAGACTATCCCCCAATTTAACTGATCCCCAAAGGTTTTTGATTAAATAGCGGAATAGAAAATATGATCCAAAAAAAGTGTATGTATATCACACGTACACAACCACACTAGGCCCCAATTACTATTGTTTGTACCCCTAAAAGGCTAGATGAGGAGTAGGGGGAGTATGGAACAGGCAGCACCCTCAAACCTTCAGAAGTATGAGATGAACCCCAACAACTTGGAAAGGTGGATCTCTCTCACACGTACCGACACAGACTATCCCGCAATTCAATTGATCCTCAAAGGTTTTTATTGAATAGCGGAATAGGAAATATGATCAAAAAAAGTGTATGTATCTCGCACGTACACAACCACACTAGGCCCCAATTACTATTGTTTGTACCCCTAAAAGGCTAGATGAGGAGTAGGGGGGGTATGGAACAGGCAGCACCCTCAAACCTTCAGAAGTATGAGATGAACCCCAACAACTTGGAAAGGTGGATCTCTCTCACACGTACCAACACAGACTATCCCCCAATTTAACTGATCCCCAAAGGTTTTTGATTAAATAGCGGAATAGAAAATATGATCCCAAAAAAGTGTATGTATATCACACGTACACAACCACACTAGGCCCCAATTACTATTGTTTGTACCCCTAAAAGGCTAGGAGTAGGGGGAGTATGGAACAGGCAGCACCCTCAAACCTTCAGAAGTATGAGATGAACCCCAACAACTTGGAAAGGTGGATCTCTCTCACACGTACCAACACAGACTATCCCCCAATTTAACTGATCCCCAAAGGTTTTTGATTAAATAGCGGAATAGAAAATATGATCCCAAAAAAGTGTATGTATATCACACGTACACAACCACACTAGGCCCCAATTACTATTGTTTGTACCCCTAAAAGGCTAGGAGTAGGGGGAGTATGGAACAGGCAGCACCCTCAAACCTTCAGAAGTATGAGATGAACCCCAACAACTTGGAAAGGTGGATCTCTCTCACACGTACCAACACAGACTATCCCCCAATTTAACTGATCCCCAAAGGTTTTTGATTAAATAGCGGAATAGAAAATATGATCCCAAAAAAGTGTATGTATATCACACGTACACAACCACACTAGGCCCCAATTACTATTGTTTGTACCCCTAAAAGGCTAGGAGTAGGGGGAGTATGGAACAGGCAGCACCCTCAAACCTTCAGAAGTATGAGATGAACCCCAACAACTTGGAAAGGTGGATCTCTCTCACACGTACCAACACAGACTATCCCCCAATTTAACTGATCCCCAAAGGTTTTTGATTAAATAGCGGAATAGAAAATATGATCCCAAAAAAGTGTATGTATATCACACGTACACAACCACACTAGGCCCCAATTACTATTGTTTGTACCCCTAAAAGGCTAGGAGTAGGGGGAGTATGGAACAGGCAGCACCCTCAAACCTTCAGAAGTATGAGATGAACCCCAACAACTTGGAAAGGTGGATCTCTCTCACACGTACCAACACAGACTATCCCCCAATTTAACTGATCCCCAAAGGTTTTTGATTAAATAGCGGAATAGAAAATATGATCCAAAAAAAGTGTATGTATATCACACGTACACAACCACACTAGGCCCCAATTACTATTGTTTGTACCCCTAAAAGGCTAGGAGTAGGGGGAGTATGGAACAGGCAGCACCCTCAAACCTTCAGAAGTATGAGATGAACCCCAACAACTTGGAAAGGTGGATCTCTCTCACACGTACCAACACAGACTATCCCCCAATTTAACTGATCCCCAAAGGTTTTTGATTAAATAGCGGAATAGAAAATATGATCCCAAAAAAGTGTATGTATATCACACGTACACAACCACACTAGGCCCCAATTACTATTGTTTGTACCCCTAAAAGGCTAGGAGTAGGGGGAGTATGGAACAGGCAGCACCCTCAAACCTTCAGAAGTATGAGATGAACCCCAACAACTTGGAAAGGTGGATCTCTCTCACACGTACCAACACAGACTATCCCCCAATTTAACTGATCCCCAAAGGTTTTTGATTAAATAGCGGAATAGAAAATATGATCCCTAAAAAGTGTATGTATATCACACGTACACAACCACACTAGGCCCCAATTACTATTGTTTGTACCCCTAAAAGGCTAGGAGTAGGGGGAGTATGGAACAGGCAGCACCCTCAAACCTTCAGAAGTATGAGATGAACCCCAACAACTTGGAAAGGTGGATCTCTCTCACACGTACCAACACAGACTATCCCCCAATTTAACTGATCCCCAAAGGTTTTTGATTAAATAGCGGAATAGAAAATATGATCCCAAAAAAGTGTATGTATATCACACGTACACAACCACACTAGGCCCCAATTACTATTGTTTGTACCCCTAAAAGGCTAGGAGTAGGGGGAGTATGGAACAGGCAGCACCCTCAAACCTTCAGAAGTATGAGATGAACCCCAACAACTTGGAAAGGTGGATCTCTCTCACACGTACCAACACAGACTATCCCCCAATTTAACTGATCCCCAAAGGTTTTTGATTAAATAGCGGAATAGAAAATATGATCCCAAAAAAGTGTATGTATATCACACGTACACAACCACACTAGGCCCCAATTACTATTGTTTGTACCCCTAAAAGGCTAGGAGTAGGGGGAGTATGGAACAGGCAGCACCCTCAAACCTTCAGAAGTATGAGATGAACCCCAACAACTTGGAAAGGTGGATCTCTCTCACACGTACCAACACAGACTATCCCCCAATTTAACTGATCCCCAAAGGTTTTTGATTAAATAGCGGAATAGAAAATATGATCCCAAAAAAGTGTATGTATATCACACATACACAACCACACTAGGCCCCAATTACTATTGTTTGTACCCCTAAAAGGCTAGGAGTAGGGGGAGTATGGAACAGGCAGCACCCTCAAACCTTCAGAAGTATGAGATGAACCCCAACAACTTGGAAAGGTGGATCTCTCTCACACGTACCAACACAGACTATCCCCCAATTTAACTGATCCCCAAAGGTTTTTGATTAAATAGCGGAATAGAAAATATGATCCCAAAAAAGTGTATGTATATCACACGTACACAACCACACTAGGCCCCAATTACTATTGTTTGTACCCCTAAAAGGCTAGGAGTAGGGGGAGTATGGAACAGGCAGCACCCTCAAACCTTCAGAAGTATGAGATGAACCCCAACAACTTGGAAAGGTGGATCTCTCTCACACGTACCAACACAGACTATCCCCCAATTTAACTGATCCCCAAAGGTTTTTGATTAAATAGCGGAATAGAAAATATGATCCCAAAAAAGTGTATGTATATCACACGTACACAACCACACTAGGCCCCAATTACTATTGTTTGTACCCCTAAAAGGCTAGGAGTAGGGGGAGTATGGAACAGGCAGCACCCTCAAACCTTCAGAAGTATGAGATGAACCCCAACAACTTGGAAAGGTGGATCTCTCTCACACGTACCAACACAGACTATCCCCCAATTTAACTGATCCCCAAAGGTTTTTGATTAAATAGCGGAATAGAAAATATGATCCCAAAAAAGTGTATGTATATCACACGTACACAACCACACTAGGCCCCAATTACTATTGTTTGTACCCCTAAAAGGCTAGATGAGGAGTAGGGGGAGTATGGAACAGGCAGCACCCTCAAACCTTCAGAAGTATGAGATTGTGTTCACTGTACCCCACAAAGATTGAGTTCACTGCACCCCACAATGATTGTGTTCACTGCACCCCACAAAGATTGTGTTCACTGCACCTCACAAAGATTGTGTTCACTGTACCCCCCAAAGATTGTGTTCACTGCACCCCACAAAGATTCTGTTCACTGTACCCCACAAAGATTGTGTTCACTGCACCCCAAAAAGATTGTGTTCACTGCACCCCAAAAAGGATGTTGTTCACTGCACCCCAAAAAGGATGTTGTTCACTCCACCCCAAAAAGATTGTGTTCACTGCACCCCACAAAGATTGTGTTCACTGCACCCCAAAAAGATTGTGTTCACTGCACCCCAAAAATGATTTTGTTCACTGCACCCCAAAAAGGATGTTGTTCACTCCACCCCAAAAAGATTGTGTTCACTGCACCCCAAAAAGATTGTGTTCACTGCACCCCACAAAGGATTTTGTTCACTGCACCCCAAAAAGATTGTGTTCACTGCACCCCAAAAAGGATGTTGTTCACTGCACCCCAAAAAGATTGTGTTCACTGCACCCCACAAAGGATTTTGTTCACTGCACCCCACAAAGATTGTGTTCACTGCACACCAAAAAGGATTGTGTTCACTGCACCCCAAAAAGATTTTGTTCACTGCACCCCAAAAAGATTTTGTTCACTGCACCCCAAAAAGATTGTGTTCACTGCAGCCCAAAAAGATTGTGTTCACTGCAGCCCAAAAAGATTGTGTTCACTGCAGCCCAAAAAGATTGTGTTCACTGCAGCCCAAAAAGATTGTGTTCACTGCAGCTCACACACAGAAAAATGGATGTGGATCACTGACACCTGCCTATCTCCAATCCCACACCACACAGCAATATCGATTGTAGTTTGTAGAACACAGTTTCCCTAAAATTCAGCAGACTCTGTCCCTAACAGGATTGAGAAGAGATCGTAGATCAGGATTGAGTGCAGACCCCACCCCCCACACAGCAATATCGATTGTAGTTTGTAGAAGACACTGACCCTATAATTCAGCAGACTCTATCCCTAAAATGCCTACAACTCGCCCTGCCTAAACACTCCGACCTGTCCCTCAATTCTATCTGGACACAAATGGTTTTTTCCTGCCTATCTTTCCCTAATCAGCAGCCAGCACGTTGATGTGTGCTCTGTCCCTGAATCTAAGCAGCATAATGACGCCGCTGCGGCTGCCTCGAACTTATAAAGACTTGGTCACATGCTTCAGACGGCCAATCACAGCTACTGAGACATTTGCAGGCATGGCTGGGATGGCTTAAGGCACACCAGTTAAACGATTGTTGATTGGCTGTTGAAAGCCCGCCATGAAAAGAGCGCCAAAGCATGCAAAACCCGGAAATAAAACGACCGAACACGGATTTTTACCCGAACATACAGTAAAGTGTCCGTGTCCGTGTTCGGGTACAAAAAATCCAATTATTCGGTACGAACACGAATAATACAGTCCGTGTTCGCTCAACACTACTCTTTATCCCACGCCTCCACTTCTGCATGATCGCGTTCTTCTGCATATTTTGCAGACACAGTCTTCTCCTCACCAAGCATCTGATCAAACTTCTTTTTCACATCTTCAACATTTTCTAATGAACCAACACTTTCTTCCATGCGTTTTTTCATATCCGCTATCTGAGCTTGCAATGTTGCGACTTGCTCTGATAGGTTTTTCTTGGCTTCCTCCTCCTCTTTTAATTGTTCCAGGATGCCATTTTTCTCAACTTCCATTTGTTTTAGTTTTGTGCTAAAACTCAGCCTTTGACACCTCTCTTCCTGTAAGAGTTCCTGCGTGTCTTGCAGCTGCGATTCCAAGATAGAGAAATCTTTGGCAATTTCTCTATATTTTCTGTCTGCTTGAGAAATCTGATTTGTGACATTGTCCAACTCAACCTGCAGTCGGTTTGCCTTCTCTGACAGCTTAGCACACAATCGGTCACCTTCTGACACCTTGACTTGCGATTCCTGCAGCTGTGCCTCTACTTTTTTTCCTCTTGTGTTCAGAATCTCATTTTCCCTGCATAAGAGCCTTCACCTCATTGGCTAGTTTCTGGGGATGAGAATGTAATTCTGCCACACAAGCTTCTTTCTTCTTTAACTGCTGCTGGACACGTTGGGCTTCATCTTTCCAACTTTCACAGTCCGTACGCAATTCATCTACCACATTGCTCAAAGTGGTGAGCTCATACACAGTACTCAGTAATTTAGCCTCTCTCTCACTTTTCTCCTTGTAGCTGAGAGACAATGTCGTTTTCAGAGCGACATTCTGTTCCTGCACCCCCTGCAGGTCTATTTTTGTAGCTTCCAAAGACTGAAGACTTTTTTCCAGCTGATTACGCAACTCCAACATATCACGCATACTTTGCTCCTGCAAAGTCTGAATTTCAATTTCCTTTTCCATGAGGATGGCATCTTTCTCCATTATAGTCTCTCTACGTTTTTGTAACTCGGAAAAAAGAAGAGCAGTGGATTCTTCCCACTGTAACACCTGAGCCTGCAAGTTTCTATGCTCCATCCTAAGCAACTCCAGGGCTCGTTCCTTTTCTTCCATTTTCCATTTCAAGGCATCCAACTCAGCCCTGCACACATATTCGGTTTCCTCCAAACCGATTGCCTCCATTGGCTGCTGGCGTCTCTGTTTCCAGCCTGCCATGCTCTCTTGGTGAGCCTTTTGTTGAGCTGCAAAGCTCCGCTGAAAATCCGCATTTGCCTGCTGTTGAGCTGCATTTGCCTCAGTGTTGCTAGAGACAACAACCTTTCTCTTTAGCAGATTCTGTTCAGGCATGGATGGGGCTTGTTCAGGCGGTAACATCCCCTCCATCCATAGAATCCGGTCTCTCATTTCAGCTATCTTTGCATCTTTCAGGCGTTTTGATCGCCCCATCTTCAATACTCCACAATAAATTTTTCACAGTCCAGCAAATAAATTTGAGACCACTGTCTCTTTAAAGCCAGTAGCTTTTCTCTCTCTTGCAGGATCTCCTTTCCTGCAGACACAGTTTGTGCAGTCTCATGCACCAGACACAACAAAGTCTATCAAAAATTTTGAGACCACTGTCTCTTTAAAACAAGTAGTTTTTCCTCTCTTTCAGGATCTTCTCTCCTGCACACACAGATTGTGCAATCTCATGTACCAGACAAAGTTCATAGAACATATGCACTTCTTTGCAGGGATCTCTGCTTCTGCCCGCATCCTCCACCATATGTGAGGGATTAGCTCGGTGGCGGGTATGGATGACCCCTTGGGGGGGTGCGTTTACACAGGGAGATAGCCGAGAACTGGTTGCAAACAATAGTTTGGTTTATTCTTGCAATTTACTTCACACAAGTGCAAGCCTCAAAAACATCAAAATAAAAATAAAACACAAAATAAATCCTTGCCTCTGTGTGGGCGGCTACCTTCTCACATACAGGAACCTACCTACGGAGTCTATCTCCAACCTACTGTTGGGCAGACTTTGCTGATCCTACAGCAGACCATCAATAGTCCATTTATTTTCTCTTCACACAACAAATGTCCATTGAACATGTCCCTTTTCTCTTCACATAGAGGACATTCCTTTGCTTGTCTCTTCACATAGCAAACAGTTCATTTATTTCTTTTCACATAGAAATAGTCCAAGACCTCACCTTGAGTAGTCTTCAGTCTTAATTAATTTCCCCTTCACACAGGAAATGTCCATTGGTTTCTTTTCACATAGAAACGATCCAAGACCTCACCTTGAGTAGTCTTCACACTTGTTACCCTCCTCAGCGCACATTGCTTCAGGAGGTCTTCCCCATGCTCACACAGCTTCAGGGGGCACACATCTGACTGTCCTCCTCTCCCCAGCTTCACACAGCGTCAGGAGGCAGCAATCAATAGACTTCCTTTGGACAAATTATAGAGGCCTTAACTTCCTCATTCCGAACAGCTGAAGTCTGTTCAACGTCCTTAGACAGTTCTGGCTACCTCTGCAGCCGACACCCTATAGTAATTGGTGAATTTTCCAAACCAGGTGGAAATGTATCTCCTGTCTGTGACTACATCCACAGATTTACCTGACTTCCTGTCACAATACATAAAAAGACATCCTTTAGAGCCTAAATTTGTTGGTGTGCTTGGCACTGTGTCTGGGTCTGGCAGCCTCTTTACTTGTAAGGGAGGCCTGGGTCAATTCACAATGGGCCCCTTCAGGGCAGAGTGCTACAAAGGTTAGAGAGGTGCATTGTTCTAGAGAATATTCAATAAGTGCAGAAGAGTCATCATTTCAGAAGAGTAACCAAGCTGAAGAGGCTGAAATATACAAATTGCATGAAAATAAAAATCACACATCTCATTTTCAAAGGTACTCATCTGTGTTGAAGCATCCTCTTTATAAATACTGAAGAAAATGAGGAGCACTTGAACAGGCTGAAGAAAACTAAGCCCTGATTCACATGAGTGTAGCTTTGACATCACGCTACTTTAACACGGTTTTAAAGCCACAGATCAGTGCGATTTGCACCTTCAATTTTATTGCAGCTTGCAACTTTATTTAACAGAAGTCTATGCAATTCACAATGAAATTGGAAAAAAAGTAGTGCAGGAACCTTTTTTTAAAGTCGCTGTGGCATATGAGTCACAGCAATTTGAAAGTTTTAATTACCGGCAATGGAGTGCAACTTGTCATGCAATTTCGAACTGTTAAATTGCATGACAAATTGCACCGGTTTGAACCAGGGCTAAAGGTATTTTTACTGAAAAGTAGTAATACTACTTACTCAGTACCTGAACCTTCATACTGTGTCATGTACCAGTAAACTGCTACAGCCTTTTTGATTTCTATGTGAGCTGCACAGCAATAGAAAACATGCTGAATTGTTTTTGTTCATATTACTTTGAGTATCCCTGAAGGCAACAGAAAGCTAATTTAATGTTTGGGACACTATGCTTTAAGAGTCATCTGTTATTTATGTTGAGTGGAACACTTTATGCTCTGATAATTGTATATACTTCTTTACAAAGAGTAAATAACATTGAAACAACATAAGAAGTAAGGTCAGAGCCTGCTTTTTATATCTAGTTACAACAGCAATTTCTTGATACACTTTCTTCTTAGGCTATTCAAATGATCCTACTTGTACACAAGCCATTCTGCCTCTTTGAACTGCTTCCTTCTCTTCCACTCTGCTTTATAGGGACAACATGAGGCTGCTACCAGGTCAATTCAGATGCCTACACTTCTTGCCCTTTTTAAAAAAATAATGTATTCATGAATATTGAACTGCATTAATTTGTGTCACTTTGTGGGGCACTCATTGTTAACAACTCCAAAGGGAGCTTAGATTAGTACATATTGAAGAGATCCCACATTTCAAAATAAATATGCCGTGAGTGCCCTGGACTTTGTTTTCTTGGATTGCTGTACCTAAGTACATTTTTAGTAGGTACAAAAATGAAAAATCTTATTTGATATCCGTGCTAAAACATATAAATTACAAATGAGCAGCTGCTTAAACAGTCAGCAAAACTAGATGCAACAAAGGGGATAACTAGATGAAACGGCGCTAAAAAATGTAACTCAATATTGTGAAAACACAAAAATGAATCAATATAATCACATCAAACTTATAAGGTGAAAAACTTGTATAAAGAAATCACACCAAATATATAAATAAGTTTCCATAAGAGCCCAATCACAAGGGCTAAAAAAAGGAAAAATCTATGTGATATTAGAAGGTCCAAAGGAAACAAATCATCCAAGATTCACTTGCTCCACCAGTGTCCCACAATCCCAGTTCAAAGTGCTTCCACCACCAGGTGACACCAAGTATTAAAGCCTCTTACTGGATCCTGTGGACCATTATATAGTATGGTCAAATGTGCGTGTTACATCTCCTTATAAAGGGAAACTCCAAAACGCCAAATGTGATCCAGTCAGGGTTGGTTCATCAGCAGGATGAAAAATAAAAAGCATATACGCCCATAGTGTAACCCATAGAAAACATTTATTCAAAAACTAACAAGTGAAACTTGCAAAGGGAATCACACTAAGCAAATCCTTGGGCAATAGGTTTAAAAAACTTGGATATAGAAATAAAAACAGATACAATTGCTCTCCCAAAAAGCAGCAGGCTGTGTGGCTGCACCAGACTCTCCTGTGGGTCAGCAAGCAAAGGGTCGTAGTACAAAAATGAACTTTTGATATTGCCAGAAATGCAGTGACCTTGTCAGTTCTTGGGCACTTAACTGAATGCACAGATAATGTCTTTCTTCTGTAAATGCGTTTCACTGTCTGCTTCATCAGGAAAATACTTCAATATACAAAACCTCAAGATCAAGAGAAGCTAAAAACAACACTTACACATACTGTATATAATAACGTATACTGTATTCATATATAAATATATATATATATATATATATATATATATATATATACATATATATATTGCATTGTATCACAGATATAAAATACTGACACAATTATTTATTTATCAAGAGAAGCTAAAAAAAAACCACTTACACATACTGTCTATAGTAATGTATACTGTATTTATATATATATATATATATATATATATATATATATTGCATTGTATCGTAGATATAAAATACTGACACATTTCAGGCTTCAAACATAAACATATAAAACTGTAATTTTTTGTGAAGAATCAACAACAAGTGGGACACAATCATGAAGTGGAACGAAATTTATTGGATATTTAAAACTTTGTTAACAAATAAAAAGCTGAAAAATTGGGCGTACAAAATAATTCAGCCCCTTTACTTTCAGTGCAGCAAACTCTCTCCAGAAGTTCAGTGAAGATCTCTGAATGATCCAATGTTGACCTAAATGACTAATGATGATAAATAGAATCCACCTGTGTGTAATCAAGTCTCCTTATAAATGCACTTGCACTGTGATAGTCTCAGAGGTCCGTTTAAAGCTCAGAGAGCATCATGAAGAACAAGGAACACACCAAGCAGGTCCGAGATACTGTTGTGGAGAAGTTTAAAGCCGGATTTGGATACAAAAAGATTTCCCAAGCTTTACACATCCCAAGGAGCACTGTGCAAGCGATAATATTGAAATGGAAGGAGTATCAGACCACTGCAAATCTACGAAGACCTGGCTGTCCCTCTAAACTTTCAGCTCATACAAGGAGAATACTGATCAGAGATGCAGCCAAGAGGCCCATGATAACTCAATAAACTGCAGAGATCTACAGCTGAGGTGGGAGACTCTGTCCATAGGACAACAATCAGTCGTATACTGCACAAATCTGGCCTTTATGGAAGAGTGGCAAGAAGAAAGCCATTTCTTAAAGATATCCATAAAAAGTGTTGTTTAAAGTTTGCCACAAGCCACCTGGGAGACACACCAAACATGTGGAAGAAGGTGCTCTGGTCAGATGAAACCAAAATCAAACTTTTTGGCAACAATGCAAAACGTTATGTTTGGCGTAAAAGCAACACAGCTCATTACCCTGAACACACATCCCAACTGTCAAACGTGGTGGTGGCAGCATCATGGTTTGGGCCTGCTTTTCTTCAGCAGGGACAGGGAAGATGGTTAAAATTGATGGTAAGATGGATGGAGCCAAATACAGGACCATTCTGGAAGAAAACCTGATGGAGTCTGCAAAAGACCTGAGACTGGGACGGAGATTTGTCTTCCAACAAGACAATGATCCAAAACATGAAGCAAAATCTACAATGGAATGGTTCACAAATAAACATATCCAGGTGTTAGAATGGCCAAGTCAAAGTCCAGACCTGAATTCAATCGAGAATCTCTGGAAAGAACTGAAAACTGTTGTTCACAAATAGGGATGATCGAACGGTTCGGGTCGACCATCGGTTCGCCCCGAACATTGACTGTTCGAAATTCGGCCGAATTCCAAACTTTTTGCGGAAAAAGTTCGGAATTTGCAACCAGATCCGACCAAAATGCAAAGGGACAGGAACTGGGCTTTAAAAGCCCTTGATTGGACCAGAAACATCAGTAAAAGCCAATTGAGGGGGCAGGAGGATGCTAGGAATGTGATTGGAGTGACTAGGGGGTCCAGAGGCCAATCAGTAGTGAATACGCCCCCCCCCAGTATATAACATAGCCCCGCCAAATCTCTAGCACTGTAATACAGGGGCTGTGGAAGAGAGTGGAAGCAGTTCTGTTACTCCTGCTGCAAAAGTGTCATTTAGCAATTATTAGTGTGAGGAAAGGGATATCTAGTGTAGTTAGGGTACTATATACCACTATAGTTAGAGTCAATAATCTAGTTTCTGTAGGAAAAGTGTTAAGTGTCAGGGTGACCGTAGTGTAGTGTAGGGTGAACTGACTCTGACTGCTATGCCAGGGTGACAGAACTCATCCATGTCAGGGTGACCGCCAAAAGACAAAGATCGTTTGTCTTAGAATTGCAGTAGAGCAGGGATGGGGCTCCGCTCCTTGTATGCCAAGGTGACCGAATTCATCCATGTCAGGGTGACCGCCATAAGAAAAAGATCGTTTGTCTTAGAATTGCAGTAGAGCAGGGATGGGGCTCCACTACTTTCACACCTGGGCATTTTTGTTTCAGGCGTTTATTGGGCTTTTTTATGGACGTCTTTGGAGGCAGGCATGACATCTGAACTTCTGTGTAGGGGTATATATACACACACACATATATGTATATATACACATACACACATATAGGTGTAAAAGTAGCGGAACCCCATCCCTGCGCTAATGAAATTATTTGCAGGGATGGGGTTCCGCTCCTATCACACCTGTATGTGTGTATGTGTATATATACATATATGTGTGTGTGTATATATACCCCTATACAGAAGTTCAGATGTTATGCCTGCCTCCAAAGACGCCCAAAAAATGCCCAATAAACGCTTGCAACAACACACCTGGGCGTTTTTGTTGCAGGCGTTTATTGGGCGTCTTTGGAGGCAGGCATGACATCTGAACTTCTGTATAGGGGTATATATACACACACACACATATATATGTATATATACACATGCACATATATAGGTGTGAAAGTAGCCGAACCCCATCCCTGCGCTAATATAATTATTTGCAGGGATGGGGTTCCGCTCCTATCACACCTATATGTGTATATATACATATATGTGTGTGTGTATATATACCCCTATACAGAAGTTCAGATGTCATGCCTGCCTCCAAAGACACCCAAAAAATGCCCAATAAACGCCTGCAACAAAAACGCCCAGCTGTGTTGTTGCAGGCATTTATTGGGCATTTTTTGGGCGTCTTTGGAGGCAGGCATAACATCTGAACTTCTGTATAGCTGTATATGTACACACACACACATATATGTATATATACACATACACATATATAGGTGTGAAAGTAGCGGAACCCCATCCCTGCGCTAAAAAAAATTCTAAGAAAAATTATCTTTTTTTTCTGGTTCTAGACATGCTACAGGGCTGAAACTGCACAGGTACACTTTTTAGACCCCCCAGACACTAAATCCAAAGAAATCTCATTTTTGTTTTCCAATAATTTTTTCAATTATTGGCTCTCTATCAAAAACGACAATTTTTAAGAACTTTTTTTGTGTGATTAATAGTCCCTGGGGCATGACCCAGAACCCTAGGCACTTTTTAGGGCCATTTATTGGGTTTTAGGGCTTCAAAATGGTGTTTTTTGATTACCAAAGTTCCGGTCCTATTGATTTCAATGGGGTTCTGGAATCTGGACCCGAACTTTCGGGAAGTTCGGGTGTTCTGGTCGAACCGAACTTTTCAAAAGTTCAATCATCCCTATTCACAAACGCTCTCTATCCAACCTCACTGAGCTCGAGCTGTTTTGCAAGGAGGAATGGGCAAAAATTTCAGTCTCTCTATGTGCAAAAATGATAGAGACATACCCCAAGCGACTTACAGCTGTAATCACAGCAAAAGGTGGCGCTACAAAGTATTAACTTAAGGGGGCTGAATAATTTTGCACACCCAATTTTTCAGTTTTTTATTTGTTAAAAAAATTTGAAATATCCAATAAATTTCGTTCCACTACATGATTGTGTCCCACTTGTTGTTGATTCTTCACAAAAAATTACAGTTTTATATCTTTATGTTTGAAGCCTGAAATGTGGCAAAAGGTCGAAAAGTTCAAGGGGGTCGAATACTTTCGCAAGGCACTGTATATTGTATGTACTTATATAGCGCCGTCAATTTACGCAGCACTTTACATATACAGTATATTGCACATTCACATCAGTCCCTGTTCTCAAGGAGCTTACACTCTAATGTCCCTAACTCACATTCATACATGCACATACAGTATTAGGGCCAATTTAGGCAGGAGCCAATTAACCTACCAGAATGTCTTTGGAGTGTGGGAAGAAACTCAACAGAGGGAAAACATGCAAACTCTGTGCAGGTAGTACCATGTGTTTGATTAGGGGTATAGTGATTTATCCCTGAATCACAAGTTTATCAGTATAAAGTAATTGTATACACACTGTACATGCTTTATACCATTTGTACAAAATAAAATTGTATTGTAATATTTTAATACATTGACTTATGTTTCTGCATGGCACTTCACAGGTCTCCATGTTAGAAGGAAGGGAATGTGTTGTATGTATAAATTCAGGGATTTGGTGCCTTGGTTACCCATCACACTGAAACTAATTGTAATTCCGCGTAAAGGTAGTGTAGGTCAATGAGGAATGAGTTGCAGTAATGAAGAGGAGAGAGATAATGAGTGAGTGAATAGGTAGCTTGGTGACATTGTTGGTGTCAAGAAGGGTTTTTTGGAAATGTTGCGGAGGTTAAGGTGGCAAGATTCACACAGTGACTGGATGTGGGGCTGAAAGGCGAGGTCAGAGTCCTGGATTACACCTAGCACATGCAATGAGTAGTGGGAATAATAGTTGCACTATTGTTCTTAATAGGAAAGTCAGAGAAGTGGGGCACAGGGTAAGGGAATATTCATAACTGGTTTTAGAAAGAGTGAGTTTTAGAAAATATTGTGTCATTGATACCAATATGTCTTAAAAAAAAACATGTTGAGTGATTTCTTCTGTGTGATAAATAATATTAAGATCAGTAATATGGTTCTTCGGTTTAATTTTGGCCCAATAACACAGAAAGGATGTACTGTGCTTGAGCTGCGTCTATGCAAGCAGGAAAATGTAAACACAAAGGGGAGCTTAGTTACAGAGAATTATATAGCAAAAAGCTGCACTCTGTGAAAACATTATTACTGTTTCTTATTATCAAGCAAAGGCTAAATTATTCCAAAGGCAAAGTGCAATAGAAAGCCCATTTAGACTGTAATTGTTCTATTCATATTAGTCTTTATTGTCACATTCCAACTGCCATGGCTGAACACTTATAAGAGTAATGGAATCTCTCATTAATGTAATAAATGACTCATAATAGAATAAACTCATTTGACCATTTACTTCTGTTCATTGAGCTGTATTTGTTTCTAATTGGCCATTGGGAGTTGAGCATTAGTTCGGTTATAATTTAATTCTTTTAGCATAAATTTCCTCCTTCGGGAGATGTGATGGATTTTCTCCCATGGCTAGAAAAAAAAGGATCTTCATAAGTTGTATGACTTGTGCAGTATACACCAATGAAACACCCACATACTGTCTAGTAGACAGAAGAAGAGGTAAAGGTGTTTCCCATGAAAAAAAAAATCCAAAGTATTAGGGGAATTCAATGCCATGCTCTATTTAGCTCCAATAGGTTGCTTTGTCCACAGATTGTCTGCAGGGGACTGGTTGCTAAGGAAGGGAATTAGATCCATTTAGGTGTTATAACTGCAATAAGGGATTAAATCAGGGACGATTGCATTATCATTAATGATATAAAGTTATCTTTAGACAGATCTACATGGAGCACTTAAGGCTTTGTGGAACTCTTGAGTTTAATATTATTCCTATTTGATCATCATTTATCAATTTACTTGCCAAACAGCTACTATATCCAGGGTACAAAGTCATGAGATAAAAATGAAAATGTCCTTTATTAACTCAATACATGAACTGATTTCTGCCATTAGACAAATCTTAGCCATGAGACTTCAGAAAGGTATTTTGGCCTGTTGGTAGCAGCTTAGCCCCTCAAGTCAACTTTTGACTTTCTCTTCCTTCTATCCAGTCCTTAACATAAATGTTTTGTTTCTAATCTTCTGCCCACACCATTTGATGGCAGATATTTGGTACTGTGGCACTGCAAAACAATAAGGTCAATGCACATGCATTGCAGCATGGCAAAATGCATGGCAACACACTATAGTGCACTGCGTTACACATTTTGTGACAATTTCAGGACGCTTTGATATGTTGGCCATCCCTTATTTTCAATAGATTGCTTTAATGCAACACTCACTAATGCTCCATAAAGATGTAAATGGACCCTTAGGTTGTCTGAATCTAAAATATGGACTGCACTTCTCTACCTTATGATTCATTAGTTTGCCTGGACACCGATCTAACCAGCAGCCGGCCAAACCCTAGTGTTGCAACCTGGAAGTGGCCAACCAGCCAATTTCATGCCAAACTTCAAAAGACAAGGAATAAGAAGAGCAGGCATTTCTTCATATGATTGTGATCCTGTGCTGACCATTGATGATTTCAAAGATCAATATTATAAACAACTGTAGCCCTTTTTTTGGTGAGGTTATAAGAAATGGCCCTCCCCAAATAGAATGTTGATCTAAACATGTAGGTAAATAGGAGAACTAAAACTTTCACTAAGTGGAAGAATGGGTTTGATAATAAAGTTGGCAGCACTTCCACCAAGGACAGAGTCTGAGCACAAGGGATTCCCTTCCTGGGAAATTAACCTGTTATCTAATCAAATTATTTGGGAACAGATGAACTACTGCAGCAAGCATATAAAAAAATAACAAAAATATGGACACCAGTATGGAAATAATAAAAGCTTTCTATAAGAAAAGATTATTAATAGTTTATACATCCAATGTACAAACAGATAATATTAGCAAAGAGCCCAACAGGAGTCCTGGTGGAATTTTGTATTTATACCTGAGTAAATACAGTACAGCATCCAGCATCCCCTGGAGTGTGGATCTGGTGTACAGCAACAGAGTGGTGAAACCGATTATTCGGACAAAAGTGGAGTACGAGATCTGGTCAGTCGCCTAAGAGGTCCAGTGGATATATTTGTAACGCTGGTCACCCCTGTAGGGGTACCGCCCTCTGGTGAGTGCGGGAATAATAGGAGGGGAGCACTGATTTCCTCACCCAAGCACCCCTATTTCCTCAGATCACCCCGCAACCCACTTTTTTTCCACCCTCCTGGGACTTTTTACCTTTCTATGGACTTTTGATTGGATGTCCTATTATATTTGATATTTTTCACTTGTATGTAATGAAATTTTAGAGTATATTGCCCATATGTAATTTTTGATTCATTTATTTGCTCACTTACTCACTATCAAAACAATTTTTGAGCACCTTTACTGATTAATTTGGAGTATTTAATTATTTCTTATGCACTTTTTTCACTATTTAACTTTTTTAACCATTTATTAGTCACCTTTTATATGGTTTATTTATTTATAAGACCCACTTGTATGCACATGGTCACTTTCACTTATCTACACCTATTTAATACTTATTTAATAATTTATCAATATTTATTATTGGAAATGTATGCATCATATTTTTGAAATACTGGAGTCACTTACCTATTAATTTATTGGTTTATTTATATTTTTATCTATTTATTATATTTATTGGGCACTGTATCTTATAATATCTATTGTCAAATACTGGCATACTACACATCTACACATTTTATTCTCTCCCCTCATATATTCACTTAGTGTGCAAACCCATATTGGCAGCGCCAATTACCTCCACACTCAGCTACATATCGATATCGTTTTACTATATTTTGAGGTAGGCTGCAGCCATTTTATGATTTTGGTAATTTTTCCATTAGCGCGGAAATTTTTATTTACATTATTTAATTTGAGGGTATTTACATCCAAATCAGGTGAAAGGTGTAGAAATTACAACAGTTTGTATATGAGCCTCACACTTTTTAAGGGACCATTGGCTGCTCAGCTGTTCCATGGCCAGGTATGTGTTATTCCCTCATTATCCTATTTGCAAGGAGCAGATAAAAGGTCCAGAGTTCATTTCAAGTGTGCTATTTGCATTTGGAATCTGTTGCTGTCAACTCTTAATATGAGATCCAAAGAGCTGTCAAGACCCGGAAGACCACGGAAAACAACTGTGGTGGATGACCGAAGAATTCTTTCCCTGGTGAAGAAAACACCCTTCACAACAGTTGGCCAGATCAAGAAAACTCTCCAGGTGGTAGGTGTATGTGTGTCAAAGTCAACAATCAAGAGAAGACTTCACCAGTGTGAATACAGAGGGTTCACCACAAGATGTAAACCATTGGTGAGCCTCAAAAACAGGAAGGCCAGATTAGAGTTTGCCAAACAACATCTAAAAAAGCCTTCATAGTTCTGGAACAACATCCTATGGACAGATGAGACCAAGATCAACTTGTACCAGAGTGATGGGAAGAGAAGAGTATGGAGAAGGAAAATAACTGCTCATGATCCAAAGCATACCACCTCATTAGTGAAGCATGGTGGTGGTGGTAGTGTCATGGCGTGGGATTGTATGGCTGCCAATGGAACTGGTTCTCTTGTATTTAGTGGTGATGTGACTGCTGACAAAAGCAGCAGGATGAATTCTGAAGTGTTTTGGGCAATGTTATCTGCTCATATTCAGCCAAATGCTTCAGAACTCATTGGACAGCGCTTCACAGTGCAGATGGACAATGACCCGACATACTGCGAAAGCAACCAAAGAGTTTTTTAAGGGAAAGAAGTGGAATGTTATGCAATGGCCAAGTCAATCCCCTGACCTGAATCCGATTGAGCATGCATTTCACTTGCTGAAGACAAAACTGAAGGGAAAATGCCCCAAGAACAAGCAGGAACTGAAGACAGTTGCAGTACAGGCCTGGCAGGGCATCACCAGGGATGAAACCCAGCATCTGGAGATATCTCTGCATTCCAGACTTCAGGCTGTAATTGGCTGCAAAGGATTTGCAATCAAGTATTAAAAAGTGAAAGTTTGATTTATGATTGAATCTGTCCCATTACTTGTGGTCCCTTAAAACGTGAGAGGCACATATACAAACTGTTGTAATTCCTACACTGTTCACCTGATTTGGATGTAAATACCCTCAAATTAAAGCTGAAAGTCTGTAGTTAAAGCACATCTTGTTTGTTTCATTTTAAATCAATTGTGGTGGTGTATAGAGCCAAAAAGATTAGAATTGTGTCGATGTTCCAATATTTATGGACCTGACTGTAGTTACTAATAACTTTAATCCAGATGAATGCTGCAGCAAAGTCCAATTACAGGGGCCTTCGTGGATGACAGTGATGTGGTGTACCTCTTGATACCAAAGACCTGAAGACAAGAACAAAAGCAATGATTGGACAATCCTTCAGCCATTGTCCAATCAGCTTGGAACATAGCTTCTCACCAGCAGAAACCATGGTGTAGCACTGGAACTCAGAGTCAACCTATCTACCCTGCATCTTAGTCCCTAGCAATATCTAATCTGTAATGTAATTAGTCCTCTAACTACCAGAAGTGGCCATTGGATGCCTAACTTGGTTTCAGCCTATGCTGGTTATCAAGACCTGAGCTAAAACTAGCTATAGAATCCCAGACCAGAAGGGACAGTGTTAACTAAAATAACAAGAGCTGCATATAAACTCTATTGTAATAAACAGGTTCACCTACTAACATACAGCAAGGGGACCACTACACATGCACAACGTTTTACAGGTTTAGTTATCTAGTATAGTGCATATAAAAAAGCAACAAGAGGGCAGATAAATTGCTGTCACCCATTTTTAGATATATACAGTATATTCAGTGCACTCGGAAGCTATGGAAAACAAAAGTATACGCATAAACATAAAAGCACTTGCCTAATAACCCTTGCTTCTGTATCAGTACCAGCTTATTCCTAGTAGGATATGTGGTCTCAGCTCTTCTCTCTCTCCCCACTTCCCTCCTCTAGGGTTTAATTTGGGTACAGTGTTGCATGACTGAGCAATTGCCAGTTAAAATATATCAGTGCTGAATAGTTAAAAATGGTCTGGTCATAAAGAGGGTAAAACTTTTCAGAGGCCAAGTAGTTAGGGTAAAAAATGTCCAGCCTTTAGAACCACTTTAATAAGGAAAAATTGAGAGATAATATGTAGTATAGCAGCCAATTAGATTTCAGGTAGCCATGGTTAGAATACAGTAAACATTGTACTTCATAGTTTGCTCTGCATTTTTGAGCTTAGAATTCTGAATATGTCCCTATGTCTGCTCTATTTATTTTACATGAGGAAGGCAACACATGAACCACACCGGGATGTGATGGATAAAATGAAGCAGTCTCCGCCCTGTCTCCTCTCAGTGAGCGTGGACTGAAAGCATTACATCCCGTAGAGCTAACTGAGAGGAGGCGGGGCGGAGCGCGGAATGAAAGGATTACATCCCTGAGTACAGCTGGTGTCGGTCTAGATATAACGCGAGATTTAGTCACTAGGCAATTTGCAAGGGCTGCTGGGATACATAACGCCGCTATCCCAGGAGCCCTTGCGAATTGCCTAGTGACGTAATCGCCTATAGGCGGCTGGACCCGGAAGTGCGGATGAATGAAGAAGAAAAAAGGTATTTCCTTACAAAAAAAAATATATAGTTTACATTGATAAAAGCATTTTTAAAGGGGATTGCATACATCTCAACTTAATAAAATGGGTGGAACTCCGCTTTAAGACCATTGGGTAACAAAGAGCCAAAACAATATATCCAAAACACCTCTCTTTTGCAAAGAAGTAAAAACCGCTCATTGTCCATCAATGTACCCTTAGTGATTGATTCTATGGCCATAACTTCTAAAACAGAGGTGTCCTTATGGTGCGTGTGTAAAAAATGCCTGGGAACGCTATATTTGTTACATCCTTTCTTAATAAGTCTGCGGTGTTCACCGACTCGTGCACGTAATGTACGCATAGTGTGCCCTATGTAGAGTAGGCCACAGCGGCACCTCAGGACATAGACCACAAACTCTGTTGAACATGTAATAAATTGTTTGATGTTAAACAATCTTCCAGGAAGTCCACCCAATGTAATCTTTCGGTATTAGAAAAACAGGCTCTCAAGGATCTCACCAACAATACTGGATTGATTATCAAGCAGGCTGACAAGGGTTGGTAGTTTGATAGTGCAGGACCCAAGATCCTTTGGTCGGGTTTCAGTCCGAATTAAGGATCTTGATAGAGAGAGCTTGGCGTGGGGGGCTTGTGGATGATAGGAAAAAGAAGTTTCTTCTTCCTCCGGTGTGTAGTACTCCTTATTTTTACCATCTACCCAAAGTCCACAAGTCCCTCGTGAATCCTCCAGGCAGACCTATAGTCACTGGCACTAACATTTTCACCAATGGGTTATCTAAATACATTGATTATTTCCTTCAGCCCATTGTCTGTGAACTTCCATCATACATTAGGGACTCCCAACATGTTCTAAAGGTACTCAAACCTTATGTTTGGGAAGATTATTATATATGGGCATCATTGGACTTCTCGTCCCTTTACACATCTATCCCCCATGAGGTGGGCCTTGCTGCTCTCCAACATTTCTTGCTGAAGGCCGGTGACATCAACTCGGAACAGACTATTTTTCTAGTTGATGCCACTGAATTTTGCCTGCGACATAACTATTTTACCTTTTTGGATCAGTTTTTCTTGCAGGTTAAAGGCACTGCCATGGGGGCTAACATTGCCCTGGGCTATGCCAACCTCACAATGGGTTTTTGGGAGGAGAGGTACATAGGTGTTATATAGACGATATACTTTTGATCTGGGACGGTGGCCCGGATGTCTTTTCCTCTTTCGTCAATCATTGTAATGCCAACCCTATGGGCTTATCCTTCACCCATGTGTTAGATCCTCTAGAATTAGTATTTTTAGATCTTGTCTTGTCCCATGAGGGTGACACCATCATTAGTAGGAATCACACCAACCCTACCAGTGGCAACTCATATCTTCACTACTCTAGTTGCCACCACCCCTCCTGGAAGCGAAGTGGAGGACTACATTACACAGGGCTTGTCTGTGACTAACAAATTTAGAGACTAAGGGTACCCTCCATCTTTAGTTAAGGAAGCCTTTGATGCCCATTTGAGTTCTGCTAAGAATACACGTAGCAAGGCAAATACCCAAGATCAGGGCACAATTAGATTTACTACAGTGTTCAACGACAAATATAGAGCCATATCTGGCATCATAAAGAAGCACTACAAGATCCTCCAGCTCGATCAACGTTTAGCCCCCACATTACCTCCTGCTCTCCAGGTGACATTTAGAGATGTCCCGAACTATTCGCCGGCGAACAGTTCCCGACGAACATCACTTGTTCACGTTCACCTCGGCGGGCAAACATATGCGATGTTCGGTCCGCCCCCTATACATCATCATTGAGCAAACTTTGACCCTGTACCTCACAGTCAGCAGGCACATTCCAGCCAATCAGCATGCCCTCCCTCCCAGACCCTCCCACCTCCTATAAAAAAGCAAGGGCAGCATCCATCTTAGATTCATTCTGAAGCTGCAGAGTTAGTTAGAGCAGGGAGAGTGCTGCTGCTGAATTAATAGGGAAATCCTTAGCTAGGCCAGTGTTCTGTGTCCACTCCTGCTGTAAGGACAGCATTCTGTCAGCACCCCAAAAAGCCCTTTTTAGGGCTGGCATATCAGTCTGCTTATATTTATTTTTTTTCTATATATATACAGACTGTACTGTGTGCGCACCACTCATCAGGTGGCACAGTACCTTGCAGATAAAAAAGTCATTTAATTTTTACCCTTTAACCACTTAAGCCCCGGAGGATTTGGCTGCTAAAGGACCAGGGGTTTTTTTGCGATTTTTTACTGCGTGACTTTAACGGACAATTGCGCGGTCGTGCGACGCTGTACCTAAACAAATTTGACGTCCTTTTTTTCCCACAAACAGAGCTTTCTTTTGGTGGTATTTGATCACCTGTGCGATTTTTTGATCACGCGCTATAAACAAAAAAAGAGCGTAAATTTTGCAAAAATAACAAAATTTTTCACATTTTTTTATATGAAATTCCCCAAAAAAAAAAAAGTAAAAATCAAAATTTTTTAACATTTTTCGGCCAATTTGTTTTATGCTACCTATGTTTGGTAAAAAAAATCGCAAAAAGCGTATTTTGATTGGTTTGCGCAAAAGTTATCGCGTTTACTAACAAAGGGAAAGATTTTTGTCATTTTTGGTGGGTTTTTTTTAACGCGTAATGGCGGCGATCTGCGATTTTTTTTTCGGTACTGCGACATTGGGGCGGACAGATCGGACCCTTGACTGACATTTTTGACACTTTTGGGGTTACCAGTGACATTACTGCAGTAATCAGTGCTATACATATGCACTGTTACTGCAAAAATGACACTGGCAGGGAAGGGGTTAACTTTATTGGACAGGGAGGGGTTAAGTGTGTCCTAGGGGCGTGATTCTAACTGTGTAGGGACATTCCTATTGGTGTAAAAGCAAAGATCAACCGTTCTACATAGTAGAACGGACAGATCTTCACTTTTACACAGGGAGAACTGACAGGCAGCTTGTTTACACAAGCTGCTCTGTCTTTCTCCCTTCACAGGAGCGATCGCAGTGTGACTGGCGGACATCGAGTCCGCCGGTCACACGCACTGACTTGCCTGTGAACGAGCCGCGGCGGGCGCGCGCCTCGGCGGGCGCGCGCCCGCCCGCGATAGGCTCGCAAGTCAGTGACAGGCGAGTGACGTACCGATACGTCACTCTGCCTGGCCGGGGCTGACCGCCGCAGTATATAGTCGTGCGGCGGTCGGCAACCGGTTAATATAATTGCAGTTGCCTGCCAGTGTGTGTCAGGCCCACTGACTAAACTGTGCCCACTGCCAGTGCCCACCATTCATATCGGGTGGCACAGCACCTTGCAGATAAAAAAATAATTAAATTTTTCCTCTGTAATATAATTGCAGTTGCCTGCCTATGAGTGTCAGGTCCACAGACTGCACTGTGCCCACTGCCCACCACTCATTTAGGGTGGCACAGCACCTTGCAGATAAAAAAGTAATTTCATTTTTTGTCTATAATATAATTGCAGTTGCCTGCCAGTGAGTGTCAGGCCCACAGACTGTACTGTGCCCACTGCCCACCACTCATATAAGGTGGCACAGCACCTTGCAGATAAAACATTCATTTAATGTTTCCTCTGTAATATAATTACAGTTGCCTGCCAGTGCCAGTGAGTGTCAGTTCCACAGACTGCACTGTGCCCACTGCCCAACACTCATATCGGGTGGCACAGCACCTTGCAGATAAAAATTTAATTACATTTTTCCTATAATAAAAAATAAAATTCATCCAGAAAAAACAGGAACTGGCTTTTTCATTCGAATTTCAGTAGCACAGGGATGGTGATAACTAGGGTTGAGCGGACACCTAGATGTCCGTGTTCGACGGGTTCGGCCGAACTTTAAAAAAAAGTCCGGGTCCGTGTCCCGGACTTTTACCGAACTTTTCCCGGACACCGAACCCCATTGAAGTCAATGGGGACCCGAACTTTAAGGCACTAAAATGGCTCTAAAACACCAAAGGAAAGGGCTAGAGTGCTGCAAATGGCAGCAAAACGTAATTAAGAGCATGGCAAGTGCTCTGCAAACAAATGTGGATAGGGAAATAACTTAAAACAACAAAAAAAAACAGAAAAATAAAACAATGTTCTTCTTCATCTCTGAAGGACGAGGCCCATATGGAGTAGGAGGGAGGTTGAGGTGGTGGTGGATGTGGCGGTGACATAGGCGTGCGCACAGGGTGTGCTGGGTGTGCCTGGGCACACCCTAATCACCTAGGGCACATAGCATTGCCAGTGAGGAGATGGGAAAGATCTCCCTGGGACCTGCTCTGCTCTATTTCTCCTTGCCTACAGGTACATGGCCCCGATACATTACTCTCCCTGCTGGCAAACACATGCATGTGTATTTCAACTTTGGGGTGCACACCTTAATGCAATAGGCTGCGCACACCTATGGGCGGTGTAGGTGGAAGCGGCGGTGGAGGAGGACCAGGGCCGGATTAACAGCATCATGGGCTTGGTGCTGAGGATTTTGAAGGGCCTTAGGGCCGTGCCTTGCCATGCACCCAGAGGAGGAAGGGTGCAGCCATGCATGCCTAATTCAACATGGGATGCTGTCTCTGAAGCCCATAAACACATCCATGCATCGCCAACTGTCCCTCCTTGTCCGGCCTTCACGCTGTGTGGGGAGGTTCTGAGGGTGCTGCCTGGGGAAGCGAGCATAGAAGCCAGACTTCTGTGTTTACAAGTGACAGAAGAGCGGTAACAGTGAATATGGCCAACCCGGGGCCTATATAAAAGGTAGGGGCCTGGAGCTGCAGCTCCAATAGACCCTACATTAATCTGGCCCTGAGGAGGAGGACGAGGTAGCCAACACTGCTTCTTTTCACAAATTTTAAATGAGGGTACACCCCAAAAGAGTGAGAAAGAGCAAAAATGGAACAATGGGTGGGTAAGGTCGGTATCCATTGCTATTCTGCATAAGGTACGGAAAAGTCCCGTGGGATCCATGCCTGGTTCATTTTAATGAACGTGAGCTTGTCCACATTGTCTCTGGACAGGCGGCTGCGCTTGTCTGTTATAACGCCCCCAGCCGTGCTAAATACCCGTTCAGATAATACACTGGCTGCAGGGCACGCCAGCACCTCCAAGGCGTAAAGGGCAAGCTCAGGCCATGTGCCCAATTTGGAGACCCAGAAGTTGAAGGGGGCAGACCCGTCATTCACTACATGTAGGCGTGTGCACACATACTGCTCCACCATGTTGGTAAAATGCTGCCTCCTGCTAAGACGTTCCATCTGAGCTGCTGGTGCTGCTGTTTGTTGTGGCGTGCTGACAAAGCTTTTCCACATTTCGGCCATGCTAACCCTGCCTTCTGAGGTGCTGGCGGTGCCCTGGTTGCGTTGGCGACCTCCTCCTCCTCCTCCTCTGCCTTGTGCTTCCACTGTGGCCCCGCTGTCAGATGGGAATGCCAGCAGCATGGCGTCTACCAGCGTGCGCTTGTACTCGCGCATCTTGCGATCGCGCTCCAGTGAGTGAATTAAGGACGGTACGTTGTCCTTGTAACGGGGATCCAGCAGCGTGGCCACCCAGTAATCAGCACAAGTTAGAATGTGGGCAACTCGGCGGTCGTTGTGGAGACACTGCAGCATGTAATCGCTCATGTGTGCCAGGCTGCCCAGAGGCGACGAAAGGCTGTCCTCTGTGGGAGGTGTATGGTCCGTGTCCTCTGTATCCCCCCAGCCACGCACCAGTGATGGCCATGAGCTGGCCTGGGTGCCACCCTGCTGTGAACATGGTTCCATCTCCTCCTCCAGCTCCTCCTCCTCCTCATCCTCCTCATCCTCCAGAACTGTGCCCCTGCTGGACAATTGCGTCCCTGGCGTTTGCGTGTGCAGGAACCCACCCTCGGAGCCCCTTGCGAATGACTGCCCTGAAAGCCTTGGAAATGTTACCTCTTCATCCTCCTCCTCCTCCTCATCCTGTGCCACATCCTCTTCCATCATCGCCCGAATTGTTTTTTCAAGGAGGCATAGAAGTGGGATAGTTAAGCTGAGAACGGCGTCATTGCCACTGGCCATGTTGGTGGAGTACTCAAAACAGCGCAACAAGGCACACAGGTCTCGCATGGAGGCCCAGTTATTGGTGGTGAAGTGGTGCTGTTCCGCAGAGCGACTCACGCGTGCGTGCTGCAGCTGAAACTCCACTATGGCCTGCTGCTGCTCGCACAGTCTTTCCAGCATGTGCAAGGTGGAGTTCCACCTTGTGGGCACGTCACATATGAGGCGGTGAGCGGGAAGGCCGAAGTTACGCTGCAGCGCTGCCAGGCGAGCAGCAGCAGGGTGAGAACGCCGAAAGTGCGCACAAACGGCCCGCACTTTCTGCAGCAGCTCTGACATATCGGGGTAGTTTTTAAGGAACCTCTGCACCACCAAATTCAGCACATGCGCCAGGCAAGGGATGTGCGTCAAACCGGCTAGGCCCAGAGCTGCTATGAGATTTCGCCCGTTATCGCACACCACCAGGCCGGGCTTGAGGCTCGCTGGCAGCAACCACTCATTTGTCTGCTGTTCCATGCTCCTCCACAACTCCTGCGCGGTGTGTGGTTTGTCCCCCAAACAGGCAAGTTGTAAAACTGCCTGCTGTCGTTTACCCCTGGCCGTGCTGAAGTTGGTGGTGAAGGTGTTACGCTGTCCGGATGAGGAGGCGGTAGAGGATGAGGAAGCGGAGTAGGAGGAGTTAGGAACAGGAGGCAAACTGAAGCGCCCTGCAATCCTCGGTGGTGGAAGGACATGCGCCAAATTGCTATCCGCCTCAGGCCCATCCGCCACTGCATTTACCCAGTGTGCCGTTAGGGAGATATAACGCCCCTGACCGTGCTTACTGGTCCACGTATCCGTAGTTAGGTGGACCTTGGCACAGATGGCGTTGCGCAGTGCACACCTGATTTTTTCCCCCACTTGGTTGTGCAGGGAAGGGATGGCTTGCCTGGAAAAGTAGTGGCGGCTGGGCACGACGTACTGTGGGACAGCCACCGACATAAGGTTTTTAAAACTGTGCGTCTCCACCAGACGGAATGACAGCATTTCAAAGGCCAATAATTTTGAAATGCTGGCATTCAGGGCCAGGGATCGCGGGTGGGTAGGGGGGTACTTCCTCTTCCTCTCAAGTGTTTGGGAGATGGAAAGCTGAACGCTTCCACGGGACATTGTGGAGATGGTTGTTGGTGACCCAGGTGGTGGTGTTGCTGACAGATCGTCTGTTTGCGGGGTGGCAGGTGCCGGTATCACTACAGATGTGGCTGGAGCGGCCGAGACTGCAGCAGAAGAGGAAGCAGGATGAGCCAGAGACGTTTCTTGGTTTTGAAGGTGTGTACTCCACTGCAGCTCGTGCTTTGCACTTAGATGCCTGATCATGCAGGTTGTGCTCAGGTTGAGAAGGTTCATGCCTCGCTTCAAGCTCTGATTGCACAGGGTGCAAACCACTCGTGTCCTGTCATCAGCACATTTTCTAAAGAACTTCCACGCTAGAGAACTCCTTTGAGCTGACTTTGGTGCGCTCGTTCCCTTGCTGCGTTGGGCAGTAGCGGGCGTAGTGTCTAGGGCACGGCCGCTCCGCTTCTGCACCCTGCTCCCTCTTCTGCTGTGCTGGTGGCTCTGTGCGACCACCGCCTCTTCCTCCAAACTACTCAGTTCACCTGCATGACGTTCATTCCATGTGGGGTCGAGGACCTCATCGTCCTCCACATCATCTTCCACCCAGTCTTCACCCCTGCCCTCCTTGTCGGTCTCCACAATGCTGAACGCCGCAGCAGTTGGCACCTGCGTTTCGTCATCATCGGAGACGTGCTGCGATGATCCTTGCATGTACTCATCTTGAGGAATAAGTGGTTGGGCATCGCTGCACTCAATCTCTTCCACTTCTGGGGCAGGGCTAGGTGGATGGCCCTGGGAAACCCTGCTGACAGAGTCCTCAAAAAGAATAAGAGACTGCTGTATGGCTTGGGGCTCAGACTGCTGGCCTGATTTGCAAGGGGGTGAGGTGAAAGACGGTTGGACATTGGCTGCAGGTGCCAACTCTGACCTTTCTGCAGTAGACTGGGTGGGAGACAATGTGAAGGAACTGGAGGCACTGTCAGCAGCAAACCAATCTACTATCGCCTCAACTTGTTCTGGCCTCATCACTTCTAGGGGCGTTTGATGCCCTACCAAATACTGATGCAGGTTCTGTCGCCTACTCACACTTGAGGAAGGTGTTTCACTTGTGCGTGTAGCTGGCACAGATCGACCATGTCCTCTCCTTGCAACAGGAGCTCTACCAGCAGCACCACGACCCAGGCCACGGCCCTTATTTGACGGTCTCCTCATATTTCTGTAATTTAAGATCTTGCCCTAGAAAGGTTTTTATTGAATAGCGGAATAGAAAATATGATCCAAAAAAGTGTATGTATATCACACGTACACAACCACACTAGGCCCCAATTACTATTGTTTGTACCCCTAAAAGGCTAGATGAGGAGTAGGGGGAGTATGGAACAGGCAGCACCCTCAAACCTTCAGAAGTATGAGATGAACCCCAACAACTTGGAAAGGTGGATCTCTCTCACACGTACCGACACAGACTATCCCGCAATTCAATTGATCCTCAAAGGTTTTTATTGAATAGCGGAATAGGAAATATGATCAAAAAAAGTGTATGTATCTCGCACGTACACAACCACACTAGGCCCCAATTACTATTGTTTGTACCCCTAAAAGGCTAGATGAGGAGTAGGGGGGGTATGGAACAGGCAGCACCCTCAAACCTTCAGAAGTATGAGATGAACCCCAACAACTTGGAAAGGTGGATCTCTCTCACACGTACCGACACAGACTATCCCGCAATTCAATTGATCCCCAAAGGTTTTTATTGAATAGCGGAATAGGAAATATGATCAAAAAAAGTGTATGTATCTCACACGTACAGAAACACACTAGGCCCCAATTACTATTGTTTGTACACCTAAAAGGATGGATGAGGAGGAGGAGGAGTATGGAACAGGCAGCACCCTCAAAGCTTCAGAAGTATGAGATGAACCCCAAAAACTTGGAAAGGTGGATCTCACACGTACCGACACAGACTATTCCGCAATTTAATTGATCCCCAAAGGTTTTTATTGAATAGCGGAATAGGAAATATGATCAAAAAATGTGTATGTATCTCACACGTACAGAAGCACACTAGGCCCCAATTACTATTGTTTGTACACCTAAAAGGATGGATGAGGAGGAGGAGGAGTATGGAACAGGCAGCACCCTCAAAGCTTCAGAAGTATGAGATGAACCCCAAAAACTTGGAAAGGTGGATCTCACACGTACCGACACAGACTATCCCGCAATTTAATTGATCCCCAAAGGTTTTTATTGAATAGCGGAATAGGAAATATGATCAAAAAATGTGTATGTATCTCACACGTACAGAAGCACACTAGGCCCCAATTACTATTGTTTGTACACCTAAAAGGATGGATGAGGAGGAGGAGGAGTATGGAACAGGCAGCACCCTCAAAGCTTCAGAAGTATGAGATGAACCCCAAAAACTTGGAAAGGTGGATCTCACACGTACCGACACAGACTATCCCGCAATTTAATTGATCCCCAAAGGTTTTTATTGAATAGCGGAATAGTAAATATGATCAAAAAATGTGTATGTATCTCACACGTACAGAAGCACACTAGGCCCCAATTACTATTGTTTGTACACCTAAAAGGATGGATGAGGAGGAGGAGGAGTATGGAACAGGCAGCACCCTCAAAGCTTCAGAAGTATGAGATGAACCCCAAAAACTTGGAAAGGTGGATCTCACACGTACCGACACAGACTATCCCGCAATTTAATTGATCCCCAAAGGTTTTTATTGAATAGCGGAATAGGAAATATGATCAAAAAAAGTGTATGTATCTCGCACGTACAGAAACACACTAGGCCCCAATTACTATTGTTTGTACACCTAAAAGGATGGATGAGGAGGAGGAGGAGTATGGAACAGGCAGCACCCTCAAAGCTTCAGAAGTATGAGATGAACCCCAAAAACTTGGAAAGGTGGATCTCACACGTACCGACACAGACTATCCCGCAATTTAATTGATCCCCAAAGGTTTTTATTGAATAGCGGAATAGGAAATATGATCAAAAAATGTGTATGTATCTCACACGTACAGAAGCACACTAGGCCCCAATTACTATTGTTTGTACACCTAAAAGGATGGATGAGGAGGAGGAGGAGTATGGAACAGGCAGCACCCTCAAAGCTTCAGAAGTATGAGATGAACCCCAAAAACTTGGAAAGGTGGATCTCACACGTACCGACACAGACTATCCCGCAATTTAATTGATCCCCAAAGGTTTTTATTGAATAGCGGAATAGGAAATATGATCAAAAAAAGTGTATGTATCTCGCACGTACAGAAACACACTAGGCCCCAATTACTATTGTTTGTACACCTAAAAGGATGGATGAGGAGGAGGAGGAGTATGGAACAGGCAGCACCCTCAAAGCTTCAGAAGTATGAGATGAACCCCAAAAACTTGGAAAGGTGGATCTCACACGTACCGACACAGACTATTCCGCAATTTAATTGATCCCCAAAGGTTTTTATTGAATAGCGGAATAGGAAATATGATCAAAAAATGTGTATGTATCTCACACGTACAGAAGCACACTAGGCCCCAATTACTATTGTTTGTACACCTAAAAGGATGGATGAGGAGGAGGAGGAGTATGGAACAGGCAGCACCCTCAAAGCTTCAGAAGTATGAGATGAACCCCAAAAACTTGGAAAGGTGGATCTCACACGTACCGACACAGACTATCCCGCAATTTAATTGATCCCCAAAGGTTTTTATTGAATAGCGGAATAGGAAATATGATCAAAAAAAGTGTATGTATCTCGCACGTACACAACCACACTAGGCCCCAATTACTATTGTTTGTACCCCTAAAAGGCTAGATGAGGAGTAGGGGGGGTATGGAACAGGCAGCACCCTCAAACCTTCAGAAGTATGAGATGAACCCCAACAACTTGGAAAGGTGGATCTCTCTCACACGTACCGACACAGACTATCCCGCAATTCAATTGATCCTCAAAGGTTTTTATTGAATAGCGGAATAGGAAATATGATCAAAAAAAGTGTATGTATCTCGCACGTACACAACCACACTAGGCCCCAATTACTATTGTTTGTACCCCTAAAAGGCTAGATGAGGAGTAGGGGGGGTATGGAACAGGCAGCACCCTCAAACCTTCAGAAGTATGAGATGAACCCCAACAACTTGGAAAGGTGGATCTCTCTCACACGTACCAACACAGACTATCCCCCAATTTAACTGATCCCCAGAGGTTTTTGATTAAATAGCGGAATAGAAAATATGATCCCAAAAAAGTGTATGTATATCACACGTACACAACCACACTAGGCCCCAATTACTATTGTTTGTACCCCTAAAAGGCTAGGAGTAGGGGGAGTATGGAACAGGCAGCACCCTCAAACCTTCAGAAGTATGAGATGAACCCCAACAACTTGGAAAGGTGGATCTCTCTCACACGTACCAACACAGACTATCCCCCAATTTAACTGATCCCCAGAGGTTTTTGATTAAATAGCGGAATAGAAAATATGATCCCAAAAAAGTGTATGTATATCACACGTACACAACCACACTAGGCCCCAATTACTATTGTTTGTACCCCTAAAAGGCTAGGAGTAGGGGGAGTATGGAACAGGCAGCACCCTCAAACCTTCAGAAGTATGAGATGAACCCCAACAACTTGGAAAGGTGGATCTCTCTCACACGTACCAACACAGACTATCCCCCAATTTAACTGATCCCCAGAGGTTTTTGATTAAATAGCGGAATAGAAAATATGATCCCAAAAAAGTGTATGTATATCACACGTACACAACCACACTAGGCCCCAATTACTATTGTTTGTACCCCTAAAAGGCTAGGAGTAGGGGGGAGTATGGAACAGGCAGCACCCTCAAACCTTCAGAAGTATGAGATGAACCCCAACAACTTGGAAAGGTGGATCTCTCTCACACGTACCAACACAGACTATCCCCCAATTTAACTGATCCCCAGAGGTTTTTGATTAAATAGCGGAATAGAAAATATGATCCCAAAAAAGTGTATGTATATCACACGTACACAACCACACTAGGCCCCAATTACTATTGTTTGTACCCCTAAAAGGCTAGGAGTAGGGGGGAGTATGGAACAGGCAGCACCCTCAAACCTTCAGAAGTATGAGATGAACCCCAACAACTTGGAAAGGTGGATCTCTCTCACACGTACCAACACAGACTATCCCCCAATTTAACTGATCCCCAGAGGTTTTTGATTAAATAGCGGAATAGAAAATATGATCCCAAAAAAGTGTATGTATATCACACGTACACAACCACACTAGGCCCCAATTACTATTGTTTGTACCCCTAAAAGGCTAGGAGTAGGGGGAGTATGGAACAGGCAGCACCCTCAAACCTTCAGAAGTATGAGATGAACCCCAACAACTTGGAAAGGTGGATCTCTCTCACACGTACCAACACAGACTATCCCCCAATTTAACTGATCCCCAGAGGTTTTTGATTAAATAGCGGAATATAAAATATGATCCCAAAAAAGTGTATGTATATCACACGTACACAACCACACTAGGCCCCAATTACTATTGTTTGTACCCCTAAAAGGCTAGGAGTAGGGGGGAGTATGGAACAGGCAGCACCCTCAAACCTTCAGAAGTATGAGATGAACCCCAACAACTTGGAAAGGTGGATCTCTCTCACACGTACCAACACAGACTATCCCCCAATTTAACTGATCCCCAAAGGTTTTTGATTAAATAGCGGAATAGAAAATATGATCCCAAAAAAGTGTATGTATATCACACGTACACAACCACACTAGGCCCCAATTACTATTGTTTGTACCCCTAAAAGGCTAGATGAGGAGTAGGGGGAGTATGGAACAGGCAGCACCCTCAAACCTTCAGTATGAGATTGTGTTCACTGTACCCCACAAAGATTGAGTTCACTGCACCCCACAATGATTGTGTTCACTGCACCCCACAAAGATTGTGTTCACTGCACCTCACAAAGATTGTGTTCACTGTACCCCCCAAAGATTGTGTTCACTGCACCCCACAAAGATTCTGTTCACTGTACCCCACAAAGATTGTGTTCACTGCACCCCAAAAAGATTGTGTTCACTGCACCCCAAAAAGGATGTTGTTCACTGCACCCCAAAAAGGATTTTGTTCACTGCACCCCAAAAAGGATGTTGTTCACTCCACCCCAAAAAGATTGTGTTCACTGCACCCCACAAAGATTGTGTTCACTGCACCCCAAAAAGATTGTGTTCACTGCACCCCAAAAATGATTTTGTTCACTGCACCCCAAAAAGG
The DNA here is from genome assembly GCF_965119305.1 of Pelophylax lessonae. Lineage (NCBI taxonomy): Eukaryota > Metazoa > Chordata > Amphibia > Anura > Ranidae > Pelophylax > Pelophylax lessonae. The sequence goes on along the minus strand of NC_138770.1, from coordinate 231,147,738 downwards.
ATTTTGTTCACTGCACCCCAAAAAGGATGTTGTTCACTCCACCCCAAAAAGATTGTGTTCACTGCACCCCACAAAGGATTTTGTTCACTGCACCCCAAAAAGATTGTGTTCACTGCACCCCAAAAAGGATGTTGTTCACTGCACCCCAAAAAGGATTTTGTTCACTGCACCCCAAAAAGATTGTGTTCACTGCACCCCACAAAGGATTTTGTTCACTGCACCCCACAAAGATTGTGTTCACTGCACACCAAAAAGGATTGTGTTCACTGCACCCCAAAAAGATTTTGTTCACTGCACCCCAAAAAGATTGTGTTCACTGCAGCCCAAAAAGATTGTGTTCACTGCAGCCCAAAAAGATTGTGTTCACTGCAGCCCAAAAAGATTGTGTTCACTGCAGCCCAAAAAGATTGTGTTCACTGCAGCCCAAAAAGATTGTGTTCACTGCAGCTCACACACAGAAAAATGGATGTGGATCACTGACACCTGCCTATCTCCAATCCCACACCACACAGCAATATCGATTGTAGTTTGTAGAACACAGTTTCCCTAAAATTCAGCAGACTCTGTCCCTAACAGGATTGAGAAGAGATCGTAGATCAGGATTGAGTGCAGATTCACCCCACCCCCCACACAGCAATATCGATTGTAGTTTGTAGAACACAGTTTCCCTAAAATTCAGCAGACTCTGTCCCTAACAGGATTGAGAAGAGATCGTAGATCAGGATTGAGTGCAGATTCACCCCACCCCCCACACAGCAATATCGATTGTAGTTTGTAGAACACAGTTTCCCTAAAATTCAGCAGACTCTGTCCCTAACAGGATTGAGAAGAGATCGTAGATCAGGATTGAGTGCAGATTCACCCCACCCCCCACACAGCAATATCGATTGTAGTTTGTAGAAGACACTGACCCTATATAATTCAGCAGACTCTATCCCTAAAATGCCTACAACTCGCCCTGCCTAAACACTCCGACCTGTCCCTCAATTCTATCCGGACACAAATGGTTTTTTCCTGCCTATCTTTCCCTAATCAGCAGCCAGCACGTTGATGTGTGCTCTGTCCCTGAATCTAAGCAGCATAATGACGCCGCTGCGGCTGCCTCGAACTTATAAAGACTTGGTCACATGCTTCAGACGGCCAATCACAGCTACTGAGACATTTGCAGGCATGGCTGGGATGGCTTAAGGCACACCAGTTAAACGATTGTTGATTGGCTGTTGAAAGCCCGCCATGAAAAGAGCGCCAAAGCATGCAAAACCCGGAAATAAAACGACCGAACACGGATTTTTACCCGAACATACAGTAAAGTGTCCGTGTCCGTGTTCGGGTACAAAAAATCCAATTATTCGGTACGAACACGAATAATACAGTCCGTGTTCGCTCAACACTAGTGATAACCTCTTACCAAATAAATAGGATGATAACATATACCAAAATATATGGATCAGATGTGATAAATATAAGCATAAAATCATAAATACATAAAAGCATGAAATCACACCAATAGGAGTCCATAAAGTCCAAAGGTTTAAAGTGCATAGAGCAATGAAAGTGCAAACATGAAGGATCGCAGGTGCGACTTATGGCGACCACCCTTGCTTGCCACCACCACACAGTGTCGGGAGAAGTATCTGAAATTCAGACTCACCAGACGCCTATGCCTAACCACTCTCATGGACTATAGTGCACTATAAATTTACCAGGAAATCTTCCAGAGGAGTCTTTGCAGCACAAATCAGAGATCTGGAGGAAACCTGATTTTACTATATGCTGTTGTTGGCTAGTCCATGAGAGTGCTTAGGCATAGGCGTCTGGTGAGTCTGAATTTCAGATACTTCTCCCGGCACTGTGTGGTGGTGGCAAGCAAGGGTGGTCCCCATAAGTCGCACCTGTGATCCTTCATGTTTGCACTTTCATTGCTCTATGCACTTTATACATATGGACTCCTATTGATGTGATTTCATGCTTTTATGTATTTATGATTTTATGCTTATATTTATCACATCTGATTCATATATTTTGGTATATGTTATCCTATTTATTTGGTAAGAGGTTATCACCATCCCTGCGCTACTGAAATTCAAATGAAAAAGCCAGTTCCTGTTTTTTCTGGATGAATTTTATTTTTTTTATTATATTTACTCATTTAAGTAGCAGCAATTTGTGTTATTTGTGTGATTCTGTCAGGTTTGTGTTACCTGTATTTCCTAAAGCGCAGTGGATTACAATATCATCTATTAATTTAGTACAAGTAGTGATATTTATATATTACATTTTTCCTCTGTAATATAATTGCAGTTGTCTGCCAGTGAGTGTCAGGCCCACAGACTGTACTGTGCCCACTGCAAATGGACTGTTTGCGGTTGTTTGCGGTGCGTTAAACGGCGAGTTTGGTCTGTCAGAGTTTGGTCTGTCACTGTGAAGCGGGCGTAACCCTTACACTACCTGATCGATACAACATCATACCTGATCGTATACACACACTGGATGTTTTAAAGCCCGTTATTCCAAACAATTTAGGAATGTTAGGTGATTTATGCCCTTTATGGATTAAAACCCGACTCTGCGTCAACTACGTAATTTTCCATGGGAGTTTTGCCATGGATCCCCCTTCGACATGCCACGGTCCAGGTGTTAGTCCCCTTGAAACAACTTTTCCATCACTATTGTGGCCAGAAAGAGTCCCTGTGGGTTTTAAAATTCGCCTGCCTATTGAAGTCTATGGAGGTTCACCCGGTTCGCCTGTTCGCGAACATTTGCGGAAGTTCACGTTCGCCGTTCAAACGAATCTCTAGTGACGTTTAGGAGAACTTGAACACTTAAAAACATTCTGGCTCCAAGTAAATTACATTCCAAAAAAAATAGATTGCCTCTTGATATAAGATCATATTTTTATCAAAGGACCGGAATATTTCAATGCAAGAAAAGAGGGTGTCTCACATGCCAGTCCATCCCACATGGATTGACTGGCATTAGAGACAATAAAGGGAGATTGTTTAACATCAAACAATGTATTACATGTTCAACAGAGTGTGTGGTCTATGTCCTGAGGTGCCCCTGTGTCCTGCTCTACATAGGGCGCACTATGCGTACATTACGTACACGAGTCGGTGAACACCGCAGACTTATTAAGAAAGGATGTGACAAACATAGCGTTCCCTGGCATTTTTTACAAAGAAGTAGGAGGAAGAACAGGTCTTCAGTATAAACAGACCCAATCTGAAATATTATCGCAGGTACCTAGACGACATCATAATAGTCTGGAAAGGAAACAGGGACTCACTACAATAATTTTTTTTATGAAATCAACACAAATGCATATGGGATCACCTTCACGGGGAACTTCCACACCCAACATATTGCATACTTAGACTTTAAATTATTCAAGAGAGATGGGCTATTGGCCAGTAAGACCTACTTCAAAAAAACAGACAGAAATGGGTACATCCCTAAAAGTAGCTGCCACCACCCGAAGTGGCTGGGGAACATCCCCAAGGGAAAACTCATGCACATTAGGAGGAACTGCAATGACCTGACGGATTTTAACACACAAGCCCAGGTACTTATTGACAGGTTCGTGGAAAAAGGCTATAGGAGAAGTGAACTCACCATCATTAAAAACACAGTGGAAAAAATCTAAAGAGAAGATCTAATTTTGGACAAACCACATACAAGAAACAAAAACAAAAACAAAAATATAGAGTTTTCCTTCCTCACTGGATACAACAGACAATACAAAGCATTGGAAAGAATAATTAAAAAACATTGGCCCATCCTCAAGGCAGATACAACACTCAGAGACATCCTTCCCAGCAGACTTGTGTTCATATACAGAAAAGCGCCAACACTCAGGAACAGACTGGTGCAAAATGTTATTGACCCCCCGAAAAAGATCAGCCTTCCCAACAGCATAAAAGGTTTCTTCAGCTGTGGGAAATGCCTACCATGTAAAACCACACGAGAAAAAAACCTCCTTTACTGCTAACAGCACAGGCAAACAGTACAAAATGAAGGATACCATAACCTGTACAAGCACCAATGTGACCAATGGGGACGAATGTCCATGCCGACTGCAATACGTGGGTAGAACCACCAGGCCTCTAATCATTAGAATAAGAGAACACATTAAGAACATTAGAAAAGGCTTTGACAAACATAGCCTGTCACGTCATTTTAAAAATTACCATCCCCAGGATCCTTCACTCATGACCTTCTATGCCATAGACACGATTAAGGGTAATTGGAGAGGCAGTAACAAAAAAATAAGTGTATCTGCAATGAAACAAAATGTATTTATTTTATGCAGACCCTCCAACCCAAAGGCTTGAACATAGACATAGACTTAAACTGTTTTGTTACAGATTTTAAGTAGTAGTGGCAGCACGCAGACATCCCTCTTTTTCTAACGTTTCTGAAGCACTGACAAAACTTGATATTTCTTATTCCTTTTACCTCCATGTTTACCTGTTTTTATCAGCATCCTTATCTATAACTTTCTATTAGCATTTTTACCTGCATTTTTGCCTGCAACCTTTTTTACCGGAATTTTTTTATTTATCCAACATTTTAGTATTTCAAATTATCCCCACTTTTATGGGGGATAAGTTGCACAGATTTCACCTGCACCAGCACCTTTTTAAAGATATAAAGTATCTTTTTCACCGAACACTACTCCATCTTTCCTGAACCATATATTTTTTATTATATTTTTTACTATACAGTATTTTCACTATATACGGTAGTATTCTTTCCAATTGTTTTCAATTGTTTTTAACGAATATACTAAGCATATACGACCCGTTTTAACCATTAAATAACATTTCAAAATGTTATTCAAGGGACGATGGTCCCACAAAGGTGTATATGCAGGGAAGTTCACATGATGAATTTTAACTAGGCGGTATCCATGGTGTCCTATTGACTGCGGACATACTATTGAAATTAAGCCAGGGTGCACAAAAATGGCCGCTGCCCAGCCCCTGAGGGTGGACCAATATGGGGACTAATTGGTTACTAGGATACAACCAGCCTATATAAACACCGGGAGTAGCGCAAGATGGCATGCTCCAGATGATGTTGTGGTGACGAAACGGGCAGGGCGTGTCTTGCTACCTCACACATCACTTCCGGTAGCAGTGGTTCCGGACCGTGGAACGCAGAAGTGCTGAGGCGACCAGACCCTGCACGCTGACAGTGAACTTCCCAAAAGTGAGTGGATGTATTTCATGTTCTGCTTATGCAAGCTATACTACGCAATGGGAGATTGTTTATGCTTTTACCACAAGTTCAACACACGCCAGTGAAGAGACAGAATTTGGGAACCAGGATTGCAGTGCAGCTCGACCTACAGGCAGTCCGTGCGGTAAGTGCTTTGCCTAGTGGGGGTCACGGGTATTAGCACTTGCACTCACCAGCACACCATAACCTGTGAGCACAGACTTCCCATAGTATCATTGTTTTTTTTCAATTGATACCCCAAATAAAATCTCTCACCTCAGAGCAAGTCTCAGCACCATTGTTTTTATAGTAAAACACACATTTCTTAGTCACCCATATACCTCCACAGATATCACCAATCTCTTTATTTCAGCACATTGGCACTTTATCACATTTGATATGGTCCCCATGCTCCATTAGGACCACATCAAACTGCACTCCGTCTTCAGTATGGTTTAATGCACTGTGCACTTTTATAAAATTTTATAAAATTTGATACTATATACTGGTTTTACACAGCTTATTTTGCACAAGATATGGTTTTAAGGTTTTTATCCTTGTGCATTGTGGCAGCGCCGGTATACCAACATATTTGAATCCCTTTTTACTTACACACTACCTCAGATGTAGGTTGGTGGCAGCTCTTAACCACACAAAAAACCTCTATAAACTCAATAGCGCAGGTATTATTCACCCCCCTTTTTATATATCACAATTACACAACTACACACAACAATATCAAGTGATATTGCTGACCTCTATTTATAGTGCTGTTTAATTTTTGATGTTTTTAACTGTGTGTTTATATTTTATATTCAATACTGTATATATTGCATCCTCCAGTTATTATTATTATTGTCATATTGTTATATATTTTTTAATTGTGAGAATTTGTGCGTATTTTCAACTTTTATGTTATCAAGGAGGGAGATAAGGGCACCAAGAGGTTAAAAGTGCAACCAAGCCTTTTCCTGGTTTGTAATCACACCCTGGCCCCTTCCCCTATCTTTAAATTTCCCTGTTGGCATTCCTTTCCATGACTTGATAAAGCGCATGGCGTGAAACATGTAGTCATGGCAACCATATAGCTTGTGTCCCACCCTGGTTCCTGGTGTTTTCCCACAAGTGGCGCCTGTCCGGCTGATGTCACTGCTCCGGAACTACAGCGGATTCCTTTCATCCTCACACCGGCTGGTTTCCGGCTTTGTGCACACACTGCTCAGCAGTACTAGGAGACTGACCTCCTCGTACCCGTGTTGCTTGCTGCCAGTTGCCCTTGTCCACTCCAGCCCATGGGGATGTAAGCATTTTATGTACTTTGTTTTCCGGTTAACAATACCAATAAACTGTTAACCCTTTCTATACTGGATGTTCACCTGACTCCTTTATCCATTGCATCCCGGTGTGGTTCATGCGCTGCTTTCCTCATGTACTTTTGTCCGTATCAGCACCCTTCCTATGCTCATTGGCTAGCAGCAGAACAACCGCTGGGGAGTCTCACAGGCTTACTTCTATCCCTCCACCCTACAGGCACCCCAGGAGCGCCTGGTTTATGTGTTGCTCTATTTATTTTGCCTGCACTCAATGCTTTTGGTCATTCTGCACTGTTATTTTTTTCTTTTACAGCTACTGTGTACCATATTATTTTAACCAATGTAACATTATGCTTATCTTCAGTATCAAGGGTTCTTCCACGCACTGTACCTATATTGATTTTGTCTGCACTTCGCACCCTATATGTTGTAGATGGGCCAGTTAGTGTCTAGTATGTCTACTAAATTACTGCTACAGCAGAAAAACAGAAACCTAACCACAAACCATATAGTATCCAATTTTGTTTGGTAGCTACTTCAATACAGAGCTACAGACAGAACTGTAAGAACACTAGGAGAGGTTCAGAAGGTGAGGAAGAACCCTGAAAATACAGCAGCCAAGCAGTGGAAAGTAGATGGTCCCACAAGAAAACATTTGTTCAATGCTTTCCCTACCTTTATGACTTTCTTTGCACCAGTAAGAAGAAACTAGAAAGATAAAAATAATTATTTTATACTTGGTCTTTTGGGTACAGCTAATCTTAAAGTAGAACTATAGGCAACATTTTTATATGAATTTGGAATTGAGTAAGGAAGGACTATAACCCCTGTTGGTTTATTTTTTACTATCTGTGCACCACTGGGGCGATTTACCTTCATGTCCTGTCCCTTAGTGAAACAGGAAATGAAAGGAAATCCCTGTAAATTAATGGCATCCCTTGGGGATCCATAGGCCATTAGAACTAGTGTCCCCATTGGAAGATTTCCCCTCTATTACTTTTCTGGGGACAACTCAAAATGTTGGATTTTCTTTTACTTTCACCTTCAATGCTCTTTCAATGCCAATGGTAAATAGGACAAAGACAGCAATACAAACTGACAGGGGTTCTAACTCCTCTCCATTCAATCCAAAGCTAAAGAAAGTTTTGCCTTTGGTTATACTTTAAGAGTCAACTTTTTACTTGCAGAGTTTTATCAAAAGCCCTTTGTATCTCCACTGAAGACTGCAGGTTGAGAGTGCAAGTTTGAATGTCCTTTTAGCCAGATCTCAGCCTTGCATGGTCCATTCAGGTGGCTGTGGCTTTGAATGATGGGTGAGCATATACTGGGCCAATATTTCTATGTATGTAATCCTGGCTTTAAAAAAATGCAAAGACTTGTCAGCTATTATTTTAGTGGATTTTGATCTATAATAATTTCAGAATATACCATATATGCACACTAGTTTCTTTATTCTGTTCAAATTTGTGGGAATACAGAAATGTATTTTGTGCAACAACTTCTGTAAATCGGTACTTAGTAGAGATAAATTATTCAACCAGTAGATGGTTGTGTTTGTAAGTTTGTAGCTGCATCTATGGTATACTCTACATCTTTTCCATGAGTAAAGTTTCATTTTCCTATCTGAAGTTAAGCAGCAAAGCCCATGTTGACTTTGCACTGTCTGTTCTGTAGGGCTATATACAGAATTTCTAACAGCTTATTGGCCCAGGAATAGCCCAGACACCAAAGAAAAGCAGAAGAGAACCCGCTCATAACCCAGACAAAGCCAACTACAGAAAATAAGTGCAAGATACAGCACCAGAAATAGAAGACCACAACAGAATAAAAGAAAATGTCCAGTAAGTTTCATTTGCAAATCTGACAAACCAGAACTACCAGTCTTGGAAATCAGAGTCTCCTTTAAAGATGAAAAAAAGGAATAAAAACAGTAACATGCAACAAGATACATATTAATGTTTTGTGAAACAATGTTATTTAAAAGCAGATTGCAGAATCTGGAAAGCTAGAATGCAAAAACAAACTAAAGTACAAAAGGCCAAAAGTATGAGGGAAGAAACTGATTTTGCTTAAGATAATGATAATGTTTTTCAATCCAAAGGTCACACCTCATCTTTGCAGGGATGGTGTGTTGATTCAGGAGCTGCAAGTGACACAACAAATTACAGTTACAGTATTTCTTTATTCGCCCTGACCAGAGTAAAACAGAAAAAAACACCACAGCTAATAGGCAAATAATGGGGTCAGAAGGAACAGGAGAGGGTTTTCTTTACTGCCTTATTTCCCAGAGTGTCACCAGAAAGATAGCTATGAAAAATGTCCTCTATGTCCCTGCTCTTGAAACTAATCTTTTGTCAGTGAAGAAGCTCACAAAGCAAGGCAAAATAGTAACCCTCCAAGATGACAGTTGTGCCATCACAAAAGGGGATATTTTGCTTGCAAAGGCTACAATGACAGATGAACTGTATCAGCTGAGCTGCAATGAGGGAGTTAATACAGCCAAGGAGGAAAAACATTCAAACTGTCTTCACACATGGCACAGATGACTTGGGCAATGAAGTCCTGACATAATAAAGAAATTAACTGAGAATGACTAAGCAAGTGGAATAAAAATTAGTCCAAGTGATCAAACAATGAAATGCACCAGCTGTATAAAAGGAACATCGACAAGAAAAGCCTTTCCAAAGGCCTTTCCATAGTAACAACAGAGCTAAGAAACCTCTAGACTTAATTCATTCAGAACTTTGCGGTCCAATGGAAAAAGAAAAGAAGAAGAAAAGAAACTCCAAGAAAGAAGAGTTACTCCAAGTATATTACACTATATCTGTTACACAACAAAAGTGAAGTACTAGAGAAACTTCAACAGTATTTGGCTCAAGTAAGCAACAAATTTGGCAAAGCGCAGAGTGTATTGCGCACAGACAATGGACCTGAATATACAGGTGATTACACACAGACATATCACGGAAAGCATTACATAATATTTCAAACCACTGTACCATACAACCAAGATTGCAGAAAGAATGAACTGTACTCTATATGAGAGTGGAAGAACCATGCTGTTTGATGCGGATCATCACGGACTGTGGAACATTTTGCATTTCATTTGGAAATCAAGGTCCCAGATTCTGGAAGAAGAGTGGATAGGCACAGAATCTAAGTTGCATGAGGTCCAGTGTGAAGTTTCCACAGTCAGTGATGATTTGGGGAGCCATGGCATCTGCTGGTGTTGGTCCACTGTGTTTTATCAAGTCCAAAGTCAGTGCAGCCCTCTACCAGGAAATTCTAGAGCACTTCATACTTCCCTCTGCTGACCAGATTTATGGAGATGCTGATTTCATTTTCCAGCAGGACTTGGCACCTGCCCACACTGCCAAAAGTACCAATACCTGGTTTAATGACCATGGTATCACTATGCTTGACTGGCCAGCAAACTCGCCTGACCTAAACCCCATAGAGAAGATGAGAGACACCAGACCCAACAATGCAGAAGAGCTGAAGGCCGCTATCAAAGAAACCTGGGCTTCCATAACACCTCAGCAGTGCCAAAGGCTTATCGCCTCCATGCCAAGCCGCATTGATGCTGTAGTTCCTGCAAAAAAGCCCCGACCAAGTATTGAGTGCATATTATATTGTACATGGACATACTTTTCAATAAGCCAGCATTTCTGCATTAAAAATCCTTTTTTTTATTAGTCATATGTAATATTCAAATTTTCTGAGATACTGAATTTTTGGTTTTCACTAGCTGTAAGCCATAATCATCAAAATTAAAATAAAGAAATGCTTAAAATATATCACTGTGTGTATAACGCATCTATATAATATATGAGTTTCACTTTTTAAATTAAATTACTGAAATAAGTTAACTTTTTGATGATATTCTAGTTTTATGAGCTGCACCTGTATGTAACCTCCTCCCATATGACCAAATGGGAAAGCCTCAGCCTGAAGACTTGCTCACACTAGGTCACAGAGGCACACAGTGCAGCTGAGTCTCTCCAACAGTGACAAAGAAAGCAATAAAACTCAGAAAGATAATCTAATTCTTTCCCACTCTGTTGAAAACTATACCAGTAGCTTTCTGCTTTAACCACTTACCGCATACTAACGTAGGTCTACGTCGGTAAACTTTGCGGTAGTGTACCGGGATGATGCCTCTAGCTAGAGGCACCATCCCGGTACCATGGTTTAGAGCCGACGGTTGGCTTTCCGTCGGTACCGACCGATGCGGCTCGGGAGCCGCTCGATCGGTACCCGGGGGGGGCGGGAGGGGACGTCCCCCCCCTCCCGCCGCCTTCCGTGGCTTTTACCGGGGCTCCCGTCCCACCGGGAGCCCCGAGCACCCAGCCGGCACGTCCGCCGGCTGGATGGAGTCCCGATGAATGCCAGAAACGGCATCGATCGGGTCTCCGATGACGTAACCCGGAGGCGGCGTCCATGACGTCACTTCCGGGTTACTGTGCTGCAAAAGGCGGCAAATTTGAAAAACGGCTGTATGCAAAAATGCCGTTTTCGGCGTTTTGCATACAGGGAAGTGTAGTGGAGGGGTCTAGGGTCTTTTAGACCCTCGATCCCTCCATAAAGTGTACCTGTCACTACATATTGGTGTCACAAGGGATGTTTACATTGCTTGTGACAGCAATAAAAGTGATCAGATTTTTTTTTTTTTAAAACTTTAATAAAGTTAAAAAAATAAATAAAATAAATGGGAAAAAAAAAAAAAAAAAAATTTAGCCACCCCCGTCACCGTTAGCTCGCGCACAAAAAAAAACGTATACGGAAGTCGAGCCGCAAATGAAATCGCTGTTCAAACCACACATGTGAGGTATCGCCGCGATCGCCAGAGCGTGAGCAATAATTAAAAAAAAAGAGCTACACTCTAACTCAAAACTGGTAACCGTTAAATAAATTTAAAGCGTCGCAGATTGAGATCTCTATTGACCGTAGTTTGTCGCGATCCCACGGGGGGGGGGGCGCAATTTTAAACCGTAACATGTTGGGTATCTATTTACTCGGTGTGACATGTTCTTTCACAATATACAAAAAAAATGGGCTAACTTTACTGTTTAGTATTTTTTAAAATTAGTGAAATGTGATTTTTCAAAAATTTTCCAAAAAAATGGCGCTTTAAAGACCGCTGCGCAAATACCGCGTGATAAAAAATATTACAGTGACCGACATTTTATTCTCCAGAGTCTTTGCTAAAAAAATATATATAATTTTTGGGGGTTGTAAGTAGTTTTCTAGGAAAAAATACTGATTTAAACTTGTAAACAAAAAGTGTCCGAAATAGGGCTGGGGCTTAAGTGGTTAAGAGAAAGTAAATATTCTAAAGGCAGTGGAAGGCTTTTTTTTTTTTTAACTAACATTTGTTTGCACACTAAATTGCTATATACAAATACTTGTTCATGTGTTCTGCATCACTTACTTTAAAAGCAAACAAGTGAGGTAGAATACATGAAGAATCAGCAAAATGTTGTACACATTGTCTCTTTACACAAAGCGTAGGAGTATATAATCGTCAACATGGGTGAATAGTGTGAAGCTTAGCACGTTTTTATATTGTCAGAGCATGTGTATTAGCTTTAATATAATTAAAGCAGAACTCCAACCAAACATTTGGTAAAAATAAATAGCCCATTAAAAGACAAAATACCAAAAGTCTTGATTTTGCTAGAGTATTCACCCTTAATCCAGAGATTTCGCCTGCCATACTTTTTTTTCTGCCACTAGATGTCCTCTGATGTAGTCTGATGGCCAGCATCATTCAATCCACTTTACCTGAGCCCAGGTCACCCTCAATCTGACCCAGCTGGTGACTGGGCAGTGAATCAAGAAGCAACACAGTGGTAAGCTCTCTGTCACTCTGCTTTCCCATCCTATCAGCATGCTTCTTGTCAGCACATACATCGATTGGTACCTTGTAGTGCTTTGTACCATTCACATTCCAGCCTTGCTATACAGAGTGTGCAAGAGGCAGATACCAGGTCAGATTCAAATACTTATACTGTTTGCATTTAAAAAATACTTGCAATGATGTATTAATGAATAGAGTGCTCTATTAATTTGTGTCTTTTATATCTGCCTGGAGGTTAGCTTTAAAATGATGAATTATTCATAATAATGACAACACCAAAATTAACTTCTTTTTTACTGGTTTTAGAACGACTCCATACTTTTCTGATGAGAGCAATTGTAATTATAATATTTTTTTTCCCCCACATGACTCTGCTGCAAATATTTCAGGAAAAAATATATATTTTTTCTTTTTAAGCTGAACCTGTTAAAACAGAAATAATAACACACACCCTTTTTACGATTTTACTTTGTGATCTTGAAAAAAAATGTATTTCCTGATGCCATAATGGCAGCATACATATGCTATAGCTCTGTGCCTATTTCCAGCCACAGGACCAGTTAAAATATGTAATAGGCAAAAAAAGAGAGACCCACCCCATTCTCCTTTTTGTCCTCAAGATCTAAACTCGGCAGAACATGATTGTCAGGGAAGAAGTAAGCGCAGGCACATAGTTATGTGCAGACGGAGAGTGTTTGTTAACCAACAGAGAAAGCCTATTTAGCCAAACCTATGGACAGAGAATTCCTGTTCACTTTCCACGCCCACCACTAAGTGGCGCCAAATGGCCTATATAAACACCTCTGCTGCACTAGGACCTTGCCTTATGGTCTACAGCTTCCTGCTTCCTGTTCCTGGTGTTTTACTCTGTTTCTGTCCTGATCCGTCTGACCACGCTTGAACTCTGCCTGAACTGACCCTGGCTTGCCCTTCGACTATGTCTCCACTACTCCAGCCTGAACCTGACTACTCTGCTGCCTTCTGCTTTGTTCCTGACGTGCCTGCTAGTTACCGACCCGGCTTGCCCAACCCTGCTGTGTACCTGGCCATCCTTATTCCTGCTGTCTGCTTCCTATCAGCCTGTCAAGTGTCTGCTGCCTGTGCTCAGTCAGTCTGCCAAGTACCTGCTGTCTGCATCACGATCCAGCCTGCATCCAAGTATGCACGGACCTCGCATCTGCAGCCTTCACCATCTGAACTACTAGGCACTAGGGATGATCGAACGGTTCGGGTCGACCATCGGTTCGGCCTGAACATTGGGTGTTCGAGGTTCGGCCGAATTTAGAACTTTTTGCCCAAAAAGTTCAGAATTCGGCAACCAGAACCGCCCAAAATGCAATGCTTCAGGAAATGGGCTTTAAAAGCCCATGATTGGACCAGAACCATTAGCAAAAGCCAATTGAGGGGGCAGGAGAATTCTAGGAATGTGATTGGAGTGACTAGGGGGTCCCTAGACCAATCATTAGTGAATACGCCCCCCAGTATATAAGATCGCCCCCGCCATATTCCTAGCATTGTTATACTGGACATGGAAGAGAGTGGAATGCTGTTCTGTTAATTTTACTTTAAAAGTGTCATTTAGCTATTTTTAGTGTGAGGAAAGGGATATCTAGTGTAGTTAGAGTGCTCCTTTACACTTAAGTTAGCTTCAAAAATTGAGTTTCTGTAGGGAAAGTGTTAAGTGTAAGGGGACCGTAGTGTAGTGTAGGGTTAACTGGCAGTGACTGCTATGGCAGGGTGACAAAACCCTTCCATAGCAGGGTGACCGCTATAGAGAAATTATCTTTTCTCTGAATAGCTTCGGCACACCCATATGGCTTCTCACCAGCCAAGCATTTTTTATGCTGCAGTGGCTGCCACTGCCAGTGCTTTTTTGAGGACATGTTTGATGTCAGACATGACATCTGAACATGTGTATAGGGGGTATATATAGACATATATGTCTGAATATATACCCCTAGACATATATAGGTGTGATAGTAGCAGAAATAAATGCTTGCGCTAATGAAATCATTTACAGTAATATATTTCTGCTACTATCACACCTATATATGTCTAGGGGTATATATTCAGACATATATGTGTATATATACCCCCTATATACATGTTCAGATGTTTTGCCTGCCTCAAAAGAACCCAAAAAAATGCCAAAAAAACGCTAGCGTCAAAAAAAAAAAAATGCCCAGGTGTGTTTTTGCTGGCATTTTTTGGGGGGTTTTGGAGGCAGGCAAAACATCTGAACTTGTGCACAGTACCACTATACACAAGTTCAGATGTTTTGCCTGCCTCAAAAGAACCCCAAAAAATGCCAAAAAAAATGCTAGCGTCAAAAAAAAAAATGCCCAGGTGTGTTTTTGCTGGCATTTTTTGGGGGGTTTTGGAGGCAGGCAAAACATCTGAACTTGTGCACAGTACCACTATACACAAGTTCAGATGTTTTTCCTGACTGCAAAGAACCCAAAAAAATGCCTGCTTTTAAACCGGCAAGGTGTGGAGAGAAGCTAACCCCCTGTCTGAAAGTTTTCTAATACATACAATCCTTTTTTTTCTGGTTCTGGACATGCTACAGAGCTGAAACTTCACAGGTACACCTTTTAGACCCCCCAGACACAAAATCACACAAAAAAAGTTCTTAAAAATTGTCATTTTTGATAAAAAAGCCAATTATTGAAAAAAAAAAAAAAAAGAGATTTTTTGATTTTTACTTTGGATTTAGTATCTGGGGGGTCTAAAAAGTGTACATGTGAAGTTTCAGCTCTGTAGCATGTCCAGAACCATAAAAAAAAAGATTGTTTGTATTAGAAAACTTTCTGACAGGGGGTTGGCTTCGCTGCTGTAACACCTTGCCGGTTTAATAGAAGGCATTTTTTTGAGTTCTTTGCAGTCAGGAAAAACATCTGAACTTGTGTATAGTGGTACTGTGCACAAGTTCTGATGTTTTGCCTGCCTCCAAAAACCCCCAAAAAATGCCAGCAAAAACACACCTGGGCATTTATTTTTTGACGCTAGCGTTTTTTTTGGCATTTTTTGGGGTTCTTTTGAGGCAGGCAAAACATCTGAACTTGTGTATAGTGGTGTATATACACACATCCATATATTTATATACACACCTAGACATATATATTTTATTTATTTATTTATTTCAGGTACTTATATAGCTCTGTCAATTTACGCAGCGCTTTACATATACATTGTACATTCACACCAGTCCCTGCCCTCAAGGAGCTTACAATCTAAGGTCCCTAACTCACATACATACACAGTAGGGCCAATTTTTTTTATACAGGATCCAATTAACCTACCAGCATGTCTTTGGAGTGTGGGGGGAAACCGGAGTACCCGGAGGAAACCCACGCAGGCACAGGGAGAACATGCAAACTCCAGGCAGGTAGTGTCGTGGTTGGGATTTGAACCAGCGACCCTCTTGCTGCTAGCAGAAATATATTACTGTAAATGATTTCATTAGCGCAAGCATATATTTCTGCTACTATCACACCTATATATGTCTAGGTGTGTATATAAATATATGTATGTGTGTATATACACCACTATACACAAGTTCAGATGTTTTGCCTGCCTCAAAAGAACCCCAAAAAATGCCAACATCTAATACAAACGATCTTTTTTTTTATGGTTCTGGACATGCTACAGAGCTGAAACTTCACATGTACACTTTTAGACCCCCAGATCTGAAATCCAAAGTAAAAATCCAAAAAAAAATTCTTTTTTTTTAAATTTTTTTAATTTTTTCAATAATTGGCTTTTTTATCAAAAATGACAATTTTTAAGAACTTTTTTTGTGTGATTTTGTGTCTGGTGGGTCTAAAAGGTGTACCTGTGAAGTTTCAGCTCTGTAGCATGTCCAGAACCAGAAAAAAAGATTGTATAGGTGTTAAAGTTAAAGGAGGGTCCCGACCCACATCCCTGTTCTACTGAAAAATTATCTTTTTTTTTCTCATGGTTCTGGACATGCTACAGAGCTAAAACTTCACATGCACACCTTTTAGACCCCCCCCCCCCCCCAGATACTAAATCCAAAGTAAAAATCAAAAAATCTCTCTCTCTTTTTTTTTTTTTTTTTTTCAATAATTGGCTTTTTTTATCAAAAATTACAATTTTTAAGAACTTTTTTTGTGTGATTAATAGTTAATGGGGCATGACCCAGAACCCTAGGCACTTTTTAGGGGCATTCATTGGGTTTTAGGGCTTAAAAATTGTGTTTTTTGATTACCGAAGTTCGGGTCCCATTGATTTCAATAGGGTTCTGAAATCCGAACCGAACTTTTGGAAAATTCGGGTGTTCTGGTCGAAACAAACTTTTCAAAAGTTCGATCATCCTTACTAGGCACTCGTTCCACTCCAGGCTTCTGTGCCTCCTGTTTGCATTATCAGGGGTACTAAGCCGGAGGTGTAAGAGATCGCCTTTCTCTCCACGTCAGGCTCCATCTCCAGGCACGTGACAATGATGTTGCAATAAGTTTCTACCTACTGACTGAACCAGCATCCACCTGGATTCAGCCTCTCCCAGGCACAGTTTCTTAGGTTGTCAGGTTATTAAATGCACCAACAAAGTGGGGAGCCTCTTCTGGTGGTCTCTTGGGGCTGAGGAGAACTGGAGATGTCAGAACCTCATGTGGTGCACCTGAGCTGGTGTTTGGATGCTGAAATTTGTGCTGGATGTGTTTCTCTGCCTTTGGTCAGCTTTTCTTTTATGCTATTATTTTACTCTCCCTTGTCATTATTCCTGGGGCCCTAATCATTTATTTATTTTCTTTCTTAGGCGGTAGGGTTTTTTTTCCTTTGGTAATTTTTTGTTTTTCTCCCCCTCCTGTTGCTTCCCTAGGTGCTGGTGCATGTTCGTCTGCTTGCTAGGTCTGGGTTTTGAGGCCAAGAGTCCATTTTGTGGACCAGCTTCCTCAACCTGAGGTATTAGCATGGGCACCAGTTGTGGTGAGGGAGATATATTTGCATTGCCCTGGTGGGCCTGTTTCAGATAATTGAGGAAGGGAGTACAATTTTATTTTCCTAGGAATCTCCTGTTTTATTTCCAGCAACTATTGCACCATCTATGGCCAGCTTATGTCTTAAGGAGTACTTTCATGACAGGGAAACACCCCAAAAAAACTATGTGGACCCCCAGACCTGAAACCGACCCAACATTAGACAAATACATTAACAGCTTCAGACAAAGGGTTAACGCCAAGATCATACACAAAAGAGAAGGTCTGACACAGAACATCACACCAAAAGAAGCAATGGCTATCAGATCTTTAAAGATAAACTTAGAAATTAAAAAAAAAACAGCAGTCCCCATATGATATTAAAGAAGATAAACTAATGGTAATGCATGAAGATCAAAAAATGGGCACCAAGCAGACCTATAATTTCAGAAATTGGGACACTGACTAAAAACATCTCATCGCTGGGTTGGAAATATCATAAAACCTCTGGTCCAGTAAACACCAAGTTATGTTCAGGATACAACACATCTCCTAAACAAGGATGAGCCTTACATATGTGTCTTTGGTTCCCAGGAGGTTTGTCAAACAGATCACAAGTTCTGAAAGTTATTCTAAACCCCATTAAAGTCAATGGGAGCATCTCTTTGAAATGAATACCAACAACGTGCAATTATGAGGCCTTTTGAATGTTGCCTCTTATACTCATACCACCTTCAGTCTTACACTTTGCCTGCTGATTTCAGGTTTACTGTGGTGGTTTTGTTGAGCTGTTATTGCACTTGATGTATTCTATGTCACTATAAATAAAAAAAAAAAAAAATAAATAAAAACAAATTTCAACAAATGTAAGGCTAAAAGTCAAGGGCTTGTCAAACAAATGGAATGGGGGACATAAAAGGGACTTTATAAAGATTCACACCATTCCCACTACCCACTTTTTTTTTTTTTTCAATTATATTTTTATTAATTTTTGAAAGTAACATACAAGCAAACAAGGGGCAAAGCCCCTAAGTATATTGAGCAGTACATACTACAAAAGAATATAACACAAATGAAAAACAAAACATAGTGCAAATAACAATAGAATCAAGACATGTACTTAAATAAAAAGAAAAAGAAAGAGAAAGAATGGGGAATGAAAAGCATCAGAAAAGTAAGTCACTTGTAACATTTCCTGTGTTAGATGCATGGAGCATACCCCTGGAGGGGGAAGAACAATCTAACCAGTAGTGCCAGCAAAAACAATACAATAGCCCTGGGTCTAAGCCAGGCCCAGGAGAAGATCTCATGGCTGAAATGATAGGTGTGGCACAGTTTCTGCAAAATGAATGGAACCGCAGAAAATTAGGCAGTATTAAGGTCAAGAAGGTCCAAACTTTCCCAAAGCACATTAAACCGAAGAACATCATCATGAACTGTAGCTGTTAAAAATTTCATCCTCCGGATCTCCACCACTAGTCGGATGAGAAGAGACCTGTCAGGGGCCTTTGTTGACAGCCAACAGAGCGTGATGGCCCTCCTGGTGGCCAAGAGAAGATAGGAAATCAAACAATTGACAGGCTTGGAGACACCAGAGAGTTGAAGACCCAATAGGTAATGAATAGGATCAAGCGGTAAGGACAAACCCATCACTGATTGAATCAGCAACATCACTGAAGACCAAAAGGGTTGTATATGAGGACAAAGCCAAACAATGTGATAGAGTGAACCCAGATCCAGGCCACACCTCCAACAGCAGTCAGTGCAGGACGGATCTATTTTATGTAGGTGTTCAGGGGTCCTATACCAAAATAGTAACATTTTTAAAGTAGTCTCTCTCTGCACCACACATCTGGAGGATTTAAAATTTGAGGCCCATATCCTATCCCACATCTGTAGAGATATGGTTTGTTGCAGCAAACATGACCACATACGCATATAGGAGTGAGACTCCTCAGTGGGGCAGCATCATGAAGAATGCAATAAACAGAGGACACTAAGTGCCCCTGGTAGGGGCCACGGGCACATAAATACTCAAACAAGGTAGGCTTCTCCAAAGTCAGGGACAATGACATAGAATAGAAAAAGTGTTGAACTTGTAAATAAAAATAAAATTGTATGTTGCGGGATAGCAAACTTCTCCCGTTGCGTCTCAAAAGAATATACAGTTCGAGACACAGGGTGGACCAGGTTACGGAGCTGGAACAAGGGGGCCTGTGACCACGTCCATCTACGACTGATCTGCAGACTATCCGGCAGCAGGGGGTTGAACAATATGTTAGTCAGTGGGGGGCATGGTGAGGAGAGAGAGAACTTCCGAAAACACTTACGCCATATGTCTAGGGTGAAAAGCATAGGTGCTTTAGGTGCATATAGGTTTCAGAACCTGATCTACATGTAGTGCCTGTGACCATTCCATAGAACACGGATGAACCGGAAAAACCAAACCCCTCTCTATTTCTGACCACCGATTGGGGGCCATCAAAGAAGACCAGGAGACCACCGCCCGGAGGTAAAAAGCATAATAATATCCAACAATTTTAGGAGCACCCAAACCCCCCTCTTCCTTGGAGAAAATACCACTGAGCTAGCAATGCGGTGTGCCCTATTATTCCAGATAAATTTAAGAAAGCCCCTCTGAAGAGCCTCAAGGTGGGACATGGGAATAGCTACCGACAGAGTCTCAAAGTAGTAGAGTAGCTTAGGCAAAATTGACATTTTCAAAACTTTGATCCTTCCCAAGAGAGACAGGGGATATCCTGTCCACTGATGCAAAGAGTGAAAAACCTCTCTGAACAACGGGGCATAATTAGTTGAGTAGAGAGTGGAATAGAAGGGGGTCAATTTCACACCCAGATAAGTGAGTGCAGACAGACACCATCTATATGGGTATGTCTGTTGCAGTTGAGTTAGTAGGGCTTGTGGCATGTGAAGCGGCAGAGCCTCAGTCTTGGTAGTATTAACTTTGTTTCTTGAAATAGCACTAAAGGAGGACAGTAAGGAATGTAGAGAAGGGAGAGACAATAGGGGGTTGGTAAGGGTCAACAGGATATCAACAGCAAATAAAGACAATTTGTATTCCCTATGTCGCATCAAGACCCCACTAATATCCGGGTGGGAGCGAATGGCCTCAGCCAGTGGTTCCAGGCACAATATAAAAAGCAAAGGGGATAGGGGGCGTCCCTAAAGTAGTCTAAAGTAGGGTATGCATGGACCGAAAATCAGCCAATCACTGCAGCGCTGATCAGTGTTATCTGACCGGGAGTGAAGTCCCCGCTGTCAGAACATATTGACCGACTGGTTGAAAAAAAAAAAAAACTCAAGGCGTATACCCTACCTAATGGGTTTTAAAAGTTTGCACTACAATCTTTTTGTTAGCCAAAAAAATGGTATAACCTTAAATCTAAACTCATACTTTTGTCATTGGCTAACATGGCACAACACTCTGCTGCTGCTGCCAAATGTTGTAAAAAGTCAGTTTTTTTTTAGAATACATTAGCTCAAAGTCAATTTTAGAAGTGATTCATCCATTATTAGTTGGCTCTGTTTGATGCCAAAAGAAGAACTTCAATCAAAATTCAAAAATTAAAAAAAAAACAAAAAAAAACACCTGCATTGGGCAAAATATTTAAAGACTTCACTTATAAAAACAACCTGTGTTTCAATGGTTTTATTAGTACAGTGCTCACCTGCTATCTGACGGCCGCCATTTTAGCTAAGGGCAGCTGAAGCCAGCACCGGGTTCTGTTCCAGGGAATGCAGCAGCTGCAAACCCATGATGCATTGCAAGGACACAGATCATCTCCATATATATCCCAGAAGTCAACAGTAGGAGAGGCTACATCATTTGCCGAGGCAAAAAAAAGGAGGAAGTAGAGCAGTAGAGCAGGATCATATAAAAAAAAGGTATTTGGAGATCAAAAAAAATAAATAAATTTGTAAAATCAAATTGCATTATATGAGGGTGAAAGACTTGTAATCAGAGTAACTTTAAAAAAAAAAGTGATTGCAAACCCTTACATACATATACCCAGTGAAGTGACTAGCCTCAGTTGATACACAGAGATTATACAAATCCTTCTACAAAAATTGCACCTGTTTATCTGCAGTCTTCTCTTTTCTACAGCTGTTTAAAAAGCAGGATTTTTTACAGCTTGTCTGAGCTTTCAGAAAGCAGGGGTGGGAGAGCTGAATTTATAGTCTGCAGAACTCAATGAGAGCTTATTGGAGGGAAGGGATGAACCCCCTCTTCACACAGTACAGGTACAGAGCTGAGGCTGTCAATCACAGGCTGTGTGCTGAAGCTCCCTCCCCTGCCACCTTTTTTTTTTCTTTTGGTGCCAGGAAAACTTACCAAAAGTGACTCATGGAGATAACAGAGGAATGAGGCAGCAGACAGAAATGACATGTAGTGCTCTGAACTGAGACAAGTACATACTACAGAGGTATCTGCTCTATTCGTATTTCATGCTAGAGGTTTACAACCACTTTAAATAAGATTGGGGAGATGTTTTTGCTATGCTGTCTGTTTAACTACCCATATTTTTTTTTATCTAAATAAGTGGTAACAACAAATGATTTATTAATCTGCAGTGCGTGGGGTATATGGTAGTAAATAACAATGTCACGTGTAATGAAATGTCTTTATGCTAATAATTTTAATCTTTAGAAATACTGTATGGCATTGCTGGAAGCTTAGGGATTTGTAAACAAATTTTGCCTGTGTTTCTGTAATGAAAGTGCTGAAAAATGAGAGTAGAACTGGCAATATGGTAAATGTTGGCAGACAGATGAGTGCAGAAGTGGCTGAATGGAGGTTTTAGGCAGTGGATTGGGAACTGTTTGGTGTTTTGACAGTAAGAGGCATAGTTAGTTTCAGGAAAAGAGTTGAGTCCCTGGTGTGCACTTATCATTCAGTGGTTCAATTACAAGTGTATTAAAGGAGGAGAGGTGGTTTACACAGGGGTAGGTGATTCAGCAGCCACCTTTATAAACCCATCCCAGTCACTATTAGTCCATTGATTTCTACCTTCGTTCCTCTACATTTATCCATCCGCGCATCCATTCCTATCTTTATCTTTGTTATCCTTATTATCAGTATACATGGAATTTTATTAAAAGTCATTTTTCAACAAACATACCCCCGGGACAGTCAGGGCTAGTACATTCCACAATGGCTAGCCTCTGATCTGTCCCGGTTCGCACTTACCTTTTAGAAGAAATACTCACTTATAAAATTTCTTTCACAGCGTTTCCATCTCTCTTGTGGGCAGCTGAAGCCGGCGCGGTCCTCTTCGGCGTCTTCTTCGGCGTCTTCTTCTCCCAGAATGCGCCTGCACCGGCCCCTCTCGTCACTTCCGGTGCGGCGCCGCATTCCTCCACAGCTTCTGGGCATGCCCAGAAGCTGTTTAGCAGGGGAATGCGGCGTTGCCCGGAAGTGACGAGCGGGGCCGGTGCCGTCGCATTGATTCCTGGGAGTGATGACGTTCAGCTCCCAGGAATCAGTGCAAGCCCGGAAGAGACGACTGAGCATCGGCACAGAGGGAGGAAGTGAAGACTAGGTGAGTATATTCGATCTTCAATTACAAGGTGAGTAAATAAAAAAAAAAAACCTAACTATCCAATTCCTTTTCAGGTGAAGGTGTAGAAGTGGACGGGCACAAAAAAAAATATCGATTTTGTGCCCTGAACTCCGCTTTAAACTTGAATTTAATAAATAACAGTGGCAAGACTGGGGGCATAACAGTCATTGGCTTAATCTACAAAAGTACATCCGGAAAAAGAGAACTAAAGCAATTTCCCTAGTTCTCCTGAGCTCTTTTATACTAGCATCCTCCCACTCCAGCTGCATACCTACCTTAGGGGAACAGCAGCAGCAAAATGCATGGTTTTTTATCTTCTGACCACTGTTCTTTTTAGCACTAGCCACAACTGTACCCCCCCCCCCGCAGAGAATGGGAATTCTGAGATGGTCCTATGGAATTCTTTGAGCAGTCCCTGTGCAGGTGCAGCCAGTGTGGAGGAGGAATTCTGCCCCCAGGATAAAAATCTGTGTCTCAGAGCAGGCTATGGCTGCCCACATGAGGTAGTAGCTTGGCGTAAGGTCTACTACAATCTAGATCTGGAGAACTAGGAAGGGTGGGCTAGTGAACTTTTACTGAAATTACACATGCCCTATATAATTAATATATTAGAACAGAAATACAGAGGCTACTACTACTGGACACATT
Source organism: Pelophylax lessonae (assembly GCF_965119305.1). Taxonomy (NCBI): domain Eukaryota; kingdom Metazoa; phylum Chordata; class Amphibia; order Anura; family Ranidae; genus Pelophylax; species Pelophylax lessonae. Next base: position 231,124,175 of record NC_138770.1, on the reverse strand, counting down.
CTTTGGAAAAGTTACCGTACTTACCTGACTGTTAAGCTGACACACTGGATCCAGTATTCACTGACCTGGAACAATATCATAAGTCAATAAAATCAGAGAAATGTCAGATGTCCTTATCTCAACGTCTCGCATTAGCTAGAAGACTAGCATTCTCAAAAATCATCAAAGGCAACCTCTATGTTTGTTTCATGGCCGGTTCCTGTTCAGTTTTCTTGCTATGTTTGCAGCTCAGTAAAAATGTTTTGCCATTTTGTCACTGGTAAATTAGTGATGACTATATCACTTAGAGGGACTAGTATATATTTTATATGTGGCCCAAGAATTTTTTTTTTGCACTCAATGTGGCCCAGAGAATCCAAAAGTTTGGACACCCATGGACTAGACCTTTAAGCAGTATTAAATCCAAAAGCAAAATGTATTTCTTGGATGTGATTGCTGCATTATTTTTCATTTTTAGACTTTCTTTCCTGGTCATGCAGCCAGTAAGTCTGCTGTTTTTCAAAAGAACAAGCTCTTTTGCAGATGTGTCTGTTACAGGGATGAGACATACCATTCAACACTGGCTCAAGTGTGCTTATGTAAAACCTTTATCCCAAAAGGGAAAGAATGCTTGCTGTAACTGCTTATAAAGTGTTAGCTGGAGTTTGGCTTCAAATTGTTAGTGTATTTTAATCTGCTGACAATGCTGCTGTCCAAAGGTGCCCCCTGTGCTCATGTATGTAGAGTGAGGGCACTTGCATACAGGAGGTGTGTTACTGGCCAGATCACTAAGTATAAACAGTGGTAAAAAAAAGCCTTAAAAAATAATAATTCAGTCACCACATCTCATAATTGGTAAGCTGCAATATATTGCATTTTTGGTTTTGGGTTTAATACCAATATATCTTGGAAATCCAGAGAAATGATACATTAGTGAAATAGAAGATAAATAGTGTGATATAGTAAATAGGCACTACAATTATTCCATGTCACTTTGGCAAGTCAGACATTTAGGTACATAGAGGACACCCGAAGGCATGTGATTCATTACTGACAGAAGTGTTTTTCCTCACTACCCATGTCAAATGAGAATTGATGTCACATAGATTTATTGCTCAATTTGAAGTCTGATATAATGACATCATTATTTCATACCAAACTAATATTTTAAAATAGTATTCATCTTTTTTCTGTCAGCTGCATTTAACAAAAAACTATTTTACATGTTAATATCAGGGAAAAAAATAATGAAAAGCGTAAAAGTTATTGATCAATTTTCAAAGTAATTTGATGTATTTAAGGAAACAACACATGGTAGGAATTCAAATAATGAACATATGAAACTATTCACACAGAGTATTACAGCTACATATAAAGGTGATGGCAAAAAATAGCTACGCTAAGTCTTCAAATTTAAACTTATGTTTTCCTATAAAACGTATCCTATTAAAAATGTGTCTGTACATGATTTTGTATGCTTCTGCCTCTAAACAGGATTTCAGTAATAAATACCCATACACATTACCTTTTTTGTTTAGCCAGCTGGTCACATTGTTCAAAGTGTTTATTGTTTATGCATTGTTGTAATTGCCTATGTCTTGACTGTGTATTATCATGATTGCCCGTTTGTTGCTTGCACCTTGTCACAATTGCCTGTTGCTTGTATATTGTAATAAATGTCTGTTTGTTGCCAAGTAATGTTATGATGGCATGTCCCTATCCTTTCCCTACATAGTTAATCCGGTTGAAAAAAGACACAAGTCCATCTAGTTCAACCAATAAAAAAACAAAAAAAACAAACGACCATACAATTTCATATACACAATCCTATACCCACAGTTGATCCAGAGGAAGGCGAAAAAATTCCTTCCTGATCCCCCTAGAGGCAATCGGATATTCCCAGGATACCCAGTTATATTTTGTATATTTAGGACAGCATCCAGGCCTTTTTAAAGCAATCTACTGAGCTGTCCAGAACCACCACTGGAGGGAGTCTTTTCCACATTTTCACAGCTCTTACTGTGAAGAAACCTTCCTGTATTTGGATTTCTCTTTTCCTCTAGACGTAAAGAGTGTATCCTTGTCCTCTGTGATGACCTCAAAGTTCAGTGTATGGACCCTATATGTATTTGTACATGTTAATAATATCCCTCCTAATCTCCTCTTCTTAAGAGAGAATACATTCAGTTCCTTTAATCTATCATAGCTGAGCTCCTCCATGCCTCTTACTAGTCTGGTTGCCCTTCTCTGCATTTTCTCCAGTTCCCCGATATCCTTTTTGAGAACTGGTGCCCAAAACTGAACTGCATAGTCCAGATGAGGTCTTACTAATGATTTGTACAGGGGCAAAATGATATCTCTCTCTGGAGTGCATACCTCTCTTATTACAAGAAAGAACTTTGCTTCCTTTGGAAACCACAGCTTGGCATTGCACGCTATTGTTAAGCTTAGGATCTACCAAAACCCCCAGATCCTTCTTGACCATTGATTACCCCAGTTGTACTTCTCCTAGTATGTATGATGCAACCCCTACTTGTCGGGAACTTCTTGCTACTGCTAATCACTGTCCCTACCAGAAGGGTAACCTGTCCCTGCACTACCCACAAGCGAAATGAATGCCAGGCCTAGGAGCCAGGGCCTTAACCACTTGCCGACCGCTCACATTGAGCCTACTGCGGCAAAGTGGTTCGTTATCGTCCAGCGACAAAGACCCAGGTCGCTGGACTCCTCCCCTTGTGGGCGGTGCGCGCACCGCCGGAGGCTCGCTCCCGCTGTATTCAGTCACAGCTGGAGTTGGGCCAGGGGAAGAGCGGCGGTGATCGAGTGTGGAGATCCGCCCGCTTGTGTGAACAAAGCGGGTGGATCTCCTAAGTGACAGGCAGTGACAGATTGCAGGATTCAGCATAGCTGAACCTGCGATCTGTGCCTGTGTCACACAGTCCCCTCCCCCCACACACGTTAGTAAGCACCAGGCATACATTAACCCCTTGATCACCAATAAAAGTTAATCCCTTCCCTGCCAGTGTCATTTTTACAGTAACAGTGCATATTTATAGCACTGATTACTGTAGTACCCCCAAAAGTGTCAAAAATGTCAGTCAATGGTCCGATCTGTCCGCCGCAATGTTGCAGTCTCGCAAAAAAAATCGCTGATCCCTGCCAGATCGCCGCCATTACTAGTTAAAAAAAAACAATAAAAATTACATAAATTTCTCGTAGTTCGTAGCTTCGATAACTTTTGGCGCAAACCAATCAAAATACGCTTATTGCGATTTTTTTTACCAAAAATATGTAGAAGAAAACAAATTGGCCTAAAATGTTAAAAAAATTTGATTTTTACATTTTTTTGGGGGGAATTTCATATAAAAAAATGTGAAAAATATTGTTATTTTTTCAAAATTGTCGCTCTTTTTTTGTTTATAGCGCAAAAAGTAAAAATCGCACAGGTGATCAAATACCACCAAAAGAAAGCTCTATTTGTGGGGAAAAAAAGGACATAAATATATTAATTTGGATACAGTGTCGCACGACCGCGCAATTGTCCGTTAAAGTAACGCAGTGCCGAATCGCAAAATATGGCCTGGTCAGGAATGGGGTAAAATCTTCCAGTCTTAAAGCGGTTAAAAATACGCTCATTGAGAACTTTTTTTGTCAAAGACATGTAGCTTAATACATTTTGGCCAAAATATATGACAAAAATTTAATATATTGGATATTTTTTAACTTTCAAAGTAGAAAAATATTGTTATTTTTTAAAAATTGTCGCTTTTTTTTATTAATATCGCAAAAAATGAAAAGCGCAGAGGTGATCAATACCACCAAAAGAAAGCTCTGTTTGTGGGAAAAAAAGGACGTAAATTTCATTTGGGTACAGCGTTGCATGACCGCGCAATTGTCAGTTAAAGTCGCACAGTGCCGAATCGCAAAAAGTGGACTGGACGTAGGACAGCAAAATCCTCCGGTGGTAAAGTGGTTAAATAGGCTCTTCCAGACCCAATATGGCTTCCAGAGTCACATGAGGTGGCAACTTCCATTCAGATAGTGCTGTCAATCACAGCCAGTGAGCCAATCAGGAGACAGAGGGAGCAAAGCTAAGTTGCGGCTCCATGTGTGAATAAACATACAGAACCTTGGGTTGGGAACGAGCCTGCTTGGGTGCCCCCAGAGCAAGATGCTTGCTTTGGGGGCACCCGGAAGGAGGCAGGGACCAGGAACGCCGGTGCCTTACCCTAAAAGAGGAAGATTGGGGCTGCTCTGTGCAAAACCAACTGCACAGATCAGGTAAGTATAACATGCTTGTTATTTAAAAAAAAAAAAACAAGACTTTAATATTCCTTTAATGAAGCTTGCAGATGCCCTGTGTGGGTGTGTTGATATTTCATACCCCCGAAACAAAGCGCAGCTAAAGTTGAATAAAATCCCCTCAAAAGCACCATAAAAGTGACATGGGGTATAATTTTTTTAAGTGAAGAGAAGCAAAGCAAACACATAGTATGCACAGGACTGTAAGCTAACCAATTTATTTAGTGACAGGGGCTTTGATTGTCATTCAGTGTGCTTTAAAAAAGTGTGTCCAATGCCACATTTTGAAGCAAGTGTAAATAAGCCCTTACTTCAGGCATAAGTTGTTGTTTTGTACTTAATATGTGAATGCAATATTGTTCTTCAGTGAATAGAACCGAATTACTTTGTTCCTTATCATATTAGGTGATAATGCTGGCTTATCCACTTACACAGAAACAGTAAGGAATTAGGTGGGCATTTCTACAGTGATGTGCTGGCAATACCTGACTCCTCCCACAGGGCAGTTAAAAGGAAAATTAAAAGACCAAAGATAGTCATGTGACCTCTTTATTTCTCTACATTTTAAAGGCAGAAATTGACAGCTACATTTTCATAGTAAATGAAGTAAGGAAGCTGTACTACATTATCTTCAACCAGACTTTTGAATGTATGCATAACATATGTCAAGTTACTGAACACTTGCACGTGCATAACCAATTGCATTGTTAATAATTTACTTGTATACTCTCTTTATAATATATATATATATATATATATATATATATATATATATATACCGTATAAGACGACTGGGCGTATAAGACGACCCCCCTATTACATGATCTACCGGTAATACTTATACTTAGGTTACCTTGGAGATATTATTCTCGGCGTATAAGACGACCTTCCATTTTTGGGGGATTATTTTGAGGTTGAAAAGTAGTCTTATACGCCAGAAAATACAGTATATATATATATATATATATATATATATATATATATATATATATATAAATAAATATATAAAGTGAATACACCCCTCACATTTTTGTAAATATTTTGTTATATCTTTTCATGTACAAAGGAAGAGCCGCGCTAAATTGACATATTGATAATAAATCAAATTGTAATGAGTGAGTAAACTGTGCTAGAAAATAAACCAATTGCGTGTATGGCAATAAAGAATAAGTGGTAAATATCCATGAAAAACAGAAAAATAACTGTTAATATATGGTGTCCATAAAGAACAGTAAAGTCCAAATTTGGGTGCCAAGTGCAAGAAAAAGGATCCACCACCAATTCCTGGGACTTCTTCCACAATTAGTGCTGCATGCTGAAGGCACACTAAACGCTTACCAGAACAAAGATAAATACAGGCATCCAGCATATACTGGGAACTCCAATGGAATCCTGCAGGTGCCTCTCTCTAGGCGGTCTATGCAAATCCAGCAGGGAGCCGCGATAATAACCAGCCAACACACTAAAAGGTCCAGGCCCGACACTCCCAAAGGGATATGAAAGAAAAAGGGGCCACAATAGTGTAGTACGTAGGGGACACTTTATTATAAATAAGGTAAACAACTCACATGTATATAGAAACAATAGCGCTATTCTCAGCAGATTCAGCAGAGCGCCGCAGCCCGACTTCCGGGTATCACGTGGTGACGTCAGCACACCTTTCTGATGCGTTTTGTCATAGATGACGTCTTCTTAGGGGTTACGGGCGGCGCGCTGACTCACCACTTAAATACCCAGACAAACAAGCGTAGCTACCACCCTGTCCAGGTCTACCTGGAAGCGGCCGGCGCCATCTTAAACCAGGGAAAAATGCCAGTACATATCGTCATTCGTACACAGCAAGATTCTGACATGAAAAATTAACAATATAGAAGCACCACCCCTATCTGAGCCGCCTCCAAATAAGGCCAGTGCCGTCATCATTGGGGAATATGCCAATGATCTTCGGCGATATCAATAAATAGGGATTGGGTAAATTTAGAGAATTAACTCATAAAGCACCACGTCACTATTGAGAGTAACCGGACACAATCTAAATGATGAATAAATAAGTTAAAAATATTATGTATTAAAATATATATAGGATCCTAAATATAATAATGGTTGTATATTTGTAAATTGTATATTTAAAATAACCTATTAAAAATATATATATATGCGGGGGCGTGGCGACCGCCGAGCAAGATGGCCGCATAGGTTGAGAGCTCCAGGCGGCATCCGGCTTCTTCTACATCTACGGCCCATCACAGCGTCCTCACGGACACCAGCTACCCCGATCCAGCTAGGGGAACACCCGCTCCACACAGCCACGATGGCTAGGAGACGAACGGCGGCCCCCGCCGTCCGGAAACTATCAGACTTTTTCTTCCCAGCGACTCACGGTCTTCGGCAACATGGCGCCGGAGACCGCTCAGCTCACCAACCGCCTCGTCCTCTAGGGGCAGAGTCGCCGGCGGATGACGTCACCCGGAGCGATCCCCCCACACGGACGGAGATACCAGCGCTGATGAGGTCTGAGAGGTCCGCAGACTCCTCTCCCTCAACTCCTTCCACCCAAAGCCCGGCCAAGTCAAGGCCCAGGAGGGAAGACAGCCCACCCCCTCTCGATATGGCGTCCATGGAGGTGAGCAACCCCAACGCAGCGCCCTGTACACCTTGGGCCTACACCCCTCCTCCTGACCCTTTTGCCACCCTAGTTACGACTGGACAGCCTGTATCTGATACCAGCCTAAAGGAAATGCTTTCAATGCTTCACACCTCCATGCAAGCAAATATCCTTGCCTCCATATCTTATTGCCATAAAGAACTGCATGGCATGGGGGATAGAGTCAATGCTGTCGAAACGAGAATGGAAGAATTTACTGTCTCTTACAATACCATGGTGGATGCCCACACCTCCCACCAAGAGGACATCCGACACATACAGGATAAATTAGCAGATCTCGAGGATCGCTCGAGACGCAACAATCTAAAGATTAGGGGCATACCCTAATCAGTTCTCCCAGCTCAACTACCCATATTTGTGAAAGACTTATTCCAAAAAGCAGTGCCTGATCTTTCCAATGCAGATCTCACAATAGATCGCATACATCGGATCCCTAAGCCCTCATTCCTCCCACAAGAGATCCCACGTGACGTTTTATTGCGGATCCATTTCTTCCAGGCAAAAGAACAGATTCTAGAAGCCTTCCGTCGCAAAGATCGCCTCCCTGAGCAAGCTGTACCATTGCAAGTCATGCCCTACTACTCCCAATATACCCTCCAACTCCGAAGGAACCTTAACTCCATCACGAAAGCCTTGCGGAACAACAAGATCATGTACAAGTGGAAGTACCCAGCAAAACTCTGCGTGACTCACCAGGGCTCTACTTCTCACATAGTCTCCATGGACCAAGGCATCCACCTCCTCCGACAGTGGAACGTCATCCCTGAACCGACCGACCAACAACGACCAACTGCGGGACCCCCACCTTCTCGCCTTCAACAGGAATGGCATGTTGTCCCCGGACCCTCCAAGTCCTCACGCCATAACAAGTGAGGATGGCTATGTGAACTTTAGCCGGATGCACCTGGCCCTCTGCCTTTGGTAGCACTCACCACCGTGCTCCATACCCCACCGCCCTTGCAGTTATTGCTGCACTTCTTACCCACCAGGGTCATGCCTTTTTATCCCCTATGTGTTTTGTTTGTCGTGTTTTTTCTCTTTTTTTCCTGTCACTTGTCGTTTTACAGAACAGGACTCTCCACCGACCCATGGAACAACCTCCAGTTGCATCGTTCGGATACTGCTAATCTCCACCACCAAGTTGGACCTCCAACTCCTCCGCACCTACTGTCACATGGACAATATCGGACACGTACGTTAACTATGTCAACCAGGTACAGTGAGTTCACACCTCAGCTGCTTGCCTTTACACACACTATTGAGATCTCTTTTTCCCCCTGCAGTGATGTACACAATGTTTTGGTTTACCTACTCATGTCATGATGTCTTTAAATTTACTATCCCTTAACGTTAAGGGTTTAAATCACCCGGTAAAACGCTTCTCCATGTGGAGGGAAGCCCAAACACACAAAGTGGATATCCTGGCTATACAGGAGACACACTTCAAACAGGGACATACTCCCAAATGTACGCACCAGAACTTCCCGCACATTTTCCAGGCTTCGGCCTCTGCGAAGAAAAGGGGTGTAATGGTGGCTATCCGCGACTCGGTGTCCTTCACCTACTCCAAGGTGGTGCAGGACGTCGAGGGGCGATATTTAATCATTAACTGTACCATAGATGGTTGTATGTATACCTTGGTTAATGCTTATGCTCCTAATGTGCACCAGTTAAGATTCCTACGTAAGCTTTGCTGTAAGGTCAACAAACTCAAAACGGGCAGGCTAATCATGTGTGGAGACTTCAATTTGGTGGTGAACCACGCCGTGGACTCGTCCTCCAAGAGGAGATCATCCGCGCCAACCCTTGCATTCCTTATCCACTCGGAGGGACTCCACGACGTGTGGCGCTACCAACACGCTGAGGAGAGGGATTATTCCTTCTTCTCGGCCGTCCATAATTCTTACACGAGGATCGATATGTTTCTAGTAGACGCCTCAACTGTCCCCCATGTTCTACATACGTCCATTTCCCCCATTACTTGGTCGGACCACGCTGCCATTCATATGTCCCTGTCAATCAAACCTGTCTCCCCGACTACATTCATTTGGAGATGTAATAATTCTTTCAGACCCAGACTCCCTCAAACATTTACAATCCCAACTACGAGAGTTTTTCAATATCAACGCCACTCCCGACATACCCCTTCACTCTATGGAACGCCCATAAAGCGTTCGCTAGCGTTCGCTAGAGGCTTACTTATTCAAATGGGCTCCAAGTTGAAGAAGAAATTTCAACTTCGCTTCACTGAACTGACTACCCAAATAAAAAACCTGGACGACACTAACAAAAAGGCTCCCTCTGCCACTAATGCTGCCCGACTATCCTCCCTTAGACTAGATCTACGTAGGCTCCTAACAGAAAAACATTATGCCATGCTGGCACGCCTTCGTTTACGATACTATATGTCGCACAACAAAGCTGGGAAATTTTTGGCCTCCAGACTTAAAGCCAAACGAACTAAGACCAAAATAGATCACATCTTCCACCCGCATAATAATCAGAAATTAACGCACCCCCAAAAAATAGCAGACCCATTTGCTGACTACTATGCCACCTTATACAATCTGAGCTCCGACTCCTCCACCCCACAACCCACAAATGAGGGCATTCAGGCGTTTCTCCGGCGCCTTAAATTGCCAACTATCTCGAACGAAGCTCTTTCCTATCTAAATAGCCCCTTTACACTACAGGAACTTGCCAAAACGTTTCGTTCCCTTCCCATGAACAAATCGCCGGGCTCCGATGGTCTGACAAATGAATACCTCCGCTCCCTACAAGAAATACTTTCCCCGCACCTACTTAATGTTTTCGCTGAAGCAACGGCTCAAGGACACTTCCCACGCGAGATGTTACAAGCTAACATTACCACCCTCCCCAAACCTGGCAAACCCCCCACTACCCCTGCCAACTTTAGACCAATTTCGCTTTTAAATAACGATGTTAAGCTCTATGCCAAACTCGTAGCTAACCGCCTAGCGCAATTTTTGCCTTCACTGCTCGGGAGTGATCAGATGGGGTTCGTCAGGGGACGCCAAGCACCTGATGCTACTAGACGTGTTATAAACTTGTTGCACCACGCTGAAAAAAACAAAACGCCTTCTCTGCTTCTATCCATTGACGCAGAGAAGGCGTTTGATCGAGTGCACTGGGGATACATGCGGGCGGTCCTACATAAATTTGGGTTCACAGGTCCTATTGTATCATCAATACTAGCCCTCTGCTCCACACCATCGGCTAAAGTGCTCTCGGCAGGGACGCTGTCCAAATCGTTTTCCATTACTAATGGGACGAGACAGGGCTGCCCATTATCACCCCTCATCTTTAATTTATTAATTGAACCCCTGGCTGAGTCACTCCGAACAGATCCGTTGGTCTCGGGTTTTAAACTGGGTCATAATAACCATGTTATTACGCTATTTGCGGATGACGTCATCTTAAGCCTGACGAACCCTATCGTGTCCCTCCCTGCAGCACATCAAATACTGCAAAATTTTAGTGAAGTGTCATACTATAAGGTAAATTTTGGTAAATCTGTTATCCTTAATATGAATGTTCACTCCTCTACCCTCCGCCATCTACAGACTACACTACCTTACACGTGGACCTCCCAGTCCCTGCCTTACCTCGGTATCCAGATCTCGTTCCCGACGTCCACTCTCCTTCCCTCCAACCTAAAACCCCTATCAGCATCCATTTCCAAAGACGTAGTCACACTTAGGCCCTCCGAGCTCTCCTGGGCTGGCAGAATAGCCACCTTTAAAATGGTATGTCTTCCAAAAATTCTTTACGTTTTCCGTACGCTCCCGATACCTTTTCCCAAAAAGTTCTTGGACACGCTATCTAAATTGCTGAGAGCGTTTGTATGGCAAAAAAGGAGAGCAAGATGTAACTACTCTCATATGCTGCTCTCATATTGTAGACTACTATCATGTGACCAGGCTAGCGCCACTCCGTAGCTGGTTTTCCAACCCCCAATCTCTCCCCTGGATCCCAGTGGAGGCCGCTTTGTCCAACGTGACGGACCTTAGTCTTCTCTTACTAGCCGACAGGTGGAAGCCCCTTACCCTTTCCACCCTACCTCCCACAATTAGAGCTTCTATTCAGTCTTGGAGACTTCTATGTACCCAATTCCCACATGTCACTCCTACCTTGACAATTCCCTTCCCGATGGCAGTACTCAATGTGCTGATCCCGTTCTCTTCCGTTGCCCAATTCTTGTCCGCGGGTATACTACAGATATCACAACTATACCAAGGACAATCCCTACGTCCATTCAAAGAACTTCAACAGGAGTTTGCCTTGCCCGCAAGGGCTGCATACGCATATAATGGTATATCCAGCTTCCTACGCAAATTTCCCCCGCCAACCCTTTCCATCCCTATATCCATATGGAAATTTTACAGACCCAAAAACCTCCACTAAAGGCATATCCTTATTTTATAATATGTTTGGGTGCAAAACTAAATTTGTGAAGACCCCACACATGATCAAATGGGAGGAGGAACTTCAACTGAAATTCTGGGGGTTCCTCAGGTCTCAAAATAAGGGGCCAAAATAGTGTAGTATTTTCAATCCAAATTAATTCAAAAAAAGTTAGTAACAAACTCACATTTAAAACTGCCGTTCTTAGCCGTTTTGCAATATGCTGTGGGACTTGCTTCCGTGTCCCGTAACGTCACTTCCGGTGCTATGCCATACGCGTTACGTCACGATCGCTCACATGACTTCTTCAGGGGATAATTTGCATACTTGGTATCCATTTATTACAGAGCAGGCTAATCCAGGAAGATTATCTCCAGCTTGTCCTGATCATTGTGCTCCAGTGACAGTTCCTCCAGCACCTATCCTCATCACTCCAGGATCAGCACTGTGCTCAAGTATGCAAATTATCCCCTGAAGAAGTCACGTGAGCGATCGTGACGTAACACATAGGGCATAGCACCAGAAGTGACGTTACGGGACATGGAAGCAAGTCCCGCAGCATATTGCAAAACGGCTAAGAACGGCAGTTTTAAATGTGAGTTTGTTACTAAATATTTTTGAATAAATTTGGATTGAAATACTACACTATATTGCCCCTTATTTTGAGATCCGAGGTACCACCAGAGGTCCCCCAGCTTGATCCAGATAAGGAGGAGTATACCATCATCCCATATACCCCACCAAACACACCCAGATAAGGAGAGGAGGAGAGATCAGATCTTTTATAGATCTAAAGGCGCATTACCTGAAAGCTTGAGGTGAGCATATAGCACACCCACAGGTGAAGAGCACCAAAGAGCACTTTTGAAACCACATGGTGTAAAGGTGGACGAAATATCATTGTGGCACCTAGAAGAGGAAGATCAGCATTCTCTGTTTCCTCTGTTGTTTTGGGACACTTGAGCACTTTATGATATAATTTGGCACATTATCTCATGTTGTGAATACACTGATAAAATACTTTGGTTTATATCTGCACAGAACACTTTATTGGCACATCTATATATTTTTGTAATTTATATTGAACACAATATCACCATAAGCACCTTGATTTGTATATATTTTGAAGATCAATCTATTTATACACGTGTCTATATATTTATTTATTCTATGCACATGAATTTTATCAACACCCTGTTTTTTTTTTTATATTTATTGAACAATATTGTACACAATTTTATGTATCTATTTGAGCACATTAATATTTATTGTCATATGGAATGAGTTTTTTTATCTGATCTAAAAGGGTACACAACATATCATATATCATCATATATTAATAACTTATCTATTTATTGTGTTTATACTTTGATACAACACATTGAATATGAACACTATTTATTATCCATTGCACAATAATTTTATCAATATAGAAGAAAGGGGATGGTATCACTAACCCTGCGGGCTCTGTAGAAGCCCCAAAGAGACCGCAATAAGTGGGCGTGAACCAAGCAGTGGGATTTTGAAGGTGAAGCTTGCTAAGGTATATATTAGATAAATAATAATGAGACCAAATAAAATAACAACATTTTATTACAAAATTGATAAAAACAATCACATACAGTGATATAAATTCATAGCATAAAGATACATAGTATATAAAGAACCATATACTGTGTGCTAAGGGCCACTTGTGTGCGACATGTTTCGCCAGCAGGCTTCTTCTGGGACAATACAAAATGGTGACCTCAACTCAGGTTCTAAGTGTGAATAACAAACAATCAGTTTAAATATTTAAACATAGTTAAGTTTAGCCAATTTTTGATGTAACAAAATATTAGGGCTCACCAATGGTTGTATCTAGAGCATAACAAAAGTATCCGTATACCAGAGATCGTTGCGGTGTATCCAATGGCGGGTAACCACCCTGAACTAAACAGTCCAGCCAGATCTGACCCCGCTAGTTTGACAGGAACCGGACCGGGCTCTGTCGAATCAAGGCAAATCTAGAAAAATCAATGATTTACAGAAAAAGGAGCTCATTACTGAAAATCCTATAAACCACCAGAGTAAAACAAGAACTCTAGTGTGTATGAGTATAGTGTACATTGGTCTCCGAGAGCAGGGTCAGGTAAGTGAAGGAAAAAGAAAGTGGAAAGAAAGATAAACAAAACATCATACAGGGATTGTGAAAATGAGCTGCAGTGGGCACTGCAGCTCATTTTCACAATCCCTGTATGATGTTTTGTTTATCTTTCTTTCCACTTTTCTTTGCCACAAGGTGCCATGTTGAACTTCCAGTGACTAGTATTAAAAAGTGAGAGCGATAACACCAAATTTTACACACCTGCTCCCCATTCACACCTGAGACCTTTTAACACTAACGAGTCACATGACACCGGGGAGGGAAATAGGCTAATTGGGCCCAATTTGGACATTTTTACCTAGTACCTAGGGGTGTACTCACTTTTGTTGCCAGTGGTTTAGACATAAATGGCTGTATGTTGAGCTATTTTGAGGGGACAGAAAATGTATACTGTTATACAAGCTGTACACTCACTACTTTACATTGTAGCAAAGTTTCATTTCTTCAGTGTTGTCACATGAAAAGATATAATAAAATATTTACAAAAATGTGAGGGTGTATTTACTTTTGTGAGATACTGTATATACATTTTTACAATTAATGTACTCTTTCTGATACTTTGGGGGATGTGGGTCTGGGACAGCATTTGATCCTGTTACTCTTTGTTAGATGTATTTAATAAATAAAAAGTATACAGTTAATAATAAGATGACTCTAATAAATGACTTTTTAAAGTCAGTTTACAAGGCCATAAGAAGGATATTCTGTTAGTGCACTCCCCTGTTAGTGCTTGTTTATGTCAGGATTCACACATAGGCTGTCAGTGCAACCTGACCCTTGTTTGTGTCTTCTGGAGGCTTTTAACACCTTACCAACTCAGGGATCTTTGACATTATTAGTTTGCTCTTTCAAGCCATGAGGGTAAAAAGTCATCTTACAGCAATGTCAAAGCTGACAGGAGTTACAGCTTTACAATATACTATTATGAAATCTTTAATGCCACTGAGGTTATTTCTAATTTTTGTTTATGTGTTGTCTAGAATAGAATATGATTCATCTTACAACATAATCAGAATCCAATGAAAGTATAATTATGTAGAGATGATAAATTCTAAAACTATAAAAGTGAGAGAGATAAGAGAACCTCTGAATAGTTTGATCAGTTGTGTTTCGGACAAACTTTTTAAAATATAATAAGCCTCTGAAATTTGAAACATCTGAACTTGAAGTTCTATTAAAGTCTATGAAAATCTAGGCTGGGTTCTGAAAAATGTGTAATACAGAGCAGCAAATGGTGCAAAATTGTAAAGACTTGCTTGGGATTGGGAGGCTTTTGCCACTCAGCCTAACAAAATGATAGGGCCAACCCCCCCACCCCAAAAAAAAAAAATTGGGACGCAGTCTCTTTACACTGCTGTTAAAAAACTTTAGCCCTCTCCTGATTTTTTTTTTTTTGCAATATTGTCAAGTTTTAAGCATTTAGATCATCAAACACATTTTAATACTACTTTAGTATTTATTGTAAGAATCCAAAATGCAGTTTTTAGTGTTACTAAACCCAGGACCCTGCATTCGCTATATCTGGTCTCCCACAGTACAGCGAACATGGAAATCTAATTGTTTTAGTAAATGTAAACTGCTAAATACCTTTTCTCATCAGCAGTATATAGCAGTCTTGTGACTTCTACCAGTATCTGGCCAAGCACTGGTTAAAGCTTTTAGGAGGAGTTTTCATTCTCCTCTGATTTTCTTGTGAGGCTGCATGACCCTTGACCCTCTGTTTGGACAGTGCTGTTTGGCCCTGTGCTGATCACATGCAGCCTACCCCCCAAAAAAGCAGTACACACTAACTGAGCATGTGCAGAGTGCCTCCAAGGCTCTGTACTATCAGCAGATGGATTGGGGACAGCAAAAGAAGGGAAGGATCAGAGAAGACAGGATAAGTTCCACAGTGAGTATCACTAGCATGCTTTACTGCATATAGAGACTGATTTCCCTATTGTGGGTTTAGTAACACTTTAGGGGAAGAAACTGTCCAAAACTGCCTGGCCCTATGTGAAAAAATAATTTACCCCACCCCACCCTGCTAAATCATGAATGAACTGTGAATAAGCACACTTTTTGCCACACCCAGGCCTGGTTACTATTAGACCTGTTGAATCAAGGTAAAAAGAAGTTGTCTAAAAAAGTGAAGCATGCTAAAAGATCTCAAAAAGCAACACATCATACCGCAATCTAAAGAAATTCAAGAACAGATGAGAAACAAAGTAATTGAAATGTATCAGTCTGGAAAGGGTTACAGAGCCATTTCTAAGGCTTTGGGACTCCAGCAACCCACGGTGAGAGCCATTTTCTACAAATAGATAAAACGTATACAGTGGTGATCCTTCCCATGAGTGGCCAGCCTACCAAAATTACTCCAAGAGCACGACAATGACTCATCCAGGTCATAAAAGAACCCAGAACAACATCTTAAGAACTGCAGGCCTCACTTGCCTTAGTTAGGGTCAGTGTTCATGATTCAACAATAAGAAAGAGACTGGGCAAAAATGGCATCCATGGGAGAGTTCCAAGGTGAAAGTCACTGCTGACTATAAAGAACACAAAGGCTCATCTCACATTTGCCAAAAAAACATTTTTTTTTTTATATTTGGGAAAACATTCTGTGGACTGATGAGACAAAAGTTGAAGTTTTTGAAAGGTGTGTGTCCTATTACATTTGTTGTAAAACAAATACAGCATTTCAGATGTAGCACCCTCCTAGACAGGTGCTAGGTTAAAAGCATTGTTATGCTCCATATCAGGGGAGCCTGATCTGTTAGTTATGCCTGTTACATGTGTCCAGGTGTGAGTCACTTGGTCTGAGGGAGTGTCCCCACTGTATCCAATAGGGGAGCCTATTAGACAGTGGAGGAAAACCTCCCCAGTGGCAAATGGGCTTTTGTGCCAGTCCCAGTGGGAGGGCACCACTGCAGTTCATCCTGGGATTGACCATAAAAGCCAAGGGCACATGTGAAAGGGCGTCTTTAGCGGGAAACAGAGTCCCAGGAAGAGGGTAACGGCTGTCTCTCCTCCTGCTGTCTGAGGAAGGTGGTCACTGGCAGTCGGCCTAGTGAGCCAGGTGTGAAGCTGAGCCTGAAGGATCCTGGAAAGCTGACGGTGGAGCTGCTGGCAGAGTCATCTGGGAAAAACAGTGTCCGTGATGAGTACCAGGGGGCTTGCCAAGGGGTCTGTCCAGGAAGGGGGACCAATCCAGAGAAGTCAGAGGATAGAATCACACAGTTATCAAGAGTAAAGGGGGTGCCAAGTATAACCCTGAAGAGTAAGGGTAAAGGGGTATAAGCGGGGCCCTGAAGAGTAATTCACTATACAGTTCACTCATCGAGTACTTCACTACAGTGGCAAGGTGAAGCAGCGGCCTTGCCACGATCAACATAGCTAGAAGTCCTCAAGTTGTGCATAGTTTGTCCAGTTGGAGTATCCCACTCATCCCTTCTCCCATCCCAAATTCTAAAATAAAAACAACAAAAACCAAATCCCCTGGACTGTTTCCTGACCGAGCCAAGCACTTAAAACACTAAGAATCGATAAGTTGTTGCTATGGGTAACAGGGGAATCCGCTTCAAGCAGCTCCCACGGGAGTAGTGCTACACATAAAAAGAGCATCATACCAACAGTAAAACATTGTGGTGGTAGTGTGATGGTCTGGGACTTGCTTTGCAGCTTCAGGACCTGGAGCACTTGCCATAATTGATGGAACCATGAATTCTGTGCTCTACCAGAAAATCCTGAAGGAGAATATACGGCCATCAGTTCTTGACCTCAAGTTCAAGCACATTTGAGTTATGCAGCAGGACAATTAACGCGAAACACACCAGCAAATCCACCTCTGAATGGCTCAAAAAAAAAATTAAGGTTTTGGTGAGGCCTAGTCAAAGTCCAGATTTAAATCCAATTGAGATGCTGTGGCATGACTTTAAACAGGCTGTTCTTGCTCAAAACACTCCAATATGGCTGAATTAAAACAATTCTGCAAAGAAGAGTGGGCCAAAATTTCTCCATAGCAATGTAAAAGACTCATTGCCAGTTATCGCAAATGCTTGATTGCAGTTGTTCCTGCCAAGGTTTAGAGGGCAATTACTTTTTCACAAACTGTACGGCCAGGCAGGTTTGGACAGCTTTTTTCCCTTAATAAATTAAATCATAATTTAAAAACTGAAGTTTAGATTTACCTAAGTTATCTTTGCGTACTATTAAACTTTATTTGATGATCTGAACTATTTAAGTGTGACAACAATGCAAAAATTAAAAGATCAAGCAGGGGGCAAATACTTTTTCACAGCAATGTAAATCTGAAAAACTAGTAGCAGCTTCCAGCAGCCCAGGAATCCCTAAAAAAATGTACCGGAAATATTAAGCTAGTCAAGATTCCAATATAGAAACAAATCATCCAATAGGTGCTGGGACTTTGATGTGAGTTCATACAAAGTGTTGAGAGGACAGAAACATTCAGAGAGCTCACTGGCTCAGGTTAGACTGTTCCCAACACACGGGGCTACTCTTCAGTGGGTCCCCAGCAAGTTACCAGTAGAAAAAAACATGCATTAATAGAAGGAGTGCCAGACCAAAGGATAAGAGACTCCAACACTAAAAAACACATCTAACACATTTTGAGCACCAGAGGTTCAGCTAAAATAAAAAAAACTTGAATGGACTCATAAGGCTTCCCTGTGTGCATCTATGTAGGTAAGTTGTTACACTAGCCAGCAAATGATTTTAACTCATCCCTGATCAAGGGCAGATTTGTCTGGTCCCCAAAATGCGTTGACTGTTTTTTTTTTTTATTTTGTGTAAACCAACAAATTAATTGGACTCTTTAATACTTTGGTCTGGCATTCCTTCCAAAGATAAGTCAAGATACAGATGTAATGCAGAAGAAGCCTAAACTTTATTGTAAAATTTGAAACTAAAATTTGGATTTGGCATGGGACATCCAAATTTATGAAATGTGGTCCAAATCTAATGCTGTTGGAAATAGGAGACCAACTTTAGTGACAAAACTTGGTCTTAGGAGGTCGAGTGAAAGAGATCCAGTAGATCCAGTTTTTTGTTTGTAGTGGCACATAAACACTGATCGACATAAAGTATGCCTCATTTTTTAAAAATAATTACATGGTTACATATAAAAAAACATGTATTGGTGTTGTGGCATTATTAAAAAAAAAGTATAATTTGAAGTGCAGTATTTTATTGCAACCTATCAAAATCCATCATGTATTGGTTCTGATGTAGACAGTTGGCTCTTTATTAAATATGTTTTTTTAAATTTCTTATTCATCCACATTTTTGAGGTGGAATGCATTCCAGAATACATTCAAAATACATTCAAAACCTGCAGCAGTGTTGCACTGGCTATATGTGTGGACATTACAGCTGGCACATCGGCCAAAAAACAAAACAAAATTAGAAGCAATACAATTTGTGATTATTCAGAGGAATTAGGGGGGTCTTCATTTGAGTCCATTAAAAAGTATTCATTGCTAAAAATATACTTAAATGTTATAGGTCATCTATACAGTATGAAGATTCAAAGTATTGGATAAGTGTTGTTGCTGCATACCAGCCAACCTTTAATGCTTAGCTGAACGCATAGATTTTACACTAAAACATTGTTCCGGGAACTCAGAAATAAGCACACTACGTGCAGATCCAATGTCTTTCAATAAACTCTTAGAGACAGACAACTCAGCACTTTTCACCATGTTTCCATTTTGTAATGCCTTTTAAGACTTAAGTCTGCTTATTGCCAAGATTAGACAGACACTGTGCATATTTAATATGTATACTGTATATAACACAATCCATGGTGGGACATCTGAGTGGCCTTAAACACATAGTTTCTCTGAAAGAAGGCTATAGACACAATGGTTTTTTGAACCAGCAAACCCCTTAGTAGTACTTTAGTCAGTGCATGGTTTCTCTTCTGATGTGTGTTTGTATTTCTTGGGGTTTGTCTGTCTCACACTGATTTCATCACTCTGACTCTTTGTTTAGATGACTATACCTCCAACTCATTATTCTTTAGCTTATGGTTCCCACCTTAATTTTTACATCATGTTTCTACCTTCTCTTTTCCTATTTATGGCCTGAGGATTTTCCAAAACTTTTAGCTGCATTCAATGTAGTAGAGTGGATATGTATAGATACTTAAAAAAATTAACCAATCCTGGATGTACTACCCTGGACTTTATTCTGCATATGTCCAATACAAATAGAAATTCTTCCTTGCTCATGCTAGATGCTGCTGAGCCTTTCAATACATTTTTCCATCCTCAACAGCTTCCCTACTGGTGCTGTACAATTTCACTACTCCATAATACAAAGTAAAAAAGACCTATGGTCTCCACAGTACAGCACTCTCGGGAAGAAACTGAAAATAATTGTAACTTATCTCAATAGCCTAAACAAAATACATCTTTCTTTATAACAGTTTTATCTGTACAACATTTTAGGATAACATTAGACAAAAAAAAGATAAAAAGATAACATCATTTACAATATACTCTCTTATATAACCTTTGTTTTGGATTTGTAAAGAAACTTTATCCTGCAAGATTGAAAAATCTATGGTCAGTACTATGCCCTAAAAGTTATGCAAAGTGTTGTTTCTGGGCAATTGTCAAGTGAGATATTCATATCATATCCATTGTGGATGATTTCTAGAGTGTTAATAATATTTGAACTGTTCTGTATATCACCTCAATGACCACTTGTTCAAGTTGCATCTTCTGTTGTAATAAGTGTCTATACCCCAGCATTTATAGGCACACTGGTAGCTCAGTCAACATAATCCTATAACTAATTTGACATGAAATGTTTCAATGCAGATGCTGATGGTCCAAGAACATGATTGGGGTGTGAAAGTCTGTGAAACTACCCTATATAGCTACATAGGCAAATAATCATGGCACCATGAAATCTGAAGCATGTGTTAATTGTTCAGGTTTTTATGGTTAAAATTAAAAATTGTCAAATTCTAGTGTCCTCAAAGTGTCGTTTCTGGGCAATTGTCAAGTGAGATATTCATATCATATCCATTGTGGGTGATTTCTAGAGTGTTAATAATATTTGAACTGTTCTGTATATCACCTCAATGACCACTTGTTCAAGTTGCATCTTCTGTTTTAATAAGTGTCTATATCCCAGCATTTATAGGCACACTGGTAGCTCAGTCAACATAATCCTATAATCCTATAACTAATTTGACATGAAAGGTGTCAATGCAGATTCTGATGGTCCAAGAACATGATTGGGTTGTGAAAGTCTGTGAAACTACCCTATATAGCTACATAAGCAAATAATTATGGCACCATGAAATCTGAAGCATGTGTTAATTGTTCAGGTTTTTATGGTTAAAGTTATAAATTGTCAAATTATAGGCTAAATATGTTATATTGGCATTATATATGGATGTCATAAGGCATTGAAGACCCCCTCTCCTGTTAAACATGTTATATTGGTACTATATATGTTATATTGGCATTACATATGGATGACAGAAAGTGTTGAAGACCCCCACTCCTGTTTAACATATTTGGTCCCGATGTAGATAGTTTACTATACGCCACAACAATTGTCCTCCCTGTCCAAAATGTGTACCTCATTGTCCTCTAAAAATAGACCTTGTTTAAGGTGTCCTGATCTGCAGACTTTACTTGCTTATATTGGCCTATGTATTGTTTTTTTTTCCCCTAATGTACAGCTCTTCACCACACTGAACTGCATACAGGTCATTTTTCTTGTGGTTGGGTTTTGGGCATCTACGGTGTAATGCACATGTTTCTTTCTTAGTATATTGCTGGGTTTTTGAAAGCACAGCACAGGGATACAATTATTGTAATCCTTCTGAGCTTTATATTCTCATTATTCTATATTTCTTAGCATCTTCTGTTCCTAACCTCTGTAGGCTGGTCCTGTGATTTTCTTGACCTTTGGATTGTTTTAAACAAAGCCAAGTCTGGGTAACCACACATTTTAAAAACACTTCTGAGATGCCACTGTTCTTTGTGTATAGACCATGTATTTGTTGTTACCATGCCAGCCCATTTTGTAAAGTCCTTATAATACAGTTTGGGTTCCAGTTGGTGGTAGTGGGAGTCGCAAGTCAGATACTGGTCTGTGTGGGTAGGTCTCTTGAAGGCTTCTTATCCAAGTCACCCTCTTTTAACATGTAAAAATACAGTCCATAAAAAGGTAATTTGTCATTCTTTGAATCTTCCTGTGTTAGCTTGTTCTTTTTTTCCTCATCCACTGAGTATATGTGTTAACTAAAAGTTGGATGAGGGGTGAAATGACTTCACCATTATAGAACAAGTCCAGCTGAATTTGACTACCTACTACTAGCTATACCATGACCTGAATAAAAGAAAAACTTCACAGACGATTAAATCATTATTTCTATAAAAAGCCAAATTACAGTAATAACTTATTTCAGACTTTGCATTTGTGTTAAATTGCATTCAAATAGCATTACTAATCTGAGCTGTGAACGTCTGGATTTCAAAAGCGGGTAAACTTGTTTGAACTTATTTGGCTTGAGTATTGTGAATGAAATAGAGCCAAGTTTTAAGCAAGGTATTAAAACTATTCTGAAAGCATGTTATGCTGGTCACTATGACCTTAGTATAAAATTGCATGCCTTTTGTTTTATGTTAAGGTGTAACAGACCAATAGGATTATGACTAGTTGATATACAGATTATACACGGCACACAGGTTGTTTGCCTTTGCTATTTTGTCTCTTATGTTTACTAAAGAACATTAAACAAATAATTTCAGATGATAGAATAAGAACATGAACAAAAACTCCTTTAGGTAATATGCTTTGTTGAGGCACAACAGCAAAGGAGAGAGAGAGCGCAAGAGGGAGAGAGAGAAAGAGAGAAAGAAAGACCTACCTATAGTAAACAAAAGTGACCAAGCTGGTAATCGTGTAAAGGCAGTGCTTTAAGTGGGCTGGTATGCACTGGTACTCAGTACTGCCACTTCCAAATATGGCTCTTGAGCATACCGCCACCTCTCAGTGCGACTTAGTGTACCAGTACGCTAATTTTGGACATCTGCTCCCTCAATTGCCCCCCCCCCCAAGAATATTTCCCACTCCAGAGCCAGACCAGTCACCACCAGTGAGTCCCCCCTGCTCCGGATTCCCAGCCCAGGCCAGGGGGGGGGGGGGGTGCTCTGTGGGGACCCTGATGTGGGGTGGGGGGGGAGTTTATAGGCTATAATAGAGTACTGGCACCTCTTTTGGGCCACTTAAAGCACTGTGTAAAGGTGCATTTATCTTGTGGTGCCTACAAGTCATTTTTTTCTCACAACCATTTTTATATGTTCAGGTAGTGCTTGGATGCTGCATGCACACACTAAACAGACTTGTTCTTGAAATTAAACTTCACCCAGCCTGGATAAACACAATCTAAATGTACCAGAAGGTTCTGTGCACAAAAGAAAAATAATATTCCATAGTACTATGGAACATCCAGGTTGTCTTTCACAAACTTGAGGCAGGCAGCACTGTTTCCTTTTGAAGTATATCATGCACTCCATTCATGTTTTGTGTATCTCTGCAGAAGATGCCCATAGATCCCTAGCTATCATTCAAGGTACCTTGTCTATTTGACCATTATGCGGACCATATACAGTATCTTACAAAAGTGAGTACACCCCTCACATTTTTGTAAATTTTTTATTATATTTATTATTGGGCCCAATTTGGACATTTTCACATATTCACTTTTGTTGCCAGCGGTTTAGACATTAATGGCTAATGTGTTGAGTTATTTTGAGGGGACAGCAAATTGACACTGTTATACAAGCTGTACACTCACTACTTTACATTGTATAAAAGTGTCATTTCTTCAGTGTTTTTCACAAGAAAAATATAATAAAATGTTTATAAAAAATGTGAGGGTGTACTCACTTTTGTGAGATACTGTATGTGGGCAGATGCCTTAATCTGCAACAACATTTTTCAGACTACTCGGCATGGAAAGACAAAGAAGATCCCAATAGTACAGTATGTTCCAAAAATTGTATTAAAGATATTCAAAAAACATGAGCACTTACAACAATTCAGAAGTCCATAGACATGTAGGTATTAGTGTAAAAATGCTCCTAAAGGCAGGTTGGATGGCAATGGCCTGGTCCTGGTCCTGTCATACTAGCACCGGATTTATTTGTGTTTTTTAGTGCTCCTAATCAGGCTAAGTCCGAGGCCATATTGAGCAAGGGATATAAAGCTGGCGGGGGCAGGAGGTGGCTGTTAACAATAGTGTATTCACAAGTAACAGGAAAAACCGGAATTGGATGCAGCGGGCCAGGATGGACCATCATTTTAAGTATAAGTCATTCAAAACAGTAGCATATATAAGAGGATGTATTAAATGAATGGTAAAATAACTAATATGCCATATGTGCATGCCATATTACCCCAGGGGTCCTAAGCAGTGCTCAGGGATTCACAGGGATTCACAGGGGCCACAACAATAGATTTTTTACTTTAGAGAAACATGTGGAGAATGGTTTACTAAAAGTGTTGATAATCTTCACACTATAAATTATCCAATCATGGAATGAAAGTTAATGTAATTGAACTTGATATTGATCCCTTTCGACAAGACTACTTTCCTGTTTTGATTCCATTTCAATTAGATTGCAATTTAAGTTTTAAACATGAAAATGAGGATTTGTTTGATACAAGATCCTTATTAACTTCAGAGTAGAACCAGATTCTGAATGACTGATAAAATATTTGTAGATTTCTTTACGTTATTACTTATTTTTTATGTTATTTGCTATTTCTAGTGAATTGAAGACATTGCAAGGGGACATCTCATGAGACATTGCAAGGGGAGAGAGAGGGAGGGGGAGAGAGAGAGAGGGAGGGGGATAAGGATGGAGACAGGGAGAGAGCAAGAGAGGGAGAGGGGGAGAGAGGGGGAGGGGGAGAGAGGGAGAGGAGGGAGAGAGAGAAAGAGAGGGAGAGAGAGGGAGAGGGAGGGAGAGAGAGGGAGAGGGGGAGAGGGAGAAAGGGAGAGAGGGAGAGAGAGGGAGGGAGTAAGAGAGGAAGAGAGGGAGGTGTCATGGTCTTACCTTCTTGCTGTTCTCCTTCGTTTGACATGTGCTGGCGGCCATCTTGGTTTCTGGGTTTCTTGTAGCCTCCCACCCTGCGGCTCCTCCTTCCCACTGGGAGGAGCTGGATGCCTAGCTCATATATATAGGAGGTCTGTGGCTTCAGTTCCTTGCTTGGTCCTCCTGTGTTCACATGCTTCTAAGACTGCTGCTGCTTCTGGTTCCTGATCCTGGCTTCGTCTGACTACCCTGCTGGTTCCTGATCCTGGCTTCGTCTGACTACCCTGCTGGTTCCTGTTCCTGGCTTCGTCTGACTACCCTGCTGGTTCCTGATCCCGGCTTCGTCTGACTACCCTCCTGGTTCCTGACCTCTGGCTTCGCAAGGACTCTGCCTCGGTGTCGCCATCCGTTTGGACTTTTGCTTTACAGCTTGATTTTCAATAAAGCCTTCTTATTTTCACTTATCTGTTGTTGTACGTCTGGTTCATGGTTCCGTGACATTAGGACCAAGCCATGAATTCTGACGGTACTGGGCCATCCTCGCTACCCACGCTGGTTGCCAGACTTGATCAGCAGGATCACCTGTTGGGTCGGTTCGCCGTGGCGTTGCAAACCCTGCTTGAACGCACGGCTCATTTCGCTCCCGTTGCCGATGGGTCGGTTGTCGCTCCTGGGCCCGCTCCTACTGCCGCTCCGGTTGTTGCGCCAGAGTCTACCCCGACACCTGTTGTTGCGCCTGCGGTGTTTCGGGGTATGACCGGTTCTGCCCCCCTTCCACAGCGCTTTGGGGGAGAGCCAACTCAGTGCCGAGGTTTCCTTAACCAGGTGGGCATTTATTTCGAGTTGCTGCCACATGCCTTTCCTACTGAGAGATCAAAGGTGGGCTTCTTAATTTCGCTGCTCTCGGACAAGGCCTTGGCCTGGGCCAGCCCTTTATGGGAGAACAACAATCCGGTGGTTGCTGAGTTTTCCGGTTTTGTTGCTTCTCTTCGGAGGGTATTCGATGTGCCGGCTCGTGCTGCCTCTGCTGCGAAGCTCCTTATGTCCATCAGACAGGGTTCACGATTAGGGTTGAGCGAACACCTAGATGTCCGTGTTCGACGGGTTCGGCCGAACTTTAAAAAAAAGTCCGGGTCCGTGTCCCGGACTTTTACCGAACTTTTCCCGGACACCGAACCCCATTGAAGTCAATGGGGACCCGAACTTTAAGGCACTAAAATGGCTCTAAAACACCAAAGGAAAGGGCTAGAGTGCTGCAAATGGCAGCAAAACGTAATTAAGAGCATGGCAAGTGCTCTGCAAACAAATGTGGATAGGGAAATAACTTAAAACAACAAAAAAAAAACAGAAAAATAAAACAATGTTCTTCTTCATCTCTGAAGGACGAGGCCCATATGGAGTAGGAGGGAGGTTGAGGTGGTGGTGGATGTGGCGGTGACATAGGCGTGCGCACAGGGTGTGCTGGGTGTGCCTGGGCACACCCTAATCACCTAGGGCACATAGCATTGCCAGTGAGGAGATGGGAAAGATCTCCCTGGGACCTGCTCTGCTCTATTTCTCCTTGCCTACAGGTACATGGCCCCGATACATTACTCTCCCTGCTGGCAAACACATGCATGTGTATTTCAACTTTGGGGTGCACACCTTAATGCAATAGGCTGCGCACACCTATGGGCGGTGTAGGTGGAAGCGGCGGTGGAGGAGGACCAGGGCCGGATTAACAGCATCATGGGCTTGGTGCTGAGGATTTTGAAGGGCCTTAAGGGCCGTGCCTTGCCATGCACCCAGAGGAGGAAGGGTGCAGCCATGCATGCCTAATTCAACATGGGATGCTGTCTCTGAAGCCCATAAACACATCCATGCATCGCCAACTGTCCCTCCTTGTCCGGCCTTCACGCTGTGTGGGGAGGTTCTGAGGGTGCTGCCTGGGGAAGCGAGCATAGAAGCCAGACTTCTGTGTTTACAAGTGACAGAAGAGCGGTAACAGTGAATATGGCCAACCCGGGGCCTATATAAAAGGTAGGGGCCTGGAGCTGCAGCTCCAATAGCCCCTACATTAATCTGGCCCTGAGGAGGAGGACGAGGTAGCCAACACTGCTTCTTTTCAAAAATTTTAAATGAGGGTACACCCCAAAAGAGTGAGAAAGAGCAAAAATGGAACAATGGGTGGGTAAGGTCGGTATCCATTGCTATTCTGCATAAGGTACGGAAAAGTCCCGTGGGATCCATGCCTGGTTCATTTTAATGAACGTGAGCTTGTCCACATTGTCTCTGGACAGGCGGCTGCGCTTGTCTGTTATAACGCCCCCAGCCGTGCTAAATACCCGTTCAGATAATACACTGGCTGCAGGGCACGCCAGCACCTCCAAGGCGTAAAGGGCAAGCTCAAGCCATGTGCCCAATTTGGAGACCCAGAAGTTGAAGGGGGCAGACCCGTCATTCACTACATGTAGGCGTGTGCACACATACTGCTCCACCATGTTGGTAAAATGCTGCCTCCTGCTAAGACGTTCCATCTGAGCTGCTGGTGCTGCTGTTTGTTGTGGCGTGCTGACAAAGCTTTTCCACATTTCGGCCATGCTAACCCTGCCTTCTGAGGTGCTGGCGGTGGCCTGGTTGCGTTGGCGACCTCCTCCTCCTCCTCCTCTGCCTTGTGCTTCCACTGTGGCCCCGCTGTCAGATGGGAATGCCAGCAGCATGGCGTCTACCAGCGTGCGCTTGTACTCGCGCATCTTGCGATCGCGCTCCAGTGAGTGAATTAAGGACGGTACGTTGTCCTTGTAACGGGGATCCAGCAGCGTGGCCACCCAGTAATCAGCACAAGTTAGAATGTGGGCAACTCGGCGGTCGTTGTGGAGACACTGCAGCATGTAATCGCTCATGTGTGCCAGGCTGCCCAGAGGCAACGAAAGGCTGTCCTCTGTGGGAGGTGTATCGTCCGTGTCCTCTGTATCCCCCCAGCCACGCACCAGTGATGGCCATGAGCTGGCCTGGGTGCCACCCTGCTGTGAACATGGTTCCATCTCCTCCTCCAGCTCCTCCTCCTCCTCATCCTCCTCATCCTCCAGAACTGTGCCCCTGCTGGACAATTGCGTCCCTGGCGTTTGCGTGTGCAGGAACCCACCCTCGGAGCCCCTTGCGAATGACTGCCCTGAAAGCCTTGGAAATGTTACCTCTTCATCCTCCTCCTCCTCCTCATCCTGTGCCACATCCTCTTCCATCATCGCCCGAATTGTTTTTTCAAGGAGGCATAGAAGTGGGATAGTTAAGCTGAGAACGGCGTCATTGCCACTGGCCATGTTGGTGGAGTACTCAAAACAGCGCAACAAGGCACACAGGTCTCGCATGGAGGCCCAGTTAAATTAAATAGCGGAATAGAAAATATGATCCAAAAAAAGTGTATGTATATCACACGTACACAACCACACTGGGCCCCAATTACTATTGTTTGTACCCCTAAAAGGCTAGATGAGGAGTAGGGGGAGTATGGAACAGGCAGCACCCTCAAACCTTCAGAAGTATGAGATGAACCCCAACAACTTGGAAAGGTGGATCTCTCTCACACGTACCGACACAGACTATCCCGCAATTCAATTGATCCTCAAAGGTTTTTATTGAATAGCGGAATAGGAAATATGATCAAAAAAAGTGTATGTATCTCGCACGTACACAACCACACTAGGCCCCAATTACTATTGTTTGTACCCCTAAAAGGCTAGATGAGGAGTAGGGGGGGTATGGAACAGGCAGCACCCTCAAACCTTCAGAAGTATGAGATGAACCCCAACAACTTGGAAAGGTGGATCTCTCTCACACGTACCGACACAGACTATCCCCCAATTTAACTGATCCCCAAAGGTTTTTGATTAAATAGCGGAATAGAAAATATGATCCAAAAAAAGTGTATGTATATCACACGTACACAACCACACTAGGCCCCAATTACTATTGTTTGTACCCCTAAAAGGCTAGATGAGGAGTAGGGGGGGTATGGAACAGGCAGCACCCTCAAACCTTCAGAAGTATGAGATGAACCCCAACAACTTGGAAAGGTGGATCTCTCTCACACGTACCGACACAGACTATCCCCCAATTTAACTGATCCCCAAAGGTTTTTGATTAAATAGCGGAATAGAAAATATGATCCCAAAAAAGTGTATGTATATCACACGTACACAACCACACTAGGCCCCAATTACTATTGTTTGTACCCCTAAAAGGCTAGATGAGGAGTAGGGGGGGTATGGAACAGGCAGCACCCTCAAACCTTCAGAAGTATGAGATGAACCCCAACAACTTGGAAAGGTGGATCTCTCTCACACGTACCGACACAGACTATCCCGCAATTCAATTGATCCTCAAAGGTTTTTATTGAATAGCGGAATAGGAAATATGATCAAAAAAAGTGTATGTATCTCGCACGTACACAACCACACTAGGCCCCAATTACTATTGTTTGTACCCCTAAAAGGCTAGATGAGGAGTAGGGGGGGTATGGAACAGGCATCACCCTCAAACCTTCAGAAGTATGAGATGAACCCCAACAACTTGGAAAGGTGGATCTCTCTCACACGTACCGACACAGACTATCCCCCAATTTAACTGATCCCCAAAGGTTTTTGATTAAATAGCGGAATAGAAAATATGATCCAAAAAAAGTGTATGTATATCACACGTACACAACCACACTAGGCCCCAATTACTATTGTTTGTACCCCTAAAAGGCTAGATGAGGAGTAGGGGGGGTATGGAACAGGCAGCACCCTCAAACCTTCAGAAGTATGAGATGAACCCCAACAACTTGGAAAGGTGGATCTCTCTCACACGTACCGACACAGACTATCCCCCAATTTAACTGATCCCCAAAGGTTTTTGATTAAATAGCGGAATAGAAAATATGATCCCAAAAAAGTGTATGTATATCACACGTACACAACCACACTAGGCCCCAATTACTATTGTTTGTACCCCTAAAAGGCTAGATGAGGAGTAGGGGGGGTATGGAACAGGCAGCACCCTCAAACCTTCAGAAGTATGAGATGAACCCCAACAACTTGGAAAGGTGGATCTCTCTCACACGTACCAACACAGACTATCCCCCAATTTAACTGATCCCCAAAGGTTTTTGATTAAATAGCGGAATAGAAAATATGATCCCAAAAAAGTGTATGTATATCACACGTACACAACCACACTAGGCCCCAATTACTATTGTTTGTACCCCTAAAAGGCTAGATGAGGAGTAGGGGGAGTATGGAACAGGCAGCACCCTCAAACCTTCAGAAGTATGAGATGAACCCCAACAACTTGGAAAGGTGGATCTCTCTCACACGTACCGACACAGACTATCCCCCAATTTAACTGATCCCCAAAGGTTTTTGATTAAATAGCGGAATAGAAAATATGATCCCAAAAAAGTGTATGTATATCACACGTACACAACCACACTAGGCCCCAATTACTATTGTTTGTACCCCTAAAAGGCTAGATGAGGAGTAGGGGGAGTATGGAACAGGCAGCACCCTCAAACCTTCAGAAGTATGAGATGAACCCCAACAACTTGGAAAGGTGGATCTCTCTCACACGTACCAACACAGACTATCCCCCAATTTAACTGATCCCCAAAGGTTTTTGATTAAATAGCGGAATAGAAAATATGATCCAAAAAAAGTGTATGTATATCACACGTACACAACCACACTAGGCCCCAATTACTATTGTTTGTACCCCTAAAAGGCTAGGAGTAGGGGGAGTATGGAACAGGCAGCACCCTCAAACCTTCAGAAGTATGAGATGAACCCCAACAACTTGGAAAGGTGGATCTCTCTCACACGTACCAACACAGACTATCCCCCAATTTAACTGATCCCCAAAGGTTTTTGATTAAATAGCGGAATAGAAAATATGATCCCAAAAAAGTGTATGTATATCACACGTACACAACCACACTAGGCCCCAATTACTATTGTTTGTACCCCTAAAAGGCTAGGAGTAGGGGGAGTATGGAACAGGCAGCACCCTCAAACCTTCAGAAGTATGAGATGAACCCCAACAACTTGGAAAGGTGGATCTCTCTCACACGTACCAACACAGACTATCCCCCAATTTAACTGATCCCCAAAGGTTTTTGATTAAATAGCGGAATAGAAAATATGATCCCAAAAAAGTGTATGTATATCACACGTACACAACCACACTAGGCCCCAATTACTATTGTTTGTACCCCTAAAAGGCTAGGAGTAGGGGGAGTATGGAACAGGCAGCACCCTCAAACCTTCAGAAGTATGAGATGAACCCCAACAACTTGGAAAGGTGGATCTCTCTCACACGTACCAACACAGACTATCCCCCAATTTAACTGATCCCCAAAGGTTTTTGATTAAATAGCGGAATAGAAAATATGATCCCAAAAAAGTGTATGTATATCACACGTACACAACCACACTAGGCCCCAATTACTATTGTTTGTACCCCTAAAAGGCTAGGAGTAGGGGGAGTATGGAACAGGCAGCACCCTCAAACCTTCAGAAGTATGAGATGAACCCCAACAACTTGGAAAGGTGGATCTCTCTCACACGTACCAACACAGACTATCCCCCAATTTAACTGATCCCCAAAGGTTTTTGATTAAATAGCGGAATAGAAAATATGATCCAAAAAAAGTGTATGTATATCACACGTACACAACCACACTAGGCCCCAATTACTATTGTTTGTACCCCTAAAAGGCTAGGAGTAGGGGGAGTATGGAACAGGCAGCACCCTCAAACCTTCAGAAGTATGAGATGAACCCCAACAACTTGGAAAGGTGGATCTCTCTCACACGTACCAACACAGACTATCCCCCAATTTAACTGATCCCCAAAGGTTTTTGATTAAATAGCGGAATAGAAAATATGATCCCAAAAAAGTGTATGTATATCACACGTACACAACCACACTAGGCCCCAATTACTATTGTTTGTACCCCTAAAAGGCTAGATGAGGAGTAGGGGGGGTATGGAACAGGCAGCACCCTCAAACCTTCAGAAGTATGAGATGAACCCCAACAACTTGGAAAGGTGGATCTCTCTCACACGTACCGACACAGACTATCCCGCAATTCAATTGATCCTCAAAGGTTTTTATTGAATAGCGGAATAGGAAATATGATCAAAAAAAGTGTATGTATCTCGCACGTACACAACCACACTAGGCCCCAATTACTATTGTTTGTACCCCTAAAAGGCTAGATGAGGAGTAGGGGGGGTATGGAACAGGCATCACCCTCAAACCTTCAGAAGTATGAGATGAACCCCAACAACTTGGAAAGGTGGATCTCTCTCACACGTACCGACACAGACTATCCCCCAATTTAACTGATCCCCAAAGGTTTTTGATTAAATAGCGGAATAGAAAATATGATCCAAAAAAAGTGTATGTATATCACACGTACACAACCACACTAGGCCCCAATTACTATTGTTTGTACCCCTAAAAGGCTAGATGAGGAGTAGGGGGGGTATGGAACAGGCAGCACCCTCAAACCTTCAGAAGTATGAGATGAACCCCAACAACTTGGAAAGGTGGATCTCTCTCACACGTACCGACACAGACTATCCCCCAATTTAACTGATCCCCAAAGGTTTTTGATTAAATAGCGGAATAGAAAATATGATCCCAAAAAAGTGTATGTATATCACACGTACACAACCACACTAGGCCCCAATTACTATTGTTTGTACCCCTAAAAGGCTAGATGAGGAGTAGGGGGGGTATGGAACAGGCAGCACCCTCAAACCTTCAGAAGTATGAGATGAACCCCAACAACTTGGAAAGGTGGATCTCTCTCACACGTACCAACACAGACTATCCCCCAATTTAACTGATCCCCAAAGGTTTTTGATTAAATAGCGGAATAGAAAATATGATCCCAAAAAAGTGTATGTATATCACACGTACACAACCACACTAGGCCCCAATTACTATTGTTTGTACCCCTAAAAGGCTAGATGAGGAGTAGGGGGAGTATGGAACAGGCAGCACCCTCAAACCTTCAGAAGTATGAGATGAACCCCAACAACTTGGAAAGGTGGATCTCTCTCACACGTACCGACACAGACTATCCCCCAATTTAACTGATCCCCAAAGGTTTTTGATTAAATAGCGGAATAGAAAATATGATCCCAAAAAAGTGTATGTATATCACACGTACACAACCACACTAGGCCCCAATTACTATTGTTTGTACCCCTAAAAGGCTAGATGAGGAGTAGGGGGAGTATGGAACAGGCAGCACCCTCAAACCTTCAGAAGTATGAGATGAACCCCAACAACTTGGAAAGGTGGATCTCTCTCACACGTACCAACACAGACTATCCCCCAATTTAACTGATCCCCAAAGGTTTTTGATTAAATAGCGGAATAGAAAATATGATCCAAAAAAAGTGTATGTATATCACACGTACACAACCACACTAGGCCCCAATTACTATTGTTTGTACCCCTAAAAGGCTAGGAGTAGGGGGAGTATGGAACAGGCAGCACCCTCAAACCTTCAGAAGTATGAGATGAACCCCAACAACTTGGAAAGGTGGATCTCTCTCACACGTACCAACACAGACTATCCCCCAATTTAACTGATCCCCAAAGGTTTTTGATTAAATAGCGGAATAGAAAATATGATCCCAAAAAAGTGTATGTATATCACACGTACACAACCACACTAGGCCCCAATTACTATTGTTTGTACCCCTAAAAGGCTAGGAGTAGGGGGAGTATGGAACAGGCAGCACCCTCAAACCTTCAGAAGTATGAGATGAACCCCAACAACTTGGAAAGGTGGATCTCTCTCACACGTACCAACACAGACTATCCCCCAATTTAACTGATCCCCAAAGGTTTTTGATTAAATAGCGGAATAGAAAATATGATCCCAAAAAAGTGTATGTATATCACACGTACACAACCACACTAGGCCCCAATTACTATTGTTTGTACCCCTAAAAGGCTAGGAGTAGGGGGAGTATGGAACAGGCAGCACCCTCAAACCTTCAGAAGTATGAGATGAACCCCAACAACTTGGAAAGGTGGATCTCTCTCACACGTACCAACACAGACTATCCCCCAATTTAACTGATCCCCAAAGGTTTTTGATTAAATAGCGGAATAGAAAATATGATCCCAAAAAAGTGTATGTATATCACACGTACACAACCACACTAGGCCCCAATTACTATTGTTTGTACCCCTAAAAGGCTAGGAGTAGGGGGAGTATGGAACAGGCAGCACCCTCAAACCTTCAGAAGTATGAGATGAACCCCAACAACTTGGAAAGGTGGATCTCTCTCACACGTACCAACACAGACTATCCCCCAATTTAACTGATCCCCAAAGGTTTTTGATTAAATAGCGGAATAGAAAATATGATCCAAAAAAAGTGTATGTATATCACACGTACACAACCACACTAGGCCCCAATTACTATTGTTTGTACCCCTAAAAGGCTAGGAGTAGGGGGAGTATGGAACAGGCAGCACCCTCAAACCTTCAGAAGTTTGAGATGAACCCCAACAACTTGGAAAGGTGGATCTCTCTCACACGTACCAACACAG
The DNA here is from genome assembly GCF_965119305.1 of Pelophylax lessonae. Lineage (NCBI taxonomy): Eukaryota > Metazoa > Chordata > Amphibia > Anura > Ranidae > Pelophylax > Pelophylax lessonae. The sequence continues at coordinate 231,089,996 of NC_138770.1, read as the reverse complement.
ACTATCCCCCAATTTAACTGATCCCCAAAGGTTTTTGATTAAATAGCGGAATAGAAAATATGATCCCAAAAAAGTGTATGTATATCACACGTACACAACCACACTAGGCCCCAATTACTATTGTTTGTACCCCTAAAAGGCTAGGAGTAGGGGGGAGTATGGAACAGGCAGCACCCTCAAACCTTCAGAAGTATGAGATGAACCCCAACAACTTGGAAAGGTGGATCTCTCTCACACGTACCAACACAGACTATCCCCCAATTTAACTGATCCCCAAAGGTTTTTGATTAAATAGCGGAATAGAAAATATGATCCCAAAAAAGTGTATGTATATCACACGTACACAACCACACTAGGCCCCAATTACTATTGTTTGTACCCCTAAAAGGCTAGGAGTAGGGGGAGTATGGAACAGGCAGCACCCTCAAACCTTCAGAAGTATGAGATGAACCCCAACAACTTGGAAAGGTGGATCTCTCTCACACGTACCAACACAGACTATCCCCCAATTTAACTGATCCCCAAAGGTTTTTGATTAAATAGCGGAATAGAAAATATGATCCCAAAAAAGTGTATGTATATCACACGTACACAACCACACTAGGCCCCAATTACTATTGTTTGTACCCCTAAAAGGCTAGATGAGGAGTAGGGGGAGTATGGAACAGGCAGCACCCTCAAACCTTCAGAAGTATGAGATGAACCCCAACAACTTGGAAAGGTGGATCTCTCTCACACGTACCAACACAGACTATCCCCCAATTTAACTGATCCCCAAAGGTTTTTGATTAAATAGCGGAATAGAAAATATGATCCAAAAAAAGTGTATGTATATCACACGTACACAACCACACTAGGCCCCAATTACTATTGTTTGTACCCCTAAAAGGCTAGGAGTAGGGGGAGTATGGAACAGGCAGCACCCTCAAACCTTCAGAAGTATGAGATGAACCCCAACAACTTGGAAAGGTGGATCTCTCTCACACGTACCAACACAGACTATCCCCCAATTTAACTGATCCCCAAAGGTTTTTGATTAAATAGCGGAATAGAAAATATGATCCCAAAAAAGTGTATGTATATCACACGTACACAACCACACTAGGCCCCAATTACTATTGTTTGTACCCCTAAAAGGCTAGGAGTAGGGGGAGTATGGAACAGGCAGCACCCTCAAACCTTCAGAAGTATGAGATGAACCCCAACAACTTGGAAAGGTGGATCTCTCTCACACGTACCAACACAGACTATCCCCCAATTTAACTGATCCCCAAAGGTTTTTGATTAAATAGCGGAATAGAAAATATGATCCCAAAAAAGTGTATGTATATCACACGTACACAACCACACTAGGCCCCAATTACTATTGTTTGTACCCCTAAAAGGCTAGGAGTAGGGGGAGTATGGAACAGGCAGCACCCTCAAACCTTCAGAAGTATGAGATGAACCCCAACAACTTGGAAAGGTGGATCTCTCTCACACGTACCAACACAGACTATCCCCCAATTTAACTGATCCCCAAAGGTTTTTGATTAAATAGCGGAATAGAAAATATGATCCCAAAAAAGTGTATGTATATCACACGTACACAACCACACTAGGCCCCAATTACTATTGTTTGTACCCCTAAAAGGCTAGGAGTAGGGGGAGTATGGAACAGGCAGCACCCTCAAACCTTCAGAAGTATGAGATGAACCCCAACAACTTGGAAAGGTGGATCTCTCTCACACGTACCAACACAGACTATCCCCCAATTTAACTGATCCCCAAAGGTTTTTGATTAAATAGCGGAATAGAAAATATGATCCAAAAAAAGTGTATGTATATCACACGTACACAACCACACTAGGCCCCAATTACTATTGTTTGTACCCCTAAAAGGCTAGGAGTAGGGGGAGTATGGAACAGGCAGCACCCTCAAACCTTCAGAAGTATGAGATGAACCCCAACAACTTGGAAAGGTGGATCTCTCTCACACGTACCAACACAGACTATCCCCCAATTTAACTGATCCCCAAAGGTTTTTGATTAAATAGCGGAATAGAAAATATGATCCCAAAAAAGTGTATGTATATCACACGTACACAACCACACTAGGCCCCAATTACTATTGTTTGTACCCCTAAAAGGCTAGGAGTAGGGGGAGTATGGAACAGGCAGCACCCTCAAACCTTCAGAAGTATGAGATGAACCCCAACAACTTGGAAAGGTGGATCTCTCTCACACGTACCAACACAGACTATCCCCCAATTTAACTGATCCCCAAAGGTTTTTGATTAAATAGCGGAATAGAAAATATGATCCCAAAAAAGTGTATGTATATCACACGTACACAACCACACTAGGCCCCAATTACTATTGTTTGTACCCCTAAAAGGCTAGGAGTAGGGGGGAGTATGGAACAGGCAGCACCCTCAATCCTTCAGAAGTATGAGATGAACCCCAACAACTTGGAAAGGTGGATCTCTCTCACACGTACCAACACAGACTATCCCCCAATTTAACTGATCCCCAAAGGTTTTTGATTAAATAGCGGAATAGAAAATATGATCCCAAAAAAGTGTATGTATATCACACGTACACAACCACACTAGGCCCCAATTACTATTGTTTGTACCCCTAAAAGGCTAGGAGTAGGGGGAGTATGGAACAGGCAGCACCCTCAAACCTTCAGAAGTATGAGATGAACCCCAACAACTTGGAAAGGTGGATCTCTCTCACACGTACCAACACAGACTATCCCCCAATTTAACTGATCCCCAAAGGTTTTTGATTAAATAGCGGAATAGAAAATATGATCCCAAAAAAGTGTATGTATATCACACGTACACAACCACACTAGGCCCCAATTACTATTGTTTGTACCCCTAAAAGGCTAGATGAGGAGTAGGGGGAGTATGGAACAGGCAGCACCCTCAAACCTTCAGAAGTATGAGATTGTGTTCACTGTACCCCACAAAGATTGAGTTCACTGCACCCCACAATGATTGTGTTCACTGCACCCCACAAAGATTGTGTTCACTGCACCTCACAAAGATTGTGTTCACTGTACCCCCCAAAGATTGTGTTCACTGCACCCCACAAAGATTCTGTTCACTGTACCCCACAAAGATTGTGTTCACTGCACCCCAAAAAGATTGTGTTCACTGCACCCCAAAAAGGATGTTGTTCACTGCACCCCAAAAAGGATGTTGTTCACTCCACCCCAAAAAGATTGTGTTCACTGCACCCCACAAAGATTGTGTTCACTGCACCCCAAAAAGATTGTGTTCACTGCACCCCAAAAATGATTTTGTTCACTGCACCCCAAAAAGGATTTTGTTCACTGCACCCCAAAAAGGATGTTGTTCACTCCACCCCAAAAAGATTGTGTTCACTGCACCCCAAAAAGATTGTGTTCACTGCACCCCACAAAGGATTTTGTTCACTGCACCCCAAAAAGATTGTGTTCACTGCACCCCAAAAAGGATGTTGTTCACTGCACCCCAAAAAGGATTTTGTTCACTGCACCCCAAAAAGATTGTGTTCACTGCACCCCACAAAGGATTTTGTTCACTGCACCCCACAAAGATTGTGTTCACTGCACACCAAAAAGGATTGTGTTCACTGCACCCCAAAAAGATTTTGTTCACTGCACCCCAAAAAGATTGTGTTCACTGCAGCCCAAAAAGATTGTGTTCACTGCAGCCCAAAAAGATTGTGTTCACTGCAGCCCAAAAAGATTGTGTTCACTGCAGCCCAAAAAGATTGTGTTCACTGCAGCCCAAAAAGATTGTGTTCACTGCAGCTCACACACAGAAAAATGGATGTGGATCACTGACACCTGCCTATCTCCAATCCCACACCACACAGCAATATCGATTGTAGTTTGTAGAACACAGTTTCCCTAAAATTCAGCAGACTCTGTCCCTAACAGGATTGAGAAGAGATCGTAGATCAGGATTGAGTGCAGACCCCACCCCCCACACAGCAATATCGATTGTAGTTTGTAGAAGACACTGACCCTATAATTCAGCAGACTCTATCCCTAAAATGCCTACAACTCGCCCTGCCTAAACACTCCGACCTGTCCCTCAATTCTATCCGGACACAAATGGTTTTTTCCTGCCTATCTTTCCCTAATCAGCAGCCAGCACGTTGATGTGTGCTCTGTCCCTGAATCTAAGCAGCATAATGACGCCGCTGCGGCTGCCTCGAACTTATAAAGACTTGGTCACATGCTTCAGACGGCCAATCACAGCTACTGAGACATTTGCAGGCATGGCTGGGATGGCTTAAGGCACACCAGTTAAACGATTGTTGATTGGCTGTTGAAAGCCCGCCATGAAAAGAGCGCCAAAGCATGCAAAACCCGGAAATAAAACGACCGAACACGGATTTTTACCCGAACATACAGTAAAGTGTCCGTGTCCGTGTTCGGGTACAAAAAATCCAATTATTCGGTACGAACACGAATAATACAGTCCGTGTTCGCTCAACACTATTCACGATCCGTAGCTGAATACGCCATTGAGTTTCGTACCCTGGCAGCAGAGGTGGGCTGGAATAATGAGGCTCTGGTCGCTGCTTTCTCTCATGGTCTCTCGGATGCCTTGAAGGATGAGGTTGCAGCTAAGGACCTACCAGTGGAGCTCGAGTCTCTTATTTCTTTCTTGATTTTGGTTGACACCAGACTCAGGGAGAGACCTTCCTTTAAGGAGAGTCTGCGGAGGCCTCCTAACAGATTGGCGCCTACCTTTGCTGTCCCACCCGTGCCTCCCTCTCCTCCCACGCCTCCTGGGGATGACTTGGCTGGGGGTGAACCCATGCAGCTGGGCTTTGCTCGCCTGTCCGAGGGGGAGAGGGTACTCCGGAGACGCGAGGGCCGATGCATGTACTGTGGTCTCGGTGGGCATTTTCGGTTGGCATGTCCGAACCGTCCGGGAAACGCTCACACCTGAGATCCTGTCGGGGGCAGATCTTGGGTGGAGTCTCCTCGTCCCCGGTTTCCCGTGTTGACAAACCACTGATCACTGTTGTCCTCTCCTGGGTCGGGGGCTCAGTGACGACCCAGGCGTAAGTGGACTCTGGTGCTGGTGGTTTGTTCATTGATAGTGTGTTCGCTGCCGCCAATTCCATTCCTCTGCAGGCCCGAGGTTCTCCACTGGCTCTTGAGGCGATAGACGGCAGACCCCTTCTGCCGCCACACGTGACTCATGAGACCCTTCCAATGGGGATAGCCATTGGTGCCGTTCACAGAGAGTCGGTCTGCTTCCAGGTTATTTCGTCTCCACACTACTCGGTGGTCTTGGGGTACCCCTGGCTCCAGAAGCATAATCCGACTTTCGATTGGAGATCGGCCGAGATCCTCTCGTGGTCACCGCAGTGTGGGGCTAGTTGCATCCATGGGCCTGACAAGTTGCTGTGTACTTCCTCGGACTCTCTGTTGCCTCCTGAATACGAGGAGTACCGGGATGTATTCGATAAGGTGCGCGCGGTTGCCCTACCTCCGCACCGCCCATACGATTGTGCCATCGAGTTACAACCTGGTGCCGTTCCTCCTCGTGGCAAGGTCTATCCACTGTCGGTAGCGGAGAATGAGGCCATGGAGGAGTACGTGAAGGAGGCGCTTTCACGCGGACACATTCGCAAATCCTCGTCCCCGGCAGGGGCTGGATTTTTCTTTGTGAAAAAGAAGGGCGGTGAGTTGAGGCCTTGCATCGATTACAGGGGTCTCAATCGCATCACGATCAAGAACGCTTACCTGATACCCTTGATTTCCGAGCTGTTCGATCGCCTTAAAGGGGCCACGGTCTTTACCAAACTCGACCTGAGGGTGGCATATAACCTCGTAAGGATCAAGGCGGGCGATGAGTGGAAGACCGCGTTTAACACCAGGACCGGTCATTATGAATCCTTGGTTATGCCCTTTGGGTTGTGCAATGCGCCCGCAGTCTTTCAGGAATTCATTAACGATGTTTTCCGTGACCTGTTGCAGCAGTGTGTGGTGGTCTATTTGGATGACATCTTGGTATATTCTGAATCCATGGAGACCCACATTCTGGATGTCAGACGAGTGTTGCAACGGTTACGAGAGAACAAGCTGTTCGGTAAGCTTGAGAAATGCGAACCTTCTTAGGTTACATCATTTCCGCTGAGGGGTTCTCCATGGATCCTGAGAAGGTTTCGGCTGTCTTACAGTGGCCCCAGCCCAGTGGTCTTCGCTCCCTGCAGCGCTTTTTGGGCTTCGCCAATTATTATCGGAAGTTCATCAGGGACTTTTCCATGCTAGCCAAGCCTCTCACGGATCTGACCAGGAAGGGCAGTAATTCCCAGGTCTGGCCGCTCGAGGCCATCTGAGCTTTTGAGGCTCTAAAGTCCGCCTTTGTGTCGGCTCCGATTCTGTCGCATCCCAACCCTGGGTTGCCCTTTGTCCTCGAGGTGGACGCGTCTGAGACGGGAGTAGGCGCCCTTCTGTCTCAGCGTAGAACACCAGAGGGTCCTCTGCTTCCTTGTGGGTTTTACTCCCGGAAACTGTCTTCCGCGGAGTGCAACTATCAGATTGGTGACAGGGAGTTATTGGCCATCGTGCAGGCCCTTAAAGAATGGAGGCACTTGCTCGAGGGTTCGGTGGTTCCGGTCCTCATCCTGACGGACCACAAGAATCTGACCTACCTTTCTGAGGCCAAGAGATTGACACCACGTCAGGCCAGATGGGCTCTGTTCTTGTCACGTTTTAATTACGTGGTCTCCTACCTACCCGGTTCCAAGAACATCAGGGCGGATGCCTTATCACGGCAGTACTCCGACCTGTCCAGGGAGGAGTCGATTCCGACTTCGGTCATACCTCCGAATCAGATCCTGGCCGCCATTCGCACCAGCCTGACCTCTCCCCTGGGGGAGCAGATTTTGGCGGCTCAATCTGGTGCTCCCTCTGGGAGACCCAACGGCAGATGTTTTGTGCCTGAGGAGTTGCGCACTCGGTTGTTGCGAACCTACCATAACTCCAAGACCGAGGGGCATCCTGGAAAGAATCAGCTGTCCTGGGCTGTTTCACGTCTGTTCTGGTGGCCTTCCCTACGTTCCGACATCGCCGCATATGTAGCGGCATGCTCCATTTGTGCCCAGAGTAAGTCCCCTCGGCACCTTCCGTTGGGCCTTCTGCAACCCATAGCCACCGGGGAGCGCCCATGGTCACACCTGGGGATGGATTTCATTGTGGACCTCCCTGCATCCCGAGGCCATACGGTCATTCTCATGATTTTGGATCGATTTTCCAAAATGTGCCACTGTGTTCCTCTCAAGAAGTTACCCTCTGCACAGGAGTTGGCCACGATTTTTGCCAGGGAGGTCTTCCGGTTGCACGGTTTGCCCAAGGAGATTGTGTCGGATCGGGGGAGTCAGTTTGTGTCTAGGTTCTGGCGCGCCTTTTGCTCCCAGTTGGGGATTCATCTCTCCTTCTCCTCGGCCTACCACCCTCAGTCCAATGGGGCCACAGAACGATCCAATCAGGCCTTGGAGCAATTCCTTCGTTGCTATGTCTCCGATCACCAAGACAATTGGGTTGACCTCCTGCCTTGGGCTGAGTTTGCCAGGAACACGGCGGTGAACTCTTCCTCTGGGACGTCTCCCTTCTTGGCCAATTATGGGTTCCAACCTGCCGTGTTACCGGAGGTATTCTCTCCCCAGGATATTCCGGCTGTGGAGGATCACCTTTCCGTCCTACGTGCTTCTTGGGTACAGATCCAGAAGTCCCTTGAGGTCTCTGCGCAGCGCCAGAGACTCCAGGCTGATCGCAGACGAGCGCCTGCTCCTTCCTACCAGGCCGGAGACCGTGTATGGTTGTCCACCCGCAACCTCAACCTTCGAGTGCCCACTCCCAAGCTGGCGTCTCGCTTTGTTGGTCCCTTCCGAGTGCTTCGCAGGGTAAACCCGGTAGCCTATGCCCTTGCGCTTCCTCCTGGCATGCGGATCTCCAACGTGTTTCATGTCTCCCTGTTGAAGCCACTGGTGTGTAATCGTTTCACTTCCTCGGTTCCTCGGCCCCGTCCGGTCCAAGTGGGCAATCGTGAGGAGTATGAGGTGAGCAATATCCTGGACTCACGCCTGGTCCGCGGTCGGGTGCAGTTTTTGGTTCATTGGCGTGGTTATGGCCCAGAGGAGCGTTCCTGGGTTCCCTCCGCAGATGTCCATGCTCCTGCCTTGCTCCGAGCCTTCCACGCACGCTTCCCTCAGAAACCGTTCTTTACTCTGCGGAGGAGGGGCCCTTGAGGGGGAGGTACTGTCATGGTCTTACCTTCTTGCTGTTCTCCTTCGTTTGACATGTGCTGGCGGCCCTCTTGGTTTCTGGGTTTCTTGTAGCCTCCCACCCTGCGGCTCCTCCTTTCCACTGGGAGGAGCTGGATGCCTAGCTCATATATATAGGAGGTCTGTGGCTTCAGTTCCTTGCTTGGTCCTCCTGTGTTCACATGCTTCTAAGACTGCTGCTGCTTCTGGTTCCTGATCCTGGCTTCGTCTGACTACCCTGCTGGTTCCTGATCCTGGCTTCGTCTGACTACCCTGCTGGTTCCTGTTCCTGGCTTCGTCTGACTACCCTGCTGGTTCCTGATCCCGGCTTCGTCTGACTACCCTCCTGGTTCCTGACCTCTGGCTTCGCAAGGTCTCTGCCTCAGTGTCGCCATCCGTTTGGCATTTTGCTTTACAGCTTGATTTTCAATAAAGCCTTTTTATTTTCACTTATCTGTTGTTGTACGTCTGGTTCATGGTTCCGTGACAGGAGGAGAGGGGGAGAGCGAGGGAGGAAGGGGGAGAGAGAGAAGGGGGGAGGGGGGAGGGGGAGGGAGAGGGAGGGAGAGAGAGGGAGAAAGGGAGAGAGAGAGGGAGAGAGAGGGAGAGGGAGGGAGTAAGAGAGGAAGAGAGGGAGGGGGAGAGCGAGAGGGGAAGAGGGAGAGGGAGGGAGGGAGAGGGAGGGAGAGAGAGGGAGAGGGGGAGAGGGAGAAAGGGAGAGAGGGAGAGAGAGGGAGAGAGAGAGGGAGAGAAAGGGAGAGGGAGGGAGTAAGAGAGAGGGAGAGGAGGGAGTAAGAGAGGAAGAGAGGGAGGGGGAGAGCGAGAGGGGAAGAGGGAGAGGGAGGGAGGGAGAGGGAGGGAGAGAGAGGGAGAGGGGGAGAGGGAGAAAGGGAGAGAGGGAGAGAGAGGGAGAGAGAGAGGGAGAGAAAGGGAGAGGGAGGGAGTAAGAGAGGAAGAGAGGGAGGTCAGGGGGAGAGCGAGGGAGGAAGGGGGAGAGAGAGAAGGAGGGAGGGGGAGGGAGAGGGAGGGAGAGAGAGAGAGAGGGAGAGAGAGGGAGAGAGAGGGGGAGGGGGAGAGGGAGAAAGGGAGAAAGGGAGAGAGAGAGGGAGAGAGAGGGAGAGAGAGGGAGAGGGAGGGAGTAAGAGAGGAAGAGAGGGAGGGAGAGAGAGAGAGAGGGAGAGAGAGGGAGAGAGAGGGGGAGGGGGAGAGGGAGAAAGGGAGAAAGGGAGAGAGAGAGGGAGAGGGAGGGAGTAAGAGAGGAAGAGAGGGAGGGGGAGAGCGAGAGAGGAAGAGGGAGAGAGAGAAGGAGGGAGGGGGAGAGAGAGAGAGGGAGAGAGGGCATAATACCAGAGATGGTCAGAGAGTGCGGACATGATGCAAGAGATGGGATCAGAGACTTCTCACATGCCCATGAATGTGTACAATGTTCTATGTATGGTGGAGGGATGTCAGTGAGCTAAGTACACTACACAGGTTAGTGAAGTTTGCTCAGTACACACACAGAACTAGTGTGTGTGTGTCCCTGAAAACCTGCTCGCCCTCCCTCACAAAAAAAAAAAAAAAACAGCGACAAAGAGAAATCTCTCTGTTTAACCCGTGTGTTACCCCAGTGCTGCAGCCGGATTTTGCGATGCGGAGTCTAGGCTGGCTACTGCCCGGGACACAGGGGTGTTGCTAGGTAGGAAAAAGACCAGGGGCTTGAGTCCGAAGGTAAATTTGATCACACGACGTCCTTTTCTGATATCAGAAGGGGGCGTGAAGATCATCGCAAGGGAGCTTTGCTCGGCACTGGATTAAAGGTGAGTGTAACACCAATTAGAGCATTTTGATTGAGCGACGCCTCTGGACCCCTTTACATTACACAGCCCCCCCCACACCTCTGGACACCTTTACATTACACAGTGTGTTGTACAGGGTGCAGGATTTAGGAGTGCGTTGTACAGGGTGCAAGAATCAGGAGTGCGTTGTATGAAGTGCAAGGTTCAGGAATGCGTTTTACGGGGTGCAAGGTTCTGGAGTGCGTTGTATAGGGTGCAAGGTTCAGGAGTGCATTGTACAGGGTGCAAGGTTCAGGAATGCATTGTACAGGTGCAAGGTTCAGGAGTGTGTTGTACGGGGTGCAATGTTCAGGAATGTGTTGTATGATGTGCAAGATTCTGGAGTGCGTTGTACAGGGTGCAAGAATCAGGAGTGCGTTGTATGAAGTGCAAGGTTCAGGAATGCGTTGTACGGGGTGCAAGGTTCTGGAGTGCGTTGTATAGGGTGCAAGGTTCAGGAGTGCGTTGTACAGGGTGCAAGGTTCAGGAATGCGTTGTACAGGTGCAAGGTTCTGGAGTGCGTTGTATGGGGTGCAAGGTTCTGGAGTGCGTTGTACAGGGTTCAAGGTTCTGGAGTGAATTGTACGGGATGCAAGGTTCAGGAATGCGTTGTATGGGGTGCAAGGTTCTGGAGTGCGTTGTACAGGGTGCAAGGTTCAGGAGTGCGTTGTATGGGATGCAAGTTTCAGGAATGCATTGCACGGGGTGCAAGGTTCAGGAATACGGTGTAAGGGGTGCAAGGTTCAGGAATACGTTGTACGGAGTGCAAAGTTCAGTAAAGTGTTGTACAGGGTGCAAGGTTCAGGAATGCGGTGTACAGGGTGCAAGGTTCAGGAATGCGTTGTATGGGGTGCAAGGTGCAGGAATGTGTTGTACGGGGTGCAAGGTTCAGGAGTGCGTTGTACGGGGTGCAAGGTTCAGGAGTGCGTTGTACCGGGTGCAAGGTTCAGGAGTGCGTTGTACGGGGTGCAAGGTTCAGGAATGCGTTGTACAGGGTGAAAGGTTCAGGAATGCGTTGTACAGGGTGAAAGGTTCAGGAATGTGTTGTACAGGGTGAAAGGTTCAGGAAATTGTTGTACAGGGTGCAAGGTTCAGGAATTAGTTAAACTGCAAAGACACCAATTAGTTAAACATTGCACACTTAGGTTAAAATCTTGATTAGCCAGAAGTAGTGGACCTAATTGTGGAGATGAGCTCAGCTTCCCTGCTCTTATTCCCCCAGGGAAACCGGCTTCAAAGAAATAATAAAATCTACGAAATCGCATTATGGAGAGCTGATGATGGATTTGTATTCGTCTGACTCTTTATATCGGATCCAGTCCATCCAGGTCCACTACTTCTGGATTCCCCCCTTGATCCTCATGTTTATAAAACCCCCCCGTTCCCTCTTCTTCTCTCACCTCTCCCTCTCTTTACATCTTCTTCTCTATCTTTCTTTCTACCATTCCTCTCTGCCTATCCTTCTTTATCTCTTTAACGAGCTATTTTCGGCACTCCCACAGATGGTTACCAAGAAGCCAGCTCCCTCGTTTCAGACACATGAAGGAAGCGGACTCATGAACCGTTTTGGCAACCGCTCTGCCAGTAGTAAAATTTGCCCATCATAACTTTGACACTGAACAACAAATAAGAACACCCATCTTACTAGATGGACACTAACCCCCGAAATTTTTCTTTTATTTCTCAACACATCTCTTTGCCAAAACACTATTTAAAGCCTCACCCCTCTCTTGATAGAGTGCTTCCATCTTATACGTATTTGATTACGTCTTCTTGTGTCTGTAACCAAGCATTCTCATAAGTTTTTTCTATGCCATTATGTATCTTGTTATCTTGTTATTATGTGGGATCATTACCTCCCAATATACTGTACTGTATACATTTCTTGTTACATTTTGCTTTTATCAAAATAAAAATTTGTTTATGGAAAAAAAAAAAAAAAAAATCTTGATTAGCAGCATACAGGAGCCGAGGGAAGAATGGAGGCATCAGATGAAACATAAATGAGTGCCGCAGAGCAGAACATGCAGCAGTGTAACATCTGTGATTGGGCAAGTCGGGGGCGGCCGCAATGAGAGTGATTGGAGCTGTCAAATTAAAGCACTGATGTCAAGGATGGGCGGGGCCATTATGCCTCTTTGTTGCGTGCATAGACAAACAGCTGGCAGCGGCGGCATGTATACATTGCTGGCCAGGGAGGAAGGTGGCAGGGGGTGGGACCAATTGTAACTACTGTATGTGTACCCACAGCGGTGTATAATTCAGGTGTATTATACACCGCTGTATAACACACACCCAGTACACAGTAGTTACAACTGGTCCCGCCCCCTGCCACCTTCCTCCCTGGCCAGCGGCTGTTTGTCTATGAACTGGGCAAAGGGGCAGAGCCCCACATATTGGCCCCACCCACCCCGACATCAGCGCTTCATTTTGACAGCTCCACTGTCATAGCGGCCGACCCTGACTTGCCCACCAATCACTGGATGCAGGATAAATGTTATATTGCTGAGGTATGTAGCCCAGAATTCCCGGCCAACCCCAGGTCTTGGGACTCAGGGCTAATAATTGTTTATGTTTTGAGATTCTCCCCGCGACAAAGCCGGGACAAAGACTCCCCGGGACATCAGTCAGTTTCCCATGAATGTCCCGGGAAATCTGTGAGTGTTGGCACTATGCAACAGGGACAACAGGAGCACAAGGGACACTTCTCATTCAATGTTAGTGTTACCCCTTGTGCTGATTTTTAATTTTTTTTATTTGAACTAAATCTACAGTTAAAAAAAATATTAGATTTAATATCACTTTAACTAGTGTTAGCTGTGGTTCTACACTCGAAAGCATTTCAAAAAATGAAGTGAAATCAATTTTACACTCGGATCATCTACCAATTTTAACTGATTATTGTTAAGACATTTAAAAAAAATAATCAGGACTTCAGCAATATCTATTCTCAGTTTAGTGATGTGGACTTAGAGAACAGATGTACAGTATATAGGCATTGCAGTGAGCAAATCTGTATTAACATAGGTAAAATGATCTCCATATCATGCTGGTAGTATAAAAATGAGCAGAAGGTATTCATAAAATGACCTGACTATATTGCAGTTGCTGGCACTGAGACAAACCTGCCTGCAATTGAGACATGCTATTTTTAATTAGCTAAACTGAACATCTGAACTTATCTAATTGAGATCTGTAGCTCTCTAATGCTGAAATACATTGCTGGAGAGAAGTGAAATATAGATGAATATTGGGTCATTAGTAAATGATGAGGTTAATAAATGAATGAAGCCTTGGAAAAAGAATAGAATACAATGAATGGGTGTTCTACTGAATGAGAAATGATAAATTACTTCTGCTATTTAGAATTAAAAATAGGTTAATCTGCTCAGACATGCTTTTAATTGTTCTTATGTGCATATTATAAAGAAATAAATGATGATAGTTCCGTCGAGAGTTGTCTTTTCCACAAACACTGCTTGTAAGAGGGATAAAGATGTTATGAACAGTAGGGGGCAAGTTTCTTTCACCAACTGAGCTGCTTGAAACAAATGTGGATTATTATAACAGCGGGAAAATTAGGGTTTTTAGCTAAAGTCTTACAGACAATATTATAGACACCATTGCAATGTAAAATAATGTTTATTCTCCAAGAAATTATGCAAAAGGAATCCTCTCTTGAGAAGATGAGAATTATATTGGTTCGGCAACTGCCCATTCTGCAAAGACAAGAACCTGCAGTTTCTGTGTTCACTTGCAGTGCCACCTCTTGGTGAAATTTAGTACTGCAAATATCTAAATGTAGAGGTATTACAGGCAATATTTAAAATATGATGCAGTCTGTTACTAGCATTAACAAAGCAGTCTTTGCATGTGTTGCACCTACAAATGTGAGTGAGATTTATCCACCTTTATTTAATAAAAGCTGATTGTTTAACCGCTTGCCGACTGCGCACAGTATATTTACTGCGGCAGTCAGCCCTGGCCAGGCAGAGTGACATAGATCTACGTTGCTAGGCTGTCACCGGCTTTTGAGCCAATAGCGGGCGAGCGCGCGCCCGCTGAGGCGCGTGCCCGCCCGGCTCGTTCACAGAGGAGTCCGCGCGTGTGACCGGCGGACCCGATGTCCGCCGGTCACACTACGATCGTCGGTAGAGCGGGAGAAAGGCGGGCGGCTTATGTAAACAAGCCGCCTGTCATTCTTCCCTGTGTAAAAATGGAGATCAGACGGTTCTACTATGTAGAACCGTTGATCTCTGTTTTTACAATAGGAGACCTGTCCCATCACAGTTTGAAACACGCCCCTAGGACACACTTAACCCCTCCCTCTCCAATACAGTTAACCCCTTCCCTGCCAGTGTCATTTTTACAGTAACACTGCATATGTATAGCACTGATTACTGCAGTAATGTCACTGGTACCTCCAAAAGTGTCAAAAATGTCAGTCAAGGGCTTGATCTGTCCGCCGCAATGTCGCAGTCCCGCAAAAAAAAAACGCAGATCGCCGCCATTACTCGTTAAAAAAAAACACCAAAAATGACAAAAATCTTTCCCTTTGTTAGTAAACGCGATAACTTTTGTGCAAACCAATCAAAATACGCTTTTTGCGATTTTTTTTACCAAACATATGTAGCATAAAACAAATTGGCCGAAAATGTTAAAAAATTTCGATTTTTACATTTTTTTGGGGGAATTTCATATAAAAAAAAGTGAAAAATATTGTTATTTTTGGAAAATTTACGCTCTTTTTTTGTTTATAGCGCATGATCAAAAAATCACACAGGTGATCAAATACCACCAAAAGAAAGCTCTGTTTGTGGGAAAAAAAGGACGTGAAATTCATTTAGGTACAGTGTCACACGACCGCGCAATTGTACGTTAAAGTCACGCAGTAAAAAATCGCCAAAAAAACCCTGGTCAGGAAGGGGGTAGAATCTTCCGGGGCTTAAGTGGTTAAGGATTTCATACACTATTGCAAGTCTTTTTGTTTGCATATATACTGCATTGATTGACGCTGCAACTCCTGTGAATGAGAGGAGCCCTGAAGGATATGGATGGATGATCTTTTTGGGATAACAATCTATGCGCTCTTTTTAAGGATTTGAGGTGAGCACCCATTCACAAGGGGGTGCACGGCTGGCTGTCCACTGTGACACTCTGGTCACTTCTCTCTGGGAGCACAGAACACTTTAGGATTACATTTTGGACTTTGTTTATTTGTCTCTTTCAATTTCTCATCTCTTAGGAGTATGGGCCAATGTTTTCGTACAATGTGTTCTACTTCTCTATATCTAGTGTTAAAATTGGTAATGAAAGTCAGACCATGGTCCTTGGGTTCTTTAGGTTTGTTTTCCAGTACGTTCTTTCTGTCCATATTTTCAACTTCCTTCCTCACTTTCTCCAGTTCACTTATTTTATATCCTTTTTCTTGGAATCTCATCATTAAGGTTTTTGTTTGTTCCTTCAGTACTTCTTGGTTTTCGCAATTTCGCTTAAGTCGCATCATCTGCCCTTTCGAGATTGCCCTGATCCAGTTGGGGTGGTGACACCTATGGCAGCTTTTTAATTGGCAAACTCCCTTACATACAATTTTTTTTTGCTTATATTGTTCTCAACTACCCTGTAATACTATGTTTTATACCCAAATTGGAAAATAAAATTTCTATCAAAGATACTACACTATCCGGAGCTATTTTTTTGTCTTCCTTCATACCTGGCCTGAGGTGAGAGGAGAGAGAGGGGGAGCCCGCCATCTTATCCACCCAAAGCAAGCCACGAGGAGACTCCATCATAGCCTGGAAGGCTACCCAAGCTTGGTTGGTCTTGGTGCCATAAGGCATACATGACCCACGCTATTTGGTAAGTGATTCAATCTTACCATTTGTCACGGTGGAAATAAAAGCTGCACTGAGCACCACAGAGTGGATTGAGAAATCACTACGCTGAGCACTTGCACCTACTGTTTGGAAATAAGCACTGTTTGCAC
Organism: Pelophylax lessonae; assembly: GCF_965119305.1. NCBI lineage: Eukaryota > Metazoa > Chordata > Amphibia > Anura > Ranidae > Pelophylax > Pelophylax lessonae. The sequence continues at coordinate 231,073,928 of NC_138770.1, read as the reverse complement.
AAGAGACTCACTTTATTTATTTATTGGATTATTTATTGGATTTGAAAACATTTTTTTGGACTTTCTTTTCCCCAATATTTCACTACAGTCACCTTATGGAATTTTTTACATGAATCTTTTATATACGGAATAATTTGTATTTATCACCATATTGTCACTATTATCACCTTTATGAAATTTATGTATGAATTTTATGTATAACACTTTTTAATCTTTATTAATATTTATTGCAATCAATTAATTATAGCAAGCGCTATAGGTAGCCATTATAGACTACTTACCTGCAACTTTATTATAACTTAACATTTATATACTAATATATGTGATTTGTTGCACATAATCTAAAATGCATGCAATCACCAACCAAATGGAATACTTGATACAAATCCACCTATGTCCAGTACACAGTGGGCCCTGAGGAAGTAGGCTGTAAGTTGCAAGATGCTTAGACCCCTTGTTTTGGTCTCCATAGGCTATGTGTTGTATAATGTGGAGGCTGACTAACTTTTACCGAGTCTATATGTTTTAAACTTTTTAGGGGCCAAATTGAAGGGCACCCTCTGTATACAAATTTTATGGTATCAGTAAATTTTGATGTTTTAGAAATTATATTCGTGTCCTGTTAGCAGTTTTCTGGAATGCTGGAATGAATGTCCCATTTCTTGGAAATTTTTTCACCCCATCAATCATCGTCACCTGTCACCCCATCAGTCATCGTCGCCTGTCACCCCATCAGTCATCGTCATCTGTCACCCCATCAGTGACCGTCACCTGCCACCCATCAGTGATCATCCGCAGTCAACCGCCACCTGTCGCACAGCCCATCACAGCCAGCATGTCAAAAATGATGTACAGCAGCGAGGAGGCCCTTCAGGTCCTCTCCATGACTTATGAGAGCACCGGGGAGCTCTCATCAGTATCCGAATCCATATCCGAATCCGATTAGGAATTCAAAATGGCTAATAGCGGATCGGAGATGGACTCAGACTATTCCTGTACACTTTCCTTTATAGAATGTATTTTGGGGTGCAATTTATGCTATATACATGCAACCACTTACCGACCGCCTAACGACTATATACATCGGCCATTAAAAGCTAAATACTGGGGTTATGGCAGCAGATAGCTGCCATAACCCTGGTATTTTTTTAAACGGCGGGCGGTCGGCTTTCAGATAAGGGTGGTCCCAGTGGCGGATTCGCCGCGGAATTACCCTTGCGGTGCAGGGGAAGAGGTGCCCCCCCTCCCGCCGCGTCCCAGACGTTTTCCCAGCTTACCGGACCCGCCGGCAGCGGAGAAAACTATCCGGTCCCGGATCCTCAGAGACAGGAAGTCGAGTGAGGGCAAGATGGCCCTCACTCGACTCTATGGTCTTGGAGGACCGGAGCTACGTCAAAAGTCGTTGCCTAGCAACCGGTTTAAAGGGACGATTTTTTTTTTTCTTTTTCAACAATTTTTTTTTTCTTTCTTAGTGTAGTTGTGAGGTGTGAGGTCTTTTTGACCCCATATCTCACAATAAAGAGGACCTGTCATGCCTATTTCTATTACAAGGGATGTTTACATTCCTTGTAATAGGAATAAAAATGATCAAAACATTTTTTTTTTAAACTGTGTAAAAATAAAAAAATAATAAATAAAATAAATAGGAAAAAAAAATTAAAGCACCCTGTCCCCGTTAACTCGAGCGCAGAAGCGAAACGCATACGCAAGTCCCGCCCACATATGTAAACGGTGTTCAAACCATACATGTGAGGTATCGCCGCGATCGTTAGAGCGAAAGCAATAATTTGAACCCTAGACCTCCTCTGTAACTCTAAGCTGGTAACCTGTAGAAATTTTTAAAATGTTGCCTATGGGGATTTTTAAGTACCAATGTTTGGCGCCATTCTGTGAGCGTGCACAATTTCGAAGCATGACATGTTGGGTATCTAATTACTCGGCGTAACATTATCTTTCACATTATGGAAAAAAATTGGGCTAAATTTACTGTTTTCTTTTTTAATCAAAAAAGTGAATTTTTTTCAAAAAAATTGCATTTGGAAGACTGCTGCGCAAATATGGTGTGATAAAAAAATATTGCAACGATCTCCATTTTATTCTCTAGGGTCTCTGCTAAAAAAAAATATATAATGTTTGGGGGTTCTAAGTAGTTTTCTAGCAAAAAAAATGATTTAGCTTGTAAACACCAAGTGTCAAAAATAGGCCCAATCTTAAAGTGGATAAATGGACAACTTTGTGTAAAGTGCTACTTGGATGTTAGGCCTCTGTATGTGGCTAGGCTGTGTAAAAGTGTTACACATGTGGTATTGCCATACTCAGGAGGAATAGCAGAATGTATTTTGGGGTGCAATTTTTGCTATGTACATGCTATGTGTTAGAAATACTGCATAAATGGACAGCTTTGTGTAAAAAAAAAATGCGTTTTCATTTTCTTTCCACATTTTCCAAAAACTTGTGGAAAAAAATGACATATTTAAAAGTCTCATTATGCTTCAAAAATTATACATTGGGCGGTTTGCTTTCCAAAATGGGGTCATTTTATGGGGGTTTCCATTGTCCTGGTGCTCCAGGGCCTTCAAAAGTGCGATAGGTTGTCAGGAAATTATATGTGTAATTTGTGCTCCTAGAATGCCGGACGGTGCTACTTGGATGTTAGGCCTCTGTATGTGGCTAGGCTGTGAAAAAGTCTCACACATGTGGTATCGCCATACTCAGGAGGAGTAGTAGAATGTGTTTTGGGGTGTAGTTGCAAGTATACATATGCTGTGTGAGAGAAATAACCTGTTAATACGTCGATTTGTAAAAAAAAAAAAAAAATCTTCATTTTGCAAAGAGTTGTGGGAAAAAATTACAACTTCAAAAAACTCACCATGCCCCTTATTAAATACCTTGGAATGTCTACTTTGCAAAAAGGGGTCATTTGGGGGGTATTTGTACTTTCCTGACTTTTTAGTGTTTCAAGAAATGAGATAGGCCTTCAGTACATCAGGTGTGATCAAGTGTGATACATTTTCAATGATTAGCACCATAACTTGTGGACTCTATAACTTTCACAAAGACCAAATAATATACACTTATTTGGGTTATTTTTACCAAAGATAAGTAGCAGTATACATTTTGGCCAAAATTTGTGAAGAAAAATTACTAATTTGCAAAATTTTATGACAGAAACAAAGAAAAATGCGTTTTTTCACAATATTTTCAGTCTTTTTTTATTTATAGCACAAAAAATAAAAAACACAGTAGTGATTAAATACCATCAAAAGAAAGCTCTATTTGTGTGAAAAAAAGGACACAATTTTTTATGGGTACAGTGTTGCATGACTGAGTAATTGTCATTCAAAGTGTGAGAGCGCTGAAAGCTGAAAATCAGTCTGGGTAGGAAGGGGGTGAAAGTGCACTGTAGGCAAGTGGTTAAATGAACAAACCTTGTCTATGTCCTGGAAAAAAGTGAAGTTTTGCAGTGACAGATTAAAAAATGATTATCTGAAAAAATACAGCACTGGAGTAGCAGTCTGATGAATTGGTGCTAACCAATTCCACCCTGGTAGGGAAGGAGTTACGTCTTAGAAGGGCTCTACACAGAAGGAGAATTATATTTGGAACTTCCTATCATTACACAAATATCTGATTATTTATTGATGGGAAGATGGTCTCTATTAATTGAACAGATGGAACAAATACTTTGATCCTTGACTTGCATGTCCCAGGTGCACATGAAAATGCTATATCTGATTTATTTAGTTTTCCTCCTAGGAAGTTGAACATGTGTATAACTTTCACAAAAGTCATCATAAAACCTATATGTATAAAGAACAGTACAACAAAATAAACAGTTTTGGACCAGGCAGGCTTAATAGAAACATTATGTGAATTTGTGGAAGTTTAAATGTCTCAGGCATCAGATAACACAGCAATGCATGTGGCTTGCCAATATTTAGTTGTACTTCATTGACCCATACCGTACATGTTAACAGTATTACAATATATACATTTAACTGAAACATTGGATGGTTTGTAATCACTATAAACTTAGAATGAAGGATAATGTAAATTTAACATCTCTGTACAGCAATTTTACACTGTTAGTCATGCGATAAACAAAAACAGCACACACAACATACACTGCTGCATCTAAATCAGCTGGTTTGAGACATTTTCTCCAGAATTGAAATGCACTAGCTACGTCATAGAATGGCAAACTTCTTTCTCTGAGCAAAGGAACTGCAAGAGTCAGCATGCCCTGCTACCTCATGCACAGAAGAGAATGCAGCAGCTCTAAGAACAATGCCACAGGAATGGTTTTCCATACCCCACCTAAAAAAATCCTTGTCTTCCTACCTTTAATATTTTTTGTTTAAAGGAAATATAAAGTCAGAAGTCATCCTATGCATTAAGATAAAAAACCTTCTGCAGCATCCCCTCTAATGCTTTTCTGAGCCCCCTCTCAATCCAGCGATGTCCATGACTGTCTCAGCTGTCCGAGACTCCCCTCCTCTTTGGCTAAAGCACGGCAGCGGCATCATTGGCTCCCGCTGCTGTCAATCAAAGTCAGTTAGCCAATGACACTGTCCCACATAGAAGACTTATCAATAAACTGCAGTCATTGAGCATGGACTCCCATATTGTTGAGTGGATTAGGCAGTGGCTGAGTGACAGACAACAGAGGGTTGTAGTCAATGGAGAACATTCAGAACAAGGTCATGTTACCAGTGGGGTACCTCAGGGATCTGTACTGGGACCAATTTTGTTTAATATCTTCATAAGTGATATTGCAAAAGGCCTCGATGGTAAGGTTTGTCTTTTTGCTGATGACACAAAGATATGTAACAGGGTTGATGTTCCTGGAGGGAAACGCCAAATGGAAAAGGATTTAGGAAAACTAGAAGAATGGTCAGAACTCTGGCAACTGAAATTTAATGTGGATAAGTGCAAGATAATGCACCTGGGGCGTAAAAACCCAAGGGCAGAATATAGAATATTTGACACAGTCCTGACCTCAGTATCTGAGGAAAGGGATTTAGGAGTAATTATTTCAGAAGACTTAAAGGTGGGAAGACAATGTAATAGAGCAGCACGAAATGCCAGCAGAATGCTTGGATGTATAGGGAGAGGTATAAGCAGTAGAAAGAGAGAAGTGCTTATGCCGCTGTACAGAACACTGGTGAGACCTCACTTGGAGTATTGTGCGCAGTACTGGAGGCCATATCTCCAGAAGGATATAGATACTCTAGAGAGAGTTCAGAGAAGAGCTACTAAACTAGTACATGGATTGCAGGAAAAAACTTACCAGGAAAGGATAAAGGACCTTAACATGTATAGCTTGGAAGAAAGAAGAGACAGAGGGGATATGATAGAAACATTTAAATACATAAAGGGAATCAACTCGGTAAAGGAGGAGAGCATATTTAAAAGAAGAAAAACTACCACAAGAGGACACAGTTTTAAATTAGAGGGGCAAAGGTTTAAAAGTAATATGAGGAAGTATTACTTTACTGAGAGAGTAGTGGATGCATGGAATAACCTTCCTGCAGAAGTGGTAGCTGCAAATACAGTGAAGGAGTTTAAGCATGCATGGGATAGGCATAAGGCTATCCTTCATACAAGATAGGGCCAGGGACTATTCATAGGATTCAGATATATTGGGCAGACTAGATGGGCCAAATGGTTCTTATCTGCCGACACATTCTATGTTTCTATGTTTCTATGAGAGGAGAGAGGGGGTGGGGCTGACCTGCAGCTCCATGTCTGAATGGATACGCAGAGCTGTGCCTTGGCTCGGGTGCCCCCATAGCAAGTTGCTTGCTGTCGGGGCACTCAAAATGAGGGAGAGGCAAGGAGAGCCGAAGAAAGACCTGGGAAGAGGAGGATCTGGGCTGCTTTGTGCAAAACCAACTGCACAGAGGAGGTAAGTATAACATGTTTGTTATTTTTATTGATAAAGAAAACGAGACTTTACAATCACTTTTAGTAATAATACTGGCATTATACCCCATTGGCATCTACCAAACTAAGCTGCCCATTTAACCTAATATTTTACAATATTTGGCATTTCTACTACTACTACATTTCTGTTTTAATTTATTTTGCAGAGTGCCAAATGTTATCACACTTTCTGTTGTTGCTAGTGACAATCAGACTGTTAACTTGCAGCTGTTTTCTGCTGTTTACTATTCTCTAGAAATTATGTCACTAGGTTGAGTGTATCAATCATCTTTGATTGGTTACTTGTGCCTGCTGGCTTTTAGCTTGCACAAAAGCAACCAAACTGATAAGAGGCATGAAGGAGCTCAGCTATGAGAAAAGATTAGAGGAACTGAATTTATTCTATCTTGAGAAAAGGAGATTGAGGGGGGATATGATCAACATGTATAAATACATAAGTAGACTATATAGTGAACTTGTGAACTATATAGTTATTCACTTTAAGGTCATCACAGAGGACAAGGGGCACTCTTTACATCTGGAGCAAAAGAGATCTCATCTCCAAATACGGAAAGGTTTCTTCACAGTAACAGCTGTGAAAATGTAGAAAAATCCCTCAAAAGGTTGTTCTGGCCATCTCAGTAGATTGCTTTAAAAAAGGCCTGGATTCTTTCCTAGGTGTACATAATATATCTGGGTACTAACATTTATAGGTAAAGTTGATCCAAGGAATATCAGATTGCCTCTCTGAGGATCAGGAAGGAATTTTTTCCCCTGCTGTAGCCAATTGGATCATGCTTTGCTGGGGCTTTTCACCTTCCTCTGGATCAATTGTAGGCATAGGGTTTTGTATATGGGATTGTATGATTTTTAAGATTTTTTCTATTGGTTGAACTAGATGGACTTGTGTCTTGTTTTCAACCTGACTAACTATATAACTATATGACCGACAACTGAAATCTAGATATAAAATATATCTACATTACTGTGAAAATGTTTTTGCCCCTTCCTGATTTTTTTATTTTTTTTTTGCATATTTTTGTCACACTTAAATGATTCAGATCATCAAACTAATTTTAAAATTACACACAGATAACCCGAGTAAATACAAAATGCAATTTTTAAATGAAAAAAACTGTCCAAACGTGCCTGGCCCTAAGTGAAAAAGTAATTGCCCCCTAAACCTAATAACTGGTTGTGCCACCTATGGCGGCAACAACTGCAATCAAGCATTCGCGATAACTGGCAGTGAGTCTTTCACATCGCTGTGAACAAATTTTGGCCCTCTCTTTTTTGCTGAACTGTTTTAATCAAACCACAATGGAGGGTTTTCGAGTATTGATGGCCTATTTATTTATAGGTCATGCCACAGCATCTCAATCTCAACTTGACTAAGCAACACCAAAACCTTAATTTTGTTTTATTTTTGGTCATTCAAAAGTGGACTTTCTGGTAGGTTTCTGATCATTGTCCTGCTGCATAACCTAAGTGTACTTGAGCTTGAGGTCATGAACTAATGGCCAGACGTTCTCCTTTAGGATTTTCTGTTAGAGTGCAGAATTCATGGTTCCAACAATTATGGCAAGTCATCCAGGTACTGAAGCTGCAAAGCAGCCCAGGACCATCAACTACCGCCACCATGTTTGACTGCTGGTATGATATTATTTTAATGAAATGCTGTATTAGTTTAATGCCAGATGTAATGGGACGCAACCTTCCAAAAAATTCTACTTTTGTCTCATCAGCCCACTGAATATATGCCTAAAAGTCTTCGGGATAATCAAGATGTTTTTGGCAAATGTAAGATGAGTCTTTGCATTCTTTTTGGTCAGCCGTGACTTTTGCCTTGAAACTCTGCCATGGATGCCATTTGCCCAAGTCTTTTTCCTTTTGTTAAATCCTGAACACTGACCTTAACTGAGGCAAATGAGGCCTGCAGTTATTTAGATGTTGTTCTGGGTTCTTTTATGACCACCTGGATGAGTCGTCGTTGTGCTCCTGGAGTGATTTTGGTAGGCTGGCCACTCCTGGGAAGGTTCACCACTGTTCCAAGTTTTCTTCATTTGTGGATAATGGCTCTCACCATTGTTTTCTGGAGTCTCAAAGCCTTAGAAATGGCTTTGTAACCCTTTCCAGACTGTTACATGTCAATTACTTTGTTTCCCATCTGTTCTTGAATTTCTTTAGCTTGCAATATTATGTGTTGCTTTTTGAGATCTTTAAGCGTGCTTCACTTTGTCAGACAGTTCCCATTTAAATGATTTTTGGATTCAACATGTCTGTCAGTAAACAGGCCTTGGTGCGGCAAGTGAAATTTAACTCAGCTTTCCAAAAAATTTGGTAAATCACAGTTCATTCATAATTTTTGGGGGATGGCAATTACTTTTTCACACAGGGCCAGGCAGGTATCTTTGTGTAATTATACAATTTGTTTGATTATCTGAATAATTTAAGTGTTACAAATATGCAAAAAAAGAAGTACTATATATCTATACTGTGTTATCAACCTACAGAGGGCTGAATTTTTAAAGACACCCCAAAAATCAAAGGGCAAAAATGATGCAACAAGTTAGTTCATTTTGCTGAAATTTCATTGCACCAACCTTAAAATAGTACTCGGTAGTTTGTACAACCCCCATGTGCTTGTATGCATGCCTGACAATGTAGGGGTATGCTCCTTTTGAAACAACGAATGGTGTCCTGGAGTATTTCCTCCCAGATCTGGACCAGGGCATCACTGAGCTCCTGAACAGACTGGGGTGCAACCTGGTGGTGTCATATGGACCAAAACATAATGTATTAGAGGTTTTCTATTGGATTTAGGTCAGGCGAGTGTGGGGCCATTCAATGGTATCAATTCCTTCATCCTCTAGGAACTGGCTGCATACTCTCGCCACATGAGGCTGGGCATTGTTGTACACCAGGAGGAACTCAGGACCATCTGCACCAGGTCTGACAATGGGTCGAAAGATTTTATTCAAATACCTAATGGCAGTCAGGGTACCATTGTCTAACCTGTAGAGGTCTGTGCGTCCCTCCATGAATATGCCTTCCCAAACCATCCCTGACCCACCACCAAACAGGTCATGCTGAACAATGTTACAGGCAGCATAACGTTCTCCTCGGCTTCTCCAAAACCTTTCACGTCTGTAACATGTGCTCAGAGTAAATCTGCTCTCATCTGTGAAAAGCACAGGGTGCCAGTGGCAGACCTGCCAATTCTGGTGTTCAATGGCAAATGCCAATCAAGATCCACAATGCTGGGCAGTGAGCATAGGGCCCACTAGACAATGTTGGGTCCTCAGGTCACCCTCATGAAGTCTGTTTCTAATTGTTTGGTCAGAGACATTGACACCAGTTGCCTGCTAGAGATCATTTTGTAGGGCTCTGGCATAGCTCATACTGTTTCCTCCTTGCACAAAGGAGCAGATACTGGTCCTGCTGATGGGTTAAGGACCTTCTTTGGGCCTGTCCAGCTCTCCTAGAGTAACTGCCTGTCTCCTGGAATCTCCCCCAAGTTCTTGACACTGTGGTGGGGGGACACAGCAAACCTTCTGGCAATGGCACATATTAATGTGCCATCCTGGAGGAGCTGGAATGCCTGTGCAACCTCTATAGGGTCCAGGTATCGCCTCATGCTACCAGTAGTAACACTGACCCTAGCAAAATGCAAAACTAGTGAAACTAGTCAGAAAAGATGAGAAGGGAAAAAAATGTCAGTGGCCGTCACCTGTGAAACCATAAAACCATTCTCTTTTGGAGGTTGTCTCATTGCTGTCCATCTAGTGCCCCATTTGTTAATTTCAAAGCAGCTGAAACTGATTAACAACCCCCTCTGCTACTTAACTGATTAGATCAATATCCCAGGAGTTTAACTGACTTGATGCTATACTCTGATTAAAAAGTGTTCCTTTAATTTTTTTGAGCAGTGTGTGTGTGTGTGTATATATATATATATATATATATATATATATATATATATATATATACTGTATATACAGTGTTGATCTAAAGTTTGGGCACCCCAGGTAAAAATTTGTATTAATGTGCATAAAGAAGCCAAGGAAAGATGGAAAAATCTCCAAAAAGCATCAATTTACAGATTAGACATTCTTATAATTTGTCAATAAAAGTTAGATTTTATTTCCATCATTTACACTTTCAAAATAACAGAAAACAAAAAAAGGGCGTCTGCAAAAGTTTGGGCACGCTGCAGAGTTAATATCTTGTACTGCCCCCTTAGGCAAGTATCACAGCTTGTAAACACTTTTTGTAGCCAGCCAAGAGTATTTCAATTCTTGTTTGAGGTATCTTTGTCCATTCTTCCTTACAAAAGTCTTCCAGTTCTTTGAAATTTCTGAGCTGCCTGTCACACACTGCTTTTTTAAGGTCTATCCATAGATTTTCAATTATGTTGAGGTCAGGAGATTGTGAAGGCCATGGCAAAACCTTCAGTTTACGCCTCTTGATGTAAGCCCCCGTGGATTTCGAGGTGTGTTTAGGATCATTATCCATTTGTAGAAGCCATCCTCTCTTTAACTTCAGCTTTTTCACAGATGGCATCAAGTTATCATCCAAAATTTGCTGAAATTTTATTAAATCCATTTTTCCTTCTACTCGTGAGATGTTCCCTTTGCCACTGGCTGCAATACAACCCCAAAGCATGATTGATCCACCCCCATGCTTAACAGTTGGACAGAGGTTCTTTTCATTAAATTCTGTGCCCCTTCTTCTCCAAACGTACCTTTGCTCATTCCGGCCAAAAAGTTCAATTTTAACCTCATTGGTCCACAGAACTTGTTTCCAAAATGCATCAGGCTTGTCTATATGTTCATTTGCAAAGTTCAAACGCTGATTTTTGTGGTGAGGACGTAGAAGAGGTTTTCTTCTGATGACTCTTCCATGAAGACCATATTTGTACAAGTATCTCTTTATAGTGGAATAGTGTACCACAACTCCAGTGTCTGCCAGATCTTTCTGGAGGAATCGTGCAGTCAAACGTGGGCTTTGAATTGTTTTTCTCACAGTCCTGCGAGCTCTTTCTGTCTGATATTTTTCTTGGTCTTCCATATCTTGCTTTAACTTCCACTGTTCCTGATGACTGCCATTTCTTAATTACTTTCCAAACAGAGGATATTGACATCTGAAAATGCTTTGCTATCTTCTTATAGCCTTCTCCAGCTTTGTGAGCGTCAACTATTTTCAGTTCCACTTTTCTAGGCAACTGCTTAGAAGATCCCATGGTGCTGATTGTTGGGGCAAGGTCAGATGAGTCTGGGCAATTAAAACCTTTGAGATTGACACCACCTGGTCTTCCCAGACGATGACACTGGCAGGTCTCAGCCTTGCAAAGGGAGCAGTGCATGCTATAAATTCTGCAGGGTGCCCAAACTTTTGCAGACGCCATTTTTTTGTTTTCTGTAATTTTGAAAGTGTCAATGATGGAAATAAAAACTAACTTTTGTTGACATATTATAAGAATGTCTAATCTGTAATTTGATGCCTTTTGTAGATTTTTCCATCTTTCCTTGGCTTCTTTATGCACAGTAATACAAATTTTTACCTGGGGTGCCCAAACTTTCGATCACCACTGTATATATATATATATATATATATATATATATATATATACAGTGTATATACTGTACACCGGTCAGCCATACCATCATGATCGCCCACCATGACCTGTCTAGGCTATACATAATATATACATACATTTGTACACTGCTAATTTAGCAGCTAGTAGTAGTTTGTAACATTCAACCAAACCTGTTCGGTAATGTTAAAGATGTTTCACCTCTCATCCTCAGTTCACTTGTTGTGGTGAAGCATTACCAGGCAGGCCTAATTAAATGTGGCTAACTCATTTACTGAATTGAAATCTAGCATGGGTTTGATCTAGGTTTTTGTAATTAGCAGATGGAAAGTTAAATTTAGTTTACTTATCCTTTCGGTTATAACTTTTTTGAACTGCATCTAAGATGACACAGGCATTTTCAAATTAAATGTGCAGAACACATATAATGTTTTGTGATTTGGCTGTGTCAGGTCACATGCAGCCCAAACAATCAGTCTGAAAAAAATTGAAAAAATTGAAAAAATTGAAGTTCAGTTCTCCAGCGACAAAAAAAAAGGTTCCAGTGCTGCAGCTTCTGCTGAATTCTGTATGACGTAGGGAAAAGAGGAAGGAACCATGGCATGCAGAGGGGGCATCTGATAATTCTCTTGAATAAGCGTACAAAGACTGCAACACTACAATGTGAGGCAGAGTAGTGTATACTAGCTCTTATTTTACAAGGACTTGCCATTGGTAATCATTGAAAGACATGACTTTAAAGCAAACATTTGAGAAGGTCAGACATAATGAATTTTAGAGTTTTCACTCAGGCTCCATTCACACCTGAGCGTATTGTTTTCAGGCATTTTTTTGGGCTTTTTTTCAGGAGTTTTTTTTTTTTAGCTTTTTTCAGATGTTTATTCAGATGTTTTTCAGGCGTTTTTTGCAGGTGTTTGGAGGAAGGCATTGACATCTAACAAAAACACTTGTAATCTGCCAGAAAAGAAGCTCATGTACTTTTTTGAGCTTCAGGCATTTTGCTTCAGGTGACAAAACACTCATATGTGAAGAGGGGCCAATGAAATGAATAGGATTTTGCTTGTTGGGCATTTTGAGAGTTTAGGGATGAGCATTTTACGAGCTGAAAAACGTTCAGTTGTGAACAGGGCCTTAGGGATATACCCTAAATGTAATGTCCTGATCTTCCTACCACATTTCCTCTGATATAAAAAAAATCCTTCACTACTGAGGATGAGGTTTGGTTTTGCTGCTACCAGAGGTTTGTGGCAAATCTTTGAGAGTTTGTGGCTAAAACGTTTTCAGGTTCATGCCAAAAATAAGGAACTACTATATAATGCAGTGTTTGGCCTTTGCCCCTGGACAGCTGAGTCACAAGAGACAATATTTTGAAGGAATTTATAAGCCAGCCCCGTTTCTATAAAAAGGTGGGCTTACAGCAGACATATTGTCAGTGTGTTGCAGTTTTTAGGGAGAGCTGGCAAACTGTGTATGTAGAGATAGTGTGTTTTTATTTTTAATTTTGGCAGTGGTACATGTCCTCCATGCCAGTGCCCAGCTTCACATGCCTTTTGTTTGACCATTGCTTGCTTATTAGGCCTATAAATATCCAGAATTCATTAACAAGATTCCACCCAATCCCCCTTTCCTTTCCCATAGACTCCAGTGGAGTTAGCCGCAAAGTTCACAGACTTCAAGCAATTTTTTTTTAACTATTTGAAAGCCAAACTCTGATACAATTATACTCACTACCAATTCGCTTTCCAACTCCCGTGGTTGGATTACTTTGAAACATTATTATTGTATGGTGCATTTGTATTATCCTTTACATGAAGCTAGAGTATGGTAAATAACCACCAACATACGGTATATTACAAGTGTACAATATTAAATGTATGTTTTGTTCTCTGAGGTATTACTCTCAGGTGCTGCATTACTGTATATACATTAAGAGGCCTAACATAAATGTAATAAATATAGCCTTTTATTAGAATAGAAAGGGATTATGTTGTTTAATGAAGTGCAACATCTTACACTTCATCTGTTTTATCTGCTATGCTTTGACATAGTAAATAATACAAGAAAAATGTTTCTATTACTGCACTCTAGTTAATTCTCCATGAACATGCCCTAGGGATTCTTAAGTGAAATAAACGGCATAAACAGCAGAATATACAGATTGCTGTCGGCCTTCTATTTTTCACATACCTCCATGTAGTCCTGCATATCCCTGATTGCATCTGCTGCTGGAATCCATGATTCCATTGTCTGCAGTGACTCTTGTAGGAGAAATTATCATGGGCTATTTAGATAAAATAACATTCTATGACCAGTAGTGCCACTGCCCAGCATTGTGGTGTCCTACTGTGGTGAACTACTAGAGATTAACTTTATACTGTGCTCACTGGACCAGCAAGATTAGCATTTATTATTAATGCTTCAGTAGTTCTATAAAGGAAAAGGGGTGGGTTTGTATCGCTGTAGCCTGTAGATACACATCCTTTGGTGCCGAAAACAACCCCCCTCATCCTTCATTAGGATTACCTCTTTTACACAAAACATTTTCTTGTTTTACTAACTATATTCTAGATCAGAATGATGTGAAAATTTGAAAGTAAAGTTAATTTTGGTTACTGTATCTCTACCGATGGAAAACAAATGCATGGCTCATAACCCAAAGGGAAACGCTGGGTCACTGTCGTCTATAGATATAGGTCTACTGTGCCTAACGGTAAATATAGCCCAGTTATGGAATGTAAACAACTTGCTGCTGTTGAATATGGCTGGATTAGAAACAGGCAAACAACTTCCATTGAACATTATAGCTGGACTTTCTTTCAGAATAGACATGTTTCATAGTAATATAGTATTAGAAACATAACTTTCATGTTCTACTTGAATTTGTGACCTAGAATCAGATATATTTTTCCTTGCATGCATGCTAAACATACCTGAATACTTGCTGGATTTGACCTAACAGAATTTTGATCATTACCAGAATTGTTATAATCTCCGCAATTTCCATTCTGGAGATGTAAACAAAGCACAGCGTACGTTTCTTCGTTTCTCTGAGTTAGTTTGCTTTGTTTGTTTGTTCGTTTCACTATGAGCTCTGCCACAGAGAGAGAGTACTGGCCAGGTAAGGATTCAAGAGCAGAATATAGGAGGTATGTGCGATACGGTGACTCACTCTGACAGACGTAGTGGCAAAACTGTAGATAATGATGATAAGATGTTTTGGTGGTCAGTGGAAAAGTGAGCTGAGCTTTTTACTGTGGTGAGCTGTTGGAGGGTACTGGCTACTGTACTGTCTGTGCTGGCTGCTGCGTGGCCCAGGGACTTGGAAGGTGACTTTGAGGGTGAAGAAAACAGGTGGTGGTAGTGCCATGAGCACAATGGCTGGGTTAACAAAGCAGTGTTATACGCAGCACAGCACAGGAGGAGCACAAGCAGGCCAGCAGGACAAGACAGCATTTTCTATACAGGACCAAATATTGTATATTTAAGGGAGTCATTGTTGAAATTACATATTTTTATGTTCACTTTATGCAATTGAGTCTTTCCTGTTTTGCTGTAAAACGTAGTGAGTGCCTGGATGAAAAGAAAACTTGCTGCTCTGCTGCTGCTGCTGATATTTATCATCAGTGGTGTAGCATTGGTTGGCCAGGGCAAAGCAAGTATAGTGCCTCCTAACCTGTGGACCGTTAGCATTCTATATCCATATATTGTATGTATAGTAATATATACAGTAGTAGGAAAATCTGTGCTTTAACCAGGGTCTTATCTGCTGCAAGGCAAACAAGGCATTTGCCTTGAGCGGCATTTTTCAGGGGGACAGCGTCGCCCCCAAGGCAGAAGGTATACTAGTGAGGAGTACACTCTGTGAGGAATGCAGCGAACAGTGGCAAACTGGGCTGCCGATTTCATGCCCCATAAAAGGTGCAGATTGTGCTGCTTTACTAACTGCAATAATGATTAATAATTAATCCGCAGCTGAGACAGTAGCTGGCTCTACTGCTGGCGGAGGCTCCACTGCCCACTGGTTTCTAAGGCCGCAGTGCCTGACGTCTAGCAACCAGTGAAGTCATGTCCCTGACTCCCTGCTCTAATGTAGAGGGAGGCTTCAGCATTCAAAGCAGAGGAGGATTCATCCTTCCCCTCCTCTACCTCTCTGTGCCTGCTACTTTCCACCCACCTCCTCCATGATCTCCGTGATCTTCCCTGGCATGCTCGCCCCTGAGAGCAGGAAGGGGAACTAAAGTCTGAGGTGAGCCCGGGCGACAGATTGGAACCATGAGGGAGCCAGGCACTGTAGAGCCAGAGACTCATACAAAGAGGAGGGATACATGCTTGGACTTTTAGTCATTCACTTTTGGGGAATGTGACCCCCTCTCAAAAGTGAAGGACTACAGGTCCCAGCATGAGCCTCTCAAAGTTTAGGATGTGACCCTCCCATCTAGTGAACGACTACAGGTCTCAGCTTTAAACACACGTGAGATCTAAAGGGTCACATTTTTAGATCTCAGGGGTTCATGCTGGGATTTGTAGTCCATCAATTTTGAAGGGAGTCACATCCTTAGATCTCAGAGGTTTATGCTGGGATTTGTAGTCCTTCACTTTTGGGAGTGGGTCACATCCTTAGATCTAAGGGGTTGCTGCTGGAACTTTTAGTCCTTCACTTTTTTTTTGGGGGGGGGGGGGTTACATCTTTAGATCTCAGGGTTTCATATAGGGGCTTGTAGTCCTTCAATTTTAAAGAGGTGGCAATCTAATAGGAAGAGGTAGAGTTTAAAGAAAAATGGTGGGGTTTACAGATGAAGGGGTGGATCTTAAATAGGAAGGGGTGGGGCCACTTTCCCCAGAGAGGCACCCGATTGTAGTCTTGCCTTGGGCAGCACAAAACCAAAATATACCGCTGGCCTTACCTAAGATCTCCTGAATGTCCACCTTTTGCTTCCTGTTTCCCTCTGCCACTCTTACAGAGACTGGAAGCTGATGCCCAGCTGGCAGCACTCCGACATGGGTTTGCCCTTGGCCCTGACAAACTGCGTAGTCAGGCATAGGACTGTAGCCCAGTCTCTCCTGCTTGTGGTCCCAGACTACCAGAACGTTTCTTATCAATGCTGCCCTTCTTACATATGGAGCCAGTTTGTTCTTCAGTAAAAACCCAGGGATTCTCTCTGAGTTCTGGATCAGCAATGCAAGAGCAAAATCCACACTTCCAGAGCCTGAAGGCTCCCCTCTCAGAGGCCCCTGATCCACCACGTCCTCCTGCTTATCTTCCAGACTACTCTATCTGCTGAGCCAACCACCCATCACCTGTCTCCACCCTGTACAATTTGCCCTCTGTTATGCAGGTGCCAGCTATGCTCTGTACAATGAAACCTGTCTACATTTCTTTGATGATGTTCACACCCTGGAAAAGATCCCTCTGCCAACCTAAGACTGTGGTGGTGCCCTTATGTACCAGAATGCCCACATGCACTGCACCCCCTCCAGATCCCCTCCACAAGGCGCATGCAGTCCTCACTGCCGGGAGCTGTCCACTATGCCCCTGGTGCTGAACTGTGAGTTATCTCCCACTGTGTGGCTGCACTCATGCGTCCCTTAGAATGACAACCACCCCTGTGGCCCCGTCCATGCTATGCCACTGTTCATTATCATTAAAAATATGAATGCTAATACATATCAGAAAAAGGACCGAGCACCAAGTCGAAACTTAAAGCTCAATCACCCATCGCTCTGTACTCGTACACAGGTGTGCTCCTGCACAATAATAAAAGAAGCAGCCGCCTAATAAGGGTAAACTGTATATAGGTGCGTATTGAAAAATAAGCACAAGCAGCGCTATACCTAAAACCAAACACTTAATATGATTGGATGACTAAGCTCATCGCATGCAGTCATAAGTCTCTTACAAAGGAAATTTAAAATATATAAAATGTATATATGTAAACAGAATCAGAGTCCGTGATAAAGAAAGTCCGTCACCACCAGAACTTCATGTGGGGTTGCTATGGAATATATCCCGGTGTAAACCACACTGCTCGTTATGCACCTCCACCTCACCGCGTGTGAGACACCCAAGTATACACACTTACCAGATAGCTCTGTTAGTGAAGCCTGTAAGATCTATTCCCATCCGGACTCTCCCAAAGATCCGATCCCTATGGGACCTGCTCGTAGCAATCCAATGTTATCCAATGACCAGGCCATTGTCTCACCTTGCTGCCATGGTATCTTCTTAATGGTTCTTTGCAGATTATCAGACGGATGGCAGTAGTGTTTTCTCTGCGGCAGGACAGCAGCTCGCTCTTGTTCAGTCCCTTAAAGGGGGCATGTACGCTGGTCACTGCATTGAAAGGGGGCATGTATGCCCCCTTTCAATGCAGTGACCAGTGTACATGCCCCCTTTCAATGCAATGACCAGCGTACATGCCCCCTTCAATGCAGTGACCAGCGTACATGCCCCCTTCAATGCAGTGACCAGCGTACATGCCCCCTTTCAATGCAGTGAACAGCGTACATGCCCCCTTTCAATGCAGTGACCAGCGTACATGCCCCCTTTCAATGCAGTGACCAGCGTACATGCCCCCTTTCAATTCAGTGACCAGCGTACATGCCCCCTTCAATGCAGTGACCAGCGTACATGCCCCCTTTCAATGCAGTGACCAGCATACATGCCCCCTTTCAATGCAGTGACCAGCGTACATGCACCCTTTCAATGCAGTGACCAGTGTACATGCCCCCTTCAATGCAGTGACCAGCGTACATGCCCCCTTTCAATGCAGTGACCAGCGTACATGCCCCTTCAATGCAGTGACCAGCGTACATGCCCCCTTCAATGCAGTGACCAGCATACATGCCCCCCTTCAATGTAGTGACCAGCGTACATGCCCCCTTCAATGCAGTGACCAGCGTACATGCCCCCTTTCAATGCAGTGACCAGCATACATGCCCCCCTTCAATGTAGTGACCAGTGTACATGCCCCCTTCAATGCAGTGACCAGCGTACATGCCCCCTTCAATGCAGTGACCAGCGTACATGCCCCCCTTCAATGCAGTGACCAGCGTGCATGCCCCCTTCAATGCAGAGACCAGCGTGCGTGCGTGCCCTCTTCAATGCAGTGACCAGCGTACATGCCCCTTTCAATGCAGTGACCAGCCTACATGCCACCTTCAATGCAGTGTGCCCCCCTCGAGACCAGTGCACTTACCTGGAGCCCTGGAGCAGCCACGGCGGTGGCTTCTCTTCAGTCCCGGCGGCGGCTTCTCCACACTGTGTCCCTCGGCGGTGCGTCTCCACTCTCCTCGAGTCCTCCCGCTCCCGCCTCCTCCTCGGCCAATGACATGGGGTTTGCCTTGCGGCCAATCAGGAAGCCAGTAGCAAACCGGCTTCCTGAATGGCCAGGAGGAGGATCGGTGTGACAATAGCGAATTTCCATTCAATATTGTCACACAATGGGTGGGCTCGGGCGCACTGCTCTGCACCCCGGGACCACCCTTTGCATCACCCTATTAGAGCCTCTGGCTCTAATCAGGTGATTTAAAAAAAAAACATTAAGCTCCATGTGTCCGGCACCCCTGCATGCAGATAAGGGGGGCGGACGCATGGATGGGGGGGCGGCGCCCCTGCACCCTCAATACACTGGCCATCACTGCATAAGGATGGAACCATATTTGTAGGGCAACCTCTATGGTCAACATCTACCTCCAGCTCTGGCTCAGAGGTAACACAGTCATGTTATCACTGGTGCCTGTGCTATCCTTTCTTGTGAGCAAAGCATGTGTTACTGGGAGGCATTAAAGCAAATCATTTGTCCTGGGTTCTTTCCCCTCCCTCTCTCCTGTTTCTATTTTCTCTCCCTCTATGACCTTTCCCAAAGTTAGTTCTCACCTGCCCTAAGAACACTATTCTTCTTTAGTCCTGATGCCTTCTCTTGCTGGATAATGTGACAGTATTATAGGCTCTTTGATACTTCATAATACTTGTATCAAATAGTCTATACACTGCATTGCCTGGACATTGAAATGTACCACCTATATTCTGTTGATTCTATAAATGGGATTCTTAAAGTGGTTGAAACACTCACATATACCCAGTGAAGTGATTGGCTTTAGGTGATACACAGAAATGAAACAAACCCTCCTACATAAGTTGTATTTGTCAATCTGCAGCCTTTTCTTCTCTACATCTGTTCAAATTGCAGAATTTATAAAGCTTGTTTGAGAATTCAGAAAAAATGGGTTGAGAGCTGAAGTTGCACTCTGCTAATTGAGGAGATTTCTGAGAGGTGATTGGATGGAAAGGACAACCCCCCCCCCCCCCCCCTTCACACAGTACAAAGGAACAGAGCTAAGGCTGTCAATCAGCTGTAGCTTCCTCTCCATCACCATTTTCCTCTTGGCGTCAGGAAAACTTGTCAGAAGTGACTCATGCTGATAGCAGAGGAATGAGTCAGCAGACAGAAATGACATGGGGGGGTCAATAAATATTCTGTGTACAGAACAGCTCCAGGTTGCCATATTGCATTGCATTTTTAGAAAATTACAACAGCTGCAGATTGAAAAGGAAAGGTAATTTTTAATAACATTAAATTACAATATGATTTGTGTAGCAATTGTATATGCTATATTGTTTTTCTTTATTTGCTATTTTGTTACCCTTTAAATAATACCTGGTTATCATTCTGTGAAGGTCCTTGTTCAAACACTTGTTATATCTATAGATTTTCAAAATTGGTACACTCAGAATCTGGTGGTAGCCTATCAGCTTCTAACCTCAGGCTTGTTCAAATTAGGCTTTCACAATAAAACCTGGAAGCTGTATGGTTTCTATGCAGAACTGCACCAGGTTTTGCACTCTCTTGTTTTACTAAATAAACCCCACAGCAACAACTGTCCCCTAAAGATGCTTCTGGGTTGCCACCCTGTCACACGCTCAGTTACTGCCACAATAGCTCATGCATGGTCCTCTACTGTTACTATCAGGAAAACAGCCAACCCAGAGCAATGATGGGAAGCTGATGCTGGATTGAGTGCATGTATCCAGGAGGTGGATGAAGGGGGATTAAAAAGACTTACAAGTGTCCAAGTAAAGTCAGCATAAAATCAACATGAACTGGAATGATGGCGGAGGGCAGATAATGTAGCACTGACGCGTTTCATCATATTTGACTTCTTCGGAGGTTATTACCCTCCAATAACCTCAGAAGAAGTCATATATGACGAAACGCATTAGGGTTATGTTTTCTGCCATCCGCCATCATTCCAGTTCATGTTGATTTTATGCTGACTTTACTTGGACACTTGTAAGTCTTTTTAATCACCCTGTTTTTTTAATAAATTGGTATCAAGCGGTATTACACTATGTCTGTGTTATCTGTTTTCATCTACGGATAACATTCCTGGGAGTTCCGGTTATTCACCTCTAGGGTTTATCTTCACCCTACGAGTAACATCTTCTGAGACTACCATAGAGTGTGGGATCCGTGGATAATTTTAAGCATTGTAGACCCATTTACTATACCGTACCTGGGTCCATACCATCTGGTGAGCATATCCCTACATCTATGGTGGTGGTTTTTGATTTTATATCTGGTTTGATCACCTGTACCTGTTCACTCAGTTGGATTACCCTTACAAGCTTCAGATGCTTCACCTTTCAGCACTTGGGACTCATTATCATTATTTATATTTTCATTTATACATTGATACATTGTTATTGATTGTATCAATGTTCTTTTTAAGCGCTGCACTGTTTATTACAATATCTATGTGACAACTCTGTCGGTTGTAGTGCTTGCAGCTACTACTGTTTTTTCACCTGTTTATTAGCGCAGTTTAAACACATGATTTTACATGTATGTTAGTTTATTTAATCCACATATGATTTATATTCAAAGGATAGCTTCAATTTATTGTCTGAAGCTTCTCAACCCCTTTAGTAAATTAGCCAATTCGTGTCTCAGCTGCTCCACTTCAATAATGCTGACGTATACACAGAAAAGTATTACAGCCTGCATTGTATCATGGGAACTAAACATTTCACCTTGTTCAGACCTAGTTGCCACACACTGAGTATAAAGAAGAATGGGTAAACGCTAAAGTTAAGTTTCACATTCCTCCACATTTTCTGGCAGGTATTAGGACCCTATAAGATGTCATTTTATTTTACTTAGATGTTTGTTTTGCTAATGTGGTGATGTGCTTATGGCATCATAGATTTATGTGTAGTGGAGTTCCTCTTTAATGCACACATTTCATTTAGGAAATGGGAAAAGATTAATTCTTCTCTGTAAAAGAGAGTTGCTGTGACAATAAGTACTACTTGGATTTCAAGAAAAAATTACTCCTGGAAAGTGCAATGAATCGATTGGTTTCTTGGCACAAGACATATTGTTATTGCAATAATGTATTAATTTCATGGTAGGCTGAATGCAGCTGTATGTTTGTTAGCAAATTAGATTGTGAAATAATGTCCATTTAAACCGGTGTGAACATTGTACAGCTACACAAAGGAACGGCTGTCAGAGCAAGTATTGACATATAAACCTATGGACTTTTAATGTGTTCATCATGTACTAAATCCTAAATTGAATACCTTTTACATTTTTTCCATTAACCTTTACTTTTTAGTACATTTTCTTCTTAAAGCATAACTATAATATGTTGAAAACTGCATCACATAACTGTAGATAGAGATTTTGCCACTTCCCAACCTTTTAAGTGACCCGGCCTGTAGTGCTACGTCACTACATGACACAGTATTGATTTGTACAGCCTACAGGAGAAACCAGAGCGCTCAACGGGGCACCAGGTAGACAGCCCCAGAAGTGCTCAATAACATTGTAGCCTGTAAGCTCTTTAAGATGCAAAATATTTCACACACTGCTTAAAGGAAAGGTAAGTGATATGACTAGTGATGGGCTGAACACCCCCCTGTTCGGTTCGCACCAGAACATCTCAAACAGGGAAAAAGTTCTAGCGAACATGCAAACTCTATTAAAGTCTATGAGTCTATGAACATGAAAAAAAAAAGTCCTCATTTTAAAGGCTTATATGCAAATAATTGCCATAAAAAGTGTATGGGGACCCGGGTACTGCCCTGGGGGACATGTATCAATGCAAAAAAAAAAAAAATGAAAACAATCCTTTTTACAGGAGCAGTGATTTTTATAATGCTTAAAGTGAAACAATGAAAAAAAAATCCTTTAAAAATAGTGCCTAGGGGGTCCCCTTAATGTGCATGTAAAGTGGCGCATCTGTACGATGTATGTAGCCTGTTGCAGCAATACTGACATCTCTGAAAGAAAAAATGTAATTTAAACTTGCTCGTGGCTGTAATGTATTGTAGGCTCCCGACAATAAAGATAAAAAAAATGAAAAAAATGGCATAGGGTCCCCCCCTTCCCAGTCCATACCAGGCCCTTCGGTATGGTAAAAACGGCGTAGGGTCCCCCCCCCTCCCTCCCAGTCCATACCAGGCCCTTCGAGTCTGGTAAAGATGTCAAGGGGGACTCCATGCCAAAATCTTAAAAAAATGCCATGGTGCCCCCCCCCCCCCCAAATCCATACCAGGCCCTTATATGAGCATAGAAAATTGAATATAATCCCACGTAAAGAATATATGTTACTCAAAATGTGAATAAAATATATAAATACACAAATGTTAAATAGAACTGCTGCCTGTCCGATTACTTACCCTAAAAGGGAAGTATGATGTGAGATATTAATAAATGGGTCTGGCGCTGTTATACCATATGTAGGGGTGAATGATGTTGCTGAATTGATCTTATTATTGAGTGGTTTATGTCCTCCACATCTCCCTGTATCCAGATGTATAAAGTACTTCCTTACTAAAAAGTGTAAACCAATATCCAGTGTTCTATGATTAACTATTAGGTGAAAAAAATGTATACAAATATGTATAGTGCTATATCAGTTGTTTTTACACAATGGTGCTAATACTAATTGGTGTCAATAAACATTAATAATTCATAGAAATTCCCTACTTATAAAGTGTCAAATTGCCTCGTGGAGTGCTTGACAATTTTCAGTGACAATGATGCTTTAACTGAAGTATATCAATATACATTAATAATTCATAAAGAGTTGCCCTACTTATAAAGTGTCAAAGTACCTTATAAAGTGCTTTATAATATGCAGTGACAATATTGGTCCTACATAGAGTGCTGTGAAATCACAAAAAAAAAACACAAACAAAATATCTTCAGTAAAGTGACAGATGCTCTTCACAGTGCTTCAAAGTAATTGTCACGCCGAGCGCTCCGGGTTCTGCGGCTTCCCCGGAGCACTCGTGGCGTTCTGCGGGCAGCGGCGCTCTGGTCATCATCCCTGACCGTGCGTGAGCGCCGTCTCCCCGCATGTGGCAGGGATGCGGTCCGCGTGGCGGGACGTTCCCGTCCGCGGACTCAACTCACTAACCTGCCGGGTCCCGTCCTGTCTTCCTCCCAGCGCGCACGGCCCCGCTCCCTAGGGCGCGCACGCACCACTGCACTAAGATTTAAAGGGCCAGTGCACCACTAATTGGTGCCTGGTCCAATCAGTACAAAACACATAAAAACCCACTTCCCCTTCCTGTCCTTGCCGGATCTTGTTGCCTTAGTGCCCTGAGAAAGCGTTTTGTGTATTTCCCTGCCTGTGTATCTGACCTTCTGCCGTTGCCCCTGACTTTGAACCTTTGCCGCCTGCCCTGACCTTCTGCTACGTCTGACCTTGCCTTTGCCTTGTCCTACTGTACCACGCCTGTATCAGCTATCCGTGAGGTTGAGCCGCTACCGGAGGACACAACCTGGTTGCTACCACCGCAGCAAGTCCATCCCGCCTTGCAGCGGGCTCTGGTGAAAACCAGTAGCAACTTAGAACCGGTCCCCTGGTACGGTCCACGCCATTCTCTCACTGACACAGAGGATCCACCCCTAGTGTCTTCATCTGCCGCCAGTCTGGACCCTGACAGTAGATCCGGCCATGGATCCCGCTGATGTGCCGCTGCCTAGTCTCGCTGACCTCTCTACCGTGGTTGCCCAGCAGTCCCAGCATATCTCAGCAAGGTCAACAGCTGGCACAGTTGACCGCCATGCTGCAACAGCTTCTTCCAGCACAGCAGCAGCCGCCTCCACCGCCTGCATCTGCTTCTCCACCGCAGCCTGTGGCCGCCGCCACCGCTAGAGTCCGCTTGTCTCTCCCGGACAAGTTTGATGGGGACTCTAAGATGTGCCGGGGATTCTTGTCCCAATGTTCCCTGCACCTGGAGATGTTGTTAGACCAGTTTCCCACAGAACGGTCTAAGGTGGCCTTCGTGGTCAGTTTACTATCTGGGAAGGCCTTGGCCTGGGCCACGCTGCTCTGGGACCACAACGATCCTGCCACTGCCTCCATCCAGTCCTTCGTTTCTGAAGTCCGCAGTGTCTTCGAGGAACCTGCCCGTGCCTCGTCCGCAGAAACAGCCTTGCTAAACCTCGTCCGAAGAGACTCTACAGTAGGCGAATATGTTATACAGTTTCGCACTCTGGCCTCCGAATTGACCTGGAACAACGAGGCCCTCTGCGCGACCTTTATAAAAGGTTTATCCAGCCATATCAAGGATTGTCTGGCCGCACGAGAGATACCTGCCTCCCTGACTGAACTCATCCAGTTGGCTACTCGCATTGAAAGACGTCAGGAACTCCGCCAGGAGAAAGATCTTGTTCGCATCAGGCGATACCCACGCCTGGCTCCTCTCTTCCAGCATCCTTTCCAGCCTGTTACTGTGCCTTCCGCCGAGGAGGCCATGCAAGAGGATCGGTCTCGCCTGACCCAGCAAGAGAGGTCTCGCCGGAGGAACGAGAACTTATGCTTATACTGTGCGAGCTCTGAACACTTCTTAAAGGACTGTCCTCTTCGTCCTCAGCGTCAGGGAAACGCTCGCACCTAGTGAACATGGGAGAGGCGTCACTGGGTGTAAATTCTTCCTCTCCACGCCTGATTGTTCCAGTACGGATTTCTCCAGCCGCTAAAGTCTCCTTCCCTGCGGAGGCCTTCTTGGACTCTGGTTCTGCAGGAAACTTCATTAAAGCCTCCTTCATCAACCGGTTTAGTATCCCTGTTATCTGTCTCGTCAAGCCCTTCTTTATTTTTACAGTTAACGGAGAGAATCTGAACTGCACCGTGCGTTATCGCACAGAACCCGTGCTCATGACCATAGGGGTTCTCCACCAAGAGACGATTGAATTTTTTGTTCTGCCTAACTGCACTTCTGACGTCCTTCTTGGCTTGCCCTGGCTCCAGCGCCACTCTCCTACCCTCGACTGGACCTCTGGGGACATTAAATCATGGGGCCCTACCTGCCACACTCGTTGCCTCAAGTCGGTACCTACTAGACAAGTCTCCATCTCCTCTCCATTGTTCGGCCTTCCTAAGACCTATCAAGACTTTACTGACGTCTTTTGCAAAAAACAGGCAGAGGTCTTACCACCACATAGACCCTACGACTGCCCCATTGACTTGCTTCCTGGTACCACACCACCCCGTGGCAGGATTTACCAGCTCTCCGCTCCTGAAACCAAGGCCATGTCGGAGTACGTTCAGGAGAATCTCAAGAAAGGATTCATCAGGAAGTCTTCTTCTCCTGCCAGAGCAGGATTCTTCTTTGTTGCCAAGAAGGATGGGTCACTACGTCCTTGTATTGATTACCGCGGTCTTAACAAAATCACGGTAAAGAATCGCTACCCTCTGCCTCTCATCTCGGAGCTCTTTGACCGTCTGCGCGGAGCAAAGGTCTTCACTAAGCTTGACCTCAGGGGCGCTTATAACCTCATCAGAATCCGTGAAGGAGATGAGTGAAAAACCGCTTTCAACACCAGAGATGGCCACTTCGAATATCTTGTCCTGCCTTTTGGTCTGTGCAATGCCCCGGCAGTCTTTCAAGACTTTGTCAATGAGATCTTTCCCGGGACTTGTTGTATACTGCCAGTCCGGACCCTGACAGTAATCCATGCTACCAGTGATTTCCACAAGTCCTGCTCCCCCGATGGTCCCACACTCACCAGAGCTCAGTCCCCTCAAGGGGATCCCAGGCCTCTCAGAAAGGTGGTTGCAACCGGATCTGCCGACTCAGGGTCCGTGATCATTTATCACCTCAACTCTCCTCTTTGGTGCTCATTTTCATAAAAAGATAAATAGCAACAGCCCCTAGTGTTCCCCCCCCTCCCCCATGTTAATGGGTATCAGGTTCATCGTACCCCTACCCATTCACCAAAAAGGTGTACAAAAAAAAAATAAACACAAAAGACAGTTTCAGCTGTCATAGAGCTCTGGTGGGTACAAGGAGAGAGCTGTGTTCTCCCTTGTAATCTGCAGGACTGAGCTACCAGTTTGATAGCTTGAGTCCTGCTTTTTGTTCAATTATGAATGACAGCTTTTATTGCATATTTTTTATTCATTAATTACTGTTATATTAAAATAAAAAACAAACAAACATTTTAACCCCTTTAACCACTTGCCGACCAGGCCATAGCCAAATGACGGCTACAGCGTGGTCGGCTTATTCTGGGAGGGCGTACAATGACGTCCTCTCAGAATCGCGCTTCTCACACGCCCCCTGGCATCATGGATCATGGTAAAGGGCCAATGACAGCGGCGCTTTGCCACCTGACCGATCCGTTCAATGACATAGCGATCAGTTGTCAACAAACCGGCGCATGTCCGGTTCAGTTCTCTCCTCTCCTTGCACGCTGTACACAGCGATCAGTACAGTGTGCAAGGAGAGGAGAGAGACTGCAGCAGTGCTCATCCCCTGCCTCCACTATGCCTCATCCATACCTCAATTATACCTCAGCCATGCCTCAGTCATGCCCATTCATGCCTCAATCATGCCTCAGTCATGCCTCAATCATGCCTCAGTCATGCCTCAATCATGCCCATCGGTGCCTCAATCATGCCTCATCCATGCCCATCCCTGTCACATCCATGCCTCAGCTATGCCCACCCATGTCTCATCTGTGCCTACCCATGCCACCTCAGTGCTCATCTGTGGCTCATCCATGCCACATCAGTGCTCATCCATGCCACATCCATGCCACATGCTCATCTGTGCCACATCAGTGCTCATCCGTGCCACATCCATGCCACATCAGTGCTCATCCATGCCACATCAGTTCTCATTCTTGCCACATCCATGTCATGTCAGTGCTCATCCAAGTCACATCAGTGCTCATCCGTGCCAAATCCATGCCACGTCAGTTCTCATCCATGCCACACCCATGCCACATAAGTGCTCACCCATGCCACATCCATGCTCATCCATGCCACATCAGTGCTCATATGTGCCACATCAGTGCTCATCAGTGCCACATCCATGCCATGTCAGTGCTCATGAATGCCACATCAGTGCTTATCCGAGGCACATCCATGCCACATCAGTGCTAATCCGTGCCACATCCATGTCACATCAGTGCTCATTCTTGCCACATCCATGCCATGTCAGTGCTCATCCATGTGACATCAGTGCTCATCCGTGCCACATCCATGCTACCTCAGTGCTTATCCATGCCACATCCATGCCACATAAGTGCTCATTCTTGCCACATCCATGCTATGTCAGCGCTCATCCATGCCACATCAGTGCTCATCCATGCCGCATACATGCCACGTCAGTGCTCATCCATGCCACATCCATGCCACGTCAGTGCTCATCCATGCCACATCCATGCCACATCAGTGCTCATCCTTGCCACATGAGTGCTCATCAGTGCCCTACAGTGCCTCATAAAAGTGTAATGGGTAGTCAGGAAACAACGATGTTCTCTGCATTTTTGGCCTCTGTATGTGGCTAGGCTGTGTAAAAGTCTCACACATGTGGTATTTCCATACTCAGGTGGAGTAGCAGAATGTATTTTGGGATGTAGTGGAAAGTATGCCTACACAGTGTGTGAGAAATAACTTGGTAATATTACAATTTTGTGAAAAAAAATCTTAATTTTGCAAAGAATTGTGGGAAAAAATGACAACTTCAAAAAACTCACCATGCCTCTTACTGAATAATAGTGATGAGTCGAACAACCCCCTGCTCGGCTCACACCAGAACATCTGGAACAGGGGAAATGTTCTAGCGAACATGCATACTCAATTAAAGTCTATGGGACACGAACATGAAAAATCAAAAGTCCTAATTTTAAAGGCTTAAATGCAAGTTATTGGCCAAAAAAGTATATGGGGGAGCAGGTTACTGCCCTGGGGGACATGAATCAATGCAAACAAATTTTTTTAAACAATCGTTTTTACAAGAGCAGTGATTTTAATAATGCTTAAAGTTAAACAATAAAAATAAAAAAATTCCTTGAAATATCGTGCCTGGGGGGCCTCCTTAATGTGTCTGTAAAGTGGCGCATTTGTGCAAAGTATGTAGCCTGTTGCAGCAATACTGACATTTCTAAAGGAAAAAATGTAATCTAAACTTACTGTAATAATGCCATTGGCAGGGAAGGGGTTAACAATATTTTTCACATTCTTTTATATGAAATTCTCAAAAAAAAATGTAAAAATCAAAATTTTTTAACATTTTAGGCCAATTTGTTTTCTGCTACATATTTTTGGTAAAAAAAATCGCAATAAGCGTATTTTGATTGGTTTGCGCAAAAGTTATTGCGTTTACTAACTACGGAAAAGATTTATGTCATTTTTTATTGTTTTTTTTTTTTTTTCTAGTAATGGGGCTACCAGTGACATTACTACAGTAATCAGTGCTAAAAATATGCACTGTTACTGTAAAAATGACACTGGCAGGGAAGGGGTTATTCTAACTGTCAGGGGGTGTGGCTAGAGAAGTAACCACAGAGACATGTGATCCTATATAGCAGGATCGCATAGCCTCTGTGCTTACTTCAGGGACATCAGCCGTCTGTCTTTCTCCCTCTCCTGTGGGAGATTGTGAGTGGCCGGCGGTCATCGGAGCTGCCGGTCACACGTGCTGACTCCCCAGAGAACGAGCAGGGGCGGGAGATTGTGAGTGGCCGGCTGCCATCGGAACCGCCGGTCACATGCGCTGGCTCCCAGGGAACGAGTGGAGCTGGGAGCGCGCCGCCGGCGGCATGCGCTCGCCCCCTACAGGCTTGTAAGTGCCACAGTAAATCTACGTGAGCCGGTTGTAAAGTGGTTAATGAATTACTAACATGCTGTGCGTTATTTTTAGAGTGTTAGAAATAAAGATTATATTTTTTTATGAATTGGATTCTGTGTCAAGGGTGCCAGTAAAGTCAATAATCAGCAGGACTTCTTCTTGCAAGTTGCAAAATGCTGATCCAAGATATACATATATATATATATATATATATATATATATATATATATATATATAGTACTATATTACCAAAAGTATTGGGACACCTCCTTTTACACACACATGAACTTTAATGGCATCCCAGTCCTGGTCTGTAGGGTCCAATATTGAGTGGGCCTACCCATTGCAGCTATAAAAGCTTCAACTCTTTTGGGAAGGCTGTCCACTAGGTTTAGGAGTGTGTCTATGGGAATGTTTGACCATTCTTCCAGAAGCGCATTATATAAAATAAGCCCAGCCCATGCAAGGATGTTTGCTATCATACCTTTTTTGGAAGTGATTTCTCAGGTTGTTTTTAAAAATGTTTGCAAATCGATACAATGCCCAAATTCTGAAGAATCTGGACCCCATAGGTTATTGCCTACATGACTCCAACATTTCACCTAGACGCCTACCCTTTGCCCCTTCCCCTTTTCTGTAGTCCCTTTATTTCTGGTCGAAAGTTTCTTCCATATGTATTTTACTACCTTTAAACTATTTCCCTGGATGATGAGATACTACAGTGCTCGTTAGTAGGGTTGAGCGGACACCTAGATGTCCGTGTTCGACGGGTTCGGCCGAACTTTAAAAAAAAGTCCGGGTCCGTGTCCCGGACTTTTACCGAACTTTTCCCGGACACCGAACCCCATTGAAGTCAATGGGGACCCGAACTTTAAGGCACTAAAATGGCTCTAAAACACCAAAGGAAAGGGCTAGAGTGCTGCAAATGGCAGCAAAACGTAATTAAGAGCATGGCAAGTGCTCTGCAAACAAATGTGGATAGGGAAATAACTTAAAACAACAAAAAAAAACAGAAAAATAAAACAATGTTCTTCTTCATCTCTGAAGGACGAGGCCCATATGGAGTAGGAGGGAGGTTGAGGTGGTGGTGGATGTGGCGGTGACATAGGCGTGCGCACAGGGTGTGCTGGGTGTGCCTGGGCACACCCTAATCACCTAGGGCACATAGCATTGCCAGTGAGGAGATGGGAAAGATCTCCCTGGGACCTGCTCTGCTCTATTTCTCCTTGCCTACAGGTACATGGCCCCGATACATTACTCTCCCTGCTGGCAAACACATGCATGTGTATTTCAACTTTGGGGTGCACACCTTAATGCAATAGGCTGCGCACACCTATGGGCGGTGTAGGTGGAAGCGGCGGTGGAGGAGGACCAGGGCCGGATTAACAGCATCATGGGCTTGGTGCTGAGGATTTTGAAGGGCCTTAAGGGCCGTGCCTTGCCATGCACCCAGAGGAGGAAGGGTGCAGCCATGCATGCCTAATTCAACATGGGATGCTGTCTCTGAAGCCCATAAACACATCCATGCATCGCCAACTGTCCCTCCTTGTCCGGCCTTCACGCTGTGTGGGGAGGTTCTGAGGGTGCTGCCTGGGGAAGCGAGCATAGAAGCCAGACTTCTGTGTTTACAAGTGACAGAAGAGCGGTAACAGTGAATATGGCCAACCCGGGGCCTATATAAAAGGTAGGGGCCTGGAGCTGCAGCTCCAATAGCCCCTACATTAATCTGGCCCTGAGGAGGAGGACGAGGTAGCCAACACTGCTTCTTTTCAAAAATTTTAAATGAGGGTACACCCCAAAAGAGTGAGAAAGAGCAAAAATGGAACAATGGGTGGGTAAGGTCGGTATCCATTGCTATTCTGCATAAGGTACGGAAAAGTCCCGTGGGATCCATGCCTGGTTCATTTTAATGAACGTGAGCTTGTCCACATTGTCTCTGGACAGGCGGCTGCGCTTGTCTGTTATAACGCCCCCAGCCGTGCTAAATACCCGTTCAGATAATACACTGGCTGCAGGGCACGCCAGCACCTCCAAGGCGTAAAGGGCAAGCTCAGGCCATGTGCCCAATTTGGAGACCCAGAAGTTGAAGGGGGCAGACCCGTCATTCACTACATGTAGGCGTGTGCACACATACTGCTCCACCATGTTGGTAAAATGCTGCCTCCTGCTAAGACGTTCCATCTGAGCTGCTGGTGCTGCTGTTTGTTGTGGCGTGCTGACAAAGCTTTTCCACATTTCGGCCATGCTAACCCTGCCTTCTGAGGTGCTGGCGGTGCCCTGGTTGCGTTGGCGACCTCCTCCTCCTCCTCCTCTGCCTTGTGCTTCCACTGTGGCCCCGCTGTCAGATGGGAATGCCAGCAGCATGGCGTCTACCAGCGTGCGCTTGTACTCGCGCATCTTGCGATCGCGCTCCAGTGAGTGAATTAAGGACGGTACGTTGTCCTTGTAACGGGGATCCAGCAGCGTGGCCACCCAGTAATCAGCACAAGTTAGAATGTGGGCAACTCGGCGGTCGTTGTGGAGACACTGCAGCATGTAATCGCTCATGTGTGCCAGGCTGCCCAGAGGCGACGAAAGGCTGTCCTCTGTGGGAGGTGTATCGTCCGTGTCCTCTGTATCCCCCCAGCCACGCACCAGTGATGGCCATGAGCTGGCCTGGGTGCCACCCTGCTGTGAACATGGTTCCATCTCCTCCTCCAGCTCCTCCTCCTCCTCATCCTCCTCATCCTCCAGAACTGTGCCCCTGCTGGACAATTGCGTCCCTGGCGTTTGCGTGTGCAGGAACCCACCCTCGGAGCCCCTTGCGAATGACTGCCCTGAAAGCCTTGGAAATGTTACCTCTTCATCCTCCTCCTCCTCCTCATCCTGTGCCACATCCTCTTCCATCATCGCCCGAATTGTTTTTTCAAGGAGGCATAGAAGTGGGATAGTTAAGCTGAGAACGGCGTCATTGCCACTGGCCATGTTGGTGGAGTACTCAAAACAGCGCAACAAGGCACACAGGTCTCGCATGGAGGCCCAGTTATTGGTGGTGAAGTGGTGCTGTTCCGCAGAGCGACTCACGCGTGCGTGCTGCAGCTGAAACTCCACTATGGCCTGCTGCTGCTCGCACAGTCTTTCCAGCATGTGCAAGGTGGAGTTCCACCTTGTGGGCACGTCACATATGAGGCGGTGAGCGGGAAGGCCGAAGTTACGCTGCAGCGCTGCCAGGCGAGCAGCAGCAGGGTGAGAACGCCGAAAGTGCGCACAAATGGCCCGCACTTTCTGCAGCAGCTCTGACATATCGGGGTAGTTTTTAAGGAACCTCTGCACCACCAAATTCAGCACATGCGCCAGGCAAGGGATGTGCGTCAAACCGGCTAGGCCCAGAGCTGCTATGAGATTTCGCCCGTTATCGCACACCACCAGGCCGGGCTTGAGGCTCGCTGGAAGCAACCACTCATTTGTCTGCTGTTCCATGCTCCTCCACAACTCCTGCGCGGTGTGTGGTTTGTCCCCCAAACAGGCAAGTTGTAAAACTGCCTGCTGTCGTTTACCCCTGGCCGTGCTGAAGTTGGTGGTGAAGGTGTTACGCTGTCCGGATGAGGAGGCGGTAGAGGATGAGGAAGCGGAGTAGGAGGAGTTAGGAACAGGAGGCAAACTGAAGCGCCCTGCAATCCTCGGTGGTGGAAGGACATGCGCCAAATTGCTATCCGCCTCAGGCCCATCCGCCACTGCATTTACCCAGTGTGCCGTTAGGGAGATATAACGCCCCTGACCGTGCTTACTGGTCCACGTATCCGTAGTTAGGTGGACCTTGGCACAGATGGCGTTGCGCAGTGCACACCTGATATTTTCCCCCACTTGGTTGTGCAGGGAAGGGATGGCTTGCCTGGAAAAGTAGTGGCGGCTGGGCACGACGTACTGTGGGACAGCCACCGACATAAGGTTTTTAAAACTGTGCGTCTCCACCAGACGGAATGACAGCATTTCAAAGGCCAATAATTTTGAAATGCTGGCATTCAGGGCCAGGGATCGCGGGTGGGTAGGGGGGTACTTCCTCTTCCTCTCAAGTGTTTGGGAGATGGAAAGCTGAACGCTTCCACGGGACATTGTGGAGATGGTTGTTGGTGACCCAGGTGGTGGTGTTGCTGACAGATCGTCTGTTTGCGGGGTGGCAGGTGCCGGTATCACTACAGATGTGGCTGGAGCGGCCGAGACTGCAGCAGAAGAGGAAGCAGGATGAGCCAGAGACGTTTCTTGGTTTTGAAGGTGTGTACTCCACTGCAGCTCGTGCTTTGCACTTAGATGCCTGATCATGCAGGTTGTGCTCAGGTTGAGAAGGTTTATGCCTCGCTTCAAGCTCTGATTGCACAGGGTGCAAACCACTCGTGTCCTGTCATCAGCACATTTTCTAAAGAACTTCCACGCTAGAGAACTCCTTTGAGCTGACTTTGGTGCGCTCGTTCCCTTGCTGCGTTGGGCAGTAGCGGGCGTAGTGTCTAGGGCACGGCCGCTCCGCTTCTGCACCCTGCTCCCTCTTCTGCTGTGCTGGTGGCTCTGTGCGACCACCGCCTCTTCCTCCAAACTACTCAGGTCACCTGCATGACGTTCATTCCATGTGGGGTCGAGGACCTCATCGTCCTCCACATCATCTTCCACCCAGTCTTCACCCCTGCCCTCCTTGTCGGTCTCCACAATGCTGAACGCCGCAGCAGTTGGCACCTGCGTTTCGTCATCATCGGAGACGTGCTGCGATGATCCTTGCATGTACTCATCTTGAGAAATAAGTGGTTGGGCATCGCTGCACTCAATCTCTTCCACTTCTGGGGCAGGGCTAGGTGGATGGCCCTGGGAAACCCTGCTGACAGAGTCCTCAAAAAGAATAAGAGACTGCTGTATGGCTTGGGGCTCAGACTGCTGGCCTGATTTGCAAGGGGGTGAGGTGAAAGACGGTTGGACATTGGCTGCAGGTGCCAACTCTGACCTTTCTGCAGTAGACTGGGTGGGAGACAATGTGAAGGAACTGGAGGCACTGTCAGCAGCAAACCAATCTACTATCGCCTCAACTTGTTCTGGCCTCATCACTTCTAGGGGCGTTTGATGCCCTACCAAATACTGATGCAGGTTCTGTCGCCTACTCACACTTGAGGAAGGTGTTTCACTTGTGCGTGTAGCTGGCACAGATCGACCACGTCTCCTTGCAACAGGAGCTCTACCAGCAGCACCACGACCCAGGCCACGGCCCTTATTTGACGGTCTCCTCATATTTCTGTAATTTAAGATCTTGCCCTAGAAAGGTTTTTATTGAATAGCGGAATAGGAAATATGATCCAAAAAAGTGTATGTATCTCGCACGTACAAAACCACACTAGGCCCCAATTACTATTGTTTCTACCCCTAAAAGGATGGATGAGGAGTAGGAGGAGTATGGAACAGACAGCACCCTCAAATCTTCAGAAGTATGAGATGAACCCCAAAAACTTGGAAAGGTGGATCTCACACGTACCGACACAGACTATCCCGCAATTCAATTGATCCTCAAAGGTTTTTATTGAATAGCGGAATAGGAAATATGATCAAAAAAAGTGTATGTATCTCGCACGTACACAACCACACTAGGCCCCAATTACTATTGTTTGTACCCCTAAAAGGATGGTTGAGCAGTAGGAGCAGGAGTATGGAACAGGCAGCACCCTCAAATCTTCAGAAGTATGAGATGAACCCCAACAACTTGGAAAGGTGGATCTCTCTCACACGTACCAACACAGACTATCCCCCAATTTAACTGATCCCCAAAGGTTTTTGATTAAATAGCGGAATAGAAAATATGATCCAAAAAAAGTGTATGTATATCACACGTACACAACCACACTGGGCCCCAATTACTATTGTTTGTACCCCTAAAAGGCTAGATGAGGAGTAGGGGGAGTATGGAACAGGCAGCACCCTCAAACCTTCAGAAGTATGAGATGAACCCCAACAACTTGGAAAGGTGGATCTCTCTCACACGTACCAACACAGACTATCCCCCAATTTAACTGATCCCCAAAGGTTTTTGATTAAATAGCGGAATAGAAAATATGATCCAAAAAAAGTGTATGTATATCACACGTACACAACCACACTAGGCCCCAATTACTATTGTTTGTACCCCTAAAAGGCTAGGAGTAGGGGGGGTATGGAACAGGCAGCACCCTCAAACCTTCAGAAGTATGAGATGAACCCCAACAACTTGGAAAGGTGGATCTCTCTCACACGTACCAACACAGACTATCCCCCAATTTAACTGATCCCCAAAGGTTTTTGATTAAATAGCGGAATAGAAAATATGATCCAAAAAAAGTGTATGTATATCACACGTACACAACCACACTAGGCCCCAATTACTATTGTTTGTACCCCTAAAAGGCTAGGAGTAGGGGGAGTATGGAACAGGCAGCACCCTCAAACCTTCAGAAGTATGAGATGAACCCCAACAACTTGGAAAGGTGGATCTCTCTCACACGTACCAACACAGACTATCCCCCAATTTAACTGATCCCCAAAGGTTTTTGATTAAATAGCGGAATAGAAAATATGATCCAAAAAAAGTGTATGTATATCACACGTACACAACCACACTAGGCCCCAATTACTATTGTTTGTACCCCTAAAAGGCTAGGAGTAGGGGGAGTATGGAACAGGCAGCACCCTCAAACCTTCAGAAGTATGAGATGAACCCCAACAACTTGGAAAGGTGGATCTCTCTCACACGTACCAACACAGACTATCCCCCAATTTAACTGATCCCCAAAGGTTTTTGATTAAATAGCGGAATAGAAAATATGATCCAAAAAAAGTGTATGTATATCACACGTACACAACCACACTAGGCCCCAATTACTATTGTTTGTACCCCTAAAAGGCTAGATGAGGAGTAGGGGGAGTATGGAACAGGCAGCACCCTCAAATCTTCAGAAGTATGAGATTGTGTTCACTGTACCCCACAAAGATTGAGTTCACTGCACCCCACAATGATTGTGTTCACTGCACCCCACAAAGATTGTGTTCACTGCACCTCACAAAGATTGTGTTCACTGTACCCCCCAAAGATTGTGTTCACTGCACCCCACAAAGATTCTGTTCACTGTACCCCACAAAGATTGTGTTCACTGCACCCTAAAAGGATGTTGTTCACTGCACCCCACAAAGATTGTGTTCACTGCACCCTAAAAGGA
Source organism: Pelophylax lessonae (assembly GCF_965119305.1). Classification (NCBI taxonomy): domain Eukaryota; kingdom Metazoa; phylum Chordata; class Amphibia; order Anura; family Ranidae; genus Pelophylax; species Pelophylax lessonae. The sequence goes on along the minus strand of NC_138770.1, from coordinate 231,037,111 downwards.
TGTTGTTCACTGCACCCCAAAAAGATTGTGTTCACTGTACCCCCCCAAAGATTGTGTTCACTGCACCCCACAAAGATTGTGTTCACTGCACCCCAAAAAGATTGTGTTCACTGTACCCCCCAAAGATTGTGTTCACTGCACCCCAAAAAGATTGTGTTCACTGTACCCCCCAAAGATTGTGTTCACTGCACCCCACAAAGATTCTGTTCACTGTACCCCACAAAGATTGTGTTCACTGCACCCCAAAAAGATTGTGTTCACTGTACCCCCCCAAAGATTGTGTTCACTGCACCCCACAAAGATTCTGTTCACTGCACCCCACAAAGGATTTTGTTCACTGCACCCCAAAAAGATTGTGTTCACTGCACCCCAAAAAGGATTTTGATCACTGCACCCCAAAAAGGATGTTGTTCACTGCACCCCAAAAATGATTTTGTTCACTCCACCCCAAAAAGATTGTGTTCACTGCACCCCACAAAGATTGTGTTCACTGCACCCCAAAAAGATTGTGTTCACTGTACCCCCCAAAGATTGTGTTCACTGCACCCCACAAAGATTCTGTTCACTGTACCCCACAAAGATTGTGTTCACTGCACCCCAAAAAGATTGTGTTCACTGCACCCCAAAAAGGATGTTGTTCACTGCACCCCAAAAAGGATGTTGTTCACTCCACCCCAAAAAGATTGTGTTCACTGCACCCCACAAAGATTGTGTTCACTGCACCCCAAAAAGATTGTGTTCACTGCACCCCAAAAATGATTTTGTTCACTGCACCCCAAAAAGGATTTTGTTCACTGCACCCCAAAAAGGATGTTGTTCACTCCACCCCAAAAAGATTGTGTTCACTGCACCCCAAAAAGATTGTGTTCACTGCACCCCACAAAGGATTTTGTTCACTGCACCCCAAAAAGATTGTGTTCACTGCACCCCAAAAAGGATTTTGTTCACTGCACCCCAAAAAGATTGTGTTCACTGCACCCCACAAAGGATTTTGTTCACTGCACCCCACAAAGATTGTGTTCACTGCACACCAAAAAGGATTGTGTTCACTGCACCCCAAAAAGATTTTGTTCACTGCACCCCAAAAAGATTGTGTTCACTGCAGCCCAAAAAGATTGTGTTCACTGCAGCCCAAAAAGATTGTGTTCACTGCAGCCCAAAAAGATTGTGTTCACTGCAGCCCAAAAAGATTGTGTTCACTGCAGCCCAAAAAGATTGTGTTGACTGCAGCTCACACACAGAAAAATGGATGTGGATCACTGACACCTGCCTATCTCCAATCCCACACCACACAGCAATATCGATTGTAGTTTGTAGAACACAGTTTCCCTAAAATTCAGCAGACTCTGTCCCTAACAGGATTGAGAAGAGATCGTAGATCAGGATTGAGTGCAGATTCACCCCACCCCCCACACAGCAATATCGATTGTAGTTTGTAGAAGACACTGACCCTATAATTCAGCAGACTCTATCCCTAAAATGCCTACAACTCGCCCTGCCTAAACACTCCGACCTGTCCCTCAATTCTATCCGGACACAAATGGTTTTTTCCTGCCTATCTTTCCCTAATCAGCAGCCAGCACGTTGATGTGTGCTCTGTCCCTGATATAAGCAGCATAATGACGCCGCTGCGGCTGCCTCGAACTTATAAAGACTTGGTCACATGCTTCAGACGGCCAATCACAGCTACTAAGACATTTGCAGGCATGGCTGGGATGGCTTAAGGCACACCAGTTAAACGATTGTTGATTGGCTGTTGAAAGCCCGCCATGAAAAGAGCGCCAAAGCATGCAAAACCCGGAAATAAAACGACCGAACACGGATTTTTACCCGAACATACAGTAAAGTGTCCGTGTCCGTGTTCGGGTACAAAAAATCCAATTATTCGGTACGAACACGAATAATACAGTCCGTGTTCGCTCAACACTACTCGTTAGTACTGAAGTTCCTGGGTATATAATACTACATGTTTACACTTGTAATTCTTTTCCTTGGATATACCAATATCTGTCTTGTAAAGATTTGGAAGGTTGTGTTGCCTTATTTTTCTTTCCAATAAAACTTTTTGAACAGAAAAAAAGAAGCACATAAAGGCTGACTGTCAAAGAAATATTGACATAGGTAGCCTTTTCATAGTTATACTTTAATAAAAGTTTAGTATTTTTTATTTAAAAATCTTCTTGGTACTACAGGTGCTTTACATGTATGACTTCAAGTTCAGGGCTTGTCCTTGTATCATTAAAAGAATAGGACAAATAACGTGAAAGAAAGTATAGAAAATTACTTTTGCGTTTCAATAAAACACTATTTTTTCTGTTAATATTGCATGGTAAGTGGGTTATTTACAATAATTGTGTATAAATTGCTGAGATTTTAGACAGCAACACTGACCATTTCCAGACATTGCTATCTGAATTAGGGAATTAGGCTCCTGGTAGTTAGTTTTGGCTTGATACATGTCGATGCAAAGACTGATAACCGAATATCATCTGGTCCTTAATAATCAGTTTCAGAAAACAATTTTATTTGGTCAAAGAGAAATACTCACTTTTGCTTTTACTCCATATCTAGAGTTAATCAGCACCAATGATAATACTTTAGCATTGGTGATGATTTATTTAACTGGGGCTAGGAGAAAGTAGAGCCGTATTTTTTTTACACTGTGGAATAAAATCAAAGATTTTGTTAGGCTGCAGTTGGCAGTAGTTCCAACTTAGGATCAGAGTTCACAAATTAGCCTCACATATAACATAAAACAACAATAATATTAAGTAAGACTGAATTACACAGCAAGTGCAAAAAGGCATTTTGCATTATTGAAGATTATAGCTATAACATCAGTGTTCTTGTTTAAAAAATACAAATTAAAAATACAAATTAAATGGGAAAGGCCAACATATGTGTTCTCTATATAGCTCCCTAGTTACAATTTTCTATTACTGATAAATAAATGTTATAACAAAACAAAAAAAAAATTCTATGCTTATAAGTTTAATACATTCTAAAGTTTTTTTTTCAAATGACAAAATATATACATAGTTGTTTCACACCTGGGCTAGACAACTGGAAATAGCGAGCGAGTGCATATGAGAAGATGCTTAAAATTTAATTAATTGGAAGGGGTCCAAAGATTGAGCTCCCAGGAGTAATGTAAGATATTTCCATAAACTCTGCTTGATCTGCTTCCTCAGATGTGGATCGGACACTTCTGTTACTTACAGCTCACTTTATCATTCTTAGTGGTGGTCTCATTTTTGCAGCTATTTGGAAGAACTCTCTAAGGATGACCTAACACATGTGTTGCTTTGGTTTTTATATGACCCTATGCTAACCCCTGAACTTCAAAGAAGACGAGGTAGAAAAATATCGTCCTCTCTTTCCTCCATTTCTTTTTCTCACCCTTTTTTAGCTTCTAGGCTCTATTTATCTTCCATTCTTCCATCAAATTCTCTTTTAGGCCCATTTCCCACATGTGGACCGTTCATTTTATCAGTTCAGTCACTTTTTCTCAAAGAAAAAACATATGAAGTTTACATCAGTGTGTCATCAGGTTTTTCATCCTTTTTGTATTTCATTTTTTACACCTGCCAACTAGAGTCTTTGACCACTTGAGTCCTGAAGCCATTCTTTAATGCAGAAATGGACCGTTTGTTTGTTTACATTTGTTTTTCACCCATTTTTCGTTCAATCCCTTTTCTTAAGAAAAATAAGGCTTCGATCTGTTCCAAAAAATGGATGTTGACAGAAGTGATTGTAAATGGATATAAATAGATGATTATCCATGTACATTCGTTTTTCCATTGAGATGCATTAATGTGCATTTTTCCTTCATCAACGGGTCAATGAGAAAATGGACAAACGGTCCACATGTGTGAAAGTGACCTTACCGTTTCTTAATTTAGCACATTTGCTCTTATTTTCCTTTTGCCAAAATTGCAAGTTGTGTAGCTTCAGTTGGTAGATCAATTAAAGACCTCCAAGCAAGAGGCAGGTTATTTGTATAGGTGATATGGAGAAAGTATAATTTAACAACCCAAAAGGGTAAGCTCTGCTTATCTGCCTCCTCCCCTCCTCCGGTGCCACATTTGGTACCTTTCAGGGGAAGGGGTGAAGTAAACGGGTACCCGCTCCCACTGCTGCAGCAAGATCACCTGGAAGTTCGGTCGCCCTCCTCCTTTCCTAGCTGCCAGGCCATTCACATTGGCTGGGGTGCCAACATTGCTGGACTCCAGGAGAGGTAAGTGTCCTAATATTGAAAGTCAACAGCTACAGTATGTGCAGCTGGGCCCGGAGAGCCAAAGCTGTTAATTCAGCAGCCTGCACATTTTTTTTTTTTTAATTAAACTTCTAAACTTCAGCTTTAAAGTGAATACATTTTTTGATGCCTGCGGATGTCTGTATTTATTCAAATAATTTCATGTATACCTGGGGAGGATACCCTATTGATGGTAATGAGCTGGCAAATTATTCTGACTTACTAAATTTACTGCCATGAAGAACAGCAATATACTTGCAAGCAGCTTTGGCTGAGAATATCTTTTTTTTATTATTATTCAGTACCCTAATTCTGACAGCTTAGAGGGTTAGTTTTTAATGCATAGCCTTTGGCTATGAGAACATATGTAAGCCTTGCAGCTCACCCAATTGTCTCTGTGTTACCCAATTGTCTTCCCCTGGCTGGATCTTTAACACCTAACCTAAGCCCTAATAGCAATCAATGAAAGCCAACACTCAAACACTTTACTTATAAATCATTAACTATTCCTTTATTCCTTGGCCTAAGCATACCCTTAGGCCTCATGCACACGGGAGGTTATAAAAATGGCCATAGCTTTAGCTGTAGAAGGCTGCATAAAAAAAAACTAATTTTGCTGTGTTTTTAGTGTTTTTGCATTAGTGTATCTTGGTGTTTGTGTTTTTTAGCAAAACTATACTCCCACAAAAGCTTATGACTTAAAAATGCTCATAAATGCAGAATAGTCACGTTTTGAGTGTTTTTCAGAGTAAGGCTTCATGTACACTGCACTTGAGGAGCTTTTGCCATTTTTTTGCCAAAGCTCCTAAACTCAACTCCATAAAAGTCTATGTGTCCATGTACACAGACTTTTAGGATTGTTTAGGAGTTGCTGTGGTTAGGGGTGGTTCAACCTCCCCTAACCTCCCTCTCCTGAATATGGAAGAATCAGGATAGGAACGTTTTAACCACTGATGGGTTTTTTTTCTAGCCAGAAAACGCCCCTGCCAAAAAATGCTGATAACAGCCTATGTGTGTATGAACAATAGGACAACATGCTGGGGAGTTTACTGGCTGTAGAAAACTCAAAAAGAGCAGCTTTTAAAACATTCAGTGTGCATGAGGCCTGTAATTTATCCCCTTTCAGCCAAAACTATCATTTTTGTTACAGTCTCCTTCATGTTTAACGGTTGTCTATGACCCCCATTGTGTAAATTTAATTCCACTTCCTGTTCTGTCCGACACCATAAACCAAAATGTTCTTGCAAGACATATGCAAAAAGCCAAACATGTAATGTCAGCGCTACGCTTTAAATATTGCATTAAAAATGAATGCTCTCTCTAGAAAATGACTTGTGTAAATATGCCAAAAATGATTAGATAAACTATCAAGAGAAGTTTTTTTAAATATTTCCCAAGAAATTTTTTTTTAACCTTGATAAAAATTAAACTATTAAGTAAACTATTAAGTAAACTATTGTTTAGCTGTGCTTTCCATGAGAGTTCCAGGCACAATAAAGGTGGCCAAACATGGATCGATATTCGGGTAATCAATGCTGAAGCAGCCAAAATTTGTTATGTGGGTGGCTATTTTGGCACCATTCAGCTAATCAAGCTTCTATTGTCAATCAATATTTGTTAAAGGAGCTGGACAGAAAATTCTCAGCCGAACAGTGCTATCATCCAAACCAAGGGGAACCGGGTACTACCCTGGGGGACATGAATCAATGCAAAAAATGTTTTTTATAACAATCGTTTTTTACAGGAGCAGTGATTTTAATAATGCTTAAAGTGAAACATAAAAAATGAAAAATTCCTCTAAATATTGTGCCTGGGGGGCCCCCTTAATGTGCCTGTAAAGTGGCGCATTTGTTCGATGTATGTAGCCTGCTGCATCAGTACTGACACTTCTAAAGGAAAAAATGTCATTTAAACTTGCTAGCACCTGTAATGTATTGTCGGCTCCCGGCAATACAGATAAAAAAATGGAAAAAAAAAACAGTATAGCCCCCCCCCCTCCCAGTCTATACCAGGCCCCTCGGATCTGGTATGGATTTTAAAAATTTAAAAAAAAAAACGTTGGGAGGTTCCCCCTAAGATCCATACCAGACCCTTATCCAAGCACATAGCCTGGCTGGCCAGGATGTTGGTAGGGGCCAGCGTGTGCCCCCCCCAAACCATACCAGGGGGGGGTGATTTGGGGCAGGGGGGCTCTGTGATAATCGGGGGACACTTTTTTTTATTTTTATTTTTTAATAAAGGATTTGTCCAAAACTGGCTTTTATCTTTATTTTTTTGTACACTTTTTTGGTGAATGGGTAGGGGCACAATGTACCTGACATCCATTCACATGGGGGGGGCGGGATCTGGGGGCTTCCAGATTCCGATAAGCCTCCCCCCTCAGACCCCTACAATCACAGCCTACAGTTGTCAGGAAGAGACCCCTGTCCCCATCAACATGGGGGCAAGGTGCTTTTGGGGTGGGGGGGAAGCCCCCTCATGTTTAGGGCATGTGGCCTGGTATAGTTTAGGAGGGCGCTCGCTCGTCCCCACCCACATCCTGGCCCGCCAGGCTGTGTGCTCGGATAAGGGTCTGGTATGGATTTTAGGGGGAACCCCACGCCATTTTTTTCTTTACATTTTGGCACAGGGTTCCCCTTAAAATCCATTCCAGACCGGAGGGGCCTGGTATGGACTGGGGGGAACCCCACACCATTTTTTTTCAGCAATACTGACATAAACTGATATAAACTGAAGTGCCTATATATATATATATATATATATATATATATATATATATATAACTTTGTAGTATACACTGCACTATCTGGTCTCAACAAACTGTAAAAATCTCTCTCCCTGCCAGCAAAGTATTATTAACTAACTATACTACACTGCACTGTTAAACTCACTGCACTCTCCCTGAAGGAATTCCACTTAAAAATTCCCCCCGCTGGCCAAGGGATTCAAACCCACAACCTCTCAATTGCAAGCCTGGTATTCTACCACCTACGCCACCGTCAAGCCTGCTTAGGCTGAACACACTCTCCCTGCCTAACTAACTAACTAACTTTTATCTCGCCCTACACACACAGTGCACGGCAACCGCCCCTGATCGATGATTGGCTAAAGGCACCTGCCTTTGGCCAATCATGGCACAGATGATTTGATTGGCCAAAGCATGGAGGTCAGAGTCCATGCTTTGGCCAATCACATAATGCACTGCCAGTGCGCAGTGCATTATGGATGCGGGAACTCAAAGTTCCTGCTGCGAAGCCCATTTGTTCGCCATTCGGCGACTGGGTGAACAGGCTGTGTTCGAGTCAAACTTAGGTTCGACTAGAACATGAAGCCCATCCCTAGTTGTACATATAAATTTGTGTACAACCAGCTTTTTGGGTTCTTCCCAAATGATTAGTGCCTCAGGCTATAAGCCGGAAACACTTATCATTGTGTTCTGCCAGTGGGGATGGCTCCTTGCCAGCACAACACAATAGCGCTGCAGGAGGCATTCCCCTATTGACACTGAATGTGTTGATGGGGGAATTAAGCAATTTTCTTTCCTCACTGTTGTAAGCTATTTATTGCTCCTTCTGTTATGTCATAGCTCTCTAGCAATCCTATGACAGCAGCTGTGAAACTTCATGTAAATATCGACTAATATAAACCTATGCTCAATACTATTTTATTATATTTTTACTGCTGAGTCAAACTTACCACAATGTGATAAAAAAAGGGAACAGTTCAATGTTGAGTCGACTAAACTATTGTCAGTTCTGATAAAATATTCTCTAAGAAATGTCCTAAACTTCTATGTCATCCTAGCTTTTTTGCTGCCCACTCAAATTAATGCAGAAGACTTCTCTGTTTATTCTGGGAATTTGATAGTAGAATGATAAACAATCTACCATCTTTTACCAAATGTCAATTTTTTTCTAGGAAATGGTCACATATGAAACACTGTAACATAACACGCATCAAACAATTCTTCGACATCGACTAATTCGTACTGTTTATTAGTACTGTTTATTTACGCAACCTCACACACAATGCCCACAATATTACAACTAGCTAAAAATATTTTAGATTGTAAGCTCTCACAAGCAGGACCTTCCTAATCGTCCTGCATTAAATGGTATGGTAAGTGTATTGTAAATGTATTGAATTGAATTGTAACTGTACTGTCCCCCTTTATTTTGTAAAGCACTGTTAAAGCAGTTGTATACCCCGCTTGGTGATTTTTACCCACAGGTAAGCCTATAATAAGACTTACCTGTAGGTAAAATGAATATTCTATATATATGTGTAAATGGGTTTGGCATTAAAGTCAGGGTAATTATCAAGAAGGGAGATCAGGCATTAGAGTGTTGAGAATTCTGGATCCACGTGGAAGAAATGATCAGCATCTGGAAATAAACAAGCATGCTTCAAAAAGAGAAGCACTGCAGGCAGTGAAACTCTCGTATTCCCCCCTTCTAGGCAGCAGGTGAGGCATTGTATAATAAGATATGCATCTATGGTTCCCTAGTGGTTAGCAGGCATCTACTAGGACAAAACAAAGTGTTGTCATTTCTATAGAAACAGTTTGGTAGAGGGAAAAAGGTGAAAAGACTTGATGAATATCTTGAGCCTTATGGGACAACTACAAAGTGCCAAGCCTAGTATGTTAGATCTCCTGCTACTTTACTAAATCACAAAGTACTTCTTACATGACTATATAAAGTGTGAAGAGTAGAAAGCCAAAGTAAGGAAATGTGACACGTGTACTTATGTCATCACAAACTGTCATTTTTAAGAGAAACGTAGACCGGCAAGGTCACCATACAATGTTCTACTGCAGGGGTCTCCAAACTATGGCCCTCCAGTTGTTCAGGAACTACAATTCCCATCATGCCTACCCTAGTCTGTTAATGTCAGAGTTTTACAATGCCTTATGGGATGTGTAGTTCCACAACAGCTGGAGGGCCGTAGTTTGAAGATCCCTGTTCTACTGGTTTCTACCTCTGAAAGATGCCAAATTTTACAAGCTATTGATTGCTAGTTATGTAGTGCATAGACCTATGCTTGGTTTGTGTGTCGGATGGCACTACTGTCGCAGCACATGCCAGCCAGCATTACAGGTTGAATGATTTATTTATGCTAATGTGTGGTATAATTGATCCATTTTTACCTCCTTTTTAAATAATCCATGTAACTGGAGGTAGCGTCATAAGAAATGAGTGAGCACTTTCAATCAAACTCAATTATAATGCCATTGCAATCATTGGGCAGGCAGATGCTATGAATGCAGGACAGATGAAATTGAAAAGTAAAGGTAGTAACTGTAAGTTGTCACCACAATATTTGGACACATCTTTCTAAGTAGAATCTACCTTTAAAACACGTTCATTTTATATGTCATACATGTTATTGAGCCAATCCTTCAAATATCTACAAGCATAATTTACACACTAAAAGTGAAGCATGTGGGCATATAGGATTCTGAAAACACCATGAATATTTAAATCACATTTGTTTTATAGCTTGAATATGGCAAAACATTACACTTTACATTCCTGTCTCACAGAATTATTTTTCAATATACATTTTGTGTAGATATATACAGTGTCATGTGGAGAATATGTGTACATTTACATATTAAGTCATGTTTCTTTTTTTAGATATATTTATATTTCTTGTAAAGGATTCTATGAAAACAGATTAGACTCACAGCTTTGATAGGAAAGCAGAATATACATATTAATTGGAACCCATAGGACTAAGACCTGGGTGCTTTATTTGTTATTTGATGTGATATATTGAGGCCAAAAATAAGTGAGCTGGTTTTAATGTATGCGGCATTCGAGATACTGTACACGTGATTTTCAATATACAGATACATGCATACCATAGGTGTGCACACAGGGTGTGCCAGTTGTGCCTGCCCACACCCTAATCACCCTGTGCAGTGCCAATTCTACCTGCTTTCTGGTGCCCTGTCCCCCCCCCCCCCCTGCAGTGCTGCCAGCTTCCCTAATCTCCCACCGGCTGCTGTGAGGGATGTTTCGGTATTGAGAGCGGGGCAAGGAGCTGGAATATATCTCATCTACCGACCCCTTCCTTTTCTGAATGAAAACAGTGAGTGATCTATACCGGTCGCTCCTGTGTTCATTCTTAACCACTTGCCGACCGCTCACCGCAGTTTTACTGCGGAAGGCTGGCTCGGGTATGCGAAACGACGTAGTACTACATAGGTCGCGTGCATGGTGCTGGGGGGTAACCACGCTCCACCGCAATCGGTCCCGGTTGAGAGAGAGAAGGATGGTCAGCTGTTGTAAACACAGCTGACTGTTCTTCTCTCTGAAATGATCACAGAGCACCTGTGATCCTTCTATATAGGATCACAGGTCTCTATGATCATTTCACAAGTCCCTCCCCCCACAGTTAGAAAACACTTCCCTAGGCCCACACTTAATCCTTAGATCACCCCTAGGTTAACCCCTTCCCTGCCAGTGTCATTGTTACAGTAACAGTGCATATTTTTTGTCACTGGTCCCCCCAAAAGTGTCAAAAATGTCAGTTAGGAGTCCGATCTGTCCGCCGCAATGTCGCAGTCCCACTAAAAATCGCAGATCGCTGCCATTACTAGTAAAAAAAAAATAAAAAAATGACATAGATCTTTCCCCTAGTTTGTAGACGCGATAACTTTTGCGCAAACCAATCAAAATACGCTTATTGAGATTTTTTTCTTTTACCAAAAATATGTAGCAGGATACAAAATGGTCTAAAATGATGAAAAAATTTGATTTTTACATTTTTTGGGGAGGGGGAGGGGGGGATGTTAAATAGCAGAATGTGAAAAAAAAATGCAGAGGTGATCAAATACCACCAAAAGAAAGCTCTATTTGTGGGGGAAAAGGACATCAATTTTATTTCAGGACAGTGTCGCACCACAGTGCAATATTCCGTTAAAATATCGCAGTGCTGAATCACAAAAAATGGCCTGGTCATTAAGGGGCAAATCCTTCCAGTCCAGAACTTGTTAAGTGAGACATCAGTGGCCTGTTTAGACCCTTGATATTGCACCAAAGTCCCCCAGAGGGGCCCCTAAAAAAATAAAATTATTAAGAAACCAAAATTGTACACAAAATAATAAAAATAAAATCTACTAACACCAATCTCTGCTCTACTGACACCTCTCTGCTGCTCTGCTGCTGCTCTTGGGTGCACACCCTAATGCAATAGGCTGTGCACGCCAATGATGCATACATATACACAATGCACACTTAATCTGAATAACATTGAAATATATAATACTGTATATTTATCTATTACATTATCAGTGAAATTCCTTTGTGTGCAGAGATGCATTTTAATTTAATTTCAGAGTATTTACACAACCTGAAATTTTAGTGTGACTATAACCTGCAGCCCCCATCTCGATAGTAACGTTTTTTTAAGCCTTATAGAAATGCTTGCTACAGTGTATTCTAGAAATGGAGCAGCTCATTCAATTTTTACTGAAAGCAGTTCATCTGTGATTTCTATTTGTTACATGCCAGAGCTAAAAATATCATCTGAACTCTTGTAGCGAACTTTATCTGGAACACACCATCCATATTCATTGACCCTCATAATACAAATCTGACAGTGGCAGAGGAACTCACAGTAATCTCCCTGCTTTTGTCCATTTGTTCAGTAACACTAAAACCATCAAACTGGAAATAATGAATATTGAAGAAGAGGGCATGTTATAATGCTAGCGAATGCTTGTGATTGACTGAGCATGCCCTTGCCTTTTGCTATCCCACAGTCGAAGAGGGAAAAGGAGGAGGAAAAAAAAAAAAAAAGATTGCTCAATCATCTGAATTTAAGGTATAAAAGTTCACTTACTATTTAGCACAAGTGACATCATGCGATCCACAGGCTATAAAATGAACAGTAGCACACTGGAGAGTACCATGTCTGTCCCTCCTGCACGGGTAACCATGTAATGTAATTACATTTTCCTGTTGTTACAAGACTTGTAGAAAATGTGAGCTGGTTTCAATTATCAAATGGTAATGTGACATTCTTGGTGACCCCTTTTTAAACTATGAATCCATAATGATTGTTTATAAACCAAACATAAACTGGGTACAGCATCCTACTAAATAGACTATAAAGGAACACATTCAAATTAATAGTATAAAATATAATTGTTCATCTATATATTGCTGTCATGTTTCTATATACCGAAAGAGGGCAATTCATGTTTCACATCTGTGGACTTTATAGTCTATTGCCAAGCAAAGACATATTGGATTTGGTCACATGTGGGTCATCATTCAGTGTCTAAATGGTTAGAACTCTTGCCTTGTAGCTCGGGATTGCTGGTTTTAGTTGCCATCAGAGGCAGTGGGCCTGAATTATTAAAGCAAATGAACAAGAGCAGGGATAAATCACTATGGTACACTTGGTACACATCTCTGAACCCATTTAGCTGATTTGTAAAAAAAGATGAGGTAATTGGCGCTGCCTACGAGATGTGTTAAAAACTGAGGTAAAATCACTAACTTATGTACAGAAAGTCATCAAATAAATATAAAATTAGCATAAAGTGCAATAATGCAATAGTGGTGCATACACATACAAATATATATATCTATTTGCAAAACTTAAAGTGCAATAGTGCAAAGACAGTGCGCACAAACATATGTGTATATGGTTATGGTGAGGGTGACCTATTCCAGAGGTCTGGGCTGTAAACCCCAAATGATATAAAACGTGACTAGTATGATAGTGCTCAAACTAGAATAATATAACCATTATGTCATACAATAAAGAATATTAATAAAAAGTGTTAGTGCTGTGATTAAATCCAAAAAATGGTGAAGGTGGTGCGATACGGTCTTAAATAAGGGACAAATAAATAGTGTGTATGGTCCTAGGAATTATTGGTTATAATTGATAATAAATAAGTGATCATAAAGTGCTAGTAGTGCAAATAGTCCAGATTGAAAATGTCAATCCTAGGACCCGTGCTATTAAAGAGTGAAAAATTGATTATATATATAACTAATCTGTAGCAATAATCTAAATTCGATCGATCAAATGGATGCAAAGTTTGTATAAAGGTGAGCTGTAACAATAGTTAACTCCGTAGGTGCTTCTTAAGCTGCTCCAGGTATTAAAGTGGTGGGTGTGGAGACAGTGATCCCCCTTTCCAATCTCCCCCGCACTCACCAGAAGTCAGCACCCCTACAGGGGTAACCAGCATGTAAGACCCAGGTGTAGTATCCGGTCAGGTGGTCATCCTATAAGCTGATCCTTCTGATAATATTATCCTGAAGCCCTTTGTTCCATATGAGTTATGTACCAATCGTGCTCAAAAGAAATATGTCCAGGGTACCATAAGGGGAAAAAGAGCCTCATATAGTGATGTACCGTTTGTAGAATAAACCTTTATTAGTACATGTAAAGTATCGTACTCACATTTAAGTAGAATAAAAGCATGCAACTAGTACTGTAGGGACCGCAAAACCCTCTCTGGCGCTGGCTTCCGGGACGCTGTCTTAGCCATTTAGCTGATTGTACACTGATATTCAATATACTGTATCTGGTGCGGTATTAGTTTGCTGTGCCTGATGACTATCCAAAAAATGCTGCTTTTGTGTCTTCTGCTCCTATAAGGTGCACTATGGTATGTACACAACAAAAAATGGGATCTTCATTTCAATTGCAAGGGTAAGAAATGTATTTGCAATACAATAGCCTCCCCCAGGGTCTCCTTTAACCACTTCTGGACCAGAAGGATTTGCCCCCTTAATGACCAGGCCATTTTTTGCCATTGGGCACTGCGTTACTTTAACGGACAATTGCACGGTCGTGCAACGCTGTACCCAAATAAAATTGATGTTCTTTTTTTTTCCATAAATAGAGCTTTTGGTGGTATTTGATCACCTGTGCGATTTTCATTTTTTGCGCTATAAACAAAAAAAGAGCGACAATTCTGAAAAAAAAAAAAAAAAAAAAACAATAATTTTCACTTTCTGCTATATAACATTCCAAAAGAAAAAATTAAAAAATCAAAATTTTTTAACGTTTTAGGCCAATTTGTTTTTGCTACATATTTTTTGGTAAAAAAAATCGCAATGAGCGTATTTTGATTGGTTTGCGCAAAAGTTATCGCGTCTACTAACTACGGGAAAGATTTTTGCATTGCAAACCACACTTGTTAGTACATTCGGTCTATGTACTCTGTAGCCTGTGCGTGGGTGTAACTCACAAGAAGCTTTGTGTAGGGGTTAGTTATCATTAGTGTTGAGCAAACACGGACTGTATTATATGTGTTCGTACCGAATAATTGGATTTTTGTTACCCGAACACAGACCCGAAAACTTTACTGTATGTTCGGGTTTAAAATCCGTGTTCGGTCATTTTATTTCCGGGTTTGTATGTAATGGCGCGCTTTTAATGGCGGGCTTTTCAACAGCCAATCAACAAGCGTTTAACTGGTGTGCCTTAAGCCATACCAGCCATGCCTACTAATGTATTAATAGCTGTGATTGGCCATCTGAAGCATGTGACCATGTCTTTATAAGTTCGAGACCGAGCGTCGCTGCGTCATTCTGCTGTAGTTAGGGACAGAGCACACATCAAAAGTGCTGGCTGCTGATTAGGGACAGACAGTCAAAAATTATATTGTGTCCGAAAAGAATTCAGGGACAGGTCGGAGAGCTGCAGGCAGGGCGAGTTGTTAGGGCATTTTAGGGTGAGTCTGGAGAATAGGCAGGGTCAGTGTTCTACATCGATTTTGCTGTGTGGGGGGTTTGCAGTGCCAGTGACCGATCTTATCGATCATTTTAGGGCGAGGCTGGAGAATAGGCAGGGTCAGTGTTCTACATCGATTTTGCTGTGTGTGGGGTGGTGTGAACATAATCTTTTTGCCCGCTGAGGAGGAGGGAGAAAAAAATCTTTTTTATCAGTCAGCTGTGTGCAGCGTTTTTCCTTCAGTGCTGCTGACTGTGATAATACACTGCTGTGTTCACATGTGCTATTATTGAGTGATTTTAAAATGTATACACTTTTTTCTATTCCACTATTCAATATACACCCTTTTGGGTTAAAAAAATTAAATTGTGGCATAGTCTGTACTAATCTATTTAAAAATTCCAAACTTAAAAGGGGAATTTTCTTTTTTTTTCCCTTCATAGCCTGCAGCAGAGCTGACTGATATAAGACACTGCTGTGTTCATATGTGCTATTGAAAAAGCACCAATTTTATATCATATTTTCTATTCCGCTATTCAATCTACACCCTTGGGGTAAAAACAATTAAATTGCGGGATAGTCTGTATGGGTACGTGTGAGATACACCTTTCCAATTTTTGGGGCGCATCTCATACCGCCGAGGATTGCAGGGTGCTTCAATGTGCCTCATGCCTGTTCCGAACTCCTCCCACTCCTCATCCTGCCTTTGGGGGTACAAAAAATAGTAATCAGGGCCTAGTCTGGGTCTGTACGTGTGAGATACATACACCTTTTGATATCATATTTTCTATTCCGCTATTCAATCTACACCCTTGGGGTAAAAACAATTAAATTGCGGGATAGTCTGTATCGGTACGTGTGAGATACACCTTTCCAATTTTTGGGGCGCATCTCATACCGCCGAGGATTGCAGGGTGCTTCAGTGTGCCTCCTGCCTGTTCCGAACTCCTCCCACTCCTCATCCTGCCTTTGGGGGTACAAAAAATAGTAATCGGGGCCTAGTCTGGGTCTGTACGTGTGAGATACATACACCTTTTGATATCATATTTTCTATTCCGCTATTCAATCTACACCTTTGGGGTAAAAACAATTAAATTGCGGGATAGTCTGTATCAGTCCGTGTGAGATACACCTTTCCAATTTTTGGGGCGCATCTCATACCGCCGAGGATTTCAGGGTGCTTCAGTGTGCCTCCTGCCTGTTCCGAACTCCTCCTACTCCTCATCCTGCCTTTGGGGGTACAAAAAATAGTAATCGGGGCCTAGTCTGGGTCTGTACGTGTGAGATACATACACCTTTTGATATCATATTTTCTATTCCGCTATTCAATCTACACCTTTGGGGTAAAAACAGTTAAATTGCGGGATAGTCTGTATCGGTACGTGTGAGATACACCTTTCCAATTTTTGGGGCGCATCTCATACCGCCGAGGATTGCAGGGTGCTTCAGTGTGCCTCCTGCCTGTTCCGAACTCCTCCTACTCCTCATCCTGCCTTTGGGGGTACAAAAGATAGTAAACGGGGCCTAGTCTGGGTCTGTACGTGTGAGATACATACACCTTTTGATATCATATTTTCTATTCCGCTATTCAATCTACACCCTTGGGGTAAAAACAATTAAATTGCAGGATAGTCTGTATTGGTACGTGTGAGATAAACCTTCCAAATTTTGGGGGCGCATCTTCCACCGCTGAGGATTGCAGGGTGCTTCAGTTTGCCTCCTGTTCGGACCTCCTCCTACTCCTCATCCTCATCCTGCCTTTAGGGTACAAAAAATTGTAATCGGGGCCTAGTCTGTGTTTGTACGTGTGAGATACACCATTTTGTAAATTTTTTTATATTCTGCTAATCAATATACACCCTGTTTGAGTGTAAAAAATTAAATTACGGCATAGTCTGTATCGGCACATGTGAGATACACCTTTTTAAATTTGTTTGGCGCATCTCCTTCCACCGCCGAGGATTGCAGGGCGCTTCAGTTTGCCTCCTGTTCCGAACTCCTCCTACTCCTCTTCCTCATCCTGCCTTTAGGGTACAAAAAATTGTAATCGGGGCCGAGTCTGTGTTTGTACGTGTGAGATACACCGTTTTGTAAATTTTTTTCTATTCCGCTTTTCAATATACACCCTGTTTGAGTGTAAAAAATTAAATTACGGCATAGTCTGTATCGGTACATGTGAGATACACCTTTTTAAATTTGTTTGGTGCATCTCCTTCCACCTCCGAGGATTGCAGGGTGCTTCAGTTTGCCTCCTGTTCCGAACTCCTCCTACTCCTCTTCCTCATCCTGCCTTTAGGGTACAAAAAATTGTAATCGGGGCCTAGTCTGTGTTTGTAGGTGTGAGATACACCGTTTTATCAAATTTTTCCTATTCCGCTATTCAATATACACCCTTTTGGAGTGTAAAAAATTTAATTACGGCATAGTCTGTATCGGTACGTGTAAGATACACCTTCTAAATTTGTTTGGCGCATCTCCTTCCACCGCCAAGGATTGCAGGGCGCTTCAGTTTGCCTCCTGTTCCGAACTCCTCCTACTCCTCTTCCTCATCCTCCCTTTAGGGTACAAAAAATTGTAATAGGGGCCTAGTCTGTGTTTGTACGTGTGAGATACACCGTTTTTTTATCCTTTTTTCTATTCCGCCATTCAATATACACCCTTTTGGGTTAAAAAAATTAAATTGCGGCATAGTTTGCATATTTGACTGTGAGATACACCCGTGCGATACTGTTGTTGTTTTGTTCCGCTATTCAATAAACACCTTTCTAGGGCAAGATCATAAATTACAGAAATATGAGGAGACCGTCAAATAGGGGCCGTGGCCTGGGTCGTGGTGCTGCTGGTAGAGCTCCTGTTGCAAGGAGAGGACGTGGTCGATCTGTGCCAGCTACACGC
Source organism: Pelophylax lessonae (assembly GCF_965119305.1). Taxonomy (NCBI): domain Eukaryota; kingdom Metazoa; phylum Chordata; class Amphibia; order Anura; family Ranidae; genus Pelophylax; species Pelophylax lessonae. Next base: position 231,019,251 of record NC_138770.1, on the reverse strand, counting down.
ACAAGTGAAACACCTTCCTCAAGTATGAGTAGGCGACAGAACCTGCAGCAGTATTTGGTAGGGCATCATGCGCCTCTATAAGTGATGAGGCCAGAACAAGTAGAGGCGATAGTAGATTGGTTTGCTGCTGACAGTGCCTCCAGTTCCTTCACATTGTCTCCCACCCAGTTTACTGCAGAAAGGTCAGAGTTGGCACCTGCAGCCAATGTCCAACCGTCTTTCACCTCACCCCCTTGCAAATCAGGCAAGCAGTCTGAGCCCCAAGTCATGAAGCAGTCTCTTCTTCTTTTTTATGACTCTGTCAGCAGGGTTTCCCAGGGCCATCCACCTAGCCCTGCCCCAGAAGTGGAAGAGATTGAGTGCAGCGATGCCCAACCACTTATTTCTCAAGATGAGTACATGGAAGGATCATCGCAGCACGTCTCCGATGATGACGAAACGCAGGTGCCAACTGCTGCGGCACTCAGAATTGTGGAGACCGACAAGGAGGGCAGGGGTGAAGACTGGGTGGAAGATGATGTGGAGGACGATGAGGTCCTCGACCCCTCATGGAATGAAGGTCATGCAGGTGACCTGAGTAGTTTGGAGGAAGAGGCGGTGGTCGCACAGAGCCACCAGCACAGCAGAAGAGGGAGCAGGGTGCAGAAGCGGAGCGGCCGTGCCCTAGACACTACGCCTGCTACTGCCCAACGCAGCAAGGGAACGAGTGCACCAAAGCCAGCTCAAAGGAGTTCTCTAGCATGGAAGTTCTTCAGAAAATGTGCTGATGACAGGACACAAGTGGTTTGCACCCTGTGCAATCAGAGCCTGAAGCGAGGCATAAACCTTCTCAACCTGAGCACAACCTGCATGATCAGGCATCTAAGTGCAAAGCACGAGCTGCAGTGGAGTAGACACCTTCAAAACCAAGAAAGGTCTCTGGCTCCTCCTGCTTCCTCTTCTGCTGCAGTCTCGGCCTCTCCATCCACCTCTGTAGTAATACCGGCACCTGCCACCCCGCAAACAGACGATCTGTCAGCAACACCACCACCTGGGTCACCAACCATCTCCACAATGTTCCGTGGAAGCGTTCAGCTTTCCGTCTCCCAAACACTTCAGAGGAAGAGGAAGTACCCCCCTACCCACCCGCGATCCTTGGCCCTGAATGCCAGCATTTCAAAATTCTTGGCCTTTGAAATGCTGTCATTCCGTCTGGTGGAGACGCACAGTTTTAAAAGCCTTATGTCGGTGGCTGTCCCACAGTACGTCATGCCCAGCCGCCACTACTTTTCCAGGTAAGCCATCCCTTCCCTGCACAACCAGTGGGGGAAAAAATCAGGTGTGCACTGCGCAACGCCATCTGTGGCAAGGCCCACCTAACTACCGATACGTGGACCAGTAAGCACGGTCAGGGGCGTTATATCTCCCTAACGGCACACTGGGTAAATGCAGTGACGGATGGGCCTGAGGCGGATAGCAATTTGGCGCACATCCTTCCACCACCGAGGATTGCAGGGCGCTTCAGTTTGCCTCCTGTTCCTATCTCCTCCTACTCCGCTTCCTCATCCTCTACCGCCTCCTCATCCGGTCAGCGTAACACCTTCACCACCAACTTCAGCACAGCCAAGGGTAAATGACAGCAGGCAGTTTTAAAACTTGCCTGTTTGGGGGAAAAACCACACACCGCGCAGGAGTTGTGGAGGAGCATGGAACAGCAGACAAATGAGTGGTTGCTGCCAGCGAGCCTCAAGCCCGGCCTGGTGGTGTGCGATAACGGGCGAAATCTCATAGCAGCTTTGGGCCTAGCCGGTTTGACGCACATCCCTTGCCTGGCTCATGTGCTGAATTTGGTGGTGCAGAGGTTCCTTAAAAATTACCCCGATATGTCAGAGCTGCTGCAGAAAGTGCGGGCCGTCTGTGCACACTTTCGGCGTTCTCACCCTGCTGCTGCTCGCCTGTCAGCGCTGCAGCGTAACTTCGGCCTTCCCGCTCACCGCCTCATATGTGACGTGCCCACAAGGTGGAACTCCACCTTGCACATGCTGGAAAGACTGAGCGAGCAGCAGCAGGCCATAGTGGAGTTTCAGCTGCAGCACGCACGTGTGAGTCGCTCTGCAGAACAGCACCACTTCACCACCAATAACTGGGTCTCCATGCGAGACCTGTGTGCCTTGTTGCGCTGTTTTGAGTACTCCACCAACATGGCCAGTGCCGATGATGCCGTTGTCAGCTTAACTATCCCACTTCTATGCCTCCTTCAAAAAACAATTCAGGCAATGATGGAAGAGGATGTGGCACAGGATGAGGAGGAGGAGGATGAAGAGGTAACATTTCCAAGGCTTTCAGGGCAGTCATTTGCAAGTGGCTCCGAGGGTGGGTTCCTGCACCCACAAACGCCAGGGACACAATTGTCCAGCAGGGGCACAGTTCTGGAGGATGAGGAGATGGAGGAGGAGATGGAACCATGTTCACAGCCGGGTGGCACCCAGGCCAGCTCATGGCCATCACTGGTGCGTGGCTGGGGGGATACAGAGGACACAGACGATACACCTCCCAAAGAGGACAGCCTTTCGTTGCCTCTGGGCAGCCTGGCACACATGAGCGATTACATGCTGCAGTGTCTCCACAACGACCGCCGAGTTGCCCACATTCTAACTTGTGCTGATTACTGGGTGGCCACGCTGCTGGATCCCCGTTACAAGGACAACGTACCGTCCTTAATTCACTCACTGGAGCGCGATCGCAAGATGCGCGAGTACAAGCGCACGCTGGTAGACGCGATGCTGCTGGCATTCCCACCTGACAGCGGGGCCACAGTGGAAGCACAAGGCCAAGGCAGAGGAGGAGGAGGAAGGGGTTGCCAACGCAACCAGGGCACCGCCAGCACCTCAGAAGGCAGGGTTAGCATGGCCAAAATGTGGAAAAGCTTTGTCAGCACGCCACAACAAACAGCAGCACCAGCAGCTCATATGGAACGTCTTAGCAGGAGGCAGCATTTCACCAACATGGTGGAGCAGTATGTGTGCACACGCCTACATGTAGTGAATGATGGGTCTGCCCCCTTCAACTTCTGGGTCTCCAAATTGGACACATGGCCTGAGCTTGCCCTTTACGCCTTGGAGGTGCTGGCGTGCCCTGCAGCCAGTGTATTATCTTAACGTGTATTTAGCACGGCTGGGGGCATTATCACAGACAAGCGCAGCCACCTGTCCAGAGACAATGTGGACAAGCTCACGTTCATTAAAATGAACCAGGCATGGATCCCACAGGACTTTTCCGTACCTTGTGCAGAATAGAGATGGATACCGACCTTACCCAGCCATTGTTCTATTTTTGCTCTTCCTCACTCTTTTGGGGTGTACCCTCTTTTAAAATGACTGAAAAAAAGCAGTGTTGGCTACCTCGTCCTCCTCCACCGCCGCTTCCACCTACACCGCCCAAAGGTGTGCGCAGCCTATTGCATTAGGGTGTGCACCTCAAAGTTTAAATACACATGCATGTGTTTGCCTACATGTATATGGCCCCGGTACATTACTCTCCCTGCTGGCAAAGTGAAATAGAAGTGTGTGGCACTTCTCTTATGGCAGAGCAGGTCCGAGGGAGATCTTTCCCATCTCCTCACTGGCAAACAGAGCGATAATGCTAATGTGCCCTAGGTGATTAGGGTGTGCCCAGGCACACCCGGCACACCCTGTGCGCACGCCTATGACACCGCCACATCCACCACCACCTCAACCTCCCTCCTACTCCATATGGGCCACGTCCTTCACAGATGAAGAACATTGTGGAAAGATATAAATAGACAGCGCTAACAGGTAAAAAAATATATATGTATATATAATGTGCTATAAAATTAATAAATATGCTGTGACAAAAATACATTCATAATCAATGGGTATAAATTATTAAAGTGCCATAATGTGCAATACATAAGTGTCCATAATCTATAAAGTGCAAGTGAATTGATTAAGTGCAGTCCAAAAGATGGTTTCTTCCAACGAAACTAAAGTGCCAATAAAGGTGCTCAAATCCTTTAAAGTGCCCAGGTGCTCTTCAAGAAAAGAAGGGGAACCCCCAATGGGGATGCACTCACCAGATTAAGAATATAAATGGGCCTTGAACATATATATAGTGTTCTTTGTTCGGATTGCAGGATAAATGCAGCTACCCAGGCATGTACAATATCCCTTGAACGGATGGATGGATAACATGCACGGCTTCAGATGGCTCCTTAAAATAGTCTCCTCTCTCTCTCTCCAATATGGGTTTTTAAAAGAAAAGGAAGAAGCCATACATGGTGAAGCCCGTAGGGTTTATTAAGATCAAAAGTAAAAAATAATACTCACAAAGGTATCATCAATAGATAGCATTGAACAGCATTGAATATCCTATGCAGCTGATCCCTTTACTTCCGTGGCGCTGCCGGCGTGCGTTTCACGGTGGTTAACAGGAAATGACGCTGCTGTGTTCCGCTGCCCGGGCAGCGGAACACAGCAGCGTCATTTCCTGTTAACCACCGTGAAACGCACGCCGGCAGCGCCACGGAAGTAAAGGGATCAGCTGCATAGGATATTCAATGCTGTTCAATGCTATCTATTGATGATACCTTTGTGAGTATTATTTTTTACTTTTGATCTTAATAAACCCTACGGGCTTCACCATGTATGGCTTCTTCCTTTTCTTTTAAAAACCCATATTGGAGAGAGAGAGAGGAGACTATTTTAAGGAGCCATCTGAAGCCGTGCATGTTATCCATCCATCCGTTCAAGGGATATTGTACATGCCTGGGTAGCTGCATTTATCCTGCAATCCGAACAAAGAACACTATATATATGTTCAAGGCCCATTTATATTCTTAATCTGGTGAGTGCATCCCCATTGGGGGTTCCCCTTCTTTTCTTGAAGAGCACCTGGGCACTTTAAAGGATTTGAGCACCTTTATTGGCACTTTAGTTTCGTTGGAAGAAACCATCTTTTGGACTGCACTTAATCAATTCACTTGCACTTTATAGATTATGGACACTTATGTATTGCACATTATGGCACTTTAATAATTTATACCCATTGATTATGAATGTATTTTTGTCACAGCATATTTATTAATTTTATAGCACATTATATATACATATATATTTTTTTACCTGTTAGCGCTGTCTATTTATATCTTTCCACATTCTTCTGGTAGTTTACCTAGTGAGCAGCAGCTTCAGGATTTATTTAAATAATTTTCAAAAAAATTTTTTAATTTTTAATTTTCACTAAATTATACATCACAGCGCGGATATTAATTTATTGTATACAAGATGAAGAACATTGTTTTATTTTTCTGTTTTTTTTTGTTTTAAGTTATTTCCCTATCCACATTTGTTTGCAGAGCATTTGCCATGCTCTTAACTACGTTTTGCTGCCATTTGCAGCACTCTAGCCCTTTCCATTGGTGTTTTAGAGCCATTTTAGTGCCTGAAAGTTCGGGTCCCCATTGACTTCAATGGGGTTCGGTGTCCGGGTAAAGTTCGGAAAAAGTCCGGGACACGGACCCAGACTTTTTTTTCAAGTTCGGCTGCACCCGCCGAACACGGACATCCAGGTGTCCGCTCAACTCTAGTTATCATTAAATCAAATGGTTTTCATTAGTTTGATCTTAGAAGGGACAGTGTGCATCTCATGTACCTCGGATGAGACATTTTTCATTTCAGCATCTGGCATGAGGGGAAAATTGTTGTTTTTAGGGCCATTGGAATCTTCATTACAACATACTTTATTATTGCATTACTTTTTATTGATTTCTTTTCATTTAAAATATTTTTCCTTGTTTAATTGTATTTAAAGAGGAAGTAAACCCAGTGTGTTGTTTTTTTTATTTATTTTTTTATCCCCTGAAAAGTAAAAACATACTGTGCTAGTACTTACCTCCAAACGAAGCCTTCGTCGCCCCCGCTGGAGGCCGCATCCATTTTTAGCCATCTTCCTTCCTTTGTCTGTGGACACCGGCTATGCTGCGTGATGTCACTCCCGGCGACCATTCCTTCAGAGCGCATGCGCCGATGACGTCTTCGGTGCACTATACAGTAAATATCACTTAAACGGTGCATGTTTAGGAGATATTTACAGTACCTATAGGTAAGCCTTATTATAGACTTACGTATAGGTACAACTTAAAGAGGGGGGTTTACAACCACTTTAACCTCCCTGGCAGGTATGATTCTTTTGGATTTTATTATTTTGCATGTAATTCTTAAGAATGAGCAGCCCAAACCAACTATTTACATATGATTTTTTTTTTACTGTGCTTTCTTTATAACATCTCGGGTATGATAAAGTTTGAAACACAAAATCATAAACTATAATATAATAAAAAACTATAAATAAGTTAAAGTATGAATGTATGTGTACATATATATATACTGCATATATATATATTTATACATATATTTATACATATATCATATATATATATATATATATATATATATATATATATATATATATACAAATACACATATATATATATATATATATATATATATATATATATATATATATATATATATATTTATATATATATATACATAAAAAGTATAGTAAAACTGCAGGAAAGGGCACTGGGGGGCAAACTAATGTCCTTTTTTTTAATTTTGCATTGTATCAGTGTGTTTGATGTGTTTTACATTTGAATTTGCCACCGGTTCCACCCCCCTGCGAGCGTCACATCGCAAGAGACAGAAGCCGGGGCACACAGAGGATCGGGAGGAAGATCTGCCGCCAGACACCGCCGGGATACATCGCTGGATCCCAGTGACAAGGTAAGTAACCCCGCTTTCAGGATCCGGCGATCTTCCTAGCTTTACCCCGAGTGTGGCTCGGGGTTACCGCTTTCGGCACTGAAATTTAACCCCGAGCCACACTCTGGAATACCGCTAGGAAGGTTAAGTAGTTTTGGAAAATGTTAATTAGTATTGGAAAATGTTAACAATTTAATATTCACAGTTTGGCCATTATATTCATCTCAATAAAGAAAGTTGTTACATGGTCCAGTGTGTTGGGTCAATTCATGTTGGGAGTACGGTGCCTTATTCCATATTCATTTGTTATAGGCTTAACTGTAGTTAAAAGTCACAAAAAGCGGTATACTACCGCTTTAAGTCGAACATTTAGTTTGAACTAATGGAGCCTTTGCTATGCTTATTCTGGATCGTCTATCAACTATGCAGTACAACTTCTTATCAGGAATGAGGAATTACAGTATGTCTATTTATCCCATTGATTTATATTAAGGATGATTCCTTAGACTGCATAAACTGGATTTATATTTATTGGATATATTTATCCCGTGAACTTAACTTGATTTATATGAGCTTAACAGTGACAACATTTTGTAGCTGGGGCAATATTTATTTGTTCAAAATAATTAATTTCTAGCTCTTTACCTTCTTTTGATATGATGAAGTAAAGTTCTATGTTTGCTTCATATCATTATCTTATTTAAACTAATGAAAACATAAGAAGGTTATACATTTTTCTAATTGTTCTGTTTTTATTGTTGTATGTGTAAGTCTATACAAACAAAGCTTTATTATTTACTCTTCATTTTGGATCCTTTCTAAGCTGCTTAAGCTTTCTTTTTTTTTTTTTTTACAGAATCACAGAATAAATGTTTGTTGACTAACCTTTTTTTATTTAATTCTATGTAGACTCAAAATTAGTGTTTATTTCTGGCAGAAGAGGGTGAAGACAAATCATTGAAAACCTAACTCCACTGAAAACCTTTGCTGGGCTTTAGCTCTAGTAGAGTTTCCATTTCTGTTATGTTTTATTGCTGTGTGTATCCATGGGAGATTTTCCCTTGTTTCCTATCTGTGCCTTATTGTCCAGGTGACACCACATTCTCATTGCTTGTATAGTCATCACAGAGAGAAGGAGTAAGAAAAAATCTCCTGACAAAAATAAAAACCTAAATTAAATGTTAGTTCTTTCTAACTCTATCCAAAAAAACAAATGGTGGGAACTAAGGGTGTTTTCACACTAGCACTTTTTGGTTCGCACCCGGGTTTGATGGACGACAGAATTCGGTTCTTTTTGATGATGTGAACACTGTCTTAGAACTCTGGTGCGCACCCGCGAACTGTACCCGAGTACGCTTAAAAAAGGGTGGTCTGGGGTACGGTTCATGTGAACTCCAGTACGGTTTGCTGCTGATGAGAACACAAGCGTACCATAACGTGGAAGTGAAATGCTGTTAGTAATGACGTCTAATGTGGTTGACGGAACCGTCATCAATAACAAGCGTCAGGATGAGTGGAAAGGGTTTGCTGTGGTCAGCAGAAGAAATCGAAACCTTGTTAGAGGTATGGACTGACGAAAACATAAAAACCCAACTAGAAAATACACATAAAAATGCATCAATGTCGTGTGAAGGTAAAGAAACTGCGACGGCAATATATGAAAATATGTGACTCTCTACGAAAGACTGGAAGCTCAACAGAAGAGAAGGATACGTTTCCGTAGTTTGATGCCATTGACAACATTATTGGTTCGAGGCCCACAAGTGACCCTCAACACATAGTCGAATCACATCCACCTACACCTTCATCCTTCTATGCAACTCCCAATGAGCAACACAATCATTCTGCAGTTTCCCAGCCATCATCCGAAACGACAAATGAGCAATCAAGCAGTGAGTATATTTCTTTATGTTATTGCTAATATTAGAAGCAATTCAGTATTCATCTGTATATTGAGTAGCAAGACACGTAATGTGGGTTTTTTTTCATCAACGTCAATATTTTTTGGATAATGTCTTTATAACGAAACAGATAAAAAATGTCTTGGTTCATTTTTTGCCACCATTTTCAGTTGTTAACTATTGAATAACTTTTTTATTTTTACTAGTGAAATTAGTCCTGCATAGAAAGTACAGTTTATTATTGTCTCTATTATTGATTATATGATGCCATAGAGGCTCCATGTGTAATTATAGAAGACTTAGCAAAATTATGTTTAGTTTGCCTTGTTCACTTCTGTGGTCACATGTTTTCCTTCAAGACATGCACAATTTACTAAAGTTAGGCTTTGTTTTTAATTTTACATGTTTGTTTATCAACCTTTCAGGTGAATCTGACAGACCTAACTTTACCCAAGTAGAGAACATCCAGCCCAGAACGGTCATCAAGAAGAGAAAGGCCAAGGTTGATGTAGCAAGCATGCTGGATTCCTATGTAGATCAACATAAGAAACAATATGATGACTTCATGCAAGCTGAGCAAGTCTGTCAGCAACAGGAGAAAGAAACACTGGATAAATGGATGCAAGTGCAAATAGATCTGGAGGAGCGCCGCATCCAAGCACAAAGAGAGGAACGGCAGGAAAATAATAGAATGTTAATGTCAATGTTTAACCTCCCTGGTGGTATTCCCGAGTGTGGCTCGGGGTGGGATTTCACTGCCATAAGCAGAAACCCAGAGCCACACTCGGGGTGCGCCAGGGAGCATTGCTGGATCCTTGTAGAGGTTACTTACCTTGTCACCGTGATCCAGCGATGTGTCCATTCGGCATACGGCGGCCGGATCTTCCGCCCGATGCTGTAGAGCCCCGGGCTTCCGCCTCCTGGGACGTGACGTCTATATATACACTTTAACTTATTTATAGTTGGTATTTATTATGTTATAATTTTTGATTTTGTGTTTCAAACTTTATCATACCCGAGATGTTATAAAGAAGAACGCACAGTAAAAAGAAATCATATGTAAATAGTTGGTTTGGGCTGCTCGTCCTTAAGAATTACATGCAAAATAATGGTACCGCTTTCAGCACCTAAAATCGGAAAGAATCATATCGCCAGGGAGATTAAGAGAGTGTTTGACATTTTTGCACCTTCATCACACCAGCAGGCCCCCCCACATTTACAGCCAAGTTTTTTAGATCATGTTTTCTCAGCTCATGTCAACATAGTATACACAAACCTGCATCCTCATGCTCAACAGCACTCTCTGTCTGAAGTGCCCTACTACACTGAGACAAGAGACAGCCCATCTCCATCCTATCAAGAGTTATAAGAGATTTTTTGATATTATTGGTTTAACCACCCCCCCGTCCGCGCTACAGCCTATATACGGCTGCAGCGCGGACTCGAATTTTCGGGAGGCCGTTTTTAAACGGCCTCCCAGTGACACGCCCCCAGCGCGCTCCCGCGAGCGCGCTGTGGGGAAAATCTGTGTCGGCCGTGTCCCTTGGACACGGCCGATCACAGATCGTGGTGAATGGCCAATCACAGCGGCCATTCACCAAGTGATCTGGCCGTCCAATGAGCGATGATCTCAAATGTAAACATATGAGATCATCTCTCATCGCCGGCGCTCCTTCCTCACACGGAGCCTGCAGTGTGAGGAAGGAGGGGGAGCCTCACAGCGCCGGGGACACAGGAGAATGTAATCAGGGCACCGATCACCAGTGCCCTGATTACACAAGGTAAAAACACACACACAGTGCCCCCCCATCAGTGCCCACAGTGCCCGCCATCAGTGCCCCCCATCAATGCCCACAATCAGTGCCCATAGTGCTGCTAGTCAGTGCCCATCAGTGCCTGCTCATCTAGGCACTGATGAGCACTGACTGGCAGCACTATGGGCACTGAGTGTGGGCACTGATGGTGCTGCCCATCAGTGCCGCTCATCAGTGCCACCCGTCAGTGTCCAGTTCCATCCGCCATTGCCCATCAGTGCCGCCTATCAGTGCCCATCAGTGCCGCCTCTCAGTGCCGCCTCTCAGTGCCCAGCAGTGCCACCTGTCAGTGCCCAGCAGTGCCGCCTCTCAGTGCCGCCTCTCAGTGCCCAGCAGTGCCGCCTATCAGTGCCCAGCAGTGCCGCCTATCAGTGCTCATCAGTGCCACCTCTCAGTGCCGCCTATCAGTGCCGCCTATCAGTGCTCATCAGTGCGGCATATTAGTACCTCCTCATCAGTGCCCATAAGTGCCACCTCATCAGTGCCCATAAGTGCCACCTCATCAGTGCCCATCAGTGCAGCCTATCAGTGCCCATCAGTGCCGCCTCATCAGCGCACATCAGTGAAGGAGAAAAAATTTTTTTCAAAATTTACTCGCAGAAAATAAGAAAAACTTTTTTTTTTTTTCAAAATTTTTTGTCTTTATTCTTTTTTTTTGTAAAAAATAAAAACCCCAGAGATGATTAAATACCACCAAAAGAAAGCTCTATTTGTGTGAAAAAAATGATAAAAATTTCAAATGGGTACAGTGTAGCATGACCGCGCAATTGTCATTCAAAGTGTGACAGCGCTGAAAGCTGAAAATTGGCCTGGATGGGAAGGGTGTTTAAGTGCACAGAAGGCAAGTGGTTAAGACGCAGGGTTGTCCAACCTGCGGCCTGTCCAACCTGTGGCCCTCCAGATGTTAGAGGACTACATCTCCCATTCTCCCTTGCCAGCAAGTAGTATGGGAGATGTAGTCCTGCAACATCTGGAGGGACACCTCTGATTTAAGGTGATTCACAATTCTCAGGACAATATGTACGATTTTTTCTTGAACTTTTTCGTTTTTGTTTCGTTTTTGTTTACATGATACGTAAGAGAGAATCTGAAGCACTTTTTGTAGAACTGACATTGTTAATTTATTTTTAATTTATTTTATTTATCCTTTTACTTTTCATATGGAAGAATGCTCTTCCCAGAACGTGTTTGTAATTTGATAATAGGCTCACCTGATGTGCCTTTATTCAGAGTTCAAGTTTATTCTTGATTCAAATAGTTAAGCAAGACTGCTTATTGCACTTTCAATAAAAGTTTTTGACAGTTTCTTGTATCTCATTTTTTATTGACTGATTAAAGTTGTAATACAAAACAGCTATATGAGTTGTCAAATAAAGAAAACAATTCACATTACATTTCTATCTCAAATAAGACCCCGTTCAGACTGCGGCGACACGACTTGCTGGGGCGACCTGTGAAGTCGAGGTGCACAGCGTGCACTGCGACCTCGGCGCGACTTGCACTGACTTCATATAATTGAAGTCAATGCAAGTCGCCTCCAGGTCGCCCCAAAGTAGTACAGGACCCTTTTTCTAAGTCGGAGCGACTTGTGTCGCTCCTATTAGAACGGGTCCTGTACTATTCAATGGCGGGCGACCGACCGCGACTTGTCAGGCGACCAAGTCGCCTGACAAGTCGCGCTAGTGTGAATGGAGTCTAAAGGGTATGCTTTGTTTTGTAAAAAAAAAAATAAATAAACCCACAATTACAAACTTGAAAAATAAGAACATAGGGCATCTCTAATTGAGTTGGCAGTGTTGTTTGACTCAGGGGCATTTAATTTGCTGGACTCATTTACTGCACAATTTTCTTCATCATAGTCCTCATTATGAATTTCACAAAAATTGTGAAGCACACAACACGCTGTGATGGTAGTATTAATGTTTTTGATGTTACAGTCGTACCTTTTCATCAAGCACCGCCATCTTCCCTTGAGATGACCAAAAGCCCTCTCGACAGTCATCCATGCTTTGCTTAGCCTGTGGTTGAAGACAGCCTGTGCCGGTGTTGTTCCTCTGTTTTCTGGGTATGGTTTCATTAACCATTTCAGTAGAGGATATGCTGCATCCCCTATTATCATTATTAGCACATCAACATCTTGAAATCTCTCTGTGCTTTTAGGGAACAGTGTACCACTGTGGCCCCTCTGATAAAGTGATACATTTCCAAACACTCTAGCATCGTAAACTTTGCCTGGCCAGCCTACATTGATGTCCCAGAACCTCATTCGATGGTCTACCACCCCTTGTAGAATGACTGAATAAAAGCCTTTACGGTTATAATAGTCCACTGGACTGTCTGGTGGACATAAAATACCAATGTGGGTACAATCAATAGCCCCACCACATTGTGGGAAACCCCAATGGTCATGAAAATCTTGCATGATGTCCTTGAATTCATCTTCAGAAGGTGTTTTGATGTACACTTGGAGCAATTCCTATACAATGACTGATGTAACATATTTTGTTACCATAGAAGCAGTGGACACTCCAATCCAAAATAAATTTGAAATTGACCTGAATTCCAGGTTTGTAGCCAGTCTCCGAATACATATTGCAACTTGCTGTTCCACAGACAATGGTCTTCTAAATCTGGTGATATGTCTTTCCAGATGTGGCCTGAGGATATCAAATAGCTGCATGAATGTGGTCCTCTTCATCCTAAAATTCTTGCACCATTCATCTGTCCAGCTGGTTAGGACATGATTCCACCACACACCAGATCGATGACGTATCCAAATTGTCCTATGACATGAAAGAAAATGAAGCATTACACACTCTATATGTATAATCATTGACAAATAAATTTGTATGTATATATGTATGTATATATATATATATATATATATATATATATATATACACACACACACACACATATGCATATATATATACACACACACACATATATATATATATTGTGGGGACAGTGGCGTAGCGTGGGGGGTGCGGCCGGTGCGAGTGGCACCGGGCGCAATATCTAGAGGGGCGCAGAAAAGTCCTCACTCCCGCCATCCCGACTCCAGAGTGTGCCCTGTTGTGCTCTCCATAATGTAAGCTAGTGCTGTCCGTCTGAGCTTCCCTGCTTGTCTGGGCTTAGCCGAAGCCCTCTGTGATTGGCTGCAATCTGTCATGTGCTGCTGTGGGGGCGGGCGGAGCTGGCTGTGATCGTGGTTGGTGCAGCCTCTTGCTCCCCCCTCGCTCTCCAGGACTCACTGCTGGCTGGGCGGGCTTCAGGCTCCAAATCCAAAGAAAAGAAGAGCCCAGGTTAGTGGTGGCTGTAAACTGTCATGCTGGAGTCAGGCTGGATGGAGAGCAGCAGGCTCAGCAATGACTGGGACATTTAATTAAAAAGAGGGGGGGGGGGGGAGACATGTCTGCCCACAATCCTATTTTAGTGGCTGGTCACTGGGCATACTCTTTTTTCACTTCTGCAGACTGCTGTTTACTAGATTCCTGAGTCCATGTAATCAGGAATCTACTGTATGTCTGCAGAACATGTTACACTCAGAGACAGCCAGATTGAGAGCATTTACTGGGAGCACTTTCAGAGGCAGTCAGGAATGGCCTCCTCCATAATTCTCTCAGGACAGGTTTTCTGCATGTTTCTGACTAGAAGAGACTGCTGTCACTTTATACTGCTAAAGAGAACCTGTCATGCAATGTATTTTTTTCACACAGATTGCAGCATTCTAAGTATTGTGTCATTGTAACACATCCAGATATTTATTGCATCTCACAGAGATCACAGGACCCCCCTGACATTGCATTCATCTGATTTTTCTCTCCAGAAAGGACAGAGCCACCTTTGTTCAGGCATCATCCAGGGTCACAATCTATTTCCCGGACAGATATTCCAGCTCAGAGATGACACAATCATGTAATTCCTGGTGCCTGTGCCGTTCTTTGCTGTGTTCACAAATGTATGACACAGATCATCCCCTGCTGCAGCCTCTCACCTTGTGACTTACTAGCTGATGTTACACAGCTTTCCATGTCATGTCACAGCTGTTCACAAAGGACAAACAATGCATTCATGTCCAACCCTTAGTTCCCTTGAAGAAGGAATAGGAGGAGAACCAGCGACCAGCCAAGAGCAGGGTGGGCTTCCAATGGTACATCTGAATATACCCCTTGTCTGCTAGAGGACACTGGAAACTTCTAGATCAGAGGTTGGCAATCCCCAGCATGCTTGCCAGAAATGGCCCCCAGCATATATTTTTGTGGGCATGCAAGGGATCCCTGGGACAAACTCCCACGCTGCAGCAAAGCTGACCGGCACAAGAGGGAGCACAGCTGAGATCACCTCATTGCCCTCCTGCCTCTGTTCCCGCCCACCTCACTGGCTTGCATAAGCCAAAATTGAAGCAGCAGATAACCAGATCTAGGGGGTGGTGTGCCATGCCGCAACCCTGCATGAATGCTGGTAAGCTCCTCTCCACATCCCCAGACTACACTCAGGCTTGCCATTGCACATCCAGCTTAGCGGCTCTTCCCCTCCACACAGCCAATCTGTTTCTTTTCCCGCAGGTGCAGCAATTGGGGTGATCTGAGGTGTGAAGGTGCAGAAATTGGGGCGATCTCAGGTGTGAAGGTGCAGGAATGGGGGTGATCATTGGGGTGAAGGTGGAGGAATGGCGGTGATCATAGGGGTGAAGGTGCAGGAATTGGGGTGGTCTGAGGTGTGAAGATGCAGGAATTGCGGTGATCTGACGTGTGAAGGTGCAGGAATTGGGGTGATCTGAGGTGTGAATATGTAGGAATTGGGGCGATCTCAGGTGTGAAGGTGCAGGAATGGGGGTGATCTGAGGTGTGAAGATGCAGGAATGGGGGTGATCATAGGGGTGAAGGTGAAGGAATTGGGGTGGTCTGAGGTGTGAAGGTGCAGGAATTGGGGCGATCTCAGGTGTGAAGGTACAAGAATTGGGACTGATCGGAAGTGTAAAGATGCAGGAATCGGGGTGTTCTGAGGCCTGTTGTGCAGGATTTGGGCTGATTTGAGGAGTAAAGGTACAGAAGTTAGAGCTGATCTGAGGTCTGATGGTAAAGAGATCTAGATTGATCCAAGGTGGGAAGGTGCAGGATTTGTGGTGATCTGAGATGGGAAGATGCAGGTTTTGGGGTGATGTGTGCAAGGCCCAGGGGACTCCCACTCGGTGTTTCACGTCTCCTGCCACCATCTTCCTGCACCTCCTGGGACACACCATCCCCCTGGGCTGACAATGTAGGTAGCTACTATGTGCACTACTCTCCATAAAATAAAATAACAAATGAAAATAAATTTGAGTACACTGATATTACTTTAATTACATCAGTATTTTCTTAATATACAATACATGTGCTTAGGTAAGGGGTTTAATACTGTTCTAGTGGAAAAGACCCAGGTACTGCTAAAATTCCACGGGTTAGGGGGCGCAAATTACTTGCTTTGCACCGGGTGCTGACAACCCACGCTACGCCACTGTGTGGGGATTAGCTCGGTGGCAGGTGTGGATGACCCCTTTGGGGGGTTAGTTACACAGGGAGATAGCCGAGAAGTGGTTGCAAACAACAGTTTGGTTTATTCTTGCAATTTACTTCACACAAGTGCAAGCCTCAAAAACATCAAAATAAAAATAAAACACAAAATAAATCCCTGCCACGGTGGGCGGCTACCTTCTCACATACAGGAACCTACCTATGGAGTCTGTCTCCAACCTACTGTTGGGCAAACTTTGCTGATCCTACAGCAGACACTCCATAGTCCATGTTTTTTCTTCACACAACAAATGTCCATTGAACATGTCCCTTTTCCTCTTCACATTGAACATGTCCCTTTGCTTGTCTCTTCACATAGCAAACAGTTCATTTATTTCTTCCACATAGAAATAGTTCATTTTCTCACCTTGAGAAGTCTTCACACTTTTTACCCTCCTCAGCGCACATCGCTCCAGGAGGTCTTCTCCCATGCTCACACAGCGTCGGGAGGCACACATCTGACTGTCCTCCTCTCCCCAGCTTCACACAGCGTCAGGAGGCAGCAATCCTTCTCCCAGGCTCACACAGCGTCGGGAGGCACACATCTGACTGTCCTCCTCTCCCCAGCTCACACAGCTTCAGGAGGCAGCAATCCATAGACTTCCTTTGGACAAATTATAGAGGCCTTAACTTTCTCATTCTGAACAGCTGAAGGCCTTTCAACTTCCTTAAGCCGTCCTGGCTACCTCTGCAGCCGACACCCTATAGTAATTGGTGAATTTTCTAAACCAGGTGGAAATGTATCTCCTGTCCGTGACTACATCCACAGATTTACCTGACTTCCTGTCACAATATATACACATATAATGCTGAAATGGGAAAATTTCCCAAAGAAGGTCTGAAGCAGGGCTTAAGGTGCTGAAGCCCCACACCAGAAATATAAATATAGAGGAAAAGAAAGAAAAATAAAAAAGAAAGAAGCACCACAAGTAGGAAAGGGAGAGAATGAAGGGGGGAGGAACACAAGGGGAGAAGAAAAACAGGGGGGACGAAAAAGAGGGGGGGGGGGAGGGAAGAGGGGAAGAAAGAAGGGGGGGGGGAAGACAAGGAAAGAGAAAAGGGAAGAAAAAGGGGAAAGAAAAGGGAATGGAAAGAAATTGGAGGGCTGGTGGGACTTTAATGGTACCGTAAATTAAAAAATGGATGAAAAATGTATAAAAATTGAACATTTATTGATAAATATTAAAAGCAAGATATGACACAGAAAAAATTGTTACATTGCAAATAACCCATACAAATGCAAATACATGAGGTAGGTAGGTAAAAATAAGGCGGCAACATAAGCATGAACAAATCCAATGAAGATTCATCAGAAGAAACCCGACATGTTTTGCGGATATAACAAATCCTCTTCTTCAGGGGTATGTAGCGTATTGTAAGCGAAATGTGCCTTAATTAACCTGTATAATATAACAACAGTCATTAATACAGTATCACAAACACATTTTCATTTTCAAAAGGATGCATGCAGGTGTGGAACAACCATGTGCGCCCCAAAGAATAGCCCCCACGCCAGAACACCAAAACGCCAGAACCGGGTGTGCGCGCATCCCAGAGAACGCCTCCCCAACGGATGTGGAGGGAGAGTATAGGCAGGAAAGTCCAAAAGGTCACCCTAGAGTAAAGAAGAGCTTCTATATAGTAGGGTGTGGAAGGTGGAATGATCGCCATAGTGAGGAAAGGGGTATTAAGGATAAATGTGTATCTACCTTGTTATAGTCTCTCATATAATACAGCATGTACTGGAGACCAAATTTATTCTTGTATACAGCATATACTGAGGTCCAATAGCCCCAGAAATCCTGTGTATGAAGGGGATAATGTAGATAAGCACATAATATCGATGTTAGCTTAAACTAGTTTTAAGTCTGGGACAATATGGCCATAAACTGCGTTGGAAAGCTACCTGTTCAAATGATGAAGAGATATGTCCAGGGAGTGGAGATTTCAACTGTGGCAGTCTGTACAACAGACTAGCAGTTCAGCATTGGGCAGGCTGCAGTTGACATCGCTACCTGCCTTAGCCTCCAGATATCTAAGAGGCAAAAAAGGATTGAGCAGGTTGGAGGGCAAATTATGTGAGTATCAGAAGGATGATCTAAAAGATGATAGCGTGGGGAAACCTTACCTCAAAGTTGCTGTAATGGCGGTGAACGCCATCTCCTGGGAGCTGCTATGGTGATGGCCTGCCTAAATATCCCTCAACCCGACGTCAACTGCGCGTGAGGTCACGCGCAATGTGGGCGGGTCAGGTCCTCAACTGCGCGCGCCGCACTGACGAATAGCCACAATACGCAGCGCGCAGTTGAGGACCTGACCTGACCCGCCCACATTGCGCGTGACCTCTTTCTTTTTTCTTTTTCTTTCTTTTCCTCTATTTCTATTTCTGGTGTGGGGCTTCAGCACCTTAAGCCCTGCTTCAGACCTTCTTTGGGAAATTTTCCCATTTCAGCATTATACATACCCAGGGATGCGGTACCTATTTATATCGTAATACAAACATAATCTTTTTCATATATACACATATATACACATATATATATATATCTACATACACACACATATATATATATATATATATATATATATATATACACAAACATATAAAAATATATATACACATATATATATATATATATATAAACATATAAAAATAAGAAAAAAATATATTGTGTGTGTGTGTGTGTTTGAGAGAGAGAGAGACACTGTGTGAATGTGTGTGCACCTTGACGACAAGCGGGATTGATGAACTACAAGCAGAGAGATGATTTCTGCATGCCTTCTCAAAAATTGACGTCGACAGAAAGCATGTTGTCTTTGAAACGATTTGAGTATATTTGCGGCAGACAGACGTAAGTGTGTTTCTATATCACAGGGATCCTCAAACTACGGCCCTCCAGCTGTTGCGGAACTACACATCCCACGAGGCATTGTAAAAGTCTGACATTCACAGATATGACTAGGAATGATGGGAATTGTAGTTCCTGAACAACTGGAGGGCCATAGTTTGAAGACCCCTGCTATATCATTTCTTTGAAATAAAAAAAAAAGAGTCAAAAATAGAAGTACAACAGTGAAGCGAGAAATTCTTTCCATTTTGGCTCCTTCTCGTTTACAGCGATTGCCAAGAAACATGATTACGCGCCGGCTGCAGCTTGATGACGCAAGCATACCGCGGTTCGCATACAAAAATCAAATATGAACACAGTCCATCGGGGGCAGGGGGAGGGGGGAGCAATCGAACTCGGGTTCGGACCAGGCAATCGCACCAAGTGTGAAAACACCCTAAATCAGTAAAAACACTTTTGAGTTCTAGGAATATTGTCCCTACAGTAGTTATACACAGTCACAGAGGGTCAGTGATGTGCTGACGTCAACGCGCTCATACGATCCCGGAAGGACGGGTGTGCAGCTGTAGCTGGCCGGCTTTTTTTATGCTTTGTATCTACTGCTCATTTAAATGCAATATTATATGGTATTTTAAAATAAAATTATGTTTTTACATTATGGCGGCTCTTTTATTGCATTGTATGGAAAATTCATGTCCTGTTGCCAAGTGAGCTCTGGGTGGAGGTTTAAGGTTGAGCGCCCCGTGATCCTTATTGGAGCTGAATGCCTTGGCTTTTGACCCATGAGGTTAGGTTTTTCTGGTAAGCAGACTGTAATGTTCCGGTACCTTTGGTACCCTAAATTACTCTTTTCACAAGTGTATGCGCCCCACCATTCTCTTTTGGAAAGGTGCGCATACACCTTTAAGACTGAAGCTGTCATCACTCAGCGCCGGACTAGATGGCTATTTAAAGCGCCGGTTCTCACTCACATGTGTTCGTTCAAACACCCTTACCTGGATGCTAACTTGGCTTGAAGCTTTCGTGCTTGCAAGCATACCTCGCTGACGGAACCTCGCTGCGCTGATCCCTGCATCCCGCTTCCGGATCATCCGCTCCTCCTGAACCAACCTTCGGCTGTATTGCTATTAGTGCTAAGTACCCCGCAGGGGAACCCTCTATAAACTTATACTAAGCTTACACTATCTAGCTCTGCATAGTAAAGACTATTTATCACATCTGCATATCTAGATTGCTAGCTCTTAAGACTACTGCTACTTATTCCTGCACTGGGTTGATCACTCTTGTATGTCCACCTGCTACACTGTCATCTGCTACCATACATGATTGCTAAACCTACCTGCATCCATATGCTACTGTCTTACCTTCAAGTGTCTGTCACCTACCACCTCCACTCAACCTGTCTCTTAAATCTTCATCACTGTGTTACTACATACATAAAGTCACTCTAGGAACCAGCTTGTTGAGTGTGTGTATTTACTAGCTGAATTAAGACCTTCCACACATGATGAGTCATTGAGGTTGGGAAATGGTATCTCAGCATCTCTCTTACATGACTACTGAAGTGGAATATTTCTGCAGCTGAAAATCCACACCATACATGAAACGCAGGAGCGTTACAGATTGAACGAACCTACAAATGGATTCAGCAGAAATAACCACTCAGGTGACACAATTAAAACAGCAAGTAACTGCGTTAATACACGCACTTGCTGAATTAAAAGAAGACAATCAGGCTCTGTCGCAGCAGGTAATTAGACTGACACAACTTACCTCTGCTCAGTCCCCTGAACCCAAGATAAATCCCCCTTTGGTATTTACAGGCGATCGCAAAAAATTTCGCGAATTTAAAAACGCATGTGAGTTACTTTTTTTGCTAAAATCTCGTACCTACCTTACTGATCACATTAAGGTTTGTACTATTATTTCCTACCTAACAGGCGATCCTCGAGCCTGGGCAGACTCTCTTTTTGAGAAAAACGACCAGCTTCTCAACTCCTATGCCTTGTTCCTAGCAGAACTCACTAGCCTATATGATGACCCCAATAGGCAGAGTACTGCCGATCTTCAATTGAGATCCTTGAAACAGGGAAGGAGGCCTGTAGAAGACTTTGTCGCGGAATTCAAGAGATGGACCCTTGATTCAGAATGGAATGATGCATCTCTGAAAACCCAGTTTAGGCTTGGCCTATCAGAAGCCGTTAAGGACGAGCTCGCCCGAGCGGATCTGCCAAAAACCCTGGATGCATTAATACAACTCAGTATTACCATAGATAGAAGACTACGAGAAAGAAAGGCTGAGAAAATGGGAATGCCATTATCCGTTTCCTCTCGGATTCCGGCCGTTGACCCCGTTCCTATGGAGGTAGGAACCATACGCCCACCGCTATCAACTATGGAAAAAGCCAAAAGACGATATGAAAATCTCTGCTTGTACTGTGCATCCCCGGATCACAAGATAAATGTCTGTCCCCTAGTCAACAAAAAGAAGGGTGAGTGTTCACATGTCCTCCTAGGGGGATTGACAACTTCATTCACTAACCCTTACATTTTTGTTTGTTTGACATTACAGTGGGACCAGAACAGGATTACTACTAAGGCCATGATTGACACAGGATCTTGTGGAAATTATATTGATATATGTTTTGCTGCTTCAAATAAAATTCCTATTATTTCTAAACTTAAACCTGTCTCAGTAAGTCTTATTGCCGGTGTTCCATTATCCTCTGGTCCAATCACCGATCAGACACAAGCACTTCTAGTCACTATTAATGAGTCTCATAGGGAGACTACTACCTTCGATTTAATACCTTCACCCCACTTTCCCATTGTGTTGGGACTTCCCTGGTTACACACACACCAACCAACCATAGATTGGAAGGAACGGTCCTTGGCCTTCCTCTCTTGCTATTGCGAGGAGACGTGTAACCTCCCGTCTTCCGGGAAGATTCTGTCTATGGTGACAGATGAGATTGCACCACTATGTTATCAGGATCTTTCTGAGGTTTTTCTTGAGAAAAATGCTCAAGCATTACCTCCTCATCGAGACTATGATTGTAGCATTGATCTACTCCCAAATAGCAAATTGCCGTTCGGTCATGTTTATCCTCTTTCACAGGATGAACTTTCCCATCTCAAAACCTATTTGGATGAGAATTTGGAAAAAGGTTTTATTAGACCTTCCACTTCTTCCACAGCAGCAGGACTCTTTTTTGTTCGCAATAAGGACTCAAGTCTCAGACCTATCATCGACTACAGGAAATTGAATGCTATCACAATAAAAGATCGCTATCCTCTACCGCTTATCCCTGAGCTCATTGAGCAGGTGCGTGGAGCTACCTATTTTTTAAAATTGGACCTGAAAGGAGCATACAATCTCATTCGAATCCGTGATGGAGACGAGTGGAAGACTGCATTCAGAACCAGATACGGATTGTTCGAATATCTTGTGATGCCATTCGGGCTATGCAACGCCCCTGCAGTTTTCCAACGATTTATAAACGATATTTTTAAAGACTTACTAGATGTCTGTGTTGTGGTATATCTGGACGATATACTTATATATTCACGATCCCTGTCTGAACACATAAGACATGTAAGACTTGTACTATCGAGATTGCTTGCACATAACCTTTATGTGAAACTGAAGAAATGCTTGTTTCATAAAGACGAGGTACTCTTTCTAGGCTACATCATATCCAAAACAGGAATCGAGATGGACATGAGTAAAATATCCTGCATTCAGGATTGGCCTACACCAACCACACGCAAGGCGCTACAGCGATTCCTGGGATTTTCAAATTTCTACAGGAAGTTCATTAAAAACTTTTCTGCTATTGTGAGACCCCTCACACAGCTCACTAGCATAAAAAAAACATTCAAATGGTCAGAAGAAGCCAGTAAAGCTTTTCACTTGTTAAAGACAAGGTTTACTTCCGCTCCCATATTACGCCATCCAGACCCATCCCTCCAATACATTCTGGAGGTAGATGTGTCAAACATGGCAGTAGGAGCAATACTCTCCCAACGACCAACCCACACTTCACCACTTCATCCAGTCGCCTTTTTTTCTAAATCCCTAAGCAGTCCCGAGATAAATTACCCCGTGGGTGAAAAGGAACTGCTTGCTATAAAATTGGCTCTGGAGAATTGGCGACATCTACTCGAAGGCACCCAATTACCAATAATTATATACACGGACCATAAAAACCTCCAATATCTTCAGACTAGCAAAACTCTCTCGCACCGACAGGTACGATGGTCACTATTCTTTCTAAGGTTTAACTTCCTAGTGACTTACACACCTGCAGATAAAAACAAAAAGGCGGATGCACTATCACGACTAACTGAAGAAAACTACTTTGAAATCCCTTCCGTTCCTATAATACCTCACAAACGCATTATTGGAGTTGTCCGTTCCTTGAAGGAAGAGGTTTTGCATGGTATAAGTTTGGATTCACCCCCACCACAACTAAATACTGATGCAGAAGGCTTCCTCTACTACAACGACAAACTTTACATACCACCTACCCTACGCACCAAGATCTTGGAATTATCTCATGATGTGCCTATGGCAGGACATATGGGTATGACAAAGACTCTTAATTTGATTTCCCGGCAATTCTGGTGGCCTGACATGAAAACATCTATACAAAAATTCGTCTCTTCATGCAATGTCTGTGCCGCGTCCAAAATTGACACTACGAGACCATCCGGTCTACTATGCAGTCTACCAATACCCCAAACTCCATGGGAAGTTTTGTCCTTGGACTTCATCGTAGAATTGCCTCTTTCCAAAGGATTTAATACCATCTTGGTGTCAGTGGACCATCTGACAAAGATGGCACATTTCATTGCTATTCGCAGACTACCTTCGTCCAAACAAACGGCAGAACTCCTGATGAAACATGTCTTTAGATTACATGGTATCCCAAAAACTCTTCTGTCTGACCGTGGATCCCAATTTATTTCTAAGTTCTGGCAAGAACTATGTCACATACTACGGATCAAGCGGAAGCTCACTTCTCCTTATCATCCGCAGACCAACGGACAGACTGAAAGAGTCAACCAATGCATCGAGCAGTATTTACGTTGTTACACTTCTTACCAACAGGATGATTGGGTGGATCTTCTCCCTCTGGCAGAATTTGCCTACAACAACGCAACCCACAGTACAACCAAGCAGAGTCCGTTCTACTTGAACTATGGGTTTCATCCCTCTATTCTTCCACCACGCATCCTTCCTTCAAACAACCCAGTAGCCTCAGACTATCTTACCCAAATAAAGGATTCTCTGGGTTTATTAAATACTACCATTGCACACGCTCACAGTCAACAAAAGAAGTACTATGATCTTCGCAGAAGACCTTCTCCACAGTACACTATCAGGGACCTCGTTTGGCTCTCAACAAAAAAATTAAGACTGAAGATCCCTAGCAAAAAGCTTGGACCCCTGTTCTTGGGACCTTTCCCAATCAAAAAACTTATTGGAAAAGCTGCAGTACAGCTTACATTGCCAATAGACCTAAAAATCCATCCCATTTTCCATGTGTCGCTACTGAAGCCCCATGTTACGGACCACGGAATAAGGCCTAATATTCCACCTCCGCCTCCTGTACAAGTTGAAGGTGGAGAAGAATACGAGATAAAAGAGATTCTGGATTCTCGTATCTACAGAAGAAGACTTCAGTACTTGGTTAGATGGAAGAACTATGGGCCCCAAGACGACACCTGGCTAAACACCTCTGAAATACATGCCCCTAGATTAATCCGTAATTCTCATGCGAGATACCCAGACAAACCAGCTCCAGAGGCCTTCAGGAGCCGGCCTTAAAGGGGGGGTATTGTAATGTTCCGGTACCTTTGGTACCCTAAATTACTCTTTTCACAAGTGTATGCGCCCCACCATTCTCTTTTGGAAAGGTGCGCATACACCTTTAAGACTGAAGCTGTCATCACTCAGCGCCGGACTAGATGGCTATTTAAAGCGCCGGTTCTCACTCACATGTGTTCGTTCAAACACCCTTACCTGGATGCTAACTTGGCTTGAAGCTTTCGTGCTTGCAAGCATACCTCGCTGACGGAACCTCGCTGCGCTGATCCCTGCATCCCGCTTCCGGATCATCCGCTCCTCCTGAACCAACCTTTGGCTGTATTGCTATTAGTGCTAAGTACCCCGCAGGGGAACCCTCTATAAACTTATACTAAGCTTACACTATCTAGCTCTGCATAGTAAAGACTATTTATCACATCTGCATATCTAGATTGCTAGCTCTTAAGACTACTGCTACTTATTCCTGCACTGGGTTGATCACTCTTGTATGTCCACCTGCTACACTGTCATCTGCTACCATACATGATTGCTAAACCTACCTGCATCCATCTGCTACTGTCTTACCTTCAAGTGTCTGTCACCTACCAACTCCACTCAACCTGTCTCTTAAATCTTCATCACTGTGTTACTACATACATAAAGTCACTCTAGGAACCAGCTTGTTGAGTGTGTGTATTTACTAGCTGAATTAAGACCTTCCACACATGATGAGTCATTGAGGTTGGGAATGGTATCTCAGCATCTCTCTTACATGACTACTGAAGTGGAATATTTCTGCAGCTGAAAATCCACACCATACATGAAACGCAGGAGCGTTACACAGACTAACCTAGCGGTGATGGATATTCCATTTGGTGGTGGATTCTACATCAACTCATGGATATAATTTTTGTGTTTTCTTTCTCACGTTTGTAGCACCCTACAGGTAGGTGCTAGGTAAATGCATAGTTGGCCTTGTTTGCCTAACAGCAAGGCCATGATTTCTTTTTTGTCAGGGTGTCATGGCTCTCAGATGTGTCTGCTGAGAGGGGAGTCTCCCCACTGGCTCTGTGAGAGGTTTCTCATAGGGCAGTGGAGGAAACCCTATCAGGGACACCTTCGGGCTTGTAACTACCCCGGAAGGCAGATTCTGCCACAGAGGATTCTGGGAGTGGGTATAAGTTTGAGGGGAGTGCATGACTCAGTGTCTTTGGTGGGAAGCAGAGTCCCAGGAGGGAGAGGACGGCTGTCTCTCCTCCTGTCAGAGAAAGTGGATGTCTCTGGGTGCTGCCTGAGAATCCAGAGGGTGCTGAGTTGAGCTGAAGGGGATCCGGTGTGCCGAGAACCAGTGGAGAGAGAGAGGGGTCCAGTCCCAGGAAAGCCTACAAAGGTTGTGAGTACTGTGGATTGCCCCTGGGGGTCTACCTAGTGTCAGAGGGGACCACTCCGGAGAAGGTTCTGGGATCCAAGAGTCAACTAGCTGTAAAGGGGGTGCCTGGTCGGAGGACCCTGAAGTAGTACAGGGGGTACCTAGGTTGAGGACCCTGAAGTATAGAGGTGATACCTGCAGTTTGGGCCCTGAAGAGTCATTGTACAGTGTGGAGTGTACCAGTTGAGAGTTACAGCAGCACAGGAATTCACAAAGAGCTACCTCAAGCCATCGCAGGGCTGAAGGGAGCTATTTAGTGACTTTTGAGCAAAGCAGTGTCAGGAGTCAAGTGTTCTACAGTCCTGGATCTTCTGGATTAAGGTCGAGGTTCCAGCACAGTTTTCAGTGCTACAGTATATCCAAGCGTCAGGAAGCGTTGGCTAGCCTCGACTGGCATCAACACAGCGCTGACAGGCATTTTTCTCTAGAAGAGTCCCAAAATTGTACCTAGTTGAGCCAGAGGAGCATCTCACTCATTCCCTTCTCCTATCCCCAAAACATAATAAAACAAACAAACCAAAGATGCCGGAATTGTCATTGTCTCAGTTCTCACACCTGGAGTTACAGCTTAAGCGCCGGTTCACATTGCAGCGACGCTACTACACGGAGGTCGCGGTGCGAGCAGCGCGCAGCGACCTCGGAGCGGCCGCCACGGACTTCATAACATTGAAGTCTATGGCGGTCGCCTCTGGGTCGCCCCAAAGAAGCTCTGGACCCTTTTTCTAGGTCGGAGCGACTTGTGTCGCTCCTATTAGAACGGGTCCGCAGCTTCCCTATGGGAGGTGACCTGCAGCGACCTGTGAGGCGACCAGGTCGCCTCACAGGTCGCCCTAGTGTGAACCGGCACGAAATGTACTGGGAGTGTTAACAATGGCAGACCTGCTACACATTTGAAGATCTACATTCCCAATTTATGTTGGACAGTCACTGGTATTTAAATTACTGACTTTTTACCACATTTATTGTTTTTTTTTACACCATTTATAGTCACTTGAACATTTCATGAATGCCATTTTTTTATTTTCCACAGTTTTAGCACAACTATTATTGTTTTATTGGTTTGAATTGGTGTTTTATCTCACTTTATAGTTGCTGCTCCGGAACCATTTTAGTACAGTTTAGCGTGGTTATCTTCCCCATTTCACACACGTATTTAGAGATCATACTACGTAACCATGCAAGCACTACCTCCTGTGTCTTTGTCCACTGTACTTGTTTGTTCAGAAATTAAGACTTAAGCAGCAGTAAAGGCAGTAAAAAAAAGAAATCTTCCCTTGCAAGTCAATGGCATTATGAGCTAGTATGCCTACTAGCACATTTTTAAAGACTCACCTTAAAACTAAGCCCCCCAACAGTGCTCTTTCAATGCTTCTATTATTACCTGGTCTTCCTATCGATTTCATAGGCTCTGCCTGTTCGAATGGCTGATCCGGGATGCTATCACTCCTGTGCATGTGCACAGGTGCCACGATCAAGGCACTGTATTCTGAACTAATGGCATACTCAGTATACCGTCTATTCAGAGCGCAGTGCATGTGATGTCACCAGCTGCAGAAATAGTGAAAATTTCCTGCATGTTTAGTAGATATTCCTTGTACCTTCAGGTAAGCTTTATTATAGGCTTATCTGTGGGCACAAGTCATAAAGCAGTGTTTACTACCACTTTAACCAATTCAGCTCCGGAAGGTTTTTCCCCCTTAATAACAAGGCCATTTTTTTTTGTGATACGGCACTGCGTTGCTTCAACTGACAATTGCGCAGTCGTGCAAAGTTGTACCCAAATAAAATTGATGTCCTTTTTTCCCCACAAATAGAGTTTTATTTTTGTGGTATTTGATCACCTCTGTGATTTTTATTTTTTGCGCCTAAAATAAAAAACTCCGACAATTAAAAAAAAAAAAAAATACTTTTTACTTTCTGCTATAAAACATATCCAATAAAAAAATGAAAAAATCAGATATTTTTGGTAAAAAAAAATCCCAAAAAGTGTATATTGATTGGTTTTCACAAAAGTTATCGCGTCTACAAACTAGGGGATAGAGTTATGGATTTTTAAAATTTTTATTGTTTTTTATTAGCAATGGCAGCGATCTGCGATTTTTAGCTGAACTGCGACATTGTGACGGACAAATCTGACACTAAGTGACACTTTTTAGGGACCAGTGACACCAATACAGCGATTAGTGCTTAACCACTTACCGCATACTAACGTAGGTCTACGTCGGTAAACTTTGCGGTAGTGTACCGGGATGATGCCTCTAGCTAGAGGCACCATCCCGGTACCGTGGTTTAGAGCCGACGGTTGGCTTACCGTCGGTATCGACCGACGCGGCTCGGGAGCCGCTCGATCGGTACCCGGGGGGGCGGGAGGGGACGTCCCCCCCCTCCCGCCGCCTTCCGTGGCTTTTACCGGGGCTCCCGTCCCACCGGGAGCCCCGAGCACCCAGCCGACACGTCCGCCGGCTGGATGGAGTCCCGATGAATGCCGGAAACGGCATCGATCGGGTCTCCGATGACGTAACCCGGAGGCGGCGTCCATGACGTCACTTCCGGGTTACTGTGCTGCAAAAGGCGGCAAATTTGAAAAACGGCTGTATGCAAAAATGCCGTTTTCGGCGTTTTGCATACAGGGAAGTGTAGTGGAGGGGTCTAGGGTCTTTTAGACCCTCGATTCCTCCATAAAGTGTACCTGTCACTACATATTGGTGTCACAAGGGATGTTTACATTGCTTGTGACAGCAATAAAAGTGATCAGATTTTTTTTTTTTTTTAAACTTTAATAAAGTTAAAAAAATAAATAAAATAAATGGGAAAAAAAATAAAAAATTTAGCCCCCCCCGTCACCGTTAGCTCGCGCACAAAAAAAAACGTATACGGAAGTCGAGCCGCAAATGAAATCGCTGTTCAAACCACAGATGTGAGGTATCGCCGCGATCGCCAGAGCGTGAGCAATAATTAGAAAAAAAGAGCTACACCCTAACTCAAAACTGGTAACCGTTAAATAAATTTAAAGGGTCGCAGATTGAGATCTCTATTGACCGTAGTTTGTCGCGATCCCACGGGGGGGGGGGGGGGGGGACGCAATTTTAAACCGTAACATGTTGGGTAAAAAAAAACAACAAAAATCTTTCCCTTAGTTAGTAAACGCAATAAATTTTGCACAAACCAATCAAAATACGCTTTTTGCGATTTTTTTTACCAAACATATGTAGCAGAAAACAAATTGGCCTAAAATGTTAAAACATTTTGATTTTTACATTTTTCTTGGGGGGGAATTTCATATAAAAAAATGTGAAAATATTGTTATTTTTTTCAAAATTGTCGCTCTTTTTTTGTTTATAGCGCAAAAAGTAAAAATTGCACAGGTGATCAAATACCACCAAAAGAAAGCTCTGTTTGTGGGACAAAAAGGATGTCAATTTCATTTGGGTACAGAGTCGCACGACCGTGCAATTGTCCGTTAAAGTCACGCAGTGCCGAATCGCAAATACCCCCTGGTCTTTGAGCAGCCAAATCCTCCGGGGCTTAAGTGGTTAAAAGCACTTTGCATTAACTTACACTGATGTTAGTAAATTAGTAGTGTTGTCTTTATTGATAAACTTGAGGTATTAATAATGTACAGTAATCTGATGATTACCTTATTACAGTCAAAACAAGATTGAAATAAAACTTTTTCCTTGAGCTACAGTAAGGAATTAGTGAAGCTGAATGGATGAAAGTCCACAGAGAATTGATGCTTGCTTCAAACCATCTATGTTAATATAGTGTGTATAAGGATTTAAATTTAGCCAAGGATGAATTAACTAAATCTACATATCAACTGGTTGGTTGGGCTTTAATTGCTTGTGTTGTTCTTGCCTTGGTTTACTCATGTTTAGGCATCTTACGAAGAGAAGAATCGGTAGAGCTTGTCAGTGGATTCGGCTTCATTATCCTGTGATACTGAAGTCACCCTATTATCAGGAAGAATAATTAGCATGCTTACTAAGAGTTTATTTTGACAAGAAGTGTGGCAGTTCTACATCTGACCTTTGCAATCTTAATAGTCATTAATTCTTTATGTCTTATTTACAGAACTTAGCTATCATGCATTTTATTTGCCAAAAGAGAGAAGCTCTTTGAAAAACTGGCAGCAAGTTGAAGAACTTGGTCATCTGCCACAGCTGATTAAACACCTCTATTTTCAACCTAAATGTAGGAGTATAATTGAGGGTCTGCTGTATACTTGTTTCTCTAACATCTGTATAAAAGACGTCCAGTGTTCTGGCTCACTGTAGAAATATTGTGCTGTACGTGTTCTGAAAGGTTGTTCTCGTATTATCTGACTCTCGTAGTTCTTGCTGACTGTTTATTCAAAGGCCCTGCAGTCAGCCACCTAATGAGCGTCAAATCTAAATAAACTCTCACTAGACTTGGATTTATTTACATCTGATTATAGAAACTGACAAGGACTTTATTGTTGAAACCTACTCTACTCTTTCACAGTCGTATCCAGAAAAACGAATCTCAGTATCATTTTTTTTTTTTTTGAATGTACCTAGGTAGGAAAACATTATTTATTTATTTTTACAGGCAACCAAAAAAAAAAGAAGTTTGATACACTGCAATACCTGTTTTATTGCTGTTCTAGACAGTATATATTTTTTTTCATCTCAGTTGTGTTAGATGCATGACTGAATAAAATAAAAAAATAAGACAGCTATGACAGTTTTTATTTCCTGAAGAGATTTCCAAAATTTTCTTTCTGGGATTTAACTCATTGTTTATACTATAGTTGAGAAATTCAGTATTTCTGTACTGCTAGTGTGATCTAAAACTTACTGCAACAGGGTCCTTTTACAGGGACAAAATAAACGTCCCCCCCGGGCCCTGACTCATGGTTGCCAACTGGGTTCTATGCTCCACATGGTTCTTTTAAACATTCCCATCTTTTCAGTGTCACCTACTAGTCTGAAGAATAATTTGTAGCCTTCTTCCTACATATACATTTGGGTATAGTGAAAACTCTTTGGGGTTGATTTACTAAAGGCAAATAGTCTGTGCACTGTAAGTGTACTGCAAGTGCATTTGTGCTAGATCTGAGCTTTAAAACGAAGGAAAGCTCTGCTGATTTCTGTCATCCAATCATGTGCAAGCAAAAATGCTGTTTTTTATTTTCCTTGCATGTTCCCCTCAGATCTAGAGCAACTGCACTTGCAGTGCACAGACTATTTGCCTTTAGTAATTCAATCCCTTACTATTCCTTCAGACACTTGACACGTTTTAGAGATGTATCTAAGAGGTACCACACCCTCTTGAGTTGCTGGGTCTAAGGAACGCCTCAGTGCTCACCAGAGCAGCCCACAAGGGATGATGGGCTTTGCTGTGGACAGCTCCCAGATTGCAGTTCTTTGCTTCATTTGCAGGGGTAACAGCTGATAGTAGACAGAGGGTTGTGGAATGCAAGGTCATGATCAAACAGGCAAAAGGCAAGGGCACACAGCTGTGTGCTTTCAACTGATTACACCTTACTACACACCATCCTAATAACAACTAGTTTCTAGGGAAATGAATGCTTGAATCCAACATGAGCACATTCATTATAGTCTTGGAGTTTCAGGGATGGAGTCTTTCAGGTCTCAATAACACCTGTTTTCCACAAAGGCTGTTTTACCACAAAAAAATTCTAAAATTCTAAAATTACAACTCCCTCCATTGTTTTACTATGAACAAGTCTCATATAGGGTGTCAAAAATTGGGCGGACAAGCAGAAGCTTCAGATTTTGTTTTTAGGAGGATACATGTAATGTCTACATGCAATGCCATGTGATTGACTTTAAGTGACACCTCCCATACCCTGGTGAAAGAGAGTTTTTGCTCTCTGAAACGCGTCGGGTGGAGGAAGTTATAACTTCATCATTGCATCCTTCCCAGTTGGTGTATTCGTAGTCCATTGTAATATGTATACATTGTGTCGTGTAAACATTGTCATGTATTTTTTGTATATGTAATAACCAATTTTTTAACATGTATTAATAAAATATATAATTTTTTATAAACATTTTTTCATTTGTATGATCAAACATAAAAGTGAGTAAAAAGTCCCAATATTCAGGAGAAACAATTTTGAATAGTTCATGAGGGATGTGGCACAGGCAGAGTCTAACCACTAGTATTTTGATGATACAGTTTGTGGGGTAGTGGTAAGTTGGTTAGGTATATTGACATTTTCTCCAACTTTCTTGAAGACAACAAAACTTTTAATCAAGATGGAGCCAACTACTTTACCAGTCACATCCCAAATTCACGCAACATGAATCACCTTAGATCCTTTGTGAGCTGGTCTGGCAAACCTACAGGGTACTGATATTAAGCTTTCATACAAGCCATGATAAAAAAAATGATCTTCTTGAATATTTGCAGGCTTTACAGGAAAACCTAAAAGCCTACTACTGCTCCTTGCTCTCAAAATGAGAACCCCCTAGATGTGAGGGGACACTGGCAATTATCTTGTGCAGCTGGTGGGCCATGTGCAATCTTAATTATTGTCTGACTCTAACACATCTACAGGAAAAAGTGAGGACCTACTTCTGCTCCTTGCTCTCAAAATGAGAACCCCCAAATTAAAGGGGTCATTGGCTATTATCTTGTGCAGCTGGTGAGCCATCTGCAACAGTGCTGGTTGTCCAGCTCTGACACATCTGCAGTACACAGTAGGACCCAACAGAAGCTTCTGTCATGTAGCGATAGATTAAGGCAGAATGGGGCCCTGGGCAAGGTTTGGCCCCCTTCATCCCTTTCATTGACATTGATAAGGATTTCTTCAGGTACAAGGAGCCTACCCCATCTGCATTGTTTGTATTGACATGATCTGCCCCATGAGAAACCAGGTAGGTGTAAAGATATGACCAAGTCACTATCTTTTAGTTTACTACAGAAGCTTAAGGGGGTAGCGGTGTACCCTAGGCATTTACCAGGACCTAGGCCTTTCCTTGTTTGCCTTGTGGATGATCTGAGCCTGCTCATATTCAGGATATCTTTTAGGTCACTCTATATAAACTACACATTTTTTTTAAAAAATAATTTATGTTTTGGTTTTTACATTGTTTATACATCATTAATAAATATGTAAACATTTTAACAGGCTATTAGTGCCAGTTCACATTTGTGCGATGCGGGAACGCTGCGAATATACAGCGTGTTCCTGCATCGCATCCGCACCCAAAGCAGTTCACACTGCCATATGCGATACGCTGGGGGTGTCAATTAAAAGTTAACGACACCCCAAGATCAGATCGCATATCGCAGTGCCATCTGAAAGTTTGCACGGAATCGGATCGCACTAGTGTGAACCACCATGCGATCCGATTCTGCTGCGGACCAAAAAAGGGTCCTGTGCGTGTTTCAGGGCGATTGCGGTGCAAATTCAGCCATACAAACTGTATGGCTGAATTTGCACCGCACAGAGATCGCATGTAATTTTAGGAGCAGTGCGCTCCGAATTACATGCAATCTCTGTGATCACACAAATGTGAACCGGCGCTTAGGGTCCTTTCAATCGGGTGGTCCATATGTCAGTTTTTCCTCCTATTCGTTTGCAGATAAAAACTGACATAATGTATGTCTATGGGATTGCGAACGTTAGCGGAAAAAAAAATGTTCCGTGCTGTGTGAAAGGACCCTTAGAATAGAATTTTTCAATCCAATATAAACAAAGCAAGTGAAACTGATTTGCTTAACTTTTGGTGTACCTTTGTGTGTTGGGTTAGGTTTACCATAGCTTCAAAAGCAGGAGTTTCATGAGCGTTTTTGAAGCTCTAAGAACACCTGTTAAAACTGTGCATTGCAGTGACCAGTGTTGTTAACATGGTTGTGTTAGCATTGCCTTGCGTCAAAATTTACCTGATATTTTGTTGTTTGCCAGGCTTTGCTTCTCCCCAATTGCTTCTATTAATGTCAATGTAAACGCACTGCAAATGCACTACAAACAAATGTTTACAGTGCATTTGAGATAGGTTTAGAAAGTGTTACTAGCTGAGATGATAGTATAAAAATCCATACAAAAAAAAAACAGCACAGAGGGGGAGCCTGGCAAGCATTTTGTAATGTGACACAAGCATTTAAAAAAAATGCCATTAACGCATTAGGTGCGTTATTTGCCACTTAAATTTCTTAGTACATCTAAGAAAGCCCTTAATGCTCATGTTTTCATGCATTTTTGTGCATTGTGTTAAAACACCCCATTTCATTTGAATAGGCTCTCAATGCACCTCTCACAAAAAAAAAAAAAAAATGCCTGCAATTTTTGTGGCAATGCAGCTCACCACCACGCACAGACCATTCCCATCTAAGTGCTGTGATACACTGCAGCACAGGTTTGTTTGGTTTTACAGTATATATATGCATTAGAATGTCCTAAAATATACATATACAGTGGGTACGGAAAGTATACAGACCCCCTTAAATTTTTCACTCTTTGTTATATTGCAGCCATTTGCTAAAATCATTTAGGTTCATTCTTCTTCCTCATGAATGTACACATAGCACCCCATACTGACAAAAAAACACAGAATTGTTGACATTGTTGCAGATTTATTAAAAAAGAAAAACTGAAATATCACATGGTCCTAAGTATTCAGACCCTTTGCTCAGTATTTAGTAGAAGCCCCCTTTTGATCTAATACAGCCAGGAGTCTTTTTGGGAAAGATGCAACAAGTCTTTCACACCTGGATTTGGGGATCCTCTGCCATTCCTCCTTGCAGATCCTCTCCAGTTCTGTCAGGTTGGATGGTAAACGTTGGTGGACAGCCATTTTTAGGTCTCTCCAGAGATGCTCAATTGGGTTTAAGTCAGGGCTCTGGCTGGGCCATTCAAGAACAGTCACGGAGTTGTTGTGAAGCCACTCCTTCGTTATTTTAGCTGTGTGCTTAGGGTCATTGTCTTGTTGGAAGGTAAACCTTCGGCCCAGTCTGAGGTCCAGAGCACTCTGGAGAAGGTTTTTGTCCAGGATATCCCTGTACTTGGCCGCATTCATCTTTCCCTCGATTGCAACCAGTCGTCCTGTCCCTGCAGCTGAAAAACACCCCCACAGCATGATGCTGCCACCACCATGCTTCACTGTTGGGACTGTATTGGACAGGTGATGAGCAGTGCCTGGTTTTCTCCACACATACCGCTTAGAATTAAGGCCAAAAAGTTCTATTTTGGTCTCATCAGACCAGAGCATCTTATTTCTCACCATGTTGGAGTCCTTCAGGTGTTTTTTAGCAAACTCCTTGCGGGCTTTCATGTGTCTTACACTGAGGAGAGGCTTCCTCGGGCCACTCTGCCATAAAGCCCCGACTGGTAGAGGGCTGCAGTGATGGTTGACTTTCTACAACTTTCTCCCATCTCCTGACTGCATCTCTGGAGCTCAGCCACAGTGATCTTTGGGTTCTTCTTTACCTCTCTCACCAAGGCTCTTCTCCCCCGATAGCTCAGTTTGGCCGGACGGCCAGCTCTAGGAAGGGTTCTGGTCGTCCCAAACGTCATCCATTTGAGGATTATGAAGGCCACTGTGCTCTTAGGAACCTTAAGGGCAGCAGAAATCTTTTTGTAACCTTGGCCAGATCTGTGCCTTGCCACAATTCTGTCTCTGAGCTATTCAGGCAGTTCCTTTGACCTCATGATTCTCATTTGCTCTGACATGCATTGTGATCTGGAAGGTCTTATATAGACAGGTGTGTGGCTTTCCTAATCAAGTCCAATCAGTATAATCAAACACAGCTGTACTCAAATGAAGGTGTAGAACCATCTCAATGACGATCAGAAGAAATGGAAAGCACCTGAGTTAAATATATATTGTCACAGCAAAGGGTCTGAATACTTAGGACCATGTGATATTCCAGTTTTTCGTTTTTAATAAATCTGCAACAATGTCAACAATTCTGTGTTTTTCTGTCAGTATGGGGTGCTATGTGTACATTCATGAGGAAGAAGAATGAACCTAAATGATTTTAGCAAATGGCTGCAATATAACAAAGAGTGAAAAATGTAAGGGGGTCTGAATACTTTCCGTACCCACTGTATAATGTATAATCATGATAAGGTGTGAAGCCTAATCTAATATTTGTAATTCTTAAGAGGTCCTAGAAATAAGAAAATACAACTCGATTTAGGTAGTTTAATGTTTAATGTTATTTTCAGAAAAACTGTGCAGTGACACAAACTCTGAAATGTTAGTAAGATTGCAATCATAAGCCATGGTGGTATATTATTTGAACTCTAGATAATAGTTTAACCTTGTATTATGTCTGGGTCAATGCAGTCATAAATGCAAAGATGTGTATTACAGTATTATTGATATTCACATAAAATACCAATCTGTGAAATCAATGTGAGCAGTGCATCATAAAGCAACATCCTCAAATGAAACAAATCTGTAGATTCTGCTGCTCTGTATCTTATTAATAAAACAAATTAGACTGAAGAGCAATAAAGGCTGGAACAGTTCTGTATTCCGAATAGCATCAGAATATGTCATTTTTGGTTAAAGCATATCAGCAGCCAAACAGCTAAAATGTTTGGGATTCTTTGTAGCATGTGCTCCCATTGTGGAGACTCTCAGAAGTTAGAGTTAGGGACTACAGAAAACAGGGTGCCTTGATGGGGCCTGTAGCTTACACAAGTGTTTGCAAATGTGTGCAGACTAAACCCTTGTTCTTAACGTATACAGGTCAATTTGGGTGGTTACTGGCTAGTTGGTAAGTTTGAGCATGGAAATTTCTTTGTATTATTTTGACATACATTGCCCTTCCAGTGCTTGCAGGTATCACTATGGTCCTGTTTATTAGAGCCAACGGTCTACTTTCTTGTGATAACAACCGATGTGGCTAAGCAGCTGCTTGATTGTTATCACAAGCAGTGGGAGGGGACATCCCCCCTCACCCGTTACCTTCTGCGGCTCCCGGGTCATCCAACTGAGAGGCACGGACGACCAGCCAGAACATCCGCCGACTGGCCAGAGACCCGAACAAAGCCAGAATCTGCTTTAGTCGGGTCTTGAGTCTCGTAACCCGGAAGTGACATCACATTGTCACTTCTGGGATTACTGGAGCCTTAAACTCCTCTTTTGTTGAGAAAAAACATTCCCCTCTGGGTGATCTAGGTACATTGCAAGGATTTTAACAAGCTTTGTTGCAGATTCCAACCTTTTGATATTCTGAAGAAATCACTGTTTGTTACTCTGTGTTGAGTGGGTCAAATGAGAGTGGTTTCATAATTATCTATTAGCTGTGGCAGCTACAGAGCTCTAATGAGGAAATCTACTATTCCATCATCCCTTTAGACGTGTTTCTATTGGGAGTATCTCACCAAAAATTACATTTTTGTTGCAGGGGATGCCAGAAATCTGACTTGTATATTAGGCAGACTTCTGGGAAGATTGGTGAGCCAATCACACAAGCAGGAAATTATGTTACTGGGGTGTGGTCAGTATACATTCTGTGTATAGAACAGCTCCAGATAGCCATATTTCACTGCATTTTCAGAAAATTACAACAGCTGCAGATTGACAAGGAAAGGTCATTTTTAATAACATTCAATTACAATATGATTTGTGTTGCAAATTAATACACTATATTGTTTTTTCTTTATTTGCTATTTTTTTTTCCCACGAAAGTGAAGTTACCCTTTAACCACTTGCCGACCGCCGCACGACTATCTACGTCGGCGGTCAGCCCCTCACAGGCAAACTAACGTAGGTCTACGTCGCTTGCCTGTGAGGGTCTAGGGAGCGAGCACGCGCCGCCGGAGGCGCTCTCCCGCTCCCGCTCCCGCGTGGTCACGGACCCCCCCGCGCGTGTGACCAGCGGACCCGATGTCCGCCGGTCACTGGGCGATCGGCGGGGGAGAGGGAGAATGTCAGGCAGCTTGTGTAAACAAGCCACCTGTCATTCTCCTCACTGTAAAGACACTGATCACACGGATCTAGTATGTAGATCCGTTGATCAGTATCCTTACAGCTGAAGCCACAGCCAATCACAGTAGAAAGCACGCCCCTAGGGACACACACAGCCCCTCCCTCCCAAATAAAGTTAACCCCTTCACTACCAGTGCATTTTTACAGTAACAGTGCATATGTATAGCACTGATTACTGTAGAAATGTCACTGGGACCCCCAAAAGTGTCACAAATGTCAGTCAAGGGTCCGATCTGTCCGCCCCAATGTCGCAGTACCGCAAAAAAATCGCAGATCGCCGCCATTACGCGTTAAAAAAAAAACAACAAAAATGACAAAAATCTTTCCCTTTGTTAGTAAACGCGATAACTTTTGCGCAAACCAATCAAAATACGCGTTTTGCGATTTTTTTTTACCAAACATAGGTACCATAAAACAAATTGGCCGAAAATGTTAAAAAATTTTGATTTTTACATTTTTTTTGGGGGGAATTTCATATAAAAAAATTTGAAAAATATTGTTATTTTGGCAAAATTTACGCTCTTTTTTTGTTTATAGCGCGTGATCAAAAAATCGCAACAGGTGATCAAATACCACCAAAAGAAAGCTCTGTTTGTGGGAAAAAAAGGACGCCAAATTCGTTTAGGTACAGCGTCGCACGATCGCGCAATTGTCCGTTAAAGTCACGCAGTGCCGAATCGCAGAATACCCCCTGGTCAGGAAGGGGGTAAAATCTTCCGGGGCTTAAGTGGTTAAAGGCGCCAGATTTTTTTAAAAAATGTCAGTATTCAAAACAGCCAAACTTGGCATTTTGAATGCTTTTGAGTGCAAAGGAGGGACTTGAGGTCCCCAGATCCCTCCCAAAAAAATACCTAACATGTGCCTATTACTGTGACAGCAATAAAAGTGATCAAAAGAAATGTAAAGGGACAGTGTAAAAATAAAAAAATAAGAAAAAATAAAATTGAAAGCGCCCCATCCCTCTGTGCTTGCGGGCAGAAGCGAACCCATATGTAAGTTGTGTCCACAAATGTAAACAGTGGTCAACCCACACATGTGAGGTATCGCAGCGTAACCGTTATTAAAGCATTGCCTTTGGAGATTTTTTAGTACCATTGTTTGTTGCCATTCCACACTTTTAAAGCATGACATGTTAAGTATCAGTTTACTCTACGTAACATCATCTTTCACATTATATTTAAAAAAATGGGCTAACTTTACTGTTTTTTTTTTTTTTTTAATTAATGAAAGTTTCTTTTTCCAAAAGAATAGCATTTGAAAGACTGCTGTGCAAATTCTCCAGGGTCTCTGCTAAAAAAATATATATATTATTTGGGGGTTCTAAGTAATTTTATAGCAAAAAATACTGATTTTAACTTGTAAGCAGAAAGTGTTAGTGTTAGTCCTTAAGTGATTAACAAACTTTTATACCATACATAGCCAAGAAAGTGACACCACTATTTTCAGTAATGAAATGTTACAGCTTTCTGTGCCACCCTTCTGCTCAATGAAATGTGAATGAGCATCATCCCTCTTGTGAGATCCCCTGGGCTCTTTTCCTCTTGTGTGTTCCTTGGCAGGATGACAGAGTACACTTTTAAAGAAAAAGGTTTTCACAGTTTCTGAACCCCAAGAAATTGCCTATTTTTTATGCATGAATATTTTCTAAAATGTAATTTGATTTTCACAATAAACACAGTCTTATTTAACATGCATGTGCGTATGGCACACATACACTTTTATATTAATGCCTGCTGTGAGAGGGAACCCCAGATGACTTTTCGGTTACAGAAACATTGCCATATCAGGGACATTGCCAGAATCATGTTGTTTTAATTCCAGGATATGAGGCTTTTGCCTATGGTTTGAATAGAAGTTCAGCAACAGTTAATTGCTGATCAAGATAATTAGGTTTCAGATTCAGAATATTTTATTAATCCCAAAGGGAAATTATTAAGGGGAAGAGGAGAAAGATGATGCAATGTGGATACACTTTAAAGCTGGTCCTGCTTTGCTTGAGTTGCAGGTGATTCCTAGTCATAGCAGACTTACATTTAAAATACTTTTTCCAGTATATGATAACCGCCGTGGGAGCTCTGTTCCGTACCGCAAGTCACGTGATACCGTGACGCAACGCGTAGGAACCCGGAAGTGACGTGTGGTACGGGACAGAGCTCCCACGGCGGTTATCATATACTTTTTTTTATAATAAATAAATGCTAAAATACTGCACAATGATGGCCCCGGCACTTTAATGAGCCCCAAGGAGGTGACATACAACTAAGAGATCGCATTCAAGGGAAGGCACTAAAGGTCCCCATAGACACCACAACATCGGGAAGGAACAAACGGATCCCTGGGAGGAGATACCACGCTGGAATAGAGGAGGGAGAGGAACAGCTACCAACCCCGGATAAATAATACAGGCATATTATTTTCTTTTTTCAGGTGAGAATATAGCACACCTAGAAGTGGAATCACTGAACAAGGTTCACACTAAGGAGATTAAAGGTGGAGGAAAAGAAATTGCACGCTCCAATCACCATTATTTATTCATTTATCTGTATATAAAGCAATCTGGTACAACCAGATAATATCTGGAACTGTTTGGCGCACCATTTGGATTTGGACACTCATTGCTAAATTTTTTTGTTTTTTGCACATACGTGATATATACATATATATTTTTTTCACTGTTGAAAAGATATTTATAGTGGCACTGGATGCACAGAGCACTTTGTTATAATTTTTTTCTATATAAGAAGCACTTATTCACTTATTTATATGAACTAAGGATGTATTTATGAATTTTGGAATGAAACATATGTAATAGGATTTTATAATAATTTTAATTGATTAATAGGTGGAAAATTACACAAAAGCACTTTATATAATATTCAGAACATCCCGAAGCGCATCACACTCCCCCAATACCTATGTTCTAATTATGTATCTATGTGTTCTGCTCACACTTGATGAGCTTCTTCAGAATCCAAGTATACATGCATATAGAGCAAACATTTTTAATGACACAATATCCTTAGCTTAAAATCATTTGATAAGTGTCAGAGAAAATTGATGGAATCTTGAGATCTATGCTGAAATTTGCAACCAAATCTCAAAAAAATAACAATTAGCCGTATATTGGGGGCGAAGCCAGAAATATAATATACAAGAAGCGTAAAGGGGAGGGAGTAAAGGATAGGGGGTATAACCCACATATAAGCCCCCTAATCCAATAACGCCAAAACTGACCAGTCTATAAGATAGAAAAATCACACCATGGAGGCCACCAGAATATTCTATGCAGACTCAGCAAATATCTCAATGAGACATATGACACCCGGGTGTCACATGTATACATGGTTCTGGCTTGGCCCCCAATATATACGGCTAATTCTTCTTTTTTTTTAGATTTGGTTGCAAATTTCAGCATAGATCTCAAGATTCCATTAATTTTCTATGACACTTATTGACTGATGTTAAGATAAAGATACTGTGTCATTAAAAAGGTTTGCTCTATATGCATGTATACTTGGGACCTGAAGAAGCTCATCAAGTGTGAGTGAAACACGTAGATCCATAATTAGATCATATGGTCCATTCATAAGTCATGTGACGTATTTTATACAAGTATTGTTATATCCTTATGACTGTATCCCTTTTATACTTGTATTTTGTATTTTCAAATAAATACTCCTTTCACAACAGAAACCTCAAAACTAGTTTTTCCAAGAGACTGTAACCTTCCAGAGTCTGGAAAGGCACTTTCCCCTCGTAACGGTGGTCAAGGAGGGTTGCCAACCAATAATGATCCTTATCCTTCATGCCACAAATTCTCAGGTCCTTTTGTAAGGCTTTGAAGAATAATGGAGCTCATGCACCAAGAGTTTGCAGAGCCATGAGAAGCAGGTTCCTCGGGCCACTGAGGATTACAGTATCTGAAGTATGCCTCCTTCCAGCCACGTAGTACTCCCAAGGTTTCTGGGGACTTAAAACCATCTCTTAAGATTGGATGTATGTCTTCCTCTACTTCAATGCCTCCAAAACTGTTAGAATCCGCCTCATCTATCCTCTCCTCTTGTGTGTTCTGTGGTGTCGCAAGAATGGTGTCTGCATAAATCGGGGCTTGAGAGGAAAGAAAGTCCTCCTCTTCCTCCCACTGCTCTGCCTCGAGTTCCATGTCTATAATGCCAAGCAGAATATGCTCCAGCAGGAACACAAGAGGGATTGTGTCACTGATGCATGCATTTTCCAGGCTCAATATCCTTGTCGCCTCCTCAAATGGTGACAGTACAGTGTATGCATCCTTTATCAGCAGCCATTGGTGTGGGAAAAAAAAAGCTGAAGTGCCCTGAGCTTGTCCTAGTGCCATACTCACACAGGTACTAGTTGACGGCCCTCTGCTGTATGTGAAGCCACTGCAGCATTGCCAAAGTTGAGTTTTACCAGACAGGTGGAATTTCAGCCAACAGAACATTGGCTGTGAATGACAGCCTGAAATGGCTAAAGACTCTTCTGGCCTGCTTTAGAAGATCTTGCAAACCTGGATACCTGTTTAACCACTTTCAGCATTTAGCGCTGTTGCATTTTGAATGACAATTGCGTGGTCATGCAACACTGTACCTAAGCCAAATTTATGTCACCCCCCCCCCCCCCCCCCCCACAAATAGAGCTTTCTTTTGGTGGTATTTGATCACTGCAAGGTTTTTTCTTTTTTGCTACACAAATAAAAAAATACCAAAAAGTTTGTTTATGTTATAACATTTTGTAAATAGATACATTTTTCTCTGCATTGATAACCACTGATGAGGCCACACTGACAGGCACTGATGAGGAGGCACCAATGGGGTGGCACTGGTAATGAGGCACTAATATGCAGCCTTGATGGGCACTAATAGGCGGCACTGATATGCAGCACTGTTGGGCACTGATATGTGGCACTGATAGGTAGTACTGATATGCAGCATTAGTGGGCACTGATAGGTGGCACTAATGGGTACTGATAGGCAGCACTGATGGGCACTAATAGGTGGCACTGATGGGCACTGATAGGCACTGATAGACGGAACTGATGGGCAATAATAGGCACTGGTGGGCAGCACTGATAGATGGCAATGATGGGCACTGGTGGCTGGCACTGATAGATGGCAATCATAGGCAGCTCTGTTGAGGAGGGCAGGGCACTGAA
This sequence comes from Pelophylax lessonae, assembly GCF_965119305.1. Classification (NCBI taxonomy): domain Eukaryota; kingdom Metazoa; phylum Chordata; class Amphibia; order Anura; family Ranidae; genus Pelophylax; species Pelophylax lessonae. The sequence goes on along the minus strand of NC_138770.1, from coordinate 230,976,021 downwards.
AAGGTCCCTAAGTCCTGATTGGCATCCCTGGTGGCCATGGGTGGGAATCCCTGGTGGTCATGGGTGGGTATCCCTGGTGCTCTGATTACCAGCACAGACCCCCCCCTGTCAGGAGAGCCGATAGGCTCTCCTCTACTCATGCCTGTCAGGCATAAACTGAGGAAAGCCGATCAACAGCACTTCCTATTTACTATGTGACCAGCTGTGATTGGACACAGCTGGTCACATGGTAAAGAGCCTATGTCATTAGGCTCTTTACCGGGATTGAAGATGCGGTAAGTCAGAGTGACACACCGCACCACTGATCGCCACTCTCGCCAGTCATGGATAGAGCAACCACTTCCCGGCCATCATTTTGCAATATGGTGGGCGGGAAGTAGTTAAGAAATGCTGCACCACCAAATTGAGGACATGTACCAGGCATGTCCAGGTGGTTAATAGGACAATCCAGCAGAGGAGGGCAAGAAGGAGGTGGAGGGGTGAAGCTGACAGATCTGGCATCATCATCACTAGCTGTATGGAGATGTGGTGGCAAAACAAGCTCCAACACAGAGCCCTGTCCTCCATCTTTCCTAGTTGCAAACAGAGTTACCCAGTGTGCTGTGAATGAAATATATTGTCCCTGTCCATGTTTGCTGGACCACGCGTCAGCAGTAAGGTGGACATTGCGGCGGAATGTCTTACCCAAATTATGCCAAAACATTGCCTTCCACGTGATGGTACAGACCTGGAATGGCCTTATATGAAAAGAAATAGCTAATGGGAACCTGCCATTGTTGTACAGCATATTCTGCAAATTCATGGAAGAGGGCAGAATCCACCAGACGGAAAGGCAAGAGTTGTAAAGCAGGCAATTTGGACAAACTTGAATTTAGATGCTGGGCATATGAGTGGCAAGGAGCGTATTTTTATTATTGTGCTGCAGCAGCTGGGGCAGAGAAATTTGCCTGCTATACTCTACAGCTGGTGGTGTGCTGCTGGCAGACGTGTTACAAGGACCTGTGACACCCTTTGCTATACCATCATCCCTGTCAGTGGAGGCTGCTGAGAGGTCATGAGAAATAATGGGGTTAGACATGAGTGGTGAGGAGTGAGGAGGAGAAGAAATGTGTCCCTTGTGTGTGGCTTTCATGTGCTCTTGCCAACAGGCTGAGTGGTGGGAGGTTAAATGCCATGTCAAGCATGTGGTACCCAAATTGCAACAGTGCGATCGGTTGCACATGTGCTAAAAAATTTCCACACAGCTGATCTGTGGGAAGTGGGCCGGTAGATTATACCACTGCAATCTGATGGAATAGGATGGCTGCTCTCTACTCTGCCATGATGCCTGCCTCTGGTGGACATCCTGCCTCTTTGGGGTTGTTTCTCCCCCTCACTTTTCTCCTCTGTTCTATCTGGCACCCAAGTCGCATCAGTGAACTCATCATCAGCATCCCCTCTATCCTCATCATCACTGGAGCGAACTTGGTAATACGCTGTGGCTGGGGGAACATGACTTTCCTAATTTGTTTTTTTATCAGTGTTCTCCCTGCAGGCTCATGTTCTTCCCTTCCTCAACGTCAGAAGCAACATCAGAATTAAGTAATATCTGTAAAGCAAGTGGCTGATGCTGTGTTCAAATAATTCAGCTGACTCCTCCATGCATGATGTTGGGGGACAGGAGTAGCTGTGAACAAGGAGGCAGAATAGGCTGCTCTGGCAGCCACTGAGGACCACGCACTAGTGTCAGCTCGGGTAGTAGAGGATGAGGATGATTTACTAAGCCAGTCCACCACCCGCTCTGCATGCTGTGGCTGGACAGCACGGGCAACACCACTAAACAGAGACAAAGGTGCCCTGCCTGAGGACGGACCACAACCACCTTTGCCTGTGGACACAGACGCTGCAGGACCCCTCATAGTGGCATGGGAATGTCTGTCTCTCCTTGTTGGCCTCCCAGACATGATGGGGGAGGCTCATTACACACATTTTATAGATACTTGTAAATGTGTAATTGGATGCACTTTATTGAATGAAAAGTGGTATTTTGTGCACTTTAAATTGAGGACTGACGCTGAAAGAAATGTAAAAACTATGAAAAAAAAAGGGGGGGGCAGGGAACACCAGCGTCACAGTAAAACAATTTGTGGCTGACGATTAACAAAAAAAAGGGGACAGGCAGGGGACAAAACAAGGCAAAAAAGTGTATACAGCATTGTATACAGCACTAAATGGTATGTAAAGCTGTGTCAAACACTGCACTGCACTGCACTAACACACTATACTGGCACACTATTCTCCCACACTATGCTAACACTAAACTAGCGCTCTGCACTCAGAGTCACAATAAGTGAACACACTAACTGCTAGTAGCAAATTGAGCCCTGCTCTATTTATCTCCACTCCAACACACTACAAGAGATTTATATGGGAGGTTACCTTTTATAGCAGGCATGCCCAACCAAGCCATGAGAAGCAGGTTCCTCAGGCCACTGAGGATTAGAGTATCTGAAGTATGCCTCCTTCCAGCCACGTAGTACTCCCAAGGTTTCTGGGGACTTAAAACCATCTCTTAAGATTGGATGTATGTCTTCCTCTACTTCAATGCCTCCAAAACTGTTAGATTCCGCCTCATCTATCCTCTCCTCTTGTATGTTCTGTGGTGTCGCAAGAATGGTGTCTGCATAAATCGGGGCTTGAGAGGAAAGAAAGTCCTCCTCTTCCTCCCACTGCTCTGCCTCGAGTTCCCTGTCTATAATGCCAAGCAGAATATGCTCCAGCAGGAACACAAGAGGGATTGTGTCACTGATGCATGCATTTTCCAGGCTCAATATCCTTGTTGCCTCCTCAAATGGTGACAGTACAGTGTATGCATCCTTTATCAGCAGCCATTGGTGTGGGAAAAAAAAGCTGAAGTGCCCTGAGCTTGTCCTAGTGCCATACTCACACAGGTACTAGTTGACTGCCCTCTGCTGTATGTGAAGCCACTGCAGCATTGCCAAAGTTGAGTTTTACCAGACAGGTGGAATTCCCGCTGAATTTCAGCCAACAGAACATTGGCTGTGAATGACAGCCTGAAATGGCTAAAGACTCTTCTGGCCTGCTTTAGAAGATCTTGCAAACCTGGATACCTGTTTAACCACTTCAATACATGGCACTTTCACCCCGTTCCTGCCCAGGTCAATTTTCAGCATTTAGCGCTGTTGCATTTTGAATGACAATTGCGTGGTCATGCAACACTGTACCTAAACCAAATATATGTCATTTCCCCCCCCCCCCCCCCCACAAATAGAGCTTTCTTTTGGTGGTATTTGATCACTGCAAGGTTTTTTCTTTTTTGCTACACAAATAAAAAAATACCAAAAAGTTTGAAAAAAAAAAATGTTTTTTTCTTGTTTATGTTATAAAATTTTGTAAATAGATACATTTTTCTCTGCATTGATAACCACTGATGAGGCCACACTGACAGGCACTGATGAGGAGGCACCAATGGGGTGGCACTGGTAATGAGGCACTAATATGCAGCCTTGATGGGCACTAATAGGCGGCACTGATATGCAGCACTGTTGGGCACTGATATGTGGCACTGATAGGTAGTACTAATATGCAGCATTAGTGGGCACTGATAGGCGGCACTAATGGGTACTGATAGGCAGCACTGATGGGCACTGATAGGTGGCACTGATGGGCACTGATAGACACTGATAGACGGCACTGATGGGCAATAATAGGCACTGGTGGGCAGCACTGATAGATGGCAATGATGGGCACTGGTGGCTGGCACTGATAGATGGCAATCATAGGCAGCTCTGTTGAGGAGGGCACTGAAAAGGTCCCTAAGTCCTGATTGGCATCCCTGGTGGCCATGGGTGGGTATCCCTGGTGCTCTGATTACCAGCACAGACCCCCCCCCTGTCAGGAGAGCCGATAGGCTCTCCTCTACTCATGCCTGTCAGGCATGAACTGAGGAAAGCCGATCAACAGCACTTCCTATTTACTATGTGACCAGCTGTGATTGGACACAGCTGGTCACATGGTAAAGAGCCTATGTCATTAGGCTCTTTACCGGGATTGAAGATGCGGTAAGTCAGAGTGACACACCGCACCACTGATCGCCACTCTCGCCAGTCATGGATAGAGCAACCACTTCCCAGCCATCATTTTGCTATATGGTGGGCGGGAAGTAGTTAAGAAATGCTGCACCACCAAATTGAGGACATGTGCCAGGCATGTCCAGGTGGTTCATAGGACAATCCAGCAGAGGAGGGCAAGAAGGAGGTGGAGGGGTGAAGCTGACAGATCTGGCATCATCATCACTAGCTGTATGGAGATGTGGTGGCAAAACAAGCTCCAACACAGAGCCCTGTCTTCCATCTTTCCTAGTTGCAAACAGAGTTACCCAGTGTGCTGTGAATGAAATATATTGTCCCTGTCCATGTTTGCTGGACCACGCGTCAGCAGTAAGGTGGACATTGCGGCGGAATGTCTTACCCAAATTATGCCAAAACATTGCCTTCCACGTGATGGTACAGACCTGGAATGGCCTTATATGAAAAGAAATAGCTAATGGGAACCTGCCATTGTTGTACAGCATATTCTGCAAATTCATGGAAGAGGGCAGAATCCACCAGACGGAAAGGCAGGAGTTGTAAAGCAGGCAATTTGGACAAACTTGAATTTAGATGCTGGGCATATGAGTGGCAAGGAGCGTATTTTTATTTTTGTGCTGCAGCAGCTGGGGCAGAGAAATTTGCCTGCTATACTCTACAGCTGGTGGTGTGCTGCTGGCAGACGTGTTACAAGGACCTGTGACACCCTTTGCTATACCATCATCCCTGTCAGTGGAGGCTGCTGAGAGGTCATGAGAAATAATGGGGTTAGACATGAGTGGTGAGGAGTGAGGAGGAGAAGAATTGTGTCCCTTGTGTGTGGCTTTCATGTGCTCTTGCCAACAGGCTGAGTGGTGGGAGGTTAAATGCCATGTCAAGCATGTGGTACCCAAATTGCAACAGTGCGATCGGTTGCACATGTGCTAAAAAATTTCCACACAGCTGATCTGTGGGAAGTGGGCCAGTAGATTATACCACTGCAATCTGATGGAATAGGATGGCTGCTCTCTACTCTGCCATGATGCCTGCCTCTGGTGGACATCCTGCCTCTTTGGGGTTGTTTCTCCCCCTCACTTTTCTCCTCTGTTCTATCTGGCACCCAAGTCGCATCAGTGAACTCATCATCAGCATCCCCTCTATCCTCATCATCACTGGAGCGAACTTGGTAATACGCTGTGGCTGGGGGAACATGACTTTCCTAATTTGTTTTTTTATCAGTGTTCTCCCTGCAGGCTCATGTTCTTCCCTTCCTCAACGTCAGAAGCAACATCAGAATTAAGTAATATCTGTAAAGCAAGTGGCTGATGCTGTGTTCAAATAATTCAGCTGACTCCTCCATGCATGATGTTGGGGGACAGGAGTAGCTGTGAACAAGGAGGCAGAATAGGCTGCTCTGGCAGCCACTGAGGACCACGCACTAGTGTCAGCTCGGGTAGTAGAGGATGAGGATGATTTACTAAGCCAGTCCACCACCCGCTCTGCATGCTGTGGCTGGACAGCACGGGCAACACCACTAAACAGAGACAAAGGTGCCCTGCCTGAGGACGGACCACAACCACCTTTGCCTGTGGACACAGACGCTGCAGGACCCCTCATAGTGGCATGGGAATGTCTGTCTCTCCTTGTTGGCCTCCCAGACATGATGGGGGAGGCTCATTACACACATTTTATAGATACTTATAAATGTGTAATTGGATGCACTTTATTGAATAAAAAGTGGTATTTTGTGCACTTTAAATTGAGGACTGACGCTGAAAGAAATGTAAAAACTATGAAAAAAAAGGGGGGGGGGGGGACAGGGAACACCAGCGTCACAGTAAAACAATTTGTGGCTGACGATTAACAAAAAAAAAAGGGGCAGGCAGGGGACAAAACAAGGCAAAAAAAGTGTATACAGCATTGTATACAGCACTAAATGGTATGTAAAGCTGTGTCAAACACTGCACTGCACTGCACTGCACTAACACACTATACTGGCACACTATTCTCCCACACTATGCTAACACTAAACTAGCGCTCTGCACTCAGAGTCACAATAAGTGAACACACTAACTGCTAGTAGCAAATTGAGCCCTGCTCTATTTATCTCCACTCCAACACACTACAAGAGATTTATATGGGAGGTTACCTTTTATAGCAGGCATGCCCAACCAAGCCATGAGAAGCAGGTTCCTCGGGCCACTGAGGATTACAGTATCTGAAGTATGCCTCCTTCCAGCCACGTAGTACTCCCAAGGTTTCTGGGGACTTAAAACCATCTCTTAAGATTGGATGTATGTCTTCCTCTACTTCAATGCCTCCAAAACTGTTAGATTCCGCCTCATCTATCCTCTCCTCTTGTGTGTTCTGTGGTGTCACAAGAATGGTGTCTGCATAAATCAGGGCTTGAGAGGAAAGAAAGTCCTCCTCTTCCTCCCACTGCTCTGCCTCGAGTTCCCTGTCTATAATGCCAAGCAGAATATGCTCCAGCAGGAACACAAGAGGGATTGTGTCACTGATGCATGCATTTTCCAGGCTCAATATGCTTGTTGCCTCCTCAAATGGTGACAGTACAGTGTATGCATCCTTTATCAGCAGCCATTGGTGTGGGAAAAAAAGCTGAAGTGCCCTGAGCTTGTCCTAGTGCCATACTCACACAGGTACTAGTTGACGGCCCTCTGCTGTATGTGAAGCCACTGCAGCATTGACAAAGTTGAGTTTTACCAGACAGGTGGAATTCCCGCTGAATTTCAGCCAACAGAACATTGGCTGTGAATGACAGCCTGAAATGGCTAAAGACTCTTCTGGCCTGCTTTAGAAGATCTTGCAAACCTGGATACCTGTTTAACCACTTCAATACATGGCACTTTCACCCCCTTCCTGCCCAGGTCAATTTTCAGCATTTAGCGCTGTTGCATTTTGAATGACAATTGCGTGGTCATGCAACACTGTACCTAAACCAAATATATGTCATCCCCCCCCCCCCCCACAAATAGAGCTTTCTTTTGGTGGTATTTGATCACTGCAAGGTTTTTTCTTTTTTTGCTACACAAATAAAAAAATACCAAAAAGTTTGAAAAAAAAATGTTTTTTTTTTTTGTTTATGTTATAAAATTTTGTAAATAGATACATTTTTCTCTGCATTGATAACCACTGATGAGGCCACACTGACAGGCACTGATGAGGAGGCACCAATGGGGTGGCACTGGTAATGAGGCACTAATATTCAGCCTTGATGGGCACTAATAGGCGGCACTGATATGCAGCACTGTTGGGCACTGATATGTGGCACTGATAGGTAGTACTGATATGCAGCATTAGTGGGCACTGATAGACGGCACTAATGGGTACTGATAGGCAGCACTGATGGGCACTGATAGGTGGCACTGATGGGCACTGATAGACACTGATAGACGGCACTGATGGGCAATAATAGGCACTGGTGGGCAGCACTGATAGATGGCAATGATGGGCACTGGTGGCTGGCACTGATAGATGGCAATCATAGGCAGCTCTGTTGAGGAGGGCACTGAAAAGGTCCCTAAGTCCTGATTGGCATCCCTGGTGGCCATGGGTGGGTATCCCTGGTGCTCTGATTACCAGCACAGACCCCCCCCTGTCAGGAGAGCCGATAGGCTCTCCTCTACTCATGCCTGTCAGGCATGAACTGAGGAAAGCCGATCAACAGCACTTCCTATTTACTATGTGACCAGCTGTGATTGGACACAGCTGGTCACATGGTAAAGAGCCTATGTCATTAGGCTCTTTACCGGGATTGAAGATGCAGTAAGTCAGAGTGACACACCGCACCACTGATCGCCACTCTCGCCAGTCATGGATAGAGCAACCACTTCCCGGCCATCATTTTGCAATATGGTGGGCGGGAAGTAGTTAAGAAATGCTGCACCACCAAATTGAGGACATGTGCCAGGCATGTCCAGGTGGTTCATAGGACAATCCAGCAGAGGAGGGCAAGAAGGAGGTGGAGGGGTGAAGCTGACAGATCTGGCATCATCATCACTAGCTGTATGGAGATGTGGTGGCAAAACAAGCTCCAACACAGAGCCCTGTCCTCCATCTTTCCTAGTTGCAAACAGAGTTACCCAGTGTGCTGTGAATGAAATATATTGTCCCTGTCCATGTTTGCTGGACCACGCGTCAGCAGTAAGGTGGACATTGCGGCGGAATGTCTTACCCAAATTATGCCAAAACATTGCCTTCCACGTGATGGTACAGACCTGGAATGGCCTTATATGAAAAGAAATAGCTAATGGGAACCTGCCATTGTTGTACAGCATATTCTGCAAATTCATGGAAGAGGGCAGAATCCACCAGACGGAAAGGCAAGAGTTGTAAAGCAGGCAATTTGGACAAACCTGAATTTAGATGCTGGGCATATGAGTGGCAAGGAGCGTATTTTTATTTTTGTGCTGCAGCAGCTGGGGCAGAGAAATTTGCCTGCTATACTCTACAGCTGGTGGTGTGCTGCTGGCAGACGTGTTACAAGGACCTGTGACACCCTTTGCTATACCATCATCCCTGTCAGTGGAGGCTGCTGAGAGGTCATGAGATATAATGGGGTTAGACATGAGTGGTGAGGAGTGAGGAGGAGAAGAATTGTGTCCCTTGTGTGTGGCTTTCATGTGCTCTTGCCAACAGGCTGAGTGGTGGGAGGTTAAATGCCATGTCAAGCATGTGGTACCCAAATTGCAACAGTGCGATCGGTTGCACATGTGCTAAAAAATTTCCACACAGCTGATCTGTGGGAAGTGGGCCGGTAGATTATACCACTGCAATCTGATGGAATAGGATGGCTGCTCTCTACTCTGCCATGATGCCTGCCTCTGGTGGACATCCTGCCTCTTTGGGGTTGTTTCTCCCCCTCACTTTTCTCCTCTGTTCTATCTGGCACCCAAGTCGCATCAGTGAACTCATCATCAGCATCCCCTCTATCCTCATCATCACTGGAGCGAACTTGGTAATACGCTGTGGCTGGGGGAACATGACTTTCCTAATTTGTTTTTTTATCAGTGTTCTCCCTGCAGGCTCATGTTCTTCCCTTCCTCAACGTCAGAAGCAACATCAGAATTAAGTAATATCTGTAAAGCAAGTGGCTGATGCTGTGTTCAAATAATTCAGCTGACTCCTCCATGCATGATGTTGGGGGACAGGAGTAGCTGTGAACAAGGAGGCAGAATAGGCTGCTCTGGCAGCCACTGAGGACCACGCACTAGTGTCAGCTTGGGTAGTAGAGGATGAGGATGATTTACTAAGCCAGTCCACCACCCGCTCTGCATGCTGTGGCTGGACAGCACGGGCAACACCACTAAACAGAGACAAAGGTGCCCTGCCTGAGGACGGACCACAACCACCTTTGCCTGTGGACACAGACGCTGCAGGACCCCTCATAGTGGCATGGGAATGTCTGTCTCTCCTTGTTGGCCTCCCAGACATGATGGGGGAGGCTCATTACACACATTTTATAGATACTTGTAAATGTGTAATTGGATGCACTTTATTGAATGAAAAGTGGTATTTTGTGCACTTTAAATTGAGGACTGACGCTGAAAGAAATGTAAAAACTATGAAAAAAAAAGGGGGGGGCAGGGAACACCAGCGTCACAGTAAAACAATTTGTGGCTGACGATTAACAAAAAAAAGGGGACAGGCAGGGGACAAAACAAGGCAAAAAAGTGTATACAGCATTGTATACAGCACTAAATGGTATGTAAAGCTGTGTCAAACACTGCACTGCACTGCACTAACACACTATACTGGCACACTATTCTCCCACACTATGCTAACACTAAACTAGCGCTCTGCACTCAGAGTCACAATAAGTGAACACACTAACTGCTAGTAGCAAATTGAGCCCTGCTCTATTTATCTCCACTCCAACACACTACAAGAGATTTATATGGGAGGTTACCTTTTATAGCAGGCATGCCCAACCAAGCCATGAGAAGCAGGTTCCTCGGGCCACTGAGGATTACAGTATCTGAAGTATGCCTCCTTCCAGCCACGTAGTACTCCCAAGGTTTTTGGGGACTTAAAACCATCTCTTAAGATTGGATGTATGTCTTCCTCTACTTCAATGCCTCCAAAACTGTTAGAATCCGCCTCATCTATCCTCTCCTCTTGTGTGTTCTGTGGTGTCGCAAGAATGGTGTCTGCATAAATCGGGGCTTGAGAGGAAAGAAAGTCCTCCTCTTCCTCCCACTGCTCTGCCTCGAGTTCCCTGTCTATAATGCCAAGCAGAATATGCTCCAGCAGGAACACAAGAGGGATTGTGTCACTGATGCATGCATTTTCCAGGCTCAATATCCTTGTCGCCTCCTCAAATGGTGACAGTACAGTGTATGCATCCTTTATCAGCAGCCATTGGTGTGGGAAAAAAAAGCTGAAGTGCCCTGAGCCTGTCCTAGTGCCATACTCACACAGGTACTAGTTGACGGCCCTCTGCTGTATGTGAAGCCACTGCAGCATTGCCAAAGTTGAGTTTTACCAGACAGGTGGAATTCCCGCTGAATTTCAGCCAACAGATCATTGGCTGTGAATGACAGCCTGAAATGGCTAAAGACTCTTCCGGCCTGCTTTAGAAGATCTTGCAAACCTGGATACCTGTTTAACCACTTCAATACATGGCACTTTCACCCCCTTCCTGCCCAGGTCAATTTTCAGCATTTAGTGCTGTTGCATTTTGAATGACAATTGCGTGGTCATGCAACACTGTACCTAAACCAAATTTATGTCATCCCCCCCCCCCCCCCCACAAATAGAGCTTTCTTTTGGTGGTATTTGATCACTGCAAGGTTTTTTCTTTTTTTGCTACACAAATAAAAAAATACCAAAAAGTTTGAAAAAAAAATGTTTTTTTTTTTGTTTATGTTATAAAATTTTGTAAATAGATACATTTTTCTCTGCATTGATAACCACTGATGAGGCCACACTGACAGGCACTGATGAGGAGGCACCAATGGGGTGGCACTGGTAATGAGGCACTAATATGCAGCCTTGATGGGCACTAATAGGCGGCACTGATATGCAGCACTGTTGGGCACTGATATGTGGCACTGATAGGTAGTACTGATATGCAGCATTAGTGGGCACTGATAGGCGGCACTAATGGGTACTGATAGGCAGCACTGATGGGCACTGATAGGTGGCACAGATGGGCACTGATAGACACTGATAGACGGCACTGATGGGCAATAATAGGCACTGGTGGGCAGCACTGATAGATGGCAATGATGGGCACTGGTGGCTGGCACTGATAGATGGCAATCATAGGCAGCTCTGTTGAGGAGGGCACTGAAAAGGTCCCTAAGTCCTGATTGGCATCCCTGGTGGCCATGGGTGGGAATCCCTGGTGGTCATGGGTGGGAATCCCTGGTGCTCTGATTACCGGCACAGACCCCCCCTGTCAGGAGAGCCGATATGCTCTCCTCTACTCATGCCTGTCAGGCATGAACTGAAGAAAGCCGATCAACAGCACTTCCTATTTACTATGTGACCAGCTGTGATTGGACACAGCTGGTCACATGGTAAAGAGCCTATGTCATTAGGCTCTTTACCGGGATTGAAGATGCGGTAAGTCAGAGTGACACACCGCACCACTGATCGCCACTCTCGCCAGTCATGGATAGAGCAACCACTTCCCGGCCATCATTTTGCAATATGGTGGGCGGGAAGTAGTTAAGAAATGCTGCACCACCAAATTGAGGACATGTACCAGGCATGTACCAGGCTGCAAACAGAGTTACCCAGTGTGCTGTGAATGAAATATATTGTCCCTGTCCATGTTTGCTGGACCACGCGTCAGCAGTAAGGTGGACATTGCGGCGGAATGTCTTACCCAAATTATGCCAAAACATTGCCTTCCACGTGATGGTACAGACCTGGAATGGCCTTATATGAAAAGAAATAGCTAATGGGAACCTGCCATTGTTGTACAGCATATTCTGCAAATTCATGGAAGAGGGCAGAATCCACCAGACGGAAAGGCAGGAGTTGTAAAGCAGGCAATTTGGACAAACTTGAATTTAGATGCTGGGCATATGAGTGGCAAGGAGCGTATTTTTATTTTTGTGCTGCAGCAGCTGGGGCAGAGAAATTTGCCTGCTATACTCTACAGCTGGTGGTGTGCTGCTGGCAGACGTGTTACAAGGACCTGTGACACCCTTTGCTATACCATCATCCCTGTCAGTGGAGGCTGCTGAGAGGTCATGAGAAATAATGGGGTTAGACATGAGTGGTGAGGAGTGAGGAGGAGAAGAATTGTGTCCCTTGTGTGTGGCTTTCATGTGCTCTTGCCAACAGGCTGAGTGGTGGGAGGTTAAATGCCATGTCAAGCATGTGGTACCCAAATTGCAACAGTGCGATCGGTTGCACATGTGCTAAAAAATTTCCACACAGCTGATCTGTGGGAAGTGGGCCGGTAGATTATACCACTGCAATCTGATGGAATAGGATGGCTGCTCTCTACTCTGCCATGATGCCTGCCTCTGGTGGACATCCTGCCTCTTTGGGGTTGTTTCTCCCCCTCACTTTTCTCCTCTGTTCTATCTGGCACCCAAGTCGCATCAGTGAACTCATCATCAGCATCCCCTCTATCCTCATCATCACTGGAGCGAACTTGGTAATACGCTGCGGCTGGGGGAACATGACTTTCCTAATTTGTTTTTTTATCAGTGTTCTCCCTGCAGGCTCATGTTCTTCCCTTCCTCAACGTCAGAAGCAACATCAGAATTAAGTAATATCTGTAAAGCAAGTGGCTGATGCTGTGTTCAAATAATTCAGCTGACTCCTCCATGCATGATGTTGGGGGACAGGAGTAGCTGTGAACAAGGAGGCAGAATAGGCTGCTCCGGCAGCCACTGAGGACCACGCACTAGTGTCAGCTCGGGTAGTAGAGGATGAGGATGATTTACTAAGCCAGTCCACCACCCGCTCTGCATGCTGTGGCTGGACAGCACGGGCAACACCACTAAACAGAGACAAAGGTGCCCTGCCTGAGGACGGACCACAACCACCTTTGCCTGTGGACACAGACGCTGCAGGACCCCTCATAGTGGCATGGGAATGTCTGTCTCTCCTTGTTGGCCTCCCAGACATGATGGGGGAGGCTCATTACACACATTTTATAGATACTTGTAAATGTGTAATTGGATGCACTTTATTGAATGAAAAGTGGTATTTTGTGCACTTTAAATTGAGGACTGAGGCTGAAAGAAATGTAAAAACTATGAAAAAAAAGGGGGGGGACAGGGAACACCAGCGTCACAGTAAAACAATTTGTGGCTGACGATTAACAAAAAAAAAAGGGGCAGGCAGGGGACAAAACAAGGCAAAAAAAGTGTATACAGCATTGTATACAGCACTAAATGGTATGTAAAGCTGTGTCAAACACTGCACTGCACTGCACTAACACACTATACTGGCACACTATTCTCCCACACTATGCTAACACTAAACTAGCGCTCTGCACTCAGAGTCACAATAAGTGAACACACTAACTGCTAGTAGCAAATTGAGCCCTGCTCTATTTATCTCCACTCCAACACACTAAAAGAGATTTATATGGGAGGTTACCTTTTATAGCAGGCATGCCCAACCTGCGGCCCGGTACCGCAGGCAATGCGGCCCACTCAGGGCCTGCGCTACCGCTAGGCAGCGCGCCTCATCCTCTATCCGGCTGTCTAGCTGTCTGTGGGGGTGCAGCAGCAATCAGCACCGTGCAGGCAGCCTGAGAGCCAGGGTCTCAGGAGAAGAGCTCCACCATGGCACTGCCTCCTCCTTGACCCCGCCCCTCTGAAGAGACGAGAAAGAGCGGGTGCAGCGTACCCTGCGCTTCCAGAGCATGGACTGCTCCAACTTCCTCTTCGCTCTCTCTCTAACATGAGGCCTTGAGCCGGAGGACAGGCTGACTGGGGGCACAAAGGTGTGACACAAGACTGGCAGGAGGTGCAGGCTACTGCTGGAGCTGCTGGAAGTGGAAGAAAATCAAGAAGACAGACTGGCATCGTTACATGGAAGGTACTGTCTGTCATCATACACAGACCTGGCCTACAAATCTGCAAACAGACACTCTGGGACAATGGGGAGGGACTGCATCTAGGAACAGGGTCAGGGGTCTCTCACATATCCCCCTCACTCCCCTCTCTCAGCCTTCCCTCTCCCAGCCCCCCTCCCCCTCCCCCCACTCTAAGACCCCTCCCCCCTCTCGTAGCCCCCTCCCTCCCCGTTCCCCCCCTATCTGTCCCCCCTCTCGCAGCCCCCCTCTCTCAGCCCCCTCTCAGAGCCCCCCCTCTCTCAACTCTCCCTCCAGGGGAGGGCTGGCAGCCTGAGGCCTGGGGGGCAAGTCCAGTAAAGTGGCCCACTGAACCACCGAATCAGCTCACCATCCATGCCCACCTGGTTTTATAATGGATATTGGTGTTATGAAGCAAGACAAATATGATACATTGTGGTAACATAATTTAATGTTAATGGCAAAAAAGGAGGTTTAACAAAAACAATGCATCATTGCAGGCCCATCAGTGCAACCTCATCAGTGCCCATCAATGTAGCCTCACCGGTGCCCATGAATGCAGCCTCATCAGTGTCCACCAATACAGCCTGATAAGTGCCCATCAATGCAGCCTCACTAGTACTCATCAGCTCTGCCTGATCAGTGCCCATCAATGCAGCCTCACCAGTGCCCATCAATGCAACCTCACCAGTGCCCATCAGCTCAGCCTCATCAGTGCCCATCAATGCAGCCTCACCAGTGTCCACAAATGCAGCCTGATCATTGCCCATCCATGCAGTGTCACCAGTGTCCATCAGTGCAGCCTGATCAGTGCCCATCATTGCAGCCTGATCAGTGCCTATCATTGCAGCCTCACCAGTGCCCATCAGCTCAGCCTCATCAGTGCCCATCAGCTCAGCCTCATCAGTGCCCATCAGTGCAGCCTCATCATTGCCCATCAGTGCAGCCTCACCAGTGCCCATCAGCTCAGCCTCATCAGTGCCCATCTATGCAACCTGATCAGTGCCCATCAATGCAGTCTCACCAGTGGCCATCAATGCAGCATCACCAGTGCCCATCGATGCAGTCTGATCAGTGCCCATCAATGCAACCTGCTCAGTGCCCATCAATGCAGCCGCAGCAGTGTCCATCGATGCAGCCTGATTGGTGCCCATCAATGCAGCCTGATCAGTGCCCATCAATGCAGCCCCACCAGTGCCCATCAATGCAGCTTTACCAGTGCCCATCAATGCAGCCTCACCAGTACCCATCAATGTAGCCTCACCAGTGCCCATCAATGCAGCCTCACCAGTGCCCATCAATGCAGCCTCACCAGTGCCCATCAGCTTAGCCTCATCAGGGCCCATCAATGCAACCTCACCAGTGTCCACCAATGCAGCCTGACCAGTGCCCATCAATGCAGCCTCACCATTGCCCATCAGCTCAGCCTCATCAGTGCAGCCTCATCAGAGCCCATCAATGCAATATCACCAGTGCCCATCAGTGCAGCCTCATCAGTGCTCATTAATGCAGCCTGATCATTGCCCATCAATGCAGCCTCACCAGTGCCCATTAGCTCAGCCTCATCAGTGCAGCCTATCAGTGCCCCCAATCAGTGCCCTTCAGTGCTGCCTATTAGTGCACATCAGTGTTGAAAATCTGTGCAGCTTCATCATTGCTCCTGATCAGTGGCCACTAGTGCAGCCACATCCTCTGCCCTGCTGACCCCATCCTCTGCCCCCCCTTTTTTAGGGTCTGATGAGAAAGCTGCAGCCATTTGCTAGTCTGTGAACAGCTGTGACTTCCTCATCAGACCCCGAGACAAGAACAGTATACTGCGGCTGGGGTGGGACAAATGTAGATGGTGGGGGTGCCCGATTTTAGTCTTGCCTAGGGCAGCACAAAAATAAAATACACCACTGGAAACTGATGCATTAGCAACCAGTGGCAGTTATTACGTAAACCCTTTGTGCTGCATTAGTGGCACCAGTGTCAGTGTTTATAAACCATTTCATGCTGCACCATACAGGGGTTAAATAACACTGACACTGGTGCCACTGCAACTAATGCCGCACAAAGGGGTTAATTAACACTGATGATACCACTGCCACTGATGCAGCACAAATGGGTTAATTAACTGCCACTGGTCACTAATGCATCAGTGGCCAGTAGCAGTACATTAACCCCCTCCATGCTGCATATTACAAACAGCATTGTAAATTACCCAACGAGTTTAATTACTTCAGCCAGTTCACAGTGTCTTAGGTAAAGTGTATTAGCCTCTTAAAACTTACTTACACTGTTGCACAGGGCTTCACTGGCTCCTCGCAGGTCTTAGCAGCAGCACTCTCCTCTGCTCTTTCTTCCCGCCTCCCGGCTTCTAAATGACATCATGCCGGGCCGGGAATAGGAAGCTCCTTTCAGGCAGAGTGTCAGGCGGAGATCGCCCGCCTGACAAGGTAGTGTCTGTGTTGGACTTCTGCCAGCTGGGTGCAGGAGCACACACAGCATACTCGTACCGCTCCCCTGCAACTCTGCAAGTACAACACAGTGTAGCGGCGGGTGTGATGCCTGTCTGCAGTGCAGAGCAAGCTGCCTTTTTGGGAGGCATCAGAGCGGCCAGGAGGGCAATTGCCTCCCTGCTCCCCGGCCCAGTCCGCCCCTGCCTCCCTCTCTCTCTCAGCCTTCTCTCTCTCTCTCAACCCTCTCTTTCTCTCTGGCCTCTATCTCTCTCTCTCAACAGTACCCACCAACATTACCCGCCAGCAGGAACCGCCAGCAGAAACCGCCAGCAGAAACCGCCAACAGTAATCTACATCAGTAACCGCCAGCATTACCCACCAGCAGTAACCGCCAGCATTACCCACCAGCAGTAACCGCCAGCAGTAACCACCAGCAGTAACCACCAGCAGTAACTGATAGCACTACATGCCAGTAGTAGCCACCAGTGGTACCCACCAGCAGTAACAGCCAGCATTACCCACCAGCATTACCCGGCAACAGTAACCGCCAGCAGTAACCGCCAGCACTACCTGCCAGCACTTCCTGCCAGCAGTAATGGCCAGCACTACCCACCAGCATTACTCACCAGCAGTAACCGCCAGCAGTAACCACCAGCAGTACCTGCCAGCACTACCTGCCAGCAGTAACCGCCAGCACTACCCACCAGCTGTACCCACCAGCATTACCCACCAGCAGTAACCGTCAGCAGTACCCTCCAGCATTACCCACAAGCAGTACCCACCAGCAGTCTGCAAAATAAGTAGAAAAGGTATGTGCATTAGCGTGTGTAAATTGTTGCAATATGCTTTTTAATAACTAGTTAATAACTAGTTGTGTTTTTTCATAATATGTCATGTCCTTGTTCATACATGTATGAATAAGGACATTACATTTTCTGGCTTCCTAAGTCACATGTGCTAGGGGTACAACTAGCCCCCAGCACATAACTGTAACTATCCCAGCATGTGCAGTGTTTCTGACTCCTGCCACCATGACCACTTCAAATCACTGAAGTGGTCATGGTGGTTGGAGTGTTCCTTTAATATCTCTCAGAAGAAGTTAGGTTCTGTATACTGATTCCATTTTATTTGATCATCCTCTAGTGGTGTTAAATTAGTGCGGGGGGGGGGGGGTGCGGCGGCGCGGGAAGGGCGCGGCAGCGTTTTATTACTATACCTTAACTATAGTATATAGTTTATATGCGGCCCGAGAAAATTTCTCTACGCTCAATGTGGCCCAGAGAAGCCAAAAGTTTGGACACCCATGTTTTATAGTATGGGGTATGGGGTGGGACTATGAGCACTGAGCCATGATTTGAGAAAGTAATCATCACTTTGTCCAATCAGCACTCTGACAGTGTTAATTGGTGAAGCCTTGCACCTGACCAGCAGTCAGGTGCAAGGCTTCATCCAATTAGGGCCCTAGAATGCATTGTGAAGGCATTCGGTGGACAAATATCTCATAGAGCTACCCGCAAAGTTGGGTGTTTTTGGCAAAGTTCGGGCCGAACTTTTGCTCGGCTTGAACTGTTGGCCCAACACTAGTCATTGCTATTTTTTTTATTTTTTTTTTTTAGGCATTACTATTTACAAGCTCCAGGTGTGGCAACCCCCTAAACAAGGTTCCAGATTGTACATTAGATTGTTTTTTTTTTTTTTTAATACGGGAATGGTTGCTGCCTCTCCTGAAATATATTGCAAGTTTAAATGGCTAAATAAAGCTGAAAAAACATCACTCTGGTGAATCCGTACAGGACAGAAAAGATGAAATGCTACTTGAGTGGATTCCCTCTGAGAGCTTCCCGTATTAATTTTTAAATGTCATTGTGATCTGCAGACACCGGCATGGACTCAATGCCAGCACGGTGATTTGAAATATGTACGTAAGCAAGCATAAATATACATGTAGATAGGACAGAATTACAGCCATCGAACTGCACATTATTTTTGTGCAAAGCAATTCTGCTAAGTAGGCCTTGTGATTTTACAAACCAAAGATCTAAAGGTCAAGTGATTTATTTATGTCAGAAGAAACTCCTTACAGAATTACATACTTGAAACCTGGAGCCATAACATCGTATCAGTGTAATAGGCAAGTGACAGGTGTGTCCTCGCTCTCTGTCATACGGCCTAAGCAAAATGCAAAGCAGAAAAGGCAGTTTAATGAAGTGCAGCTACGTGGTTGTAAATACATTCCGTTTACTTGATGTTATGGCAGAGAAGTTATTTTTTATGTGTTCATGAACACCCTTATCAATCACACACTGCCTATAAGGCCACTGACGCTAAATTATTCAGTTTTAGCAGTTCAGGAGACTCTTAAATATCACATGCAACAAATGCTTCATGGAACATGTATATAATTTACTGTACGTAATTAGGCACGCATTTTCGGCTAGTACATTTCATCAGTCACTTAATGGGCCATTTGATCTTTTATACTGATGAAGAATGGGAAACATTTTAATTATAAGATGTTAGATTTAGTATGCTACAAACAATATACAATGGTATAACAACACATTCTGTAGATTTACTGTAGCTGCAAAAGGTTTAGTTTTTGGGGAATATTGCTACATGGTAAGATCTTAATTCTGCTCCAACCCTGCGGTTTATTGGGAAAAAAAGCAACCCCCTTCTCATCACCTCTATACCTTTAAAGAATTTTAGCAAGCTGTACTACACGTTTACCTACTACTGTTTCTGCTCTATAAATATTGAAATAAAAATCATTCAATCCCTTTCATCCCTGTAAATATTTCAATGCAGTAACTCTCAAGTGCCTAAGTGCCTTGAGGGTATGGCATATTCCTGCAAGTTCACATGAAGCCAGATTTCTGGAAGAGGCAGTAAGTAAGTTACAGGAGCAGGAGCAAAGGAGTGTAGAAAATAACTTTTTTTTTATTGTTTCGCATGTTTTCTTAAGTTTAGCAGAACCTATCAATAGTCCACTTTAAAGGAATCAGTCAAATACAACTAAAGGAAATTTCTGCTTTTGAGGAGTGAGGAGGTTATCAGAAGTCTTACATTTTCTGAACTGTCAACTGTGTGACTTCTACTCACACTATCTCTAATAAAGAAAGTAAAGTTAATAGGAGAGGGTAACTACAATAAGGGGGGCAAGTGGGACTTTATAGGTGCAAATGATGGAGAAAAATCTGAATTCTCAAAAATTGAACATTTTATTACAGAAAGGAAATAAGGACAAGACAATACATTTGATTAAAATGTTAAAAGCAAAAAAATGCACTCGATAATATCAACTCTACATGTTTCGCCATCTTCATAATAGCTTCTTCAGGAGTTTTGCCAGATATTTCTCGAAAGTGAACATTTCTAAATTGCAAGAAAGAAAACATAAACGATAGGACAAAATATACATTTCTAGGGCATATACCAATAGTCCTAAATTGAATGCCCTAATGAACTTCGTAATTTTAGTACTAATATCTAAAAGGTACCTTATGGAGACCTGGACCCTTTCTTTTGCCGGAAGTGAAGATAATGTAGGCACCGGAGCCGAGGTGAATAGAGAGGAAGAAGGAACTGAGACATCCAGCCCCTTATAGTTGACCCATAGAGAGGATGATAGCCAAGCCAAAGAATACACGTATTGAAAATGGGAGACTGCAATATGGGAATACATTGAAAAATATGAGTTGCATGACCTCAGAATAGGGGTCATATATCTGATTGCTGAACTCAAATATATTTGCCTGTTTCAATAAAAAATGCAATATACTTCAGGGAGTACCCCAATATCAAAAAACAGGGCGGGAGAAAGGAAATTATCCCATAAAAATCCCAAAGAGGAGGTATCCCTTTAACCACTTGCCGACCGCCGCACGACTATCTACGGCGGCGGTCAGCCCCTCACAGGCAAAGTGACGTAGGTCTACGTCGCTCGCCTGTGAGGGTTTAGGGAGCGAGCGCGCGCCGCCGGAGGCGCGCTCCCGCTCCCGCGTGGTCACGGACCCCCCCGCGCGTGTGACCGGCGGACCCGATCGCCGCCGGCCACTCTGCAATCGGCGGGGGAGAGGGAGAAAGTCAGGCAGCTTGTGTAAACAAGCTGCCTGTCATTCTCTTCTCTGTATGAGAGATGATCACATGGATCTACTATGTAGATCCATTGATCACTCTGCATACAGTTGAAGCCACAGCCAATCACAGTTAGAATCACGCCCCTAGGGACACACACAGCCCCTCCCTCTCAAATAAAGTTAACCCCTTCACTACCAGTGTATTTTTACAGTAACAGTGCATATATATAGCACTGATTACTGTAGAAATGTCACTGGTAACCCCAAAAGTGTCAAAAATGTCAGTCAAGGGTCCGATCTGTCCGCCGCAATGTCGCAGTACCGCAAAAAAAATCGCAGATCGCCGCCATTATGCGTTAAAAAAAAAAACAACAAAAATGACAAAAATCTTTCCCTTTGTTAGTAAACGCAATAACTTTTGCGCAAACCAATCAAAATACGCTTTTTGCGATTTTTTTTACCAAACATAGGTAGCATAAAACAAATTGGCCGAAAATATTAAAAAATTTTGATTTTTACATTTTTTTTTGGGGGAATTTCATATAAAAAAAAGGGAAAAATATTGCTATTTTTGCAAAATTTACGCTCTTTTTTTGTTTATAGCGCGTGATCAAAAAATCGCACAGGTGATCAAATACCGCCAAAAGAAAGCTCTGTTTGTGGGAAAAAAAGGACGCCAAATTCGTTTAGGTACAGCGTCGCACGACCGCGCAATTGTCCGTTAAAGTCACGCAGTGCCGAATCGCAAAATACCCTCTGGTCGTTTAGCAGCCAAATCCTCCGGGGCTTAAGTGGTTAAGGAAAACGAGAAAATTAGATATAGTATGAATAGGTCATGAATTTTAAAGAAAAAGAAACAAATATATTCTTGGTCTGTCTAATGGGGATATTTACCCTCATGATGCAAATGTTGAGCACATAAGTTTCCATCCACACTTGTATGTTAGCGGACCGTCAAATCGCAAAAATACTTCCAATGGTGCGCTCTAATAAGAAGCTGCGCAAAAGAAAGAAAGGAGCACAGAGCAGGAGGTAATTCAGTCAATATATCAATGCCCAAGGAATCAAGAGAAGAAAAATGAGGCACAAATGTTCCATTACCGCATAAGTCTCCAAACGCATGTATCGTTCCCCGGTGGTCTAGTGTGATGCTGACCATGTTGCGCCGGCATTTATACATCCTCTCCACTCCCTCGGCGTCTGACGTCACCAAGGGAGTGAGAGCAAGGCGCGCCCAGTGGTCCAATTGAAACCAAGCAGGAAGTGCGTCATACAGACGCGACCGCATCACATGGCACGATCCGGAAACCGGAAGTCGAGGACAACAACATCCGGTCCGGTCGCCATGTAAGCAGAGGAGGTGAATAGATCGAGACACCCAGTCCGACATAGGTTTTGGATGAAATCAACAAAGATCCCAAAACTCAAACAAAAATATTGTTTAAGGAATCTGAATTATAGGAAGATTTTATAGGACACAGTCACATACAAAAATCGACCCGATTATTTCTCTCTGTATTTATGATTAAAAGTATACATTCACCTAATAGGAAGAAAATTTCGAAAAAGAGAAAAGAAATATGACATAAGGCTCCAATAGAGGATCAACTGGGAATCAAAAGCGGTGCTGCTACAAACCAGGCCGGACCAAATTGCCTGGAAAAATAAGGTAGGTAGCCTTATGTCATATTTCTTTTCTCTTTTTCGAAATTTTCTTCCTATTAGGTGAATGTATACTTTTAATCATAAATACAGAGAGAAATAATCGGGTCGATTTTTGTATGTGACTGTGTCCTATAAAATCTTCCTATAATTCAGATTCCTTAAACAATATTTTTGTTTGAGTTTTGGGATCTTTGTTGATTTCATCCAAAACCTATGTCGGACTGGGTGTCTCGATCTATTCACCTCCTCTGCTTACATGGCGACCGGACCGGATGTTGTTGTCCTCGACTTCCGGTTTCCGGATCGTGCCATGTGATGCGGTCGCGTCTGTATGACGCACTTCCTGCTTGGCTTCAATTGGACCACTGGGCGCGCCTCGCTCTCACTCCCTCGGTGACGTCAGACGTCGAGGGAGTGGAGAGGATGTATAAATGCCGGCGCAACATGGTCAGCATCACACTAGACCACCGGGGAACGATACATGCGTTTGGAGACTTATGCGGTAATGGAACATTTGTGCCTCATTGTTCTTCTCTTGATTCCTTGGGCATTGATATATTGACTGAATTACCTCCTGCTCTGTGCTCCTTTCTTTCTTTTGCGCAGCTTCTTATTAGAGCGCACCATTGGAAGAATTTTTGCGATTTGACGGTCCGCTAACATGCAAGTGTGGATGGAAACTTATGTGCTCAACATTTGCATCATGAGGGTAAATATCCCCATTAGACAGACCAAGAATATATTTGTTTCTTTTTCTTTAAAATTCATGACCTATTCATACTATATCTAATTTTCTCGTTTTCCTTAAAGGGATACCTCCTCTTTGGGATTTTTATGGGATAATTTCCTTTCTCCCGCCCTGTTTTTTGATATTGGGGTACTCCCTGAAGTATATTGCATTTTTTATTGAAACAGGTAAATATATTTGAGTTTAGCAATCAGATATATGACCCCTATTCTGAGGTCATGCAACTCATATTTTTCAATGTATTCCCATATTGCAGTCTCCCATTTTCAATACGTGTATTCTTTGGCTTGGCTATCATCCTCTCTATGGGTCAACTATAAGGGGCTGGATGTCTCAGTTCCTTCTTCCTCTCTATTCACCTCGGCTCCGGCGCCTACATTATCTTCACTTCCGGCAAAAGAAAGGGTCCAGGTCTCCATAAGGTACCTTTTAGATATTAGTACTAAAATTACGAAGTTCATTAGTTCATTCAATTTAGGACTATTGGTATATGCCCTAGAAATGTATATTTTGTCCTATCGTTTATGTTTTCTTTCTTGCAATTTAGAAATGTTCACTTTTGAGAAATATCTGGCAAAACTCCTGAAGAAGCTATTATGAAGATGGCGAAACATGTTGAGTTGATATTATCGAGTGCATTTTTTTGCTTTTAACATTTTAATCAAATGTATTGTCTTGTCCTTATTTCCTTTCTGTAATAAAATGTTCAATTTTTGAGAATTCAGATTTTTCTCCATCATTTGCACCTATAAAGTCCCACTTGCCCCCCTTATTGTAGTTACCATTTATCATAGGGATGTGGTGCTCCTATTGTTCTATATCTCTAGCAATATTCTTTAAAAATTAATAGGAGAGGGATATGAATCTTTCATAGGTGAGCCTGTACAGTTATAATTTTTAAAGTTGTATAGAAGTAGTGTTGAGCGAACACGGACTGTATTATTCGTGTTCGTACCGAATAATTGGATTTTTTTTACCCGAACACGGACACGGACACTTTACTGTATGTTCGGGTAAAAATCCGTGTTCGGTCGTTTTATTTCCGGGTTTTGCATGCTTTGGCGCTCTTTTCATGGCGGGCTTTCAACAGCCAATCAACAATCGTTTAACTGGTGTGCCTTAAGCCATCCCAGCCATGCCTGCAAATGTCTTAGTAGCTGTGATTGGCCGTCTGAAGCATGTGACCAAGTCTTTATAAGTTCGAGGCAGCCGCCGCAGCAGCGTCATTCTGCTGCTTAGCTAAGGGACAGAGCACACATCAATGTGCTGGCTGCTGATTAGGGAAAGATAGGCAGGAAAAAACCATTTGTGTCCGGATAGAATTGAGGGACAGGTCGGAGTGTTTAGGCAGGGCGAGTTGTAGGCATTTTAGGGATAGAGTCTGCTGAATTATAGGGTCAGTGTCTTCTACAAACTACAATCGATATTGCTGTGTGGGGGGTGGGGTGAATCTGCACTCAATCCTGATCTACGATCTCTTCTCAATCCTGTTAGGGACAGAGTCTGCTGAATTTTAGGGAAACTGTGTTCTACAAACTACAATCGATATTGCTGTGTGGTGTGGGATTGGAGATAGGCAGGTGTCAGTGATCCACATCCATTTTTCTGTGTGTGAGCTGCAGTGAACACAATCTTTTTGGGCTGCAGTGAACACAATCTTTTTGGGCTGCAGTGAACACAATCTTTTTGGGCTGCAGTGAACACAATCTTTTTGGGCTGCAGTGAACACAATCTTTTTGGGGTGCAGTGAACAAAATCTTTTTGGGGTGCAGTGAACACAATCCTTTTTGGTGTGCAGTGAACACAATCTTTGTGGGGTGCAGTGAACAAAATCCTTTGTGGGGTGCAGTGAACACAATCTTTTTGGGGTGCAGTGAACAAAATCCTTTTTGGGGTGCAGTGAACAACATCCTTTTTGGGGTGCAGTGAACACAATCTTTTTGGGGTGCAGTGAACAAAATCCTTTGTGGGGTGCAGTGAACACAATCTTTTTGGGGTGCAGTGAACACAATCTTTTTGGGGTGGAGTGAACAACATCCTTTTTGGGGTGCAGTGAACAAAATCCTTTTTGGGGTGCAGTGAACAAAATCATTTTTGGGGTGCAGTGAACACAATCTTTTTGGGGTGCAGTGAACACAATCTTTGTGGGGTGCAGTGAACACAATCTTTTTGGGGTGGAGTGAACAACATCCTTTTTGGGGTGCAGTGAACAACATCCTTTTTGGGGTGCAGTGAACACAATCTTTTTGGGGTGCAGTGAACACAATCTTTGTGGGGTACAGTGAACAGAATCTTTGTGGGGTGCAGTGAACACAATCTTTGGGGGGTACAGTGAACACAATCTTTTTGGGGTGCAGTGAACACAATCTTTGTGGGGTGCAGTGAACACAATCTTTTTGGGGTGGAGTGAACAAAATCATTTTTGGGGTGCAGTGAACAACATCCTTTTTGGGGTGCAGTGATCAAAATCCTTTTTGGGGTGCAGTGAACACAATCTTTTTGGGGTGCAGTGAACAAAATCCTTTGTGGGGTGCAGTGAACAGAATCTTTGTGGGGTGCAGTGAACACAATCTTTGGGGGGGTACAGTGAACACAATCTTTTTGGGGTGCAGTGAACACAATCTTTGTGGGGTACAGTGAACAGAATCTTTGTGGGGTGCAGTGAACACAATCTTTGGGGGGTACAGTGAACACAATCTTTTTGGGGTGCAGTGAACACAATCTTTGGGGGGTACAGTGAACACAATCTTTTTGGGGTGCAGTGAACACAATCTTTGTGGGGTGCAGTGAACACAATCTTTGGGGGGGTACAGTGAACACAATCTTTTTGGGGTGCAGTGAACAACATCCTTTTAGGGTGCAGTGAACACAATCTTTGTGGGGTGCAGTGAACAACATCCTTTTAGGGTGCAGTGAACACAATCTTTGTGGGGTACAGTGAACAGAATCTTTGTGGGGTGCAGTGAACACAATCTTTGGGGGGTACAGTGAACACAATCTTTGTGAGGTGCAGTGAACACAATCTTTGTGGGGTGCAGTGAACACAATCATTGTGGGGTGCAGTGAACTCAATCTTTGTGGGGTACAGTGAACACAATCTCATACTTCTGAAGATTTGAGGGTGCTGCCTGTTCCATACTCCCCCTACTCCTCATCTAGCCTTTTAGGGGTACAAACAATAGTAATTGGGGCCTAGTGTGGTTGTGTACGTGTGATATACATACACTTTTTTTGGATCATATTTTCTATTCCGCTATTTAATCAAAAACCTTTGGGGATCAGTTAAATTGGGGGATAGTCTGTGTTGGTACGTGTGAGAGAGATCCACCTTTCCAAGTTGTTGGGGTTCATCTCATACTTCTGAAGGTTTGAGGGTGCTGCCTGTTCCATACTCCCCCTACTCCTAGCCTTTTAGGGGTACAAACAATAGTAATTGGGGCCTAGTGTGGTTGTGTACGTGTGATATACATACACTTTTTTTGGATCATATTTTCTATTCCGCTATTTAATCAAAAACCTTTGGGGATCAGTTAAATTGGGGGATAGTCTGTGTTGGTACGTGTGAGAGAGATCCACCTTTCCAAGTTGTTGGGGTTCATCTCATACTTCTGAAGGTTTGAGGGTGCTGCCTGTTCCATACCCCCCCTACTCCTCATCTAGCCTTTTAGGGGTACAAACAATAGTAATTGGGGCCTAGTGTGGTTGTGTACGTGTGATATACATACACTTTTTTTGGATCATATTTTCTATTCCGCTATTTAATCAAAAACCTTTGGGGATCAGTTAAATTGGTGGATAGTCTGTGTTGGTACGTGTGAGAGAGATCCACCTTTCCAAGTTGTTGGGGTTCATCTCATACTTCTGAAGGTTTGAGGGTGCTGCCTGTTCCATACCCCCCCTACTCCTCATCTAGCCTTTTAGGGGTACAAACAATAGTAATTGGGGCCTAGTGTGGTTGTGTACGTGTGATATACATACACTTTTTTTGGATCATATTTTCTATTCCGCTATTTAATCAAAAACCTTTGGGGATCAGTTAAATTGGGGGATAGTCTGTGTTGGTACGTGTGAGAGAGATCCACCTTTCCAAGTTGTTGGGGTTCATCTCATACTTCTGAAGGTTTGAGGGTGCTGCCTGTTCCATACTCCCCCTACTCCTAGCCTTTTAGGGGTACAAACAATAGTAATTGGGGCCTAGTGTGGTTGTGTACGTGTGATATACATACACTTTTTTTGGATCATATTTTCTATTCCGCTATTTAATCAAAAACCTTTGGGGATCAGTTAAATTGGGGGATAGTCTGTGTTGGTACGTGTGAGAGAGATCCACCTTTCCAAGTTGTTGGGGTTCATCTCATACTTCTGAAGGTTTGAGGGTGCTGCCTGTTCCATACCCCCCCTACTCCTCATCTAGCCTTTTAGGGGTACAAACAATAGTAATTGGGGCCTAGTGTGGTTGTGTACGTGTGATATACATACACTTTTTTTGGATCATATTTTCTATTCCGCTATTTAATCAAAAACCTTTGGGGATCAGTTAAATTGGGGGATAGTCTGTGTTGGTACGTGTGAGAGAGATCCACCTTTCCAAGTTTTTGGGGTTCATCTCATACTTCTGAAGGTTTGAGGGTGCTGCCTGTTCCATACCCCCCCTACTCCTCATCTAGCCTTTTAGGGGTACAAACAATAGTAATTGGGGCCTAGTGTGGTTGTGTACGTGTGATATACATACACTTTTTTTGGATCATATTTTCTATTCCGCTATTTAATCAAAAACCTTTGGGGATCAGTTAAATTGGGGGATAGTCTGTGTTGGTACGTGTGAGAGAGATCCACCTTTCCAAGTTTTTGGGGTTCATCTCATACTTCTGAAGATTTGAGGGTGCTGCCTGTTCCATACCCCCCCTACTCCTCATCTAGCCTTTTAGGGGTACAAACAATAGTAATTGGGGCCTAGTGTGGTTGTGTACGTGTGATATACATACACTTTTTTTGGATCATATTTTCTATTCCGCTATTTAATCAAAAACCTTTGGGGATCAGTTAAATTGGGGGATAGTCTGTGTTGGTACGTGTGAGAGAGATCCACCTTTCCAAGTTGTTGGGGTTCATCTCATACTTCTGAAGGTTTGAGGGTGCTGCCTGTTCCATACTCCCCCTACTCATCATCTAGCCTTTTAGGGGTACAAACAATAGTAATTGGGGCCCAGTGTGGTTGTGTACGTGTGATATACATACACTTTTTTTGGATCATATTTTCTATTCCGCTATTTAATCAAAAACCTTTGGGGATCAGTTAAATTGGGGGATAGTCTGTGTTGGTACGTGTGAGAGAGATCCACCTTTCCAAGTTGTTGGGGTTCATCTCATACTTCTGAAGGTTTGAGGGTGCTGCCTGTTCCATACCCCCCCTACTCCTCATCTAGCCTTTTAGGGGTACAAACAATAGTAATTGGGGCCTAGTGTGGTTGTGTACGTGTGATATACATACACTTTTTTTGGATCATATTTTCTATTCCGCTATTTAATCAAAAACCTTTGGGGATCAGTTAAATTGGGGGATAGTCTGTGTTGGTACGTGTGAGAGAGATCCACCTTTCCAAGTTTTTGGGGTTCATCTCATACTTCTGAAGATTTGAGGGTGCTGCCTGTTCCATACCCCCCCTACTCCTCATCTAGCCTTTTAGGGGTACAAACAATAGTAATTGGGGCCTAGTGTGGTTGTGTACGTGTGATATACATACACTTTTTTTGGATCATATTTTCTATTCCGCTATTTAATCAAAAACCTTTGGGGATCAGTTAAATTGGGGGATAGTCTGTGTTGGTAAGTGTGAGAGAGATCCACCTTTCCAAGTTGTTGGGGTTCATCTCATACTTCTGAAGGTTTGAGGGTGCTGCCTGTTCCATACTCCCCCTACTCCTCATCTAGCCTTTTAGGGGTACAAACAATAGTAATTGGGGCCCAGTGTGGTTGTGTACGTGTGATATACATACACTTTTTTTGGATCATATTTTCTATTCCGCTATTTAATCAAAAACCTTTGGGGATCAGTTAAATTGGGGGATAGTCTGTGTTGGTACGTGTGAGAGAGATCCACCTTTCCAAGTTGTTGGGGTTCATCTCATACTTCTGAAGGTTTGAGGGTGCTGCCTGTTCCATACCCCCCCTACTCCTCATCTAGCCTTTTAGGGGTACAAACAATAGTAATTGGGGCCTAGTGTGGTTGTGTACGTGTGATATACATACACTTTTTTTGGATCATATTTTCTATTCCGCTATTTAATCAAAAACCTTTGGGGATCAGTTAAATTGGGGGATAGTCTGTGTTGGTACGTGTGAGAGAGATCCACCTTTCCAAGTTGTTGGGGTTCATCTCATACTTCTGAAGGTTTGAGGGTGCTGCCTGTTCCATACTCCCCCTACTCCTAGCCTTTTAGGGGTACAAACAATAGTAATTGGGGCCTAGTGTGGTTGTGTACGTGTGATATACATACACTTTTTTTGGATCATATTTTCTATTCCGCTATTTAATCAAAAACCTTTGGGGATCAGTTAAATTGGGGGATAGTCTGTGTTGGTACGTGTGAGAGAGATCCACCTTTCCAAGTTGTTGGGGTTCATCTCATACTTCTGAAGGTTTGAGGGTGCTGCCTGTTCCATACCCCCACTACTCCTCATCTAGCCTTTTAGGGGTACAAACAATAGTAATTGGGGCCTAGTGTGGTTGTGTACGTGTGATATACATACACTTTTTTTGGATCATATTTTCTATTCCGCTATTTAATCAAAAACCTTTGGGGATCAGTTAAATTGGGGGATAGTCTGTGTTGGTACGTGTGAGAGAGATCCACCTTTCCAAGTTTTTGGGGTTCATCTCATACTTCTGAAGGTTTGAGGGTGCTGCCTGTTCCATACCCCCCCTACTCCTCATCTAGCCTTTTAGGGGTACAAACAATAGTAATTGGGGCCTAGTGTGGTTGTGTACGTGTGATATACATACACTTTTTTTGGATCATATTTTCTATTCCGCTATTTAATCAAAAACCTTTGGGGATCAGTTAAATTGGGGGATAGTCTGTGTTGGTACGTGTGAGAGAGATCCACCTTTCCAAGTTTTTGGGGTTCATCTCATACTTCTGAAGATTTGAGGGTGCTGCCTGTTCCATACCCCCCCTACTCCTCATCTAGCCTTTTAGGGGTACAAACAATAGTAATTGGGGCCTAGTGTGGTTGTGTACGTGTGATATACATACACTTTTTTTGGATCATATTTTCTATTCCGCTATTTAATCAAAAACCTTTGGGGATCAGTTAAATTGGGGGATAGTCTGTGTTGGTACGTGTGAGAGAGATCCACCTTTCCAAGTTGTTGGGGTTCATCTCATACTTCTGAAGGTTTGAGGGTGCTGCCTGTTCCATACTCCCCCTACTCCTCATCTAGCCTTTTAGGGGTACAAACAATAGTAATTGGGGCCCAGTGTGGTTGTGTACGTGTGATATACATACACTTTTTTTGGATCATATTTTCTATTCCGCTATTTAATCAAAAACCTTTGGGGATCAGTTAAATTGGGGGATAGTCTGTGTTGGTACGTGTGAGAGAGATCCACCTTTCCAAGTTGTTGGGGTTCATCTCATACTTCTGAAGGTTTGAGGGTGCTGCCTGTTCCATACCCCCCCTACTCCTCATCTAGCCTTTTAGGGGTACAAACAATAGTAATTGGGGCCTAGTGTGGTTGTGTACGTGTGATATACATACACTTTTTTTGGATCATATTTTCTATTCCGCTATTTAATCAAAAACCTTTGGGGATCAGTTAAATTGGGGGATAGTCTGTGTTGGTACGTGTGAGAGAGATCCACCTTTCCAAGTTTTTGGGGTTCATCTCATACTTCTGAAGATTTGAGGGTGCTGCCTGTTCCATACCCCCCCTACTCCTCATCTAGCCTTTTAGGGGTACAAACAATAGTAATTGGGGCCTAGTGTGGTTGTGTACGTGTGATATACATACACTTTTTTTGGATCATATTTTCTATTCCGCTATTTAATCAAAAACCTTTGGGGATCAGTTAAATTGGGGGATAGTCTGTGTTGGTACGTGTGAGAGAGATCCACCTTTCCAAGTTGTTGGGGTTCATCTCATACTTCTGAAGGTTTGAGGGTGCTGCCTGTTCCATACTCCCCCTACTCCTCATCTAGCCTTTTAGGGGTACAAACAATAGTAATTGGGGCCCAGTGTGGTTGTGTACGTGTGATATACATACACTTTTTTTGGATCATATTTTCTATTCCGCTATTTAATCAAAAACCTTTGGGGATCAGTTAAATTGGGGGATAGTCTGTGTTGGTACGTGTGAGAGAGATCCACCTTTCCAAGTTGTTGGGGTTCATCTCATACTTCTGAAGGTTTGAGGGTGCTGCCTGTTCCATACCCCCCCTACTCCTCATCTAGCCTTTTAGGGGTACAAACAATAGTAATTGGGGCCTAGTGTGGTTGTGTACGTGTGATATACATACACTTTTTTTGGATCATATTTTCTATTCCGCTATTTAATCAAAAACCTTTGGGGATCAGTTAAATTGGGGGATAGTCTGTGTTGGTACGTGTGAGAGAGATCCACCTTTCCAAGTTGTTGGGGTTCATCTCATACTTCTGAAGGTTTGAGGGTGCTGCCTGTTCCATACTCCCCCTACTCCTAGCCTTTTAGGGGTACAAACAATAGTAATTGGGGCCTAGTGTGGTTGTGTACGTGTGATATACATACACTTTTTTTGGATCATATTTTCTATTCCGCTATTTAATCAAAAACCTTTGGGGATCAGTTAAATTGGGGGATAGTCTGTGTTGGTACATGTGAGAGAGATCCACCTTTCCAAGTTGTTGGGGTTCATCTCATATTTCTGAAGGTTTGAGGGTGCTGCCTGTTCCATACCCCCCCTACTCCTCATCTAGCCTTTTAGGGGTACAAACAATAGTAATTGGGGCCTAGTGTGGTTGTGTACGTGTGATATACATACACTTTTTTTGGATCATATTTTCTATTCCGCTATTTAATCAAAAACCTTTGGGGATCAGTTAAATTGGGGGATAGTCTGTGTTGGTACGTGTGAGAGAGATCCACCTTTCCAAGTTGTTGGGGTTCATCTCATACTTCTGAAGGTTTGAGGGTGCTGCCTGTTCCATACTCCCCCTACTCCTCATCTAGCCTTTTAGGGGTACAAACAATAGTAATTGGGGCCCAGTGTGGTTGTGTACGTGTGATATACATACACTTTTTTTGGATCATATTTTCTATTCCGCTATTTAATCAAAAACCTTTGGGGATCAGTTAAATTGGGGGATAGTCTGTGTTGGTACGTGTGAGAGAGATCCACCTTTCCAAGTTGTTGGGGTTCATCTCATACTTCTGAAGGTTTGAGGGTGCTGCCTGTTCCATACCCCCCCTACTCCTCATCTAGCCTTTTAGGGGTACAAACAATAGTAATTGGGGCCTAGTGTGGTTGTGTACGTGTGATATACATACACTTTTTTTGGATCATATTTTCTATTCCGCTATTTAATCAAAAACCTTTGGGGATCAGTTAAATTGGGGGATAGTCTGTGTTGGTACGTGTGAGAGAGATCCACCTTTCCAAGTTGTTGGGGTTCATCTCATACTTCTGAAGGTTTGAGGGTGCTGCCTGTTCCATACTCCCCCTACTCCTCATCTAGCCTTTTAGGGGTACAAACAATAGTAATTGGGGCCTAGTGTGGTTGTGTACGTGTGATATACATACACTTTTTTTGGATCATATTTTCTATTCCGCTATTTAATCAAAAACCTTTGGGGATCAGTTAAATTGGGGGATAGTCTGTGTTGGTACGTGTGAGAGAGATCCACCTTTCCAAGTTGTTGGGGTTCATCTCATACTTCTGAAGGTTTGAGGGTGCTGCCTGTTCCATACTCCCCCTACTCCTAGCCTTTTAGGGGTACAAACAATAGTAATTGGGGCCTAGTGTGGTTGTGTACGTGTGATATACATACACTTTTTTTGGATCATATTTTCTATTCCGCTATTTAATCAAAAACCTTTGGGGATCAGTTAAATTGGGGGATAGTCTGTGTTGGTACGTGTGAGAGAGATCCACCTTTCCAAGTTGTTGGGGTTCATCTCATACTTCTGAAGGTTTGAGGGTGCTGCCTGTTCCATACTCCCCCTACTCCTAGCCTTTTAGGGGTACAAACAATAGTAATTGGGGCCTAGTGTGGTTGTGTACGTGTGATATACATACACTTTTTTTGGATCATATTTTCTATTCGGCTATTTAATCAAAAACCTTTGGGGATCAGTTAAATTGGGGGATAGTCTGTGTTGGTACGTGTGAGAGAGATCCACCTTTCCAAGTTGTTGGGGTTCATCTCATACTTCTGAAGGTTTGAGGGTGCTGCCTGTTCCATACCCCCCCTACTCCTCATCTAGCCTTTTAGGGGTACAAACAATAGTAATTGGGGCCTAGTGTGGTTGTGTACGTGTGATATACATACACTTTTTTTGGATCATATTTTCTATTCCGCTATTTAATCAAAAACCTTTGGGGATCAGTTAAATTGGGGGATAGTCTGTGTTGGTACGTGTGAGAGAGATCCACCTTTCCAAGTTGTTGGGGTTCATCTCATACTTCTGAAGGTTTGAGGGTGCTGCCTGTTCCATACCCCCCCTACTCCTCATCTAGCCTTTTAAGGGTACAAACAATAGTAATTGGGGCCTAGTGTGGTTGTGTACGTGTGATATACATACACTTTTTTTGGATCATATTTTCTATTCCGCTATTTAATCAAAAACCTTTGGGGATCAGTTAAATTGGGGGATAGTCTGTGTTGGTACGTGTGAGAGAGATCCACCTTTCCAAGTTTTTGGGGTTCATCTCATACTTCTGAAGATTTGAGGGTGCTGCCTGTTCCATACTCCTCCTCCTACTGCTCAACCATCCTTTTAGGGGTACAAACAATAGTAGTTGGGGCCTAGTGTGGTGGTGTACGTGCGAGATACATACACTTTCTTTTTGATCATATTTTCTATTACGCTATTCAATTAAAACCTTTGGGGATCAATTCAATTGCGAGATAGTCTGTGTCGGTACGTGTGAGATCCACCTTTCCAAGTTGTTGGGGTTCATCTCATACTTCTGAAGATTTGAGGGTGCTGCCTGTTCCATACTCCTGCTCCTACTGCTCAACCATCCTTTTAGGGGTACAAACAATAGTAATTGGGGCCTAGTGTGGTTGTGTACGTGCGAGATACATACACTTTTTTTGATCATATTTCCTATTCCGCTATTCAATAAAAACCTTTGAGGATCAATTGAATTGCGGGATAGTCTGTGTCGGTACGTGTGAGATCCACCTTTCCAAGTTTTTGGGGTTCATCTCATACTTCTGAAGATTTGAGGGTGCTGCCTGTTCCATACTCCTCCTCCTACTCCTCATCCATCCTTTTAGGGGTACAAACAATAGTAATTGGGGCCTAGTGTGGTTGTGTACGTGCGAGATACATACACTTTTTTTGATCATATTTCCTATTCCGCTATTCAATAAAAACCTTTGAGGATCAATTGAATTGCGGGATAGTCTGTGTTGGTACGTGTGAGATCCACCTTTCCAAGTTTTTGGGGTTCATCTCATACTTCTGAAGATTTGAGGGTGCTGTCTGTTCCATACTCCTCCTACTCCTCATCCATCCTTTTAGGGGTAGAAACAATAGTAATTGGGGCCTAGTGTGGTTTTGTACGTGCGAGATACATACACTTTTTTGGATCATATTTCCTATTCCGCTATTCAATAAAAACCTTTCTAGGGCAAGATCTTAAATTACAGAAATATGAGGAGACCGTCAAATAAGGGCCGTGGCCTGGGTCGTGGTGCTGCTGGTAGAGCTCCTGTTGCAAGGAGAGGACGTGGTCGATCTGTGCCAGCTACACGCACAAGTGAAACACCTTCCTCAAGTGTGAGTAGGCGACAGAACCTGCATCAGTATTTGGTAGGGCATCAAACGCCCCTAGAAGTGATGAGGCCAGAACAAGTTGAGGCGATAGTAGATTGGTTTGCTGCTGACAGTGCCTCCAGTTCCTTCACATTGTCTCCCACCCAGTCTACTGCAGAAAGGTCAGAGTTGGCACCTGCAGCCAATGTCCAACCGTCTTTCACCTCACCCCCTTGCAAATCAGGCCAGCAGTCTGAGCCCCAAGCCATACAGCAGTCTCTTATTCTTTTTGAGGACTCTGTCAGCAGGGTTTCCCAGGGCCATCCACCTAGCCCTGCCCCAGAAGTGGAAGAGATTGAGTGCAGCGATGCCCAACCACTTATTTCTCAAGATGAGTACATGCAAGGATCATCGCAGCACGTCTCCGATGATGACGAAACGCAGGTGCCAACTGCTGCGGCGTTCAGCATTGTGGAGACCGACAAGGAGGGCAGGGGTGAAGACTGGGTGGAAGATGATGTGGAGGACGATGAGGTCCTCGACCCCACATGGAATGAACGTCATGCAGGTGACCTGAGTAGTTTGGAGGAAGAGGCGGTGGTCGCACAGAGCCACCAGCACAGCAGAAGAGGGAGCAGGGTGCAGAAGCGGAGCGGCCGTGCCCTAGACACTACGCCCGCTACTGCCCAATGCAGCAAGGGAACGAGCGCACCAAAGTCAGCTCAAAGGAGTTCTCTAGCGTGGAAGTTCTTTAGAAAATGTGCTGATGACAGGACACGAGTGGTTTGCACCCTGTGCAATCAGAGCTTGAAGCGAGGCATAAACCTTCTCAACCTGAGCACAACCTGCATGATCAGGCATCTAAGTGCAAAGCACGAGCTGCAGTGGAGTACACACCTTCAAAACCAAGAAACGTCTCTGGCTCATCCTGCTTCCTCTTCTGCTGCAGTCTCGGCCGCTCCAGCCACATCTGTAGTGATACCGGCACCTGCCACCCCGCAAACAGACGATCTGTCAGCAACACCACCACCTGGGTCACCAACAACCATCTCCACAATGTCCCGTGGAAGCGTTCAGCTTTCCATCTCCCAAACACTTGAGAGGAAGAGGAAGTACCCCCCTACCCACCCGCGATCCCTGGCCCTGAATGCCAGCATTTCAAAATTATTGGCCTTTGAAATGCTGTCATTCCGTCTGGTGGAGACGCACAGTTTTAAAAACCTTATGTCGGTGGCTGTCCCACAGTACGTCGTGCCCAGCCGCCACTACTTTTCCAGGCAAGCCATCCCTTCCCTGCACAACCAAGTGGGGGAAAATATCAGGTGTGCACTGCGCAACGCCATCTGTGCCAAGGTCCACCTAACTACGGATACGTGGACCAGTAAGCACGGTCAGGGGCGTTATATCTCCCTAACGGCACACTGGGTAAATGCAGTGGCGGATGGGCCTGAGGCGGATAGCAATTTGGCGCATGTCCTTCCACCACCGAGGATTGCAGGGCGCTTCAGTTTGCCTCCTGTTCCTAACTCCTCCTACTCCGCTTCCTCATCCTCTACCGCCTCCTCATCCGGACAGCGTAACACCTTCACCACCAACTTCAGCACGGCCAGGGGTAAACGACAGCAGGCAGTTTTACAACTTGCCTGTTTGGGGGACAAAACACACACCGCGCAGGAGTTGTGGAGGAGCATGGAACAGCAGACAAATGAGTGGTTGCTGCCAGCGAGCCTCAAGCCCGGCCTGGTGGTGTGCGATAACGGGCGAAATCTCATAGCAGCTCTGGGCCTAGCCGGTTTGACGCACATCCCTTGCCTGGCGCATGTGCTGAATTTGGTGGTGCAGAGGTTCCTTAAAAACTACCCCGATATGTCAGAGCTGCTGCAGAAAGTGCGGGCCGTTTGTGCGCACTTTCGGCGTTCTCACCCTGCTGCTGCTCGCCTGGCAGCGCTGCAGCGTAACTTCGGCCTTCCCGCTCACCGCCTCATATGTGACGTGCCCACAAGGTGGAACTCCACCTTGCACATGCTGGAAAGACTGTGCGAGCAGCAGCAGGCCATAGTGGAGTTTCAGCTGCAGCACGCACGCGTGAGTCGCTCTGCGGAACAGCACCACTTCACCACCAATAACTGGGCCTCCATGCGAGACCTGTGTGCCTTGTTGCGCTGTTTTGAGTACTCCACCAACATGGCCAGTGGCAATGACGCCGTTCTCAGCTTAACTATCCCACTTCTATGCCTCCTTGAAAAAACAATTCGGGCGATGATGGAAGAGGATGTGGCACAGGATGAGGAGGAGGAGGAGGATGAAGAGGTAACATTTCCAAGGCTTTCAGGGCAGTCATTCGCAAGGGGCTCCGAGGGTGGGTTCCTGCACACGCAAACGCCAGGGACGCAATTGTCCAGCAGGGGCACAGTTCTGGAGGATGAGGAGGATGAGGAGGAGGAGGAGCTGGAGGAGGAGATGGAACCATGTTCACAGCAGGGTGGCACCCAGGCCAGCTCATGGCCATCACTGGTGCGTGGCTGGGGGGATACAGAGGACACGGACGATACACCTCCCACAGAGGACAGCCTTTCGTTGCCTCTGGGCAGCCTGGCACACATGAGCGATTACATGCTGCAGTGTCTCCACAACGACCGCCGAGTTGCCCACATTCTAACTTGTGCTGATTACTGGGTGGCCACGCTGCTGGATCCCCGTTACAAGGACAACGTACCGTCCTTAATTCACTCACTGGAGCGCGATCGCAAGATGCGCGAGTACAAGCGCACGCTGGTAGACGCCATGCTGCTGGCATTCCCATCTGACAGCGGGGCCACAGTGGAAGCACAAGGCAGAGGAGGAGGAGGAGGAGGTCGCCAACGCAACCAGGGCACCGCCAGCACCTCAGAAGGCAGGGTTAGCATGGCCGAAATGTGGAAAAGCTTTGTCAGCACGCCACAACAAACAGCAGCACCAGCAGCTCAGATGGAACGTCTTAGCAGGAGGCAGCATTTTACCAACATGGTGGAGCAGTATGTGTGCACACGCCTACATGTAGTGAATGACGGGTCTGCCCCCTTCAACTTCTGGGTCTCCAAATTGGGCACATGGCCTGAGCTTGCCCTTTACGCCTTGGAGGTGCTGGCGTGCCCTGCAGCCAGTGTATTATCTGAACGGGTATTTAGCACGGCTGGGGGCGTTATAACAGACAAGCGCAGCCGCCTGTCCAGAGACAATGTGGACAAGCTCACGTTCATTAAAATGAACCAGGCATGGATCCCACGGGACTTTTCCGTACCTTATGCAGAATAGCAATGGATACCGACCTTACCCACCCATTGTTCCATTTTTGCTCTTTCTCACTCTTTTGGGGTGTACCCTCATTTAAAATTTTTGAAAAGAAGCAGTGTTGGCTACCTCGTCCTCCTCCTCAGGGCCAGATTAATGTAGGGGCTATTGGAGCTGCAGCTCCAGGCCCCTACCTTTTATATAGGCCCCGGGTTGGCCATATTCACTGTTACC
This sequence comes from Pelophylax lessonae, assembly GCF_965119305.1. Taxonomy (NCBI): domain Eukaryota; kingdom Metazoa; phylum Chordata; class Amphibia; order Anura; family Ranidae; genus Pelophylax; species Pelophylax lessonae. The sequence continues at coordinate 230,937,521 of NC_138770.1, read as the reverse complement.
GCTCTTCTGTCACTTGTAAACACAGAAGTCTGGCTTCTATGCTCGCTTCCCCAGGCAGCACCCTCAGAACCTCCCCACACAGCGTGAAGGCCGGACAAGGAGGGACAGTTGGCGATGCATGGATGTGTTTATGGGCTTCAGAGACAGCATCCCATGTTGAATTAGGCATGCATGGCTGCACCCTTCCTCCTCTGGGTGCATGGCAAGGCACGGCCCTTAAGGCCCTTCAAAATCCTCAGCACCAAGCCCATGATGCTGTTAATCCGGCCCTGGTCCTCCTCCACCGCCGCTTCCACCTACACCGCCCATAGGTGTGCGCAGCCTATTGCATTAAGGTGTGCACCCCAAAGTTGAAATACACATGCATGTGTTTGCCAGCAGGGAGAGTAATGTATCGGGGCCATGTACCTGTAGGCAAGGAGAAATAGAGCAGAGCAGGTCCCAGGGAGATATTTCCCATCTCCTCACTGGCAATGCTATGTGCCCTAGGTGATTAGGGTGTGCCCAGGCACACCCAGCACACCCTGTGCGCACGCCTATGTCACCGCCACATCCACCACCACCTCAACCTCCCTCCTACTCCATATGGGCCTCGTCCTTCAGAGATGAAGAAGAACATTGTTTTATTTTTCTGTTTTTTTTTGTTGTTTTAAGTTATTTCCCTATCCACATTTGTTTGCAGAGCACTTGCCATGCTCTTAATTACGTTTTGCTGCCATTTGCAGCACTCTAGCCCTTTCCTTTGGTGTTTTAGAGCCATTTTAGTGCCTTAAAGTTCGGGTCCCCATTGACTTCAATGGGGTTCGGTGTCCGGGAAAAGTTCGGTAAAAGTCCGGGACACGGACCCGGACTTTTTTTTAAAGTTCGGCCGAACCCGTCGAACACGGACATCTAGGTGTCCGCTCAACCCTATATAGAAGGCTACCCAATAACACAACTGGTAAATGATTCTTCCTTTGCTCTGATCCCCTCTGCCTTAGATTTTATATATATATATATATATATATATATATATATGTTTTTTTTTTTCTATGCACATAGCTATGACACTCTGGCTCATTCCTCTGTCTTTTACTTGCTATGACTGGTCAGTGGGAACACCGGCAGGATGATGTAATGGCACATGGGATTCAGAACTGTTGTCACCTCCCACTGTATTAAGGTGAACTTTGTTGGCCTTTGAAAAAAAAAAAAAAAACGTAAAAAACAGTTTTTAGAAACTAGGGGTGAGTTTTCAGTTCATCAATGCCATGGGTTTTTAGCAAATTTCTGAAGTTTGCAAATTGTAAAGATTTGACTGAAAAGTTTGCAAGTTCATTGCCAGAAATAAGGATCAATCTATAATGCAGTGCATAGTCTTTGTCCCGGTAAGCGTGTTGGCAGATACAGTTTGTTTTTCCTGCTACTAAATTGCTCTGTTCCCATTGTAGTATGGTAAGGGGAAAGTTAATTAGGATTTAGCTCCTCTTTTAGAATATTCCCCCCTGAATACTGTCATGGGTATAGTTACTGCCCATATAAATTCCAGTGTGGATGGGCCTAGTAGACAGGGCATCAGAGTGAGATACTCCACAGCTGCTAAGATGTAGTCTCCTGCAAAGCTGATCTAAAGGACCCTTTGCAGAACTGGAGTCCAAGGCGAGGTGGTACAGAACATGGGAAGAATAACTGTAGTCACCCTGCCTCCCTTGACCTTCTTCTGCAGGGCCTGCAGTGGGGTGCCTAAGACCTTGAAGGCCTGGATAGAGTTATCTGATGTGAGCATCCCTAGCTGGGCAAAGCTATGTAAGGGACATGGGTAAGAAACTGATATACTAATGAAGGCACCTTGACCTCAACTGCAGGTCATGTGACTTGGTGATGGAAGCTTAGTGCTGTGGACTTAGTATGCAAGCAAATCGTCCCAACTCTGTGATGCTCCTAAGGAGAGAAATGGAGGTGTGAAGGGAATATGGGTTAAAAGATGTGTACTTGAACTCTGTGCTGAAAAGACTGCTACAGAATGACTAACCTTACACATGGCATTCCATACCAAAGATTCTGCTAGTATGTCAAGGAAGGGTTACAGTAAAGTGTGGGAAAATGCATTAGTGTGTGGACATTCCTTTATTCTCAAATATTAAGGCTTCAGACTGGGGATGTCATTGCTCTGGCCAGGAGTAGGACACAATATGTCAGAAAGTTTAATTAAACAACAGGTGGTAGGTTGTCCTATCTGAAAAGGCGGGCAGTGACTTGAACACTTTAAAACCAACACCTGCCCAGTCATAGCTGCCCTTAAAGGCGTAGTCACAAGAGGCAATAATATAAAAAAAAAATAATAATTTCCCAGCACCCTTCCTAAAAAAAAAGGTTGGGTCAAAGCAGCCATATTGTGTGTGTTAAAATTGTTAGGGATAGATGACAATTCTGTCTATAGATCATGTTTAAATTTTATTTGTTTGTTGATTTTGTAATTTTTGGCAATAAAACATGTCTCAAATGGCAATGCAGCCTTCCATGTATTATGTTTGAAATAGTGTGTTTATTTGCCCTATAATAGCAGGAATTAAATAAAATATTTTAACTCCTCATTGACTTCTACAGGGTATACCAATGTCTGCAAACCAAATCCGGGCTCATCCCTATTTGTTAAAGGTTCAGTTTAACACAGGCTGATTTTATCATTGCTAGAAAGGTTTAAATAAATCCTAAGAACATGTACATGTTAAGAAATTGTAGGAGAACTTGATTAGAACAGAATAGTTGTTTGACCATTGGAAGTTCCATTTTATGAACACAAGGTCTAACCAGTTCAATAATCATTCACAGTGTTTTCTTTTGACTTTCTTTTTCCAAATATTGAAAGATTATACTGATTTGGCTATCACTTGCTGTATATAGATTCAGAATGCATGATACTCTTTTATTTATATAATATTTGATTTTTTGATTTACATAAAGTAATTACACATATTGGTGTTTAGCAGCTTTTTTCTTCAGATTAATCTCTATGTGATTTTTAGCTAATTCAATTTTTTGTCATATATTGTTGTAGCTTGGGGATCATACATAGATTTAATCAGATCACTGAGTTTTTGCAGAGCTGCCTTATAACATTATCAGATGGCATTGCTACACCAATAGCGCTGTGTTGTTGTGTTTTTCAAACAAAAAAATGATGTTCTGACCTCAGCAGTTTTAAAATATGGTATCAGGTTAACAATTAACAACGATTCATGCAGTTTAATATTATCTCATAAAACAGTAAACCCTTTTAAGTCATCAATCACACGGTTTTGCGATTCTGACAAGGAAACATTTATTATCGATTTTTATGAAAACAAGCATGCCTATCAGGCATGTTTACCCTCCAGCCATTAAATATCATATTGGTTTAACACTGTAGTAATGTATGAAATCAAATATTATGTTTTATCAAATAGGCCTTGATACACATAATTAATATCAATGATGATATTTAAAACAAAACTCCAGGCAGAATAAAAAATATATTACATGAAATATGTATGTGTTGTACATACAGTATGCTGTATAATTCCTGCTTTCATCTTCTGTATTTCTCAGCTATGCTTGAATCAGCAGTAGCCCCCAAGACCTGAAGCCCTGCTAATGGCTTGGATCCATTAGCTCAAAGGCAATGAGAAGTATTGCTGCCAATTTACCATGTCATATGGTCCTGATCCTGCCCTGAAGAAGCATGTTTGGGCATGTGAAACAGCAGTGGGGCACTGAACCAGGGCTCCATTTAAAGTTTTCATGTAAGTAACTACTATTATACTTGGATCTGATTTCCTCTAAATTTCATGTTTAAACACTTCCATACCGCTGGACGTCATATGATGTCCTGGGCTTTAAGTGGAGATATCTGAATGATGCCTGAAGCTACAGTCATCATTCAGAAATCATTTTGTTTTTGTCCAGTGATTCCCTCCACGGTAAGAACAAAAATAGCAGCTGTTCAGCCACTTGATTGCTCTTACAGGCGGCGGGAGGGGATGTTGTCCCGCCACCCTCCGAAGCTTCTACCGGCTTGCTCGTGCGATTGGCGAGCCTGAGAAGGAGTCCGTCACCGGCGAAAGTACACCATAGAGAATACTAAGGACCAGATGTTCCCCATCAGTCTCTATGACTCTTGGAGGCCCGGGCGTGATGTTATGAAATCACACCTGGCCTGCTAGTATTAGCTACTGCCGTGATCTGTGCTGGACAGCCGAGATTGTTTTGTTTTATTTTTGATCTAAGGCTTTCCAGCCTGTAGGAGAGATCTGAGGTCTTATTGACCCCAGATCTCTCCAAAAAGAGAACCTGTCATGCACTATTCATATTACAAGGGATGTTTACATTCCTTGTAATAGGAGCAAAGTGATAAAAAAAAAAAAAATTAAAGGGAAAGTGTAAAAATAAAAAAAATAAAATAAACAATAAAAAAGAAAAAAAAAAAAGTGCCCCGTCCCCACGTGCTCGCATGCAGAAGGAAATGCATATGTACGTCATGGCATATGTAAATGGTATTCAATCCACACATGTATCGCCGCAAACATTACAGCAAGAGCAACAATTCTAGCCCAAAACCTTCTCTGTAACTCTAAACAGGTAACCTGTAAAAAAAATTTTAAGTGTTGTCTATGGAGATTTTTAAGTACCGAAGTTTGGGGCCATTCCATGAGAGTGCGCAATTTTGAAGCATGAAATGTTAGGTATCTATTTACTCGGCGGAACATCTTTCACATTATACAAAAAAAATGGGCTAACTTTACTCTTTTGGTTTTTTTAATCGTGAAACAGTTTTTTAAAAAAACGTAAGAAATTAAGTTTGAAAAATTGCTGCACAAATACCGTGTTGCAATGACCACCATTTTATTCCCTAGGGTCGCTGCTAAAAAACATACATAATGTTTGGGGTTCTGAGCAATTTTCTAGCAAAAAAATTATGATTTTTACATGTAGGAGCGGAGTGCCAGAATTGGCCTATTATGGAAGTTGTTAAAGCTAGCCATACATTTGAAAACCTTTAGGCAATTTCAACCACTTTCCATCACCTGGGACCTGGGATATATTTGAAAGTGGTTGCCTAAAACATTAACAAGCTCGATCACCTACCTGAATTCAACTGATGAAACCGGGCTACAAATTTACAGATTATAATAGGTTATCAATTGAAACCAAAAAAAAATACAGAAATATTGTTGAAAGCTATCAAACTTTTCCTGGACCATTGGAGGTAATTTTAATCCCATTACCTTGCAGTCAATTAAAACTACAACTTTTTGCACTTGATGACTCATGATTTTGTTTCTAGATTGACTGAATGTGGTTGACACCAACAGAACGTTGCCATGTTTTTT